>NC_084789.1:20022228-20622228 GCF_028858725.1 Colius striatus
TGGAAAGCGCCGCCCTCGCTATAAGGTCGCCGCGCCGCCTAAAGGGTCTACGGCCTGTGCAAAGGAGGTGAGGGGGTTTAGAGGGAGGGGCCCAGGAAAGAGTGGGAATGGTTGCGGTGGGGATAGGTTGGAGCCATGGAGCGGGCAGAGCAGGGCCGGCCCACCCCCAGCGGGACTGCTGGCGCCGCGCCGCTGCCGCCGGAACGAGTTGATGTTACTGTGGGCTAAGCGCCCGGTGCTCGCGTCGATACGCGGTGGTGTTGGCCTGAGGAGGGACGTCCCCAGCCCGCGGGCTGCGCTGGACTGAGAGGGTCCCGGTTTAGGGCACCTCTCTGGATGAGACGGGAAAATAGCCTCGGAAAATCCTCTCCGCTGTCGTCTGCAGACGGCTCTGTCCAAGCGTGACAGGCAAAAGCAGAAATAAACGGGACTCGGTCCCTTTTGTCGTGCCGTGGAGTGGCTCCGTGAGGCTTCCCTCCAAACTCGGAGACTGTCGTGTGGCTGGAAGCTGCTCAGAGTGGTGCAAGGCCCGGGCAGAGGGATGTGAGCTGGGTATCTGGACTCAGACTGGAGTCTGGGGGAAAAGAGCTCTGAGGTGGACTGAACTGGTTAGGAAAGAGCATTCGGTATAGGCCCTGCTGTTACAGAGAGCTGGAGAAGGCTAATAAAGATGTGTCAGAGTCAGCAAGGAAGATAAAAGCAAGCCAGAGATAAAAACTAGCACTTTCTCTGCCAGCAGTGAGTGCAGGACAGGGGAGGGAATGCCCCCGGGGGCAGACCGTGTCTAAGGCTTGTTTTCAAGACCCAGACTGCAGTGTCCTGGGATGGTGAAAGTTGGGAGGCTTCAGGAGCCCAGCAGATGTGGGGTGTTTCTGTGTGGCTTCCACCTCTTCTGTCCTTGTAGCTTGCAGACATTGAAAGCAGGAGCCCTGGGAACACTAAAATGTAAATTGGAGGAAGAATAAACCAAACTCAAACCATGTCTCCGAGGGCCCCTTACACTGAGGCTTTTTAAGCAAAAGCCCTGAAAAAGGATTTAGTGTGACTGTTTAAAGCTAACTGGGAGCTGCCTTCTCCTTTGGGTTTGAGTTGATGTATCAAGTTAAGATCAATTAGCTCTAAACAAGATTATGCATTTCTTGGTACAACTCTAGATGAAAGTACAGGTGAAAGATGTGAGCACTTGGTCTGTGATCTCGATTTTCCCTTCAGACCCACCACCTCCTTGCTGACTGAAGAGAGCCCTCTGCTCCTTGGAGCACTCTTTCAGTAGATGGGAAATCAAATTCCTCTTCCTGGTAAGCCTCTACTGTTCCATTAGGCCATTTCTGTATCTCTCCCTTCTCCCGCCTCCTGCATTTTTAATTTAGGCAGGGCTGTTATGCAAAGTAAGGAGCTCTAAAAGCAATTATGGATGGGAGGGCAGCAGCATTCCCTGGGGAGGCCAGGAAAGATAATGGACAAGTTATGTTGGTGCTCTGCTTCTGGCTGGAGCCTTTAGCACACAGGAGGATCCAAGCTCCCCCTGAGCAAAGTGACTCGTGTCCCACTGGGCTCCTTCAGTCCTCTCCTTCCCCAGGGGAAGAATCATGTGTGCTGAAACATGGAGGTGATTTTTCTGGTAGGTTCCCCTCACCCTCCTCCTTTTTACAGCTCAAACTGGAAAGAGCAGCAGCCTGACCTGACTGCGGTGAGAGTTCAGTTACTGGGAGTGGGCCTGGGTCTCCTGCTGTCTAACCCCAAACTCTGCTGTTATTAAGGCTTCCTTTGCTCTCTGGGTGGAATTGAGTGGCTGGAGCTTTACAGAAAGTACCTGCAAACCGGTGGAGCCAGATTTCTAAAGTGTGGTTTGTGGCTCAACCCCTCCCCTTGTCCCAGCTAAAATTATCTCCAGCTTCAGAAGAGCTTTGCCTCACATCTGAGAGCATAAAGGGCTTCCAGTGCTGCCTGACGCTTGGCAGCTCTCGTGGCCCAAAAGGCAAGACTCCAGGATCAGGGAACAGGTGAAGAATTGCTTTGCCTCTGCCATCAGACAGCTGTGTCCCTCAGCAGCCTGGACTGTCACAGGCCAAGTCCTGCACTGCTGCTTCATCCCAGGGGCTCCAAAACCTGTAAACAGTCCCACAGAGGAGGTGAAACCAGGACATGGGACATGCTTGGTCTTCCAGTTCCCTCTGATGAGTGTTCTTGGTCTGTGTTTGCGGGGGGAACTCTGCCCCAGAGAGGTTTCACTGGCTGGACTGTGTGTTTGATGTGAGTGGGGTTATCTCTGTGTCCCCAGGGCAGCAGGGGGGACACCCTGCAACCCTGTGCTCCCCAAGGGCCTTGCCAATGCTCACTGGCTTCCTCTGGGAGAGAGGGAAGGGGGGTTATGGAGGAGTGCAAGGGAGAGCAGGTTCAATGTGAGCATGAAACCTGTCTGGGTGGGGAAATCTCGTACCAAGTCTGCTGCTTATTCAGGTGACTTGGCCATGGCCTCAGGTTGCACCAGGGGAGGTTTAGATTGGAGCTGAGGAAGAACTTCTTCCCTGAGAGGGTTGTCAGCCCCTGTCCCAGGCTGCCCAGGGAGGTGGAGGAGTTCCCCATCCCCAGAGCTATTGCAAAGCTGTGGAGCTGAGGTGCTGAGGGCCATGGGTTAGTGGTGGGCTGGGCAGGGTGAGAGCAGGGGGTGGACTCCAGGAGCTTAAAGGGCTTTTCCATTCAAAATGATTCTATGACTTGTGAAAGAGCTGGAGAGAAATGGCAAAGCTGTGTCTGGTGCTGATGAGGAGACACTGGGACGGCAGCTGGAGAGCAGGTTGGATCCCTGCAGGAGAAAGGCAGGTTTACTCTGGCGAGGGGCATCTGGATTGGCAGCGAGGGGAAGGAAGCTGTGGTCAAAGATGTTGTTGTGTTTTTTTTTTTCCTCTCCTAGCATTTCAGCTTGAATCTGCCTGTCTCCCTCCTGCCTTGCTGGGTCTGGGTCTCTGGGGTCTTTATGCTGCTCAATGAGGAGGCTGTTCCTGCCCAACGGCAGTTACTCTGGGGGAAAAGCTCTCCCAGAGCCCCTGTTTGCATGGGAACTGGGACGTGCAGGGGAGAGGAGGGCAGACAGCTCCACAGCAGCAGCCGCCCGCCCCATCCCTAGGGTGGTTACAGCTGATCTGGGCTGTGAGCCTCATGTGCCTGTCAGTGCTCCAGGGGTATTCAAGTGCTGCTCCAAAAAGCTGCGGGATCCTAGTGCCTCTCTGGGCTGGGGTGACCTGAAGATGAGCTGGTGAGGAGAGAGCGAGCTCTGGTCACAAAGCACTCTCCAGCACACCCCAGTGTTCATCTTGTCTTACTAAATGGTTTATTTTCTCAGTACAAATGTTTCCCACTGGGCTCTGGCTCTAGGATGTTTGAGACCCTAGAGGAAGTAAGACCCTTTCTGCCTTGGGGTTTGGCTGTTCCTGGCTGTGGTTTCACAGCACTGGAGCGGGTGGTCTTGGCCAAGCGCCATGTCGAGGGGCTGAATGCTGGGCAGAGTCCATGGGGCAGAGCTGAAGGATGGGAAAGGCTGGAGGCAGCTGTGCTGCCCTGGGGCAGGATGGCTGAAGGAGCCAGTGTGGCTGTGGGTACCTGTCCCTGGGAGCTCCTCCAAGCCCTGCGTTGGTGGGGGAGCCACTGGTGTGGGTTAATGGGTGCTGCCTCCTGCCCTCAGGCAGTGTTTGTGCCATAGGAGCTGATCACAGTGCATGTTCAGTACCCCGGGTGCAGAACGAAGGCTCCTGGAACTCCTATGTGGATTATAAAATCTTCCTCCATGTGAGTTGAGGCTGGGGGAGGGACAGGAGCTGTAGAACTCGGTCACAGTCTGCATGAGGTTCATGAGCAGAGTGGCCCAACTGTGCCTGGCTGTGCTGAGTGGGGATGGAAGGAGGTAAGGGGGAGCCCTCGCAGCTCATCTCTCCTCCTGTGCTGTCTCTGTGCGGGTCTGAGACCCAACTTCTCTCCTGGAGCCTGCTCAGGTTTTCTAGGCCCTTTCAGCTCCCCCAGTACTTTGGGGGATCTCGTAGTCACTGAGATCAGGGTTCTGTGCAGGTTAGGTCCTGCCCTCCTCTGCCTCGCTGTCCTTCAGTCACCTGGGTTATTTACATGGTGGAGTTTGGGGTTTTTTTGGCAGACCAACAGCAAGGCCTTTACTGCCAAGACCTCATGCGTGTGGTGCCGGTACCGTGAGTTTGTGTGGCTGAGGAGACAGCTCCAGAAGAATGCTGGCTTGGTGTAAGCACACCTTGTTCTCCCTTCCTTCTCCCCCCTGCAGCCACACACTGTCTCCCATTGCCCTGAGAGACAGATATGGAGAAACCCCAGACATGAGCATGGAATGGATACCTGAGCTCCTGGGACCCAGCTCTGCACAAAGCAGGGTCCTGGCTGCTGCTGGTGCCCCCATGTCCCCATGCTCTGGTGCTGGGGTGGCCTGAGCCTGAGCCCCTGCTCTCTGCCTGCAGACCTGTTCCAGAGCTGCCTGGGAAATCCACCTTCTTTGTGGGCAGCATGGATGAGTTCATTGAGAAGAGGAGACAGAGGTTGCAGCAGTTCCTGGAGAAGTAATGCATTTGTGAGGGCTGGGGGGAAGTGAGAGGATGCACTGCTCCGAGTCTTACTTAGAAGATGGTGGCTGTAGGGGTGGCTGTGGAGCTGCTGTGGTCACCTTGGTGGCGTTGGGGCAGGGCTCATCCTCCTCTCTCTGTGCCCAGGGTTATGCAGAATGTGGTTCTGCTCTCTGACAGCCAGCTGCACCTCTTCCTGCAGAGCCAGTTCTTGCTCCCTGAGATAGAGGTGTGTGTGCAGGGCCAGGGCCCACAGATGGTGACAGAAGCCATCCTGCACTATGCCATGTCCAACTGCAGCTGGGTGCAGGAGGAGGAGAGATGCCCCATGCTGCTGCCTGGAGGGGATCTGCATGCCAGGTAAGGACTGGCCTAGGGGTCTGCCAGTGGCCTCCATGGCTCCCTTGCCCTGTCTGGAGCTGCTCTGTGCTGGCAATACAGGGCTGTAGGCACAGATGTAGCTTGGACCAGCCAGCTTGAATAAAGATGGTAGGGATAAGTTAATGCAGCTGGCAAGCTACTTCAGAAACAGGTGCTGCAAGTTAATCAATTGGGCCCTGGGTGATCTCATGGGCAGAAGCAGCATATAAGGAGGTAGCTAGCAAAGGAAGGGTGGCTTTGAGTCAACTCTGGTGGTTGTACTACGTTGCCCCTGTATGTCTCTGCACGTGCATTACTTAGACTCTCTACGTCTTTGAGTGAATATTGCCTGCACTACTACAACATTTGGTGACCCTGATGTGATTTGCCGAATTGGTTGGATTAAGAACCCTTGGCAGAAAAGCACTTGGATTCCTGCTTGAAAAGGCAAGTGATCCGAGTAAACCGGTATAATGGGAAAAATGATAAGCAAAGAGGAAAATCCTATTGACACCCTCCAGCATATCCTTGCTGAGAAAGGATTCAATTATGAAAGAGAGGATTTGCTAAGACTTGTAAGATGGAGACAGGAAGTAGGTCTCTTTGTTTCTCCCCAAGAAGTATATGAAAAGGGACACTGGGAAAACCTAGGAGACATGTTGAATAATGCTATCGGCTTGTGTAAATCGGTATCATCCATTATACACCAGCTAGAAGCTGAGCGTGCTACAGCTGCTGCCATGAAAGCAGAAACTGCTGTACCATCTGCGTTCCTGGTAGATGCTAAAAGGTTCTTTGGAAGTGGTGACTTTATAGTACCATCAGCTCCACCTCTAGAAGAAAATACTAAGAGACTCTTCGGAGGGGATAATGTCGTAATACCCTCGGCTCCACCTCTAGAAGAGGAGAGCATGGGTGTGAGCCCACCTCCCCCAGAACCCCCTAGAGCATCGTTCCAGGAGCCGAATACGTGTATTGCTTCTCCTCCCCTCCCACCCCCACCCTTCACCATCCTGCCCCATCCCATCCTTCTGCTATGTCTGAAGGAGTACCTGGCAGAGAACGAAAGGTACGTTTTACAAATGACAATGTGGATATGCCATTGCCCCTGAACTCATCAATCCCTGAGTGTATTCCTCTCCCATCATCACCCCCAACATCTAGTGAAGTTGAAGATCAACAAAGACAATTATTAAAGGAAGAATTAATACGACACGGAGAAGATATGAAACACACTTTGGCCCACTTGGAGGAACTGATGGAAAAAACAAAAGCAACAGCTAATTAACTGTTGGAACGAATTAATGAATTAACCAAACCAGAGATTAAAGTTTCACCCCCACAGGTGCTCAGAGACCCCCAGCCAGATGACTATGATCCGGCTAAGAAATGGAGAGGCCTCATACGTGATGCGGTAATCGAAGGAGAATTTATTCCACAAGCCTTTCCAGTAATAGTAGCACAAAGAAAATGACAATGGGCACCTTTGGATTGGAAGTTGGTAAGGGAAGGCCAGAAAGCTGTAATGCAATATGGCTTGTCCAACCCATATGTTCAAACATTATTGGATCATATTTTCGCCAGTGGATTAATGACTCCATTTGACTGCCGGAAGCTAGCAGAAACCTTCCTGAAGCCCACTCAGGTATTACTATGGGAGTCTGAATGGGGAAAAAAGAGTTGATCTGGCAGTAGTAGAAAATATGGACTTGCAACAAGGAGATCCGCGGCGAGTCGTCACAGCAGATATGATGTTGGGTAAAGGACCGTTTGCTGACCCTCAGGTACAAGCCCGACTGCATGAAGCTATTTTGCAGCAAACACAGACACTGGCTCGTCAAGCGTTTAAGCTTGTTCCTGACATGGGGGTGCCAGTTCCCTCATATGCAACTATTATACTGAAACCTAATGAGCCTTTTATGACCTTTTTAGACCGTCTAAGAGCAGCTCTGGATCGTATACCAAACATGTCAACTGAAGTAAAGGTGGAAATAGGGTTACACTTAGCAGTTGCTAACGCTAACCATGACTGCAAAAAGATCCTGCAGGCTCTCCCGCGGAAAGCAACTTTGGTCGACATGATAGAAGCCTGCTCTAGGGTAGGATCATCAGCACATTTAGCTGAAGCTATGGCAACAGCATTGAAACCTTTAGTTCAACCTCACAAAGGAAATCGGAGGCCAAAATGCTTTAACTGTGGAAAAATAGGACATGTGAAAAATCAATGTCAGTCCAGACCATTGGTATGGACAAACAGCTCCGCCAGGCCATTGGGGTCCAACAGCAGATTTAATGGCAATTGTTACAGATGTGGCAAGTTTGGCCATAGAGCCACTGAGTGCTGCTCTCGAGTGGCCAGACATACAATGCCTAAGGGAAATGGGTTAACGAGTGCAAAAAGGGCGAGCGCGATGGCACAAAAACGCTCTTCAACACCAATGGCTGCCTGAATGGCCTCTGATCAGCCACTGCAGGAAGCGCAGGAGTGGATGTGGAAACAGCAGTAGATGTAACCATCCACAACACAGAGGTAACAGTTATCTAATGCTAACGGACCCCTTGGCTATGGTTTAAGTGCTTTGCTTTTAGGACGGTCATCGGCCTCTTGACAGGGTATTTTTGTGCTCCCCGGTGTAATTGATGCAGATTATGAAGGAAATATTGGAATAATGGTTAAAGTTTGGCAGCCACCAGTTCATATACCTAAAGGAACTAAAATAGCTCAATTAGTTCCTTTCAGAGCTAAAGTTCCTTTTACAGGAAGTCGTAAATGTCGAGACGGTGGTTTTGGATCCACTGGAGTACCTGAGGTAAGACTGGCAATGCCACTTTCACAGGGAAAGCCCACTCAGACAGTTGTATTCCAACATCCAAATGGTGAACACGTGGTTGGGTACAACACATTACTGGATACGGGAGCAGATGTTACCATTGTTCCGTTATCCTATTGGCCAAAAAGCTGGCCTTTAGAGAATTTAGACACCCCTGTTGTTGGAGTAGGAGGCACACAGATGACAAAAATTAGCAGAGACCTGATTTCGGTATGCATACAGGGCAAAGAGAATAGATGTGTGCAAATTAGGCCCTATGTAATGAATACTTCAGTTTGGCTTTTAGGTAGAGACGCCTTAAGCCAAATGGGCTTTCGTTTGTCAAATGGAAATTTTTAATAGCAGCCATTGATGGGCGACCAATCCTGAAGTTAACCTGGCTTACAGATAAACCAGTTTGGATTGATCAATGGCCGCTAAGCAAAGAAAAGCTTGCCCACATTCATGAATTAGTAAATGAACAATTAGAGAAAGGTCATATGAAGCCATCCACTAGTCCATGGAATACACCAATTTTTACTATCCCTAAAAAATCAGGGAAGTGGAGGCTGTTACATAATCTAAGAGCTGTTAATGCAGTGATGCAGGACATGGGTGCTTTACAGCCAGGATTACCCTCTCCTGCAGTGCTTCCAAAAGAGTGGCCCCTTATGGTGATTGACCTAAAGGACTGTTTTTTCACAATTCCCTTACATGAGGATGACAGTGAGAAGTTTGCCTTTACAGTACCATCAATTAACAAACAAGAGCCAGCAAAACTATATCAATGGACTGTTTTACCTCAGGGAATGAAGAACTCGCCAACTATTTGTCAAACCTATGTTGCCTGGGCGCTGGCACCTCTGCGCAAAAAATACCCTCGTGTCTTATTTTACCATTATATGGATGATATCCTGATTGCAGGAAAAGACCTGGACCAGCATCGCATTCTACAAGAAGTGAAGCGACAGTTGAGCATCTCCGGGTTGGTGATCGCGCCAGAGAAGGTACAAATGCACGCCTCTTGGAAATATTTAGGTAATATTATCACCGATGCACGCATTTATTCTCAGAATGTGGCAATTAAAACAGATATTGCTAATTTAACAGATGTTCAAAAGCTAATAGGTGATATCCAATGGGTACGAACCATATGTGGTATCACAAATGAGGATCTTGCGCCACTAATGCCTTTGTTAAAGGGCTCAGTAGAGGCTGATAGTGCACGAAAATTGTCCCAGCAGCAAATGCAAGGAATAGAAAAAATAGGAAACAAGATAGTCAATAACTACAATCACTGATATGATCCTGACTTGTCAATTAACATTGCTGTGATAAGTCAAAACCAGCATGTAATGGCAGTCTTGATGCAATGGGATTCAGTAGCGAAAGACCCATTGAGGATCTTGGAGTGGATATTTTTGCCATATAATTTGCAAAAAACAATTACCACGAGGCTTGGGGCAATTGCGAAAATAATAGTTAAGGCCAGGAAACGTCTGCTGGAAATAGCAGGGATTGAGGCAGACGTCATTTTCGTTCCTCTCACAGATGAGTTCTTGAACTGGGCACTGCAACAATCTGATGAATTACAGTGGGCCTTATTGTCATGTCCAGGAGCTATAAATAATCATTATCCAGCCCATAAATAGTTTTCTGTTAACTTTCAAATGGAAGACCGGACGTTGAGATCAGCAGTACCTGTTAAAGGCCTGACTGTATTCACTGATGCAAGTAAGATCCAAGCCAAAGCAGGAGTGGTTTGATGGGAGAATGGAAAATGGCAAAATCTAACTGTTCACTCCCCAGGCAGTTCAGTTCAACTGCTGGAACTGATGGCTGTAGTTAAAACTTTCAAGAAGTGGCCAGATGTTCCATTAAACATCATCTCTGATTCCCTCTATGTGGTCGATGCCATCACTCGATTAGAGAGAGCGTTGTTGAAAGAAATCAGAATTTGTATAAGTTATTCCTGCGGCTCTGGCATCAGATAAATGAACATCAAACTGCTTATTATATTGGACATATTCAAAGCCATTTGGGCTTAAAAGATGGCCTATCAGTTGGCAATGAAATTGTTGACAAGATAGTGGCAGCTCCTTTATTGATACCTATGGGGCCAATAATTGACAAATTTTATCAAGCCTGAAGATCGCACAATTTTTTTCATTAAAGTGCAAAAATGCTGGCGAAGCAGTTTGACCTGACCATATGGGATGCTCAGGGTATTGTTTCCACGTGCCCTGCATGCCAGAATCAAATCGGCCTAGGAGTAGGAGTCAATCCCAGGGGTCTGGCACCATTAGGTATATGGCAATCGGATATCACTGTCTATGCTCCTTTTGGACGATTTAAATGTATACATGTCACTATTGATACCTATTCAGCCATGGTTTGGGCCACAGCCTTAACCAGTGACAGTTCTCGAGACGTCATAAGACATTGGAGGAGTTGCTTTGCAGTCATTGGTATTCCAAGAGAGATAAAAACTGATAATGGCTTGGGATACATAGCCAGTAAAACATGTAAGTTTCTAAACTTATGGGGTGTTAAACATACTACTGGAATCCCAGGAAATTCCACCGGTCAAGCCATTATTGAACGTACACATCAAACCTTAAAAGGACTGCTGGAAAAACAAAAAATGGGGGAAGAGGGGGTGAGCCCTCAAGACAGACTAATGAAAGCCCTTTATACAATGAATCATCTCAGAATTGTGGCAAACCGGAATGAACCACCGGCATTAACACACTTTGTCCAAATGAGTCGGGATTTGGATTTTACTGACAAACCTAAAGTTTGGTATAAGAATCCCACTACTGGAGAGTGGCAAGGACCTGCAGATCTGTTAACGTGGGGAAGAGGCTATGCTTGTGTCATCACAGATCAAGGTCCCCAATGGATTCCGGCAAAATGGATCAAGCCACATCAACAGAAAGGACTTAACTGTAAGACCAATGAAAAAAACAATCTTGAGGAAAGAACCAAGTGATCCACCCTCAATCCATCACTCTATTAAAATGTAAACCCTCGCAACTGTGGCACCACGTACGCTGCTGTAAATTCCTCCAGCTATCTGTATTGCATTAAAAGAATTGAAGAACTTAAGATGACCACTGGGAGCTTGAAAACAAAAATGATGTATTTTCTACAGCTGAAGAGATACTTCCATCTTACAGATAATGCTCACAGATCAGCATGCTAAAGGATCTGAAGAAAAGTCCAGAACTACATCAGGAAAAAGAAATATCAGTGGAGCTACCAAGAACTCATCCCTTCCTGCCAGTGTGCGTCCCTCCTAGCAACACATATCAGATTATGTTTATTTTGAGTTTATGGATTTCTGTATTGTATTGTTCAGCGATGTAGCTGTTACTGACCTTTTGTTGTAAACTCATGGCCATGGGTAAAAATATTTTGTTTTCTTCATGTACCTTTAATTTTGAAATGTGTTGCTAAAGGCTGGCTGGTTCAAAAAAGAAAAAGGGGGGAATTGTAGGCACAGATGTAGCTTGGACCAGCCAGCTTGAATAAAGATGGTAGGGACAAGTTAATGCAGCTGGCATGCTACTTCAGAAACAGGTGCTGCAAGTTAATCAATTGGGCCCTGGGTGATCTCATGGGCAGAAGCAGCATATAAGGAGGTAGCTAGCAAAGGAAGGGTGGCTTTGAGTCAACTCTGGTGGTTGTACTATGTTGCCTCTGTATGTCTCTGCATGTGCATTACTTAGACTCTCTACGTCTTCAAGTGAATATTGCCTGCACTACTACAACACAGGGCCTTGCTCTCTGTACCTCCCCATATCAGTGCTTGTAGCATGGCTCTGGCTGCAGCCTGATTTGAGGTGGTTGGTGCCCGTGTGAGGGACTTTCACTAGCAGCAAACAGCCTCTGCTGTGAAATAGGAGGAGATGCCAGGCTTTTTAGAGTCCTCTGAGTAGTTTTGAGTTTCCCTGTCCCATCCTGGTTACGGTTGTTTGAGGGAATGAAGCTGAGCACATGTTCCTCCCCCTGCACGCCGAATGGGCTGGGTTCCTGGGTTCAGGTGACCCGAGCTGGACAGCTTGGGCTGTCGGCACTGACTGGGAGGGTAACTTGCCCCAGCCAAGGCCAAAGTTTAGCAGAAAACAGCTTGAGTCTCTCAGAAGAACTTAAGCTGAGATTTACAAAGGTCTTCATCTGCTTTCCTCCCTTAATCTCTGGGGAGTGAGGAGCCTTAGAAGCTTTCAAAGTTCAGGCTTTGTCTGTGTCTTGCCTTCATCCTCACAGTGTGAGCAGGTTCTGCAATTCCTCCTGCCCATCAGAGCTTCAGAGCGTCAGAGGAGTTAACAGGGCATCTCCCTGTGGGGTGGCTGCCCAACTGCAGCCAGGGAAGGGTTCTCTGCCCCTGGGGAGGCCACTGGCCTGAGAGGAGCAGAGGGCAGCTGGGAGTGTTGGTGAGGGTCCCTGGGGCATGTTGGGATCCTGACTCAGGGAGGATCTGGATTCCTAGGCCCCTTTCCTGGCTCCAGCAGCACAATGCTGGAAGGTCGGGAGCAATGGCTGTTGCTGGTGTCACAGCCTCTCTCCTCAGCAAAGCCCTGTCCCTGCGGAAAGCAGGGGTGAGCTCAGGGACCCAGGACTGCCCCAGCCAGGCAGGAACAGGGTCAGAGCTCGCATGGGGCACAGGACAGGACATGTTGCTGTGCACATCACTTCTAACATCTCTTAAAATAAAAAATCTCCTGTTTTTATGACAAACTTCTTAAGCTTGTTAGTATTAACTCTTCCTCTCACACGCATGGTGGGGGTTTTCTCTGTTTTTCTTTGCCTCCAGTACCTGCTGCCAGGAGAAAATCACATGTGAATCTGGGGAGGGGATGTTACCCAGGCACAATCCATCTGTAGGGGCTTCACGGAGCTCCAGGCTGGGGCCTGGGACATCCCCAGGGCTGCCATCTATAACTAAAACACCCCAAAATATCCAGGTGGAATGAAATGCCGAGTTTCCAAGCAAGCCCCAAGTCATGCCCTGCAGGACCCAGAGTGAAGCAGGAGAGAGGGGCAGGACAAAACAGGGGGTTAGGAAGGACAGCAAAGGATTTACCAAGGGCAGAGGCAGAACTGGGGTATGTTCTGGTGGAAGTCTGATGGCTGCTCTCTGTAGATCCAGGTGCTGAAGGAAGGGACCTGAGAGCAGCCCATGGCTTAAACCCATGTCCCTCGGGCTGTGCCTCCCCAGGAGTATAACCTGTACGGTTGGTGGGTGGGAGAGCTCCACAATACGGTGGGGATTGTCCCCAAGGATTACCTGGTGCCTGCCTACGAGCTGCAGGAGCGATGAGGATTGCCACAGCCCAGGTGAGAGGTGGCACCCTGGGGTGCATCTGCTGGGGACAGGGGATGGAGGTGGGTGCTGGGGAGGCCGTTCCTGGGATGCTGCAGCACCTCTGGGGTGCTGAGCCTGGAGGACTGTCTTTGGCTCCATCTTCTGGTCTCTGTTTTACGTTGGAACAGGCAAGGCTGGGAAGCACAGTTGCAGTTCAGGGACAATGCCACCCTGGATTTCAAGTCCAGGAGGGAGAAATGGGCTAAAACCCTGGCAGCCACCTCCACTGGACCTGGAGAGCTGTGTCATCAGCTGTAATGCCAACGTTGGCACCAACTGCTGCGTGTGCAGTGTTTTGCTGAACAAAACCTGTTAGGGGGGCATTTGGCAGGTGGGGAAACTGAGGCACGGGTCGGAGCCGGGAAAGTGGAGGGGGTCTGCAGTTGAGCTGGAGGCCGAGTCCCGACACCTGCCTGAGGCAATGAGACCTCCACATTCACCTGTAGATCTCCCACTCCTATTATCCTGTGCAAGGCTGTGTCAGTCCCACCCTGCACCACAGCATCCCCTTCCCCACCATCACACCTGTGTCTCTCCCCTTCCCCAAATCCAGCTGCTTGTCTCCTTGGCCATACTGATGTACCAGTGACACCACCCCCACGGTCAGCCTCTCCCTGCTCCGGGTACCCCTTGTATGAGGAGACCCACATCTCACCACTCATCCCACGCATGGTGCCCCGGAGCCCTGCTCTGCCCCATGGTACCATTGTGACACCCTTGGGGCATGGCAGGGGGCTGGCAGCCCCAATAAAGCCACTTTCCTCTCCACGTTTGGCTGCTCCAGATTTCCTTGAGTCTGGAGCCGGAGCTGGGTGCAGACAATGGCTCCTCAGCTCCAGGCCCAGCCCTGAGCATCCCCAGAGCCCTCAGGGCCCGGCCCACGACTGAGGATTAGGCCAGCACATTCTCCCCTCCCTCCTCCTTCTCTCGCACTTGGCCGAAGGGCCACTAGATGGTGGTAAGTACCTGCTGAATGCAGCCTGCCCGAGAGGGTGCCCAAAGCCCCTGGGCCGTGCCCCAGCAGCCCCCAGCACCCATCAGCCCTCGACTGGCAGCAGCTGGGAGTGTTGATGCCAAAGCAGGGTAAGCCCAGGCATCGGCCACCCGGCTGCTCTGGAGCATAGCGGAGGAGATGTTTGGAAGCCAGATGGGATCAGGGGGACCCCATGGGACCCCAGAGGTGTGCAGGGGGGCTATGGGGACGTAGCCAAACCCATCCTGGCAACTGCTGCCTCACCAGTCTCCTGCACACAGCCTCACTCATGCCGGAGAAGGCACCTCTCTGCCCAGCATGTCCTTGGTGGGCAGGATGGGGTTGGGATGCCCAGAACCTAGCTTGGCAGGGCACAAGCTTGGCTCAGATCCCTCTGGTGTTCCCCACCTGCTCTTCCAGCCCTGCTCTTCCCCAGCATGAGTGACCCTGGAGCAGCCATGAGAGCCCATGGCCATGCTGGGGCAGGAACTGCTCCCTCGGCATGATGCTCAGACCTCCTCTGTCTCCACTCATCCACGAGCACCTTGCAAGGAACATTTTGGGAACAGCTGCAGGGCCAGTATTCATCGCTGCAGCATCATTCCTGGGATCCCAGCAGGGAGGAATGGATGATCTTGGGATGAAGCTGGAACACAAAAAGTTCCACTTAAATATAAGAAAAAACGATTTCACTGTGAGGGTGAGGGAGCCCTGGCACAGGCTGCCCAGAGGGGTTGTGGAGTCTCCTTCCTTGGAAGTCTTTAAGACCCGTCTGGACATGTTCCTATGCAACCTGATCTAGGTGAACCTGCTTCTGCAGGGGGGTTGGACTAGATGATCTCTAAAGGTCCCTTCCAACCCCTACCATTCAATGATTCTATGATCTTGCCTGGGTGGATGCTCTGATGCCAAAAGGATGCATCAAGAAGAATGTGTCCAGAAGGTCAAGGGAGGTTCTCCTCCCCCTCTCATCTGCCCTGAAGAGGCCTCATCTGGAGTCCTGTGTCCAGTTCCGGGCTCCCCAGCTAAAGAGGGACAAGGAACTTGTAGTGGTTTTGCCCAGGCCAGGTTTTTCGTAGTGGGAGGAGCTACAGGGGTGGCTTCTTTAAACAAAGATCTGCCAGAAGTTTCCCCTGTAGTTGACAGGGCCAATACCAGTCAATTCTAAGATGTACCCACAGCTGACCCAGGCCTGGCCAGTTAGTGATTGAGGTAATGCCTCTGTGATTAATGTATTTGAGAAGTTGCTGTGCAGTGTCTAAACTGCAGCAGCAACAGGGAGTGAGAATGTGAAAACATCTCTGCAGACACCAAGGTCAGTGGAAGAGGGGGAGGAAGGAGCTTAGGCCCTGACAGAAAGACTCTCCCATGACCTGTAGTGCAGCCCATGGTGAGGCAGCTGTGCAGCCAGGGAAGAGTTCTTTGCCCCTGGGGAGGCCACTGGCCTGGGAGGAGCAGAGGGCAGTCTCCATCTGCCACCACTGCAGCTCCCTGTGAGATGCTGAATGAGCCCAGGGGTCGCCTGTGTGTGTGAGCCCTGTGGCAAGCGTGGGGCTGTGGCTGTGCTCGCTGGCAGCCTGGTCACCTTGGGGCTCGCTGTCCCCCTTGCCCCTCACATCAGAGGTATTTACCTGCTAAGCAGGAGGCTGTGCCTGGCCTTCTGCAACCACCCAGTGCCTGTGTTTCTTCATGTTGGTTTTCAAATAGCAGGAAGAAAGAGGTGTTTGGACTGCAGAGAGAGACCTTTAAATAGAGCCCTTTTGTTTCAAGGAAGGGGGCTGAGGGAGCAGCCCAGGCTGATGGGTAGGTCCACAGGCACTGTGGCTTCCTGCTCCCTTGGCTGCTGGCACAGTCTCCCCTCCTTGCCTGCCCTGGGCCCAGTGGGAGGGTGAGTGGCCATTGCTGTGACTGAGCTGTCAGGAAATGAGGCTGGGGGAGGCTAGGAGTGGAATCAGCCTCTGCAGTGCAGAAAGGTTGTGCACAGGAGGATGTGGTTGACTTGGAGGCACCCAGGCACCTTGGGTCTGGCATACCAATGGCATCCTGGGGTTTATCAAGAAGAGTGTGGGTAGCAGGTTGAGGGAAGTTCTCCTCCTCTTCCTCTGCCCTGGGGAGGCCTCATCTGGAATCCTGTGTCCAGTTCTGGGCTCCCCAGCTCAAGAGGGCCAGGGAACCGTTGGAGAGAGTCCAGCACAGGGCTATCAAGATAACCAGGGAACTGGAGCATCTTCCTTATGATGAAAGGCTGTGGGGACTGGGGCTATTCAGCCTGGAGAAAAGAAGGCTGAGGGGCCTTTATCAATGCTGAGAAATCCCTCAAAGGGTGGGTGTCAGGAGGATAGAGTCAGGTTTGGGTTTGGTGTTTTTTGTTTGTTTTTTTTGTAGTCTCACCCACTTGTCTTGTTTTGTCCATTACCACTCCCAATTAACTATCCTTATCTCAAATTGCAGTCTCCAGTACTTCCAGCCCCACATTTGGGCACCAAATGTCATGGTTTAGGCCCATCAATGGCCAAAAGACCATGATTAGACTCAAGTACCAAGACTTGAGAATTGCCAAAGGGCAGGGAGGGCTTAATTGTCAGGAAAACCTGACAAGGCTACTGGGCTTGAGGAAGAAAACAGAAAATAATGTTATCCACCACCAGCTAAAAATAAAACATACACCCCAAAACATAACAAACACAAAACAACACATAGTGGTACCATGAGGAAGAACACAACCAGCCCTTCGAGACCACCTTCTCCTTACTTCTTCCCGGGTTCAAAGTCCTGATCCCTGTGTCTTTTTCTCTTCCCCCTTCACCACACATGCCATAATTCAAACGCTAGGCAGACTTTTTCCTGGCACCTGCACCGACCCGACCCTTCCGTCTGGGGTGGAACTTCCTCTCTCCCCAAGGGGAATATGAAGTTCTCCTTAATTCCCTAATGCCGGGAAGTTCAAACCACTGGAAAATTTCTTGTTCTCGTTCCTTGTTCTTGTTCTCTACCTTGATCGAGTAAAAAGTGCTATTAAAATATATTTCTTGACCCCCTTGGTTCGTATAAAATGGGCCTGGACAACAAAGGCAAATTGTTGGGGGTACAGGTACCTGTTGGTGCTAACTGATACAAAGGTTGGCCAGAGGCATTTCCCACAAGAACAGCAAAAGCGTGAGAAGTGACAAGAGTTATGGAGTAAATTAACTTCATGGTTACCTAACTTTGCTGGGTTGAAACAACTTTTTGTGGTAATAATTCTGATCATCATCATCATTGTGCTATTTGTCATCTGTATCAGATGTTTCTTTTGTTGTCAGAGCACCGGAGATGCGTACTCAAAGTGGAAGGAACACCAGCTAAGACAAGCTTGAATTGAATAAGTACTTTAGTAAAATGCTTAATAAGGAATCACTGTGTTAATAGTAAAAGAATTTACTAACTTTATAGAAAAGGGAGGAGCGACCAAATGTCCTTCTTCTTGTTCTCTACCTAGATCAAATAAAAAGTGCTATTAAAATATATTTCTTGACCCTCTTGGTTCGTATAAAACATGTGTAGACAAATTGACAAACACTACAATTACTTGACACGCTTCGTCCGTCTCCGGCCGGTCTCCTCGCGGAGATACGGAACCGCGGATAAGGACTCCACACTCGCTTCGCAGTCAGACTGCGTCTCATTCATTCAAACACTCAATTCACACACACATCACAACTTTAACCACCATATCGACAATATCCGTTAATCTTACAAACACAAATAAGCTCGGGTCCTTCCAACACCACAATGCTATTATTATTATTATATCAGATATTATCCCTTCCGCAGCTGCAAACTAAAACAAAGACGTCACGTGAATTCGCCCTGTAACCATCCGGATACTGGGGCCACTGGGTTATTGGATCACCCCCTGCAATCAACAATCCCCTCCCCAATGCCGACTGGGGCCTCTGAGCTACGAAAACCAGGTAACCCCCCCCCAATGCCGAGATTCTTCCCAACTTATACCTATATGGGGACTCTGTCGTGTGCCAGACATCTCTGAGCGACTTATCGATCACCCTGATGTTGAGCTTTATACTAACAAGTACTAATAAACCTTATACTAACTTATCGCAATAGCATAAAGCTTATTTTTCAGACAGGACAAAATTCACACAAGCTGTAAAAAGGTCGTGCTTATCTCCTCACACAATACCTCCGGGGTCCTCCAACTTCCTTGAGGGCAAAAACCAGTTCTGCGAGGGGCCAAGTGATATCTAAAGTTGTGCAAAGATCAGGGGTGAGAAAGCCTCAGGACTTATCAGCCTTCATCTCCCAAGGCCCCAAAGACCATCACCGGGAGACATCACGCAAATGAAAGGAAGAAAAGACCTAATTTACATGCGAAATCGGGGACAGGTTGTGTCTTTGTCTAGGCAGATAATGTCATCATATGATTTTGTAACTTTGTAACAAATATAAGTCAAGCAAGTTGCCGAGTCGGGTGCGCACGTTTGTGGTGGAGCGATCCCCCGTGCGCCCGGCGCCGAATAAACATATCTTCTTTATAACTCTTTGAGTTTTAGAGTTTGATTCCGCAAGTCATTTTGGCACCCCAGATGGGACGCGCTCTGCTCGGCTGCAGGAGCGACTGAGGGACGGACGTCCTAGCCGCGGCCCGAGCCTTTTTCTTCGGAGGAACTCTGCTCCCAGCCGCTCACTGCGGGAACAGACAACGACCATCTATCCTGCGGACAAGGTATGTGAAAGAGGGAAAAGGGACCGCGGTCGGGGCGATCGGTAAGTCGCGCAGAGACGTCTGGCGCACAACAGAGTCCCCATGTAGGTATAAGTTGGGAAGAATCTCGGCATTGGGGGGGGTTACCTGTTTTTTCGTAACTCAGAGACCCCAGCTGGCATTGGGGGGGGGGGGGGTTGGTTATTTGGTATTCGTAACTCAGAGGCCCCAGTCGGCATTTGGGGGGGGTTACTTGGTATTCGTAACTCAGGGGTCCCAGCCGGCATTGGGGGGGGGGGTTACTTGGTATTTGTAACTCAGAGGCCCCAGTCGAGATTCGGATGGTTACAGGGTGAATTCGCATGACATCTTGGTTTTAGTTTGCAGCTGCGGAAGGGATAACAACTGGTATAATAATAGTATTGTGGCGTTGGAAGTACCCGGGCTTATTTGTATTTCAGATAAACGGATATTGTCGATATGGTGGTTAAAGTTGTGATGTGTGTGTGAATTGAGTGTTTGAATGAATGAGACGCAGTCTGACTGCGAAGCGAGTGTGGAGTCATCCGCGGTTCCGTATCTCCGCGAGGAGACCGGCCAGAGACGGACGAAGCGTGTCAAGTAATCGTAGTGTTTGTTAATTTGTCTACACATGTTTTATGTGAACCAAGGGAGCCAAGAAATATATTTTAATAGTACTATTTTACACTATCAAGGTAGAGATAAGGAGCGAGAACGAGAAGTTTGCCGGTGGTTTCAGCTTCCCAGTGTTAATGCATTAACGAGAACTTTATATCCCCCTTGGGGGTGGGGAGAGGATCCCACCCCAAACAGGAGGATCGGGACTATACAAATATCAGGGAATATACTTAACTTTTGTGTGTGAGTTATACAGCGGAGAAGAAAGAACTCCGTCCACTGCCCCATTAGAAATTCCCTGTTTAAGACACCCCCATTTGGAACATGCTGGGTTCCCAACTTATACTTTATATGGGGACTCTGTCGTGTACTAGATGTCTCTGCACGACTTACCGATCGCGGTCCCTTTTCCCTCTTTCACATACCTTGTTTTGTTTGTTTGTTTTTTCCCTATGGTGGCCAGTGAGAGGACAAAGGGTAACAGACACAAGCTGAAACACAGGAAGCTCCACTGGAACACGAGGATAAACTTCTTTACTATAAGGATGAGGGACCCTGACCCAGGCTGCCCAGGGAGGGTGTGGAGGCTCCTTCTTGGGAGGTTTCCAAACCCACCTGGACACATACCCGTACCCCCTGATCGAGGGGAACCTGCTTTAGCAGGGGCTTGGGCTGGATAAGGACGAGCTCTAGAGGGCCTTTCTTGTTGTAGCAGTGCAAGCTATATTCATTCAAAGATATAGAGAATCTAGGTAATGCACATGCAGAGACACACTTCATTTCCTAGCTACTTCCTTATATGCTGCTTCTGCCCATGTGATCACCCAGGGCCCAATTGATTAACTCATAGAACCTGTTTCTGATAATTGGAAGTAGCTTGCCAGCTGCATTAACTTGTCCCTACCATCTTTATTCAAGCTGGCTGCTCCAAGTCACATTTGTGCCTACACTTTCCAGCCCCCACCATTCAGGCTTTCTGGGATCCTCCCCATGGTCTTTCTCTATTCTGACCTGCTCTCTCTCTCCAGCAGTGCCAGCCTGGGTAGCCCAACAAGACCTGTGCTGCCTGGAGCCCCTCTCATACTGGAGCGATTTTGGGGTGGACGATGGCCCCTTGGACAGGCCGCAGGAGCCGGCAGAGCCCTTGGGGGGACAGCATGAGGCACAGTGAGCGGCTCTACGGACCTCACCCACCCCAGGACCTGCAGCCCTTGTTGGAAGAGGGACAGCTGAGCAGCGTCCAGGCTGCTGGGACTGAGGCTGCACTGGGAACATGGCCTTGGTCTGGGCTTTGTGCTGTCTGGGGCTCATGTGCTGTCTCTGCTGACTCCTGACTGTCCTTGATGTTCTAGGCAGTGCATTTGTATTGCTTTTCTCTTGGGAGAAGAGACCTAGTGGTTAGTGAAACCTATGTTTGTTGTTCCCATGTCCTTTGCTCTCTGACTGGAGGAGTAGCAGGGCTGTTTGTTGGCAATACCAGCGAGGCTCCGTGTCCTTGGCGTGGCTCGTGGCAGGGAGGGATATGATGGCTCATATCCAGCATGGCAGAGGAGGGTTTTCCTTGAAGCTGCAGGCTGGGAGCAGGAGCTGCCTGCTGCCCTGTGGGTCCCTTCAGCATCATCCCTGGGTCCTGCTGCATGGCGCAGGCCAGGGAGGCTGTGTTTCCCTAGCAATGGCTGTGCTGTGCAGCTCCTGGGGAGGGGGCATTCAGCTGCGTGAAGCTGGAGCCCACCAGTGGGGCACAGATACCGTATGCACGTCTGGGACCTCCTGGCACAGCTCTTCCCTGCTGTGATGAGCAGAGACCAGCTTCCCCTCGGGAGCATGGGTCAGGGGAACGAGTCTGTGGGTGGGTAGAGAGGGACAGTTTATCTTCCCTGCCCTTATGAGGGGATGCCCCTTCCAGCTGGGCTCCTTCCTTGCACACCGATGGTATTGAGTGTTAAATGAATGAGACGCAGTCTGACTGTGAAGCGAGTGCTGAGTCCTTATCCGCGGTTCCGTATCTCCGCGAGGAGACCGGCCGGAGACGGACGAAGCGTGTCAAGTAATTGTAGTGTTTGTTAACTTGTCTACATATGTTTTTATGTGAATTAAGGGAGCCAAGAAATATATTTTAATAGTACTGTTTTACACTATCAAGGTAGAAGATAAGGAATGGGAATGAGAAGTTTGCCGGTGGTTTCAGCTTCCCGGTGTTAATGCATTAACGAGAACTTCATATTCCCCCGGGGTGTGGGGAGAGGATCCCGCCCCAAACAGGAGGATCCGGAGTATATAAATATCAGGGAATATACTTAACTTTTGTGTGTAAGTTATACAGCGGAGAAGAAGTAACTCCATCCACTGCCCCCATTAGAAATTCCCTGTTTAAAACGCCCCATTTGGAGCATGCTGGGTGGGTAAAACTGAAGCGTACTTCTTGCTAAAATATATAACTGTAATAGCGTTGGAAGGAGTGGTGACTACGATAAGCATTGGTGCTGGTGTCCTGAGAGTGAAGAACACATAGCTGAGATTACAACCGTGTTTTGTGGTTGGGAGTTGGGATTACCTAATTTGAGAAACGTTTCAGAGAAAGAGTTACAAAGAGTAATTCGAGAATATAGGAAAATAATGGGAAGCGCTCAGTGTGAGAGCCAAGAAAAGTCCATTAGGATGCATATTGGCACATTGGAAAGATCTTGTGGGGACTAGGGGTACAGAAAGTAAAAAAACACTTATAAAATACTGCAACCAATGGTGGCCCCTCTATAAATTAGACGATGGGGAGAAGTGGCCTCAAAATGGAACTCTGAATTATAATACCCTCCTACAGTCAATGTTGTTTTTAAGGAGGGAAGGAAAATGGTATGAGGCTTCTTATGTGGATATGTTTTTCACTCTGAGAAATTACCCAGAGTGGCAGCAGGCCTGTGGGTTAACTCCTCCCCAAGATCCCCTGGTACCGGCCCTAGAACAAGAAAAACGGGAAAACTAAAAAGGTGCTGTTCGTCCTGTAGTGTTGGACAATGCTGCACCAATAGAGATAAGGTGTATCAGGCAAATGATTTGGAAAGCCTAGAAGGCTATATACCTCCCTCCATGCCCCCTCCTAATGAAAGAGGGGCAGAAGTAATAAAACAGAAAATGAGAATGGAATATATGGGTCCTCAGGGGACAGGGAATATGGGCATGCCTACTGGCAACCAGGGCCCTCCTCCAACAATGAGTATAAATATGAATGACAGAGGAACTTTACCTGGCCCTGCAATGGGTCCTGGTCCTTCTGTGGGACCAGACAGGACTGTAAATATGGGAACACCACCGATACCAGACAAAGGAACAGTGAAAAATGAGCCACAAGGCCCTGGATTCAGCCCCATTACATCAAGGACTCGGAGTAAAGTGGGTCCAATAATTCAAGCCCTGCTGAGACGGGAGATGAGCCCAATGGGGCCCACAAAAATAAAGGTTCCTTTTACCACTAATGACTTAGATTCCTGGAAGGAAACAGTAAGAGATTACCGAGAGGACCCTATAGGCATTGCTAAAAAGTTTGATATGATTCTTAAAACTTTAGATCCAGACTGGCGAGACATAGATGCATGTTGGATGCACTGACCGAAACAGAAAGGCTGTTGGTATTGAAAACACAAGTACAGGCCCAAATTACGGGAGGGACACTAGTGGGATGGACAGTTGATCAGTGTATACCTTTGACAGACCCAGGGAGGGATCCAAATGATTGCGATGATTATCAGCAGTTGCAACAATATCAACAGTGGATAAAATATGGGTTGGAAAATGCGATTCCTTAAACTATAGATTGGTCAATGTTATATGCCATAAGACAAGGCCCTTTTGAAACCCCTTCAGAATTTTTAGACAGAATAAGACTTGCTATGGGTAAATACACTCCTCTGGACCCGTCGGCAGAAGTAGGCCAGCAACAGCTAATATCCTTGTTCAGAGGGCAGTCATGTGACAATATCCGAAGAAAACTGCAAAAATTAAGAGGGGCAGACGCGCGGGATATAGAAAGGTTAATCGAAGCAGCATGGAAAAAAGAATGCCCCAAGGGGTTCAAGGGGAGCTACGATGGACAGAGAGGGAGACCTGCGATAGCCCACTTAAAGGAGGACGATTGACAGGGACCTGGGGAGTCTACCCTGGCGGATCCACTGGTTACACTAAAGCTAGGGAAAAATGAAAAACAAGTGGAGTTTCTAATAGATATGGGGGCAACGTTTTTGGTCTTAAACCAAGAACTGTTACCACTAAGTAATGATTATGTTATGGTGATGGGAGCCACTGGCCAATGTGAAAAGTCATACTTTTTTGAGCCCTTAAAGCACAAATTGGGAAAGCAAGTAGGAATTCACAGGGTTTTGTGCCTAATGCCCCAAAAGCCCTTGTGGGAAGAGATTTGTTGGAACAGTTACAAGCCAAGATTAAATTTGAAAAAGGTCACATTAGCTTGGAGGTGAATGATCAAAATTATATACAAATTATAATCCTGTTATTAACTAATATTGATACAGAAGGAAACATTAATGAGGACATCATAAACCAAGTATATCTGGGAGTATGGGCCACAGATGTACCCGGGAGGGCGAGGAATGCCCTACCAGTGGAGGTAAAACTTAAAGAAGGACAACAGCCGGTAAGGACTAAACAGTATCCCTTGAGGAGGGAGGACAGGGAGGGGATTAAATCGATAATAGAAAAATTCTTACAGTTAGGACTATTAAGAGAGTGTGAGTCCAGCTTTAACACTCCCATATTACCAGTCCGCAAGCCGGATGGGTCTTATCGGATAGTCCAAGATTTGCGGGCAGTCAACAGAATAACTGAGGACCTCTACCCCGTGGTAGCAAATCCTTACACCCTGTTAACTGTGCTAACACCCAACTTAACTTGGTTTACTGTTCTAGATTTAAAAGATGCCTTCTTTTGCCTCCCTCTCCATGAAGCCAGACAGAAAGTATTTGCATTCGAATGGGAAAGTCCTAAAAGTGGACCTAAAACTCAGCTTACTTGGACGGTGCTGCCTCAAGGATTCAAAAATAGCCCCACCATATTTGGCAACCAGCTAGCCAAAGATCTCGAATCATGGGAAGCCCCACCTGAAGAAGGAAAACTCCTGCAGTATGTGGACAGTATATTAATCGCTACCAAAACAAAGGATGCCTGTCTAACCTGGATGGTGAGTCTTTTAAATTTTTTGGGGCTCCAGTGGTATGGAGTATCCAAGAAAAAGGCCCAGACAATCCAACAGAAAGTGATCTATTTGGGCCATGAAATTAGTGCGGGACAAAGGACATTGGGACAAGCTAGGAAAGAAGTCATCTGTCAAACACCCAGGCCACAAACAGTAAAGGAACTGCGAACCTTTTTGGGAATGACTGGGTGATGTCGATTGTGGATCTATAATTATGGACTGTTGGTTAAGCCTTTATATGTGATGGTGAACACAGAGCAAAAATATCTACAATGGAATAAAGAAGCTGCACAGACCTTTGATCGGCTAAAGAAGGCTCTGATGTCTGCCCCAGCCTTAGGACTTCTAGATGTGAGTAAACCATTTTTTCTGTTCTCACATGAAAAACAGGGGATTGCCTTGGGAGTATTGGCCCAGGATTTGGGCCCATATCATTGGGCAGTTGCTTATTTTTCCAAACAGCTGGATGCAACAGCAAAAGGCTGGCTTGAATGTTTACGGGCAGTTTCAGCTGTTGTGATAAATATTCAAGAAGCCTGGAAATTTACTCTGGGCCAGAAGATGACAGTGCTGGTGTCTCACACAGTATCGGCAGTTTTAGAAGCAAAAGGGGGACATTGGCTCTCTCCCCAAAGGTTCCTAAAATATCAAGCCATAATAGTGGAACAGGATGATATGGAAATTGTGGTCACTAACATTATCAGTCCAGCTTAATTTCTTAGCAGAAACTCAGGGGAACCAGTGCAGCATGACTGCTCAGAGACAATCAAAGCAGTATATTGAAGTCACCTGGATCTGAAGGAGACCCCTCTGGACAACGTGGAAAGCTGGTTTACAGATGGAAGCAGCTATGTCCTGCAAGGGAGAAGATACGCCGGGTATGCAGTCACAACCAGTCAAGAGGTGATAGAATCAGGATCACTACCTACAGGAACCTCCGCACAAAAGGCAGAAATAATTGCCCTTACTCGTGCTTTGGAGTTAGCACGAGGCAGAGCTACTAACATTTATACAGACTCAAAGTATGCCTTTGGAGTTGTCCATGCTCATGGAGCAATTTGGAAGGAAAGAGGTCTTTTAACCTCTCGAGGGAAGCACATTAAATATGCTGAAGAAATTTTAAAACTACTTGATGCCATACAACTCCCCGAGAAGGTGGCTATTATACATATGAGGGCGCACCAAAAAGTAAGCTCGGAGTTGGAAAGAGGAAATGAGCTTTTGGACAGAGAGGCAAAACAGGCTGCAAAAGGAGAGGTAAGGTTTGAGGAAGCCTTGATTCCAGATGGACAAATCTCCCTGGAAGGTAAGCCAAATTATACTAAAGAGGATAAGAAATTGATCACAGATCTAGAGGGTACATATAATGAGGAAGGATTGTGGGCTGTTACCCCAAAAAGGAAAATTGGTCATTCTCACTTACTTACTATGGCCTTTAGTGAGAGAACACAAAAAGGGACACTGGGGAGCTGAGGCTCTGCACAGACATCTAATCAGGCAAATTATAGCCAGGAATTTATATAGTACTGTAAAACAAGTAACTTGCCAATGCGATCTTTGCCTCCAAACTAATCCTGCTGTCTGCGCTGACTACGTGACAGCAACTGCTTTAACCATGGCTCTGACTCTGGTCTTGATTGTGCATTAAATTCATATAACTAGAACTCAGATTGCCTTGCCTCATCAGGCCTAACATTATACCCTGGGATCCATGTCCATTCTCCCTTAACCACTCCTCCACAAGAAGTAATAAAACAGAAAATGAGAATGGAATATATGGGTCCTCAGGGGACAGTGAATATGGGCAACCAGGGCCCTCCTCCTACAATGAGTATAAATATGAATGACAGAGGAACTTTACCTGGCCCTGCAATGGGTCCTGGTCCTTCCATGGGACGAGAAGGGGCTATAAATATGGGAACACCACTGATACCAGATAAAGGAACAGTGAAAAATGAGCCACAAGGCCTTGGATTCAGCCCCATTACATCAAGGACTTGGAGTAAAGTGGGTCCAGTAATTCAAGCCCCACTGAGACAGGCAATGGGCCCAGTGGGAACCACAAAAATAAAGGTTCCCTTTACCACTAATGACTTAGATTCCTGGTAGGAATTAGTAAGAGAATACCGAGAGGACCCCCTAGGCATCACTAAAAGATTTGATATGATTCTTAAAACCTTAGATCCAGACTGGCAAGACATAGACGCATGTTGGATGCACTGACAGAAACGGAAAAGCTGTTGGTATTGAAAAATGCAAAAGCACAAGTACAGGCCCAAATTACGGGAGGGACATTAGTGGGATGGACAGTTGATCAGTGTATACCTTTGACAGACCCAGGGTGGGATCCAAATGATCACAATGATTATCAGCAGTTGCAACATTACCAACAATGGATAAAATATGGGTTGGAAAATGCGATTCCTAAAACTATAGATTGGTCAATGTTATATGCCGTAAGACAAGGCCCTTTTGAAACCCCTTCAGAATTTTTAGACAGAATAAGACTTGCTATGGGTAAATATACTCCTTTGGACCCGTCGGCCGAAGTAGGCCAGCAACAGCTAATATCCTTGTTCAGAGGGCAGTCATGTGACAATATCCGAAGAAAACTGCAAAAATTAAGAGGGGCAGATGCACGGGATATAGAAAGGTTAATCGAAGCAGCATGGAAGGTCTTTGGGAATAGGGAAAGTGACAAGGACAGGAGAATGGAACAAAGAATTATAGCAACTGTGGCAGCTCTGGAACAGAGGCCACAAAGAAGAGAGCTACTGAGACTGGATAGGGATCAGTGTGCGTACTGTAAAAAAAAGGGACACTGGAAAAAAGAATGCCCCAAGGGGTTCAAGGGGAGCTACGATGGACGAAGAGGGAGGCCTGCGATAGCCCACTTAAAGGAGGACGATTGACAGGGACCTGGGGAGTCTACCCTGGCGGATCCACTGGTTACACTAAAGCTAGGGAAAAATGAAAAACAAGTGGAATTCCTAATAGATACGGGGGCGACGTTTTCGGTCTTAAATCAAGAACTGTTGCCGCTAAGTCATGATTATGTTATGGTGATGGGAGCCACTGGCCAATGTGTAAAGTCATACTTTTTTGAGCCCTTAAAGTACAAATTGGGAAAGCTTCTACAGCTGAGCAGAGCGCGTCCCATCTGGGGTGCCAAAATGACATGCGGAAACAGACTCCATAACTCGAAGAGTTTAAAAAGAAGTTCCTTGTCTTAATTTCTTTCTAATTCTGCAAAAGCAACATCAATATTTCTCACATTACTTCAACATTTGGTGATCCCGACGTGATCAGCCAAATTAGTTGGATTAAGAACCCTCGGCAGAAAATCACCTGGATTCCTGTTTGAAAAGGCAAGTGACCCGAGCAAACCAGTATAATGGGAAAAATGATGAGCAAAGAGGAAAATCCTATTGACACCCTCCAGCATATCCTTGCTGAGAAAGGATTCAATTATGAAAGAGAGGATTTACTAAGACTTGTAAGATGGGGACAGGAATTAGGTCTCATCTCCCCCCAAGAAGTATATGAAAAGGGACATTTGGAAAATCTAGGAGACATATGAATAATGCTATTGGCCTATGTAAATTAGTATCATCCATTCTACAACAGCTAGAAGCTGAGTGTGCTACAGCTGCTGCCATGCAAGCAGAAAATGCTGTACCATCTGCATTCCCAGTAGATGCTAAAAGGTTCTTTGGAGGTGGTGACTTTATAGTGCCATCGGCTCCACCTCTAGAAGAAAATACAGACAATTGTTAAAGGAAGAATTAATAAGACACAGAGAAGATATGAAACAGACTTTGGCCCATTTGGAGGAACTGATGGAAAAAACAAAAGCAACAGCTAATCAACTGTTGGAATGGATTAATGAATTAACTAAACCAGAGATTAAAGTTTCACCCCCACAGGTGCTCAGAGACCCCCAGCCAGATGACTATGATCTGGCTAAGAAATGGAGAGACCTCATACGTGATGCAGTAATTGAAGGAGAATTTATTCCACAAGCCTTTCCAGTAATAACAGCACATAAAAAACGACAATGGGCACCTTTGGATTGGAAGTTGGTAAGGGAAGGCCAGAAAGCTGTGATGCAATATGGCTTGACCAACCCATATGTTCAAACATTATTGGATCATATTTTCGCCAGCGGATTAATGACTCCATTTGACTGCCAGAAGCTAGCAGAAACCTTCCTGAAGCCCACTCAGGTATTACTATGGGAGCCTGAATGGGAAAAAAGAGTCAATGTGGCAGTAGTAGAAAATATGGACTTGCAACAAGGAGATCCGCGGCGAGTCGTCACAGCAGATATGATGTTGGGTAAAGGACCGTTTGCTGACCCTCAGGTACAAGCCCGACTGCATGAAGCTATTTTGCAGCAAACACAGACACTGGCTCGTCAAGCGTTTAAGATCGTCCCTGACATGGGAGTGCCAGTTCCCTCATACACAACCATTATACAGAAGCCCAATGAGCCTTTTATTACCTTTTTAGACTGTCTAAGAGCAGCTCTGGATCAAACCAAACATGTCGGCTGAAGTAAAAGCAGAAATAGGATTATACTTAGCAGTTGCTAACGCTAACCATGACTGCAAAAAGATCCTGGAGGCTCTCCCGCGGACAGCAACTTTGGTCGACAAGATAGAAGCCTGCTCTCGGGTAGGATCATCAGCACATTTAGCTGAAGCCATGGCAACAGCATTAAAACTGTTAATCCAACAGCACAAAGGACATTGGAGGCCAAAATGCTTTAACTGTGGAAAAATAGGACATGTGAAACATCATTGTCAATCCAGACCATTGGTATGGACAAACAGCTCCGCCAGACCATCGGGGTCCAACAGCAGATTTAATGGCAATTGTTACAGATGTAATCAGTTTGGCCATAGAGCCACTGAGTGCTGCTCTCGAGTGGCCAGACATACAATGCCTAAGGGAAACGGGTTAACGAGCGCAAAAAGGGCGAACGCGATGACACAAAAACGCCCTTCAACACCAACAGCTGCCTGGATGGCCTCTGATCAGCCACTGCAGGAAGCGCAGGAGTGGATGTGGAAACAGCAGTAGATGTAACCATCCACAATACAGAGGTAATGGTTATCTCATCCAATGCTAATGGACCCCTTGGTTATGGTTTAAGTGCTCTGCTTTTAGGACGATCATCGGCCTCTCGACGGGGTATTTTTGTGCTCCCCAGTGTTATTGATGCGGAAGGAAACATTGGAATAATGGTTAAAGTTTGGCAGCCACCAGTTTATATATCTAAAGAACTAAAATAGCTCAATTAGTTCCTTTCAGAGCTAAAGTTCCATTTGCAGGAAGTCGTAAGTGCCGAGATGGTGGTTTTGGATCCACTGGAGTACCTGAGGTAAGACTGACAATGCCACTTTCACAGGGAAAGCCCACTCAGACGGTTGTATTCCAACATCCAAATGGTGAACACATGGTTGGGTACAACATATTACTGGATACGGGAGCAGACATTACCATTGTTCCGTTATCCTATTGGCCAAAAAGCTGGCCTTTAGAGAATTTAGACACCCCTGTTGTTGGAGTAGGAGGCACACAGATGACAAAAATTAGCAGAGACCTGATTTCGGTATGGATACAGGACGAAGAGAATAGATGTGTGCAAATTAGACCCTATGTAATGAACACTTCAGTTTGGCTTTTAGGTAGAGACGCCTTAAGCCAAATGGGCTTTCGTTTGTCAAATGGAAATTTTTAATGGCGGCCATTGATGGGCGACCAATCCTGAAGTTAACCTGGCTTACAGATAAACCAGTTTGGATTGATCAGTGGCCGCTAAGCAAAGAAAAGCTCGCCCACATTCATGAATTAGTAAATGAACAATTAGAGAAAGGTCATATGAAGCCATCCACTAGTCCATGGAATACACCAATTTTTACTATCCCTAAAAAATCAGGGAAATGGAGGCTGTTACATGATCTAAGAGCTGTTAATGCAGTGATGCAGGACATGGGTGCTTTACAGCCAGGATTACCCTCTCCTGCAATGCTTCCAAAAGAATTGATGATTGATCTAAAGGACTGTTTTTTCACAATTCCCTTACATGAGGATGACAGTGAGAAGTTTGCCTTTACAGTACCATCGATTAACAAACAAGAGCCAGCAAAACGATAGCAATGGACTGTTTTACCTCAGGGAATGAAGAACTCGCCAACTCTTTCTCAAACTTATATTGCCTGGGCACTGGCACCTCTGCGCAAAATATACCCTCGTGTCTTATTTTACCATTATATGGATGATATCCTGATTGCAGGAAAAGACCTGGACCAGCATCGCATTCTACAAGAAGTGAAGCGACAGTTGAGCATCTCCGGGTTGGTGATCGCGCCAGAGAAGGTACAAATGCACGCCTCTTGGAAATATTTAGGTAATATTATCACCGATGCACGCATTTATTCTCAGAATGTGGCAATTAAAACAGATATTGCTAATTTAACAGATGTTCAAAAGCTAATGGGTGATATCCAATGGGTACGAACCATATGTGGTATCACGAATGAGGATCTTGCGCCACTAATGCCTTTGTTAAAGGGCTCAGTAGAGGCTGATAGTGCACGAAAATTGTCCCAGCAGCAAATACAAGCAATAGAAAAAATAGGAAACAAGATAGTCAATAACTACAGTCACTGATATGATCCTGACTTGTCAATTAACATTGCTGTGATAAGTCAAAACCAGCATGTAATGGCAGTCTTGATGCAATGGGACTCAGTAGTGAAAGACCCATTGAGGATCTTGGAGTGGATATTTTTGCCATATAATTTGCAAAAAACAATTACCATGAGACTAGAGGCAATTGCAAAAATAATAGTTAAGGCCAGGAAACGTCTGCTGGAAATAGCAGGGATTGAGGCAGACGTCATTTTCATTCCTCTTGAACTGGGCACTGCAACAATCTGATGAATTACAGTGGGCCTTATTGTCATATCCAGGGATTATAAATAATCATTATCTAGCCCATAAATAGTTTTCTGTTAACTTTCAAATGGAAGACCGGACGTTGAGATCAGCAGTACCTGTTAAAGGCCTGACTGTATTCACTGATGCAAGTAAGATCCAAGCCAAAGCAGGAGTGGTTTGGTGGGAGAATGGAAAATGGCAAAACCTAACTGTTCACTCCCCAGGCAGTTCAGTTCAACTGCTGGAGCTGATGGCTGTAGTTACAGCTTTTGAGAAATGGCCAGACGTCCCATTAAACATCATCTCTGATTCCCACTATGTGGTCGATGACGTCACTCGATTAGAGAGAGCGTTGTTGAAAGAAATCTCTAATCAGAATCTGTATCACTTATTTCTGCGGCTCTGGCATCAGATAAATGAACGTCAAACTGCTTACTATATTGGGCATATTCGAAGCCATTTGGGCTTAAAAGATGGCCTATCAGTTGGCAATGAAATTGTTGACAAGATAGTGGCAGCTCCTTTATTGATACCTACGGGGCCAATAATTGACACATTTTCTCAAGCCTGAAGATCACAAGATTTTTTTCACCAAGGTGCGAAAATGCTGGCAAAGCAATTCGACCTGACCATATGGGACGCTCAGGGTATCATTTCCACATGCCCTGCATCCCAGAATCAAATCGACCTAGAAGTAGGAGTTAATCCCAGGGGTCTGGCATCATTAGGAATATGGCAATTGGATATCACTGTCTATGCTCCCTTTGAATAATTTAAATGAATACAAGTCAGCATTGATACCTATTCAGCCATGGTTTGGGCCACAGCCTTAACAAGCGACAGTGCTCAAGATGTCATAAGACATTGGAGGAGTTGCTTTGTAGTCCTTGGTGTTCCATGAGAGAGAAAAACTGATAATGGCTCGGGATACATAGCCAGTAGAACACGTAAGTTTCTGAACTTATGGGGTGTTAAACATACTACTGGAATCCCAGGAAATTCCACCGGTCAAGCCATTATTGAACGTACACATCAAACCTTAAAAGGACTGCTGGAAAAACAAATGTGGCTTGGAGCAGCCAGCTTGAATAAAGATGGTAGGGACAAGTTAATGCAGCTGGCAAGCTACTTCCAATTATCAGAAATAGGTGCTGCAAGGTAATCAATTGGGCCCTGGGTGATCACATGGGCAGAAGCAGCATATAATGAAGTAGCCAGCAAAGGAAGGGTGGCTTTGAGTCAACTCTGTTGGTTGTACTATGTTGTCTGTGTACTTCTCTGCACATGTATTACCTATTCTCTACGTCTTTGAATATTGCTTGCACCCCTACAACAAGAACTGACAGAACACCCAAGGTGTAGGAAGTATCCTGACTGTCTGTGCCCTGTTACTGCTCCCGATGGTCAAGTACTATGAGGCCTCATCCTGCCCCAGATCCACCAACTTGCTTGGGAGTTCAGAGATGAGACCTTCACTTTCTGCTTGAGAAAGGGCCAGGAGAGGGAGAGGGGAGCAGGATGCTTTGGCCAAGCACAGGCTACTCCAGCCCCAGGTCAGGGCAGGACCTCCAACATGGTGTGCTGCCTCAGGGCTGGGGTGGGGGGAAGCAGCAGGGTCTGTTTGCAGAGGGGAGAGTCAGCCTCCTGAGGGTGTGCATGTGCTGTTGGAAGAGTCCAACACACTTCCCAGCACTGAGGCAGCAGGGAGGAGAGAAACATGCCAGGCTACAGCAGCATGGGGAGGGGGCTGGGCCCTCCTTGCCTGTTCCAGGTGGGGATAGGGACCTGGAGCAGCTCCGTATGCCCCCTTCATCCCTGACCCCATGCAGCAGCTGGAGATGTGGCTCCATGCCTGGAACTGATCACAAGCTGCCATCATCCCAAGCCCCGCACTTGCCAGCAGCTCACCAAGGGGCTGAGTCAGCCCCACGGGTGGCAGGGGTAACCATTACCTCCCCAGGACCCCTGCCCCCAGCCTCGTGCCATCCAGGCAGGATCCCAAGCCCAGGGGCTCTCCACAGGTGCTCAGCTCCCCCTGGCCAGGGCTGCCTCTGAGTCACTGTTTTCCCAACAGCTTTGCAAAGCTGATCAACATCACTAAAAATAATTCCTGCCTGGCTCCAAAACAGGGCCAGAGCCCCGAGTGGGACAGATAGGCACCCCCAGGCCCGAGGGGAGGCAGGAGGGAATGGAGCCCTCTCTCCAGCAGCCTCACAGGGCTGGCTTTGCCAGGGCACCATGGACCCAGCCCCAGCTGAGAGAACCTTGCCTGCACCAAGGCTGTGAGCACCTTGCCTGCACCAAGGCTGCCTGCACCATGGGCGATGAGCAGGGCCCCAGCCCAGCTGGCCTCACAGCTGTGCCAGTTGGAGCTCATGAATAGGGATGAATATGCATGAGGGGGGCAGCCAATGGCACCTGTGCTCCAGCATGCCAGCAGCTGCCAGACTTCACTGTGAACTTCTGACATTTTGGATGCACCTCCAAGGGTTTCCAACCTTCCCTCCCCCTCCCCAGTGTGTCCTCAGCCCCTGTGTGGGGCTGAGACCCCTTGAGTCAGGCCCAGTGCCCCAAAATTCCCTTCAGGAGCCCTCAGCCCAGCCTGTCCCCTGCCACTACCCTGGGGCTAGGACTCAGCAGTCCACGCTGGCCACAGGGAACCAGTCTGCTGCCCGGGGCAGGGTCAGCCCCAATGGTTGCAGCAGCTCCTGCCCCATAGCCAGAGGTGCAATAAGCCCCTTTCCCCAAAGGCCTCTCTCCCTGCCCTGAGCTCAGCCTCAGCTCCCTCCGCCCACATAGCGAGGACAGATGTTGTCAGCAACCAGTAAGTCTTTTCCACTTCATTTTTATTTCAAGTCAGAGCACGTCAGGTCTGCCTTCACCACTGCTGAGAGTGGGAGGAAGAGATGCAGGAGAGCACAGGGAGAGGCACCAAGAGTAGCTGTAACCCAAGTGCTGCCACAGACCAGGCCCAAGGCAGCTCCGTGCTTCTTTCTGGGCAAACTGGAACCTGTCTATGAGCTCCAACCCCCATTCCCCCCAGTGTGTGGCCATCGGTGTGCAATTTCTATTAGAAATTCCACTTGTTTTTCATTTTTCCCTAGCTTTAGTGTAACCAGTGGATCCGCCAGGGTAGACTCCCCAGGTCCCTGTCAATCGTCCTCCTTTAAGTGGGCTATCGCAGGTCTCCCTCTTCGTCCATCGTAGCTCCCCTTGAACCCCTTGGGGCATTTTTTTTTCCAGTGTCCCTTTTTTTTACAGTACGCACACTGATCCCTATCCAGTCTCAGTAGCTCTCTTCTCTGTGGTCTCTGTTCCAGAGCTGCCACAGTTGCTATAATTCTTTGTTCCATTCTCCTGTCCTTGTCACTTTCCCTATTCCCAAAGACCTTCCATGCTGCTTCGATTAACCTTTCTATATCCCGCGCGTCTGCCCCTCTTAATTTTTGCAGTTTTCTTCGGATATTGTCACATGACTGCCCTCTGAACAAGGATATTAGCTGTTGCTGGCCTACTTCTGCCGACGGGTCCAGAGGAGTGTATTTACCCATAGCAAGTCTTATTCTGTCTAAAAATTCTGAAGGGGTTTCAAAAGGGCCTTGTCTTATGGCATATAACATTGACCAATCTATAGTTTAAGGAATCGCATTTTCCAACCCATATTTTATCCACTGTTGATATTGTTGCAACTGCTGATAATCATCGCAATCATTTGGATCCCTCCCTGGGTCTGTCAAAGGTATACACTGATCAACTGTCCATCCCACTAGTGTCCCTCCCGTAATTTGGGCCTGTACTTGTGTTTTCAATACCAACAGCCTTTCTGTTTCGGTCAGTGCATCCAACATGCATCTATGTCTCGCCAGTCTGGATCTAAAGTTTTAAGAATCATATCAAACTTTTTAGCAATGCCTATAGGGTCCTCTCAGTAATCTCTTACTGTTTCCTTCCAGGAATCTAAGTCATTAGTGGTAAAAGGAACCTTTATTTTTGTGGGCCCCATTGGGCTCATCTCCCGTCTCAGCAGGGCTTGAATTATTGGACCCACTTTACTCCGAGTCCTTGATGTAATGGGGCTGAATCCAGGGCCTTGTGGCTCATTTTTCACTGTTCCTTTGTCTGGTATCGGTGGTGTTCCCATATTTACAGTCCTGTCTGGTCCCACAGAAGGACCAGGACCCATTGCAGGGCCAGGTAAAGTTCCTCTGTCATTCATATTTATACTCATTGTTGGAGGAGGGCCCTGGTTGCCAGTAGGCATGCCCATATTCCCTGTCCCCTGAGGACCCATATATTCCATTCTCATTTTCTGTTTTATTACTTCTGCCCCTCTTTCATTAGGAGGGGGCATGGAGGGAGGTATATAGCCTTCTAGGCTTTCCAAATCATTTGCCTGATACACCTTATCTCTATTGGTGCAGCATTGTCCAACACTACAGGACGAACAGCACCTTTTTAGTTTTCCCGTTTTTCTTGTTCTAGGGCCGGTACCAGGGGATCTTGGGGAGGAGTTAACCCACAGGCCTGCTGCCACTCTGGGTAATTTCTCAGAGTGAAAAACATATCCACATAAGAAGCCTCATACCATTTTCCTTCCCTCCTTAAAAACAACATTGACTGTAGGAGGGTATTATAATTCAGAGTTCCATTTTGAGGCCACTTCTCCCCATCGTCTAATTTATAGAGGGGCCACCATTGGTTGCAGTATTTTATAAGTGTTTTTTTACTTTCTGTACCCCTAGTCCCCACAAGATCTTTCCAATGTGCCAATATGCATCCTAATGGACTTTTCTTGGCTCTCACACTGAGCGCTTCCCATTATTTTCCTATATTCTCGAATTACTCTTTGTAACTCTTTCTCTGAAACGTTTCTCAAATTAGGTAATCCCAACTCCCAACCACAAAACACGGTTGTAATCTCAGCTATGTGTTCTTCACTCTCAGGACACCAGCACCAATGCTTATCGTAGTCACCACTCCTTCCAACGCTATTACAGTTATATATTTTAGCAAGAAGTACGCTTCAGTTTTACCCACCCAGCATGCTCCAAATGGGGCGTTTTAAACAGGGAATTTCTAATGGGGGCAGTGGATGGAGTTACTTCTTCTCCGCTGTATAACTTACACACAAAAGTTAAGTATATTCCCTGATATTTATATACTCCGGATCCTCCTGTTTGGGGCGGGATCCTCTCCCCACACCCCGGGGGAATATGAAGTTCTCGTTAATGCATTAACACCGGGAAGCTGAAACCACCGGCAAACTTCTCATTCCCATTCCTTATCTTCTACCTTGATAGTGTAAAACAGTACTATTAAAATATATTTCTTGGCTCCCTTAATTCACATAAAAACATATGTAGACAAGTTAACAAACACTACAATTACTTGACACGCTTCGTCCGTCTCCGGCCGGTCTCCTCGCGGAGATACGGAACCGCGGATAAGGACTCAGCACTCGCTTCACAGTCAGACTGCGTCTCATTCATTTAACACTCAATACCATCGGTGTGCAAGGAAGGAGCCCAGCTGGAAGGGGCATCCCCTCATAAGGGCAGGGAAGATAAACTGTCCCTCTCTACCCACCCACAGACTCGTTCCCCTGACCCATGCTCCCGAGGGGAAGCTGGTCTCTGCTCATCACAGCAGGGAAGAGCTGTGCCAGGAGGTCCCAGACGTGCATACGGTATCTGTGCCCCACTGGTGGGCTCCAGCTTCACGCAGCTGAATGCCCCCTCCCCAGGAGCTGCACAGCACAGCCATTGCTAGGGAAACACAGCCTCCCTGGCCTGCGCCATGCAGCAGGACCCAGGGATGATGCTGAAGGGACCCACAGGGCAGCAGGCAGCTCCTGCTCCCAGCCTGCAGCTTCAAGGAAAACCCTCCTCTGCCATGCTGGATATGAGCCATCATATCCCTCCCTGCCACGAGCCACGCCAAGGACACGGAGCCTCGCTGGTATTGCCAACAAACAGCCCTGCTACTCCTCCAGTCAGAGAGCAAAGGACATGGGAACAACAAACATAGGTTTCACTAACCACTAGGTCTCTTCTCCCAAGAGAAAAGCAATACAAATGCACTGCCTAGAACATCAAGGACAGTCAGGAGTCAGCAGAGACAGCACATGAGCCCCAGACAGCACAAAGCCCAGACCAAGGCCATGTTCCCAGTGCAGCCTCAGTCCCAGCAGCCTGGACGCTGCTCAGCTGTCCCTCTTCCAACAAGGGCTGCAGGTCCTGGGGTGGGTGAGGTCCGTAGAGCCGCTCACTGTGCCTCATGCTGTCCCCCCAAGGGCTCTGCCGGCTCCTGCGGCCTGTCCAAGGGGCCATCGTCCACCCCAAAATCGCTCCAGTATGAGAGGGGCTCCAGGCAGCACAGGTCTTGTTGGGCTACCCAGGCTGGCACTGCTGGAGAGAGAGAGCAGGTCAGAATAGAGAAAGACCATGGGGAGGATCCCAGAAAGCCTGAATGGTGGGGGCTGGAAAGTGTAGGCACAAATGTGACTTGGAGCAGCCAGCTTGAATAAAGATGGTAGGGACAAGTTAATGCAGCTGGCAAGCTACTTCCAATTATCAGAAACAGGTTCTATGAGTTAATCAATTGGGCCCTGGGTGATCACATGGGCAGAAGCAGCATATAAGGAAGTAGCTAGGAAATGAAGTGTGTCTCTGCATGTGCATTACCTAGATTCTCTATATCTTTGAATGAATATAGCTTGCACTGCTACAACAAGAAAGGCCCTCTAGAGCTCGTCCTTATCCAGCCCAAGCCCCTGCTAAAGCAGGTTCCCCTCGATCAGGGGGTACGGGTATGTGTCCAGGTGGGTTTGGAAACCTCCCAAGAAGGAGCCTCCACACCCTCCCTGGGCAGCCTGGGTCAGGGTCCCTCATCCTTATAGTAAAGAAGTTTATCCTCGTGTTCCAGTGGAGCTTCCTGTGTTTCAGCTTGTGTCTGTTACCCTTTGTCCTCTCACTGGCCACCATAGGGAAAAAACAAACAAACAAAACAAGGTATGTGAAAGAGGGAAAAGGGACCGCGATCGGTAAGTCGTGCAGAGACATCTAGTACACGACAGAGTCCCCATATAAAGTATAAGTTGGGAACCCAGCATGTTCCAAATGGGGGTGTCTTAAACAGGGAATTTCTAATGGGGCAGTGGACGGAGTTCTTTCTTCTCCGCTGTATAACTCACACACAAAAGTTAAGTATATTCCCTGATATTTGTATAGTCCCGATCCTCCTGTTTGGGGTGGGATCCTCTCCCCACCCCCAAGGGGGATATAAAGTTCTCGTTAATGCATTAACACTGGGAAGCTGAAACCACCGGCAAACTTCTCGTTCTCGCTCCTTATCTCTACCTTGATAGTGTAAAATAGTACTATTAAAATATATTTCTTGGCTCCCTTGGTTCACATAAAACATGTGTAGACAAATTAACAAACACTACGATTACTTGACACGCTTCGTCCGTCTCTGGCCGGTCTCCTCGCGGAGATACGGAACCGCGGATGACTCCACACTCGCTTCGCAGTCAGACTGCGTCTCATTCATTCAAACACTCAATTCACACACACATCACAACTTTAACCACCATATCGACAATATCCGTTTATCTGAAATACAAATAAGCCCGGGTACTTCCAACGCCACAATACTATTATTATACCAGTTGTTATCCCTTCCGCAGCTGCAAACTAAAACCAAGATGTCATGCGAATTCACCCTGTAACCATCCGAATCTCGACTGGGGCCTCTGAGTTACAAATACCAAGTAACCCCCCCCCCCAATGCCGGCTGGGACCCCTGAGTTACGAATACCAAGTAACCCCCCCCAAATGCCGACTGGGGCCTCTGAGTTACGAATACCAAATAACCAACCCCCCCCCCCCCAATGCCAGCTGGGGTCTCTGAGTTACGAAAAAACAGGTAACCCCCCCCAATGCCGAGATTCTTCCCAACTTATACCTACATGGGGACTCTGTTGTGCGCCAGACGTCTCTGCGCGACTTACCGATCGCCCCGACCGCGGTCCCTTTTCCCTCTTTCACATACCTTGTCCGCAGGATAGATGGTCGTTGTCTGTTCCCGCAGTGAGCGGCTGGGAGCAGAGTTCCTCCGAAGAAAAAGGCTCGGGCCGCGGCTAGGACGTCCGTCCCTCAGTCGCTCCTGCAGCCGAGCAGAGCGCGTCCCATCTGGGGTGCCAAAATGACTTGCGGAATCAAACTCTAAAACTCAAAGAGTTATAAAGAAGATATGTTTATTCGGCGCCGGGCGCACGGGGGATCGCTCCACCACAAACGTGCGCACCCGACTCGGCAACTTGCTTGACTTATATTTGTTACAAAGTTACAAAATCATATGATGACATTATCTGCCTAGACAAAGACACAACCTGTCCCCGATTTCGCATGTAAATTAGGTCTTTTCTTCCTTTCATTTGCGTGATGTCTCCCGGTGATGGTCTTTGGGGCCTTGGGAGATGAAGGCTGATAAGTCCTGAGGCTTTCTCACCCCTGATCTTTGCACAACTTTAGATATCACTTGGCCCCTCGCAGAACTGGTTTTTGCCCTCAAGGAAGTTGGAGGACCCCGGAGGTATTGTGTGAGGAGATAAGCACGACCTTTTTACAGCTTGTGTGAATTTTGTCCTGTCTGAAAAATAAGCTTTATGCTATTGCGATAAGTTAGTATAAGGTTTATTAGTACTTGTTAGTATAAAGCTCAACATCAGGGTGATCGATAAGTCGCTCAGAGATGTCTGGCACACGACAGAGTCCCCATATAGGTATAAGTTGGGAAGAATCTCGGCATTGGGGGGGGGTTACCTGGTTTTCGTAGCTCAGAGGCCCCAGTCGGCATTGGGGAGGGGATTGTTGATTGCAGGGGGTGATCCAATAACCCAGTGGCCCCAGTATCCGGATGGTTACAGGGCGAATTCACGTGACGTCTTTGTTTTAGTTTGCAGCTGCGGAAGGGATAATATCTGATATAATAATAATAATAGCATTGTGGTGTTGGAAGGACCCGAGCTTATTTGTGTTTGTAAGATTAACGGATATTGTCGATATGGTGGTTAAAGTTGTGATGTGTGTGTGAATTGAGTGTTTGAATGAATGAGACGCAGTCTGACTGCGAAGCGAGTGTGGAGTCCTTATCCGCGGTTCCGTATCTCCGCGAGGAGACCGGCCGGAGACGGACGAAGCGTGTCAAGTAATTGTAGTGTTTGTCAATTTGTCTACACATGTTTTATACGAACCAAGAGGGTCAAGAAATATATTTTAATAGCACTTTTTATTTGATCTAGGTAGAGAACAAGAAGAAGGACATTTGGTCGCTCCTCCCTTTTCTATAAAGTTAGTAAATTCTTTTACTATTAACACAGTGATTCCTTATTAAGCATTTTACTAAAGTACTTATTCAATTCAAGCTTGTCTTAGCTGGTGTTCCTTCCACTTTGAGTACGCATCTCCGGTGCTCTGACAACAAAAGAAACATCTGATACAGATGACAAATAGCACAATGATGATGATGATCAGAATTATTACCACAAAAAGTTGTTTCAACCCAGCAAAGTTAGGTAACCATGAAGTTAATTTACTCCATAACTCTTGTCACTTCTCACGCTTTTGCTGTTCTTGTGGGAAATGCCTCTGGCCAACCTTTGTATCAGTTAGCACCAACAGGTACCTGTACCCCCAACAATTTGCCTTTGTTGTCCAGGCCCATTTTATACGAACCAAGGGGGTCAAGAAATATATTTTAATAGCACTTTTTACTCGATCAAGGTAGAGAACAAGAACAAGGAACGAGAACAAGAAATTTTCCAGTGGTTTGAACTTCCCGGCATTAGGGAATTAAGGAGAACTTCATATTCCCCTTGGGGAGAGAGGAAGTTCCACCCCAGACGGAAGGGTCGGGTCGGTGCAGGTGCCAGGAAAAAGTCTGCCTAGCGTTTGAATTATGGCATGTGTGGTGAAGGGGGAAGAGAAAAAGACACAGGGATCAGGACTTTGAACCCGGGAAGAAGTAAGGAGAAGGTGGTCTCGAAGGGCTGGTTGTGTTCTTCCTCATGGTACCACTATGTGTTGTTTTGTGTTTGTTATGTTTTGGGGTGTATGTTTTATTTTTAGCTGGTGGTGGATAACATTATTTTCTGTTTTCTTCCTCAAGCCCAGTAGCCTTGTCAGGTTTTCCTGACAATTAAGCCCTCCCTGCCCTTTGGCAATTCTCAAGTCTTGGTACTTGAGTCTAATCATGGTCTTTTGGCCATTGATGGGCCTAAACCATGACATTTGGTGCCCAAATGTGGGGCTGGAAGTACTGGAGACTGCAATTTGAGATAAGGATAGTTAATTGGGAGTGGTAATGGACAAAACAAGACAAGTGGGTGAGACTACAAAAAAAACAAACAAAAAACACCAAACCCAAACCTGACTCTATCCTCCTGACACCCACCCTTTGAGGGATTTCTCAGCATTGATAAAGGCCCCTCAGCCTTCTTTTCTCCAGGCTGAATAGCCCCAGTCCCCACAGCCTTTCATCATAAGGAAGATGCTCCAGTTCCCTGGTTATCTTGATAGCCCTGTGCTGGACTCTCTCCAACGGTTCCCTGGCCCTCTTGAGCTGGGGAGCCCAGAACTGGACACAGGATTCCAGATGAGGCCTCCCCAGGGCAGAGGAAGAGGAGGAGAACTTCCCTCAACCTGCTACCCACACTCTTCTTGATAAACCCCAGGATGCCATTGGTATGCCAGACCCAAGGTGCCTGGGTGCCTCCAAGTCAACCACATCCTCCTGTGCACAACCTTTCTGCACTGCAGAGGCTGATTCCACTCCTAGCCTCCCCCAGCCTCATTTCCTGACAGCTCAGTCACAGCAATGGCCACTCACCCTCCCACTGGGCCCAGGGCAGGCAAGGAGGGGAGACTGTGCCAGCAGCCAAGGGAGCAGGAAGCCACAGTGCCTGTGGACCTACCCATCAGCCTGGGCTGCTCCCTCAGCCCCCTTCCTTGAAACAAAAGGGCTCTATTTAAAGGTCTCTCTCTGCAGTCCAAACACCTCTTTCTTCCTGCTATTTGAAAACCAACATGAAGAAACACAGGCACTGGGTGGTTGCAGAAGGCCAGGCACAGCCTCCTGCTTAGCAGGTAAATACCTCTGATGTGAGGGGCAAGGGGGACAGCGAGCCCCAAGGTGACCAGGCTGCCAGCGAGCACAGCCACAGCCCCACGCTTGCCACAGGGCTCACACACACAGGCGACCCCTGGGCTCATTCAGCATCTCACAGGGAGCTGCAGTGGTGGCAGATGGAGACTGCCCTCTGCTCCTCCCAGGCCAGTGGCCTCCCCAGGGGCAAAGAACTCTTCCCTGGCTGCACAGCTGCCTCACCATGGGCTGCACTACAGGTCATGGGAGAGTCTTTCTGTCAGGGCCTAAGCTCCTTCCTCCCCCTCTTCCACTGACCTTGGTGTCTGCAGAGATGTTTTCACATTCTCACTCCCTGTTGCTGCTGCAGTTTAGACACTGCACAGCAACTTCTCAAATACATTAATCACAGAGGCATTACCTCAATCACTAACTGGCCAGGCCTGGGTCAGCTGTGGGTACATCTTAGAATTGACTGGTATTGGCCCTGTCAACTACAGGGGAAACTTCTGGCAGATCTTTGTTTAAAGAAGCCACCCCTGTAGCTCCTCCCACTACGAAAAACCTGGCCTGGGCAAAACCACTACAAGTTCCTTGTCCCTCTTTAGCTGGGGAGCCCGGAACTGGACACAGGACTCCAGATGAGGCCTCTTCAGGGCAGATGAGAGGGGGAGGAGAACCTCCCTTGACCTTCTGGACACATTCTTCTTGATGCATCCTTTTGGCATCAGAGCATCCACCCAGGCAAGATCATAGAATCATTGAATGGTAGGGGTTGGAAGGGACCTTTAGAGATCATCTAGTCCAACCCCCCTGCAGAAGCAGGTTCACCTAGATCAGGTTGCATAGGAACATGTCCAGACGGGTCTTAAAGACTTCCAAGGAAGGAGACTCCACAACCCCTCTGGGCAGCCTGTGCCAGGGCTCCCTCACCCTCACAGTGAAATCGTTTTTTCTTATATTTAAGTGGAACTTTTTGTGTTCCAGCTTCATCCCAAGATCATCCATTCCTCCCTGCTGGGATCCCAGGAATGATGCTGCAGCGATGAATACTGGCCCTGCAGCTGTTCCCAAAATGTTCCTTGCAAGGTGCTCGTGGATGAGTGGAGACAGAGGAGGTCTGAGCATCATGCCGAGGGAGCAGTTCCTGCCCCAGCATGGCCATGGGCTCTCATGGCTGCTCCAGGGTCACTCATGCTGGGGAAGAGCAGGGCTGGAAGAGCAGGTGGGGAACACCAGAGGGATCTGAGCCAAGCTTGTGCCCTGCCAAGCTAGGTTCTGGGCATCCCAACCCCATCCTGCCCACCAAGGACATGCTGGGCAGAGAGGTGCCTTCTCCGGCATGAGTGAGGCTGTGTGCAGGAGACTGGTGAGGCAGCAGTTGCCAGGATGGGTTTGGCTACGTCCCCATAGCCCCCCTGCACACCTCTGGGGTCCCATGGGGTCCCCCTGATCCCATCTGGCTTCCAAACATCTCCTCCGCTATGCTCCAGAGCAGCCGGGTGGCCGATGCCTGGGCTTACCCTGCTTTGGCATCAACACTCCCAGCTGCTGCCAGTCGAGGGCTGATGGGTGCTGGGGGCTGCTGGGGCACGGCCCAGGGGCTTTGGGCACCCTCTCGGGCAGGCTGCATTCAGCAGGTACTTACCACCATCTAGTGGCCCTTCGGCCAAGTGCGAGAGAAGGAGGAGGGAGGGGAGAATGTGCTGGCCTAATCCTCAGTCGTGGGCCGGGCCCTGAGGGCTCTGGGGATGCTCAGGGCTGGGCCTGGAGCTGAGGAGCCATTGTCTGCACCCAGCTCCGGCTCCAGACTCAAGGAAATCTGGAGCAGCCAAACGTGGAGAGGAAAGTGGCTTTATTGGGGCTGCCAGCCCCCTGCCATGCCCCAAGGGTGTCACAATGGTACCATGGGGCAGAGCAGGGCTCCGGGGCACCATGCGTGGGATGAGTGGTGAGATGTGGGTCTCCTCATACAAGGGGTACCCGGAGCAGGGAGAGGCTGACCGTGGGGGTGGTGTCACTGGTACATCAGTATGGCCAAGGAGACAAGCAGCTGGATTTGGGGAAGGGGAGAGACACAGGTGTGATGGTGGGGAAGGGGATGCTGTGGTGCAGGGTGGGACTGACACAGCCTTGCACAGGATAATAGGAGTGGGAGATCTACAGGTGAATGTGGAGGTCTCATTGCCTCAGGCAGGTGTCGGGACTCGGCCTCCAGCTCAACTGCAGACCCCCTCCACTTTCCCGGCTCCGACCCGTGCCTCAGTTTCCCCACCTGCCAAATGCCCCCCTAACAGGTTTTGTTCAGCAAAACACTGCACACGCAGCAGTTGGTGCCAACGTTGGCATTACAGCTGATGACACAGCTCTCCAGGTCCAGTGGAGGTGGCTGCCAGGGTTTTAGCCCATTTCTCCCTCCTGGACTTGAAATCCAGGGTGGCATTGTCCCTGAACTGCAACTGTGCTTCCCAGCCTTGCCTGTTCCAACGTAAAACAGAGACCAGAAGATGGAGCCAAAGACAGTCCTCCAGGCTCAGCACCCCAGAGGTGCTGCAGCATCCCAGGAACGGCCTCCCCAGCACCCACCTCCATCCCCTGTCCCCAGCAGATGCACCCCAGGGTGCCACCTCTCACCTGGGCTGTGGCAATCCTCATCGCTCCTGCAGCTCGTAGGCAGGCACCAGGTAATCCTTGGGGACAATCCCCACCATATTGTGGAGCTCTCCCACCCACCAACCGTACAGGTTATACTCCTGGGGAGGCACAGCCCGAGGGACATGGGTTTAAGCCATGGGCTGCTCTCAGGTCCCTTCCTTCAGCACCTGGATCTACAGAGAGCAGCCATCAGACTTCCACCAGAACATACCCCAGTTCTGCCTCTGCCCTTGGTAAATCCTTTGCTGTCCTTCCTAACCCCCTGTTTTGTCCTGCCCCTCTCTCCTGCTTCACTCTGGGTCCTGCAGGGCATGACTTGGGGCTTGCTTGGAAACTCGGCATTTCATTCCACCCGGATATTTTGGGGTGTTTTAGTTATAGATGGCAGCCCTGGGGATGTCCCAGGCCCCAGCCTGGAGCTCCGTGAAGCCCCTACAGATGGATTGTGCCTGGGTAACATCCCCTCCCCAGATTCACATGTGATTTTCTCCTGGCAGCAGGTACTGGAGGCAAAGAAAAACAGAGAAAACCCCCACCATGCGTGTGAGAGGAAGAGTTAATACTAACAAGCTTAAGAAGTTTGTCATAAAAACAGGAGATTTTTTATTTTAAGAGATGTTAGAAGTGATGTGCACAGCAACATGTCCTGTCCTGTGCCCCATGCGAGCTCTGACCCTGTTCCTGCCTGGCTGGGGCAGTCCTGGGTCCCTGAGCTCACCCCTGCTTTCCACAGGGACAGGGCTTTGCTGAGGAGAGAGGCTGTGACACCAGCAACAGCCATTGCTCCCGACCTTCCAGCATTGTGCTGCTGGAGCCAGGAAAGGGGCCCAGGAATCCAGATCCTCCCTGAGTCAGGATCCCAACATGACCCAGGGACCCTCACCCCAGCAAACAGCAGCAAGCCAGGCCCAGGGATGCTGCAGGGACAGGAGGAGTGGGAGGGATGAGGGGGGGGCGGTACACTCCCCTGCCCCACTGTCCTAAGAAACCAGGGAGGAAAAACCCTGCTGCAAAACCAGAAGGGAAAACAAACTGGGTCTATTTGCTGCAGCCTGGAGATCCACAGGCAGAGAGGCCTGAGAGGCACCCCAGACGTGATGTGGAGCTCCCAGCCTCTGCTCCCCAAGCCCCCACCTCTGCTGTAGCCTGAACACTATGAGGTATTTTAAAATAATTTCTGGTTTGATGAATTGCTGGATAGTCCACGATTGCTCATAATCAAAGGGAGGAAAATGCAAATGAGAGCCAGCTGAGAACTCATGGCACCGAGTGTTTATTTCACTGCGCAGTGCCAAAAAGAATTAAAACAACATTAAACTCCCAGCAATAATGTTTAAGTCTTCGTTTCCAAGTGCCAAATTGCACCACTCTGGATCATACAGATGTTTGTTAATTATGCTAATTTTTATTAAACTATTAAAATGAGGAGTGCACTGGCACAGCAAGGCAGAGCCCAGTGCAGGGTGAACTCTGCTCTTTTCTGGAGATGCTAATTCACATCTCACTAATGTGCTGATGCCTGAGACCGGCTTTTGGGGGGTGGGGAGGCCAGGAGAAGGAGGGAGCCTGAGGATGGTTTTGCTGGAATCTACCTAATTAGACCCTAATGGAGCCTCTGTGTTCAGTACCTACTTGGTCTGGGTTGGCAGTTAAGGGTAGATGGGGGGGAGTGAAAGTAATTTAGCTGAGACTTTACAGAAGGGACTGAAAACCTGTCAATCGCCAAGATAATTGTTCCAGGGGGGTTGGGATGCCCTCCCCTCCCCTCCCCTCCCCTCCCCTCCCCCTTGCTTAATCTCCATCAGGTCTGCATGGCAGGAGTATGGCAGGGTCCTAGGGCAGCACCCATGGGTGCTGATGCCATGGCAGAGGCCCCAGAGTGTCAGCCAGGAGGCAGAGCAAAGCCATTGTCCTCAGAAATGCAGCAGGGTTAAGCAAACTGGGAACCCAAGTGCCTTTTCCAGGCCAGCATGTAATAGGGAACTGGATCTGGGGGGTTACCCCAACGCCCTGGCAGCCATCCTCTGGGCCCAGCTATCCTCTCCACAGCCGTGATGGCCTCGCTCCACTCCTGAAACACTGTGACTTTTTTTCTTCCAGAAGGAAGAAATCCCCCCTCAAAGCACCTTCCCCACGTTTCGTTCCCAAGATGCCTGGCGCCCAGCGCACCCGCCGCAGACGTTTGTTCAGATAATCACCCCACAATCAGGGCTTTTATGGCAGGTTGGTGCATGGGGCCGTAAAAAGCTTTATGCTGCGTATCTCCACCAACAAGGGAGAAGGAAATGAAGGAAATACAAACAACAAGACAACAGCCATAACCTGATTTCCTCTCCCTGCTTTGTACCACGGCTCCTTCAGCTTGGCCCCAGAGAGATGATGATGCTCTTCCATGGAGGGGGGAAGTGGTGTCTCTGAATGACCCAGCTACAGATTTCCCCATGTCCCATCAGGGGGGACAACCCATGGCCCAAGCCCACAGGCACAAAGGTGGTGACGGGAATGTGGTCAACTGTCCCCTGCACAGCCTCAAATGCCTGGTGGGACCCTAAATGTGCAGCCATATCCCTCCAGCAGCACTTCCCCTTGTTCCATCAAGCTCAAATTGTCCCATCCGACACCCCTCCTGCCCCTCTCCAAGAGGCACAGGCTCTCTTCCTCCCTTGAGCAGATGATATTTCCTCCCCACTGATGCTCCCAAGCCCTCCTTGCCACCGCACTCCTTCACCAGCCCTCATAAACAACCCCGTTGGGCTTCGGGAAGACCACTAATCACCCCCCTTCGCACAGAAGATCGATGACACTTTGATGGATACTGAAGGAAAAGCCAATCAGTCAGGGACTTATTGGTTTATGATTGCTCGGCCCCATTATTAGTGCTTGTGTGTCATACATTATTGTTAGGAAAATGGAGGAATCTAATTTATAGATGAGGTATGGCAGGCATGCGAGGGGTTAGCTGACACCAAGGAGTTTTATACTGGATCACCCATACACCTATTTACCTTGAAAACCAGCTCAGAGCTGCAGCTACCTGTCCTCAGGGGATGCAGAGCCAGCAGCAGCTGAGGGATGTGGCTGGGAACGCCATTTCCTTGGCATGTCACCAGCATGGAGGAGTTAATTTGGGCAATGCACACTCTTTGCTTCAGACCATGGCCTACCACTCACTACCTGCCCTGCACCATGCTGCTCTTCTGTAGGGTAAATCCCTTTAAAAAGGAAGGATTCCCAGTGGCTTCCAATGATTCAATTCCCAGTTGCTGTGAGGGACTGAGCACACATGGCTTGAGGCTGGGGCTGGAGCGGGGGCAGGGTCATTGCTCCTTCCTCTTGTCCCACCTGCACAGTCTGCTCTGGCATCACCCAGGGTGGCCACAGTGTCTCACTCCACTGGGTTCCCTGTGTCCCATTCCACTAGGATCCCTCTGTCCCACCCCACCAGGTTCTCCACATTCCAGCCCAGGGGGAAGAAGCTAACAGATGTAAGGGGCTCAGAACAAGCAATAGTGGGGAAGGCAGAGGGAGAGGAAGGTGATAGTCCTCATCTGGGGAAGGTCAGGCAGAAATGACCACCTGGGGAAGCACGTGGGAAGTTTTGGAGAGGACAACATTGCAGCTCCTGCTCAAGACGAGTTCTCAGGCTTTCCATGGGGAACCTGGCCTGATGGAAGGTGTTTGGGATTTAGCCCATTAGTCATTTCCCATTAAAACCAAGCAACCAGCCAAGAACAGCAGCACCACGGACCAAGGTGCTTGACAACACGCCAACCCTGGGCACACCGTGGCGGAGGCACAACCCGGCTCGGGGGTGCTTGGACACCAGGGCAGCAGTGACACACGTCTTTCTGAGCCCCTCTAAGGCTGGCTGGTTCCCCACCAGGACACCGCAGCCGGGAGGGACAGCGCAGGGAGGAGACCCACGACCAGGGCAGCCAGACAGCAGCCGGGCCCCGGCACAACTCAGGGAGCGAGCAGAAGGTACAGCTGGAGCCTCAGCAGCCGCCGGGGGCTGCTGACAATATTGGCTGCAGACAATAGCGGGGGCGGCAGGGTCGGATCTGCCGGGATTGGGAGCCCGCGTGAAACTGCCGTGTTAAATGTTTATTCCACCGAGCGCGGCTCTCAGCCTTGTGCAGCTCATCTGACCGCAGCCCCAACCCTCAGGCACTGCAAACACAATTGGAAAACAATGTGACGGAAATGTTTAATCTGCTCAGCCCATCTGTGCTGCGTATTTCTCCAGATCTCCCTGAGAGAGGCGCCTTCGAATCTCCACATTGCCTTTAATATTCTCCTAAATCACCTCCCCACTGCACTTCAAGGGCCATTGCTACAATATCACAGGTTCATCGAGAGTGCACGGGAGAAAGGGGGGAGGAGCGCAGGGAGGGGAGAGTGAGGGACGGGACTATCGACTGGGATATTTTTTATGTTAAAATATTTCCCAGGGATGGTGTTCCTGTGCCCCTTGGACAGGAGAGAGAGGAGGGGGGGAAAAAGGAGGGGAGTGATGTGTGGGGATCAGGGCAAGTTATTGTGTTGTTGCTGGGAGGCGATTAGTGAGACTATTTAGAAGCAAACAGGCTGGAATGGAGCAGAAATCATTTCCAAAGAATCGCTTTTATTAATCTCCTTCCTTGGCCGCTTGCTTTCACGTGCGACTGCCTCTATTCCTCTCTCTCTCATCCTGCTCTGAGCTTCCCATGGAAAATGGGCATGGATGCTCAGGGGAGGGGGGAGGCCCCAAAGCAGCCTGGGGAGAGGGTGACTGGGCCCAGCACTTCTGGATCCCCTCAGCCTAGAGCTGCTCCCTGCCTCAGTTTCCCCATTGCACCAAGACCCATCTCCCCATGCAGCCTTTCAGTACAAGATGTGGACAGACTTTATCAGGGCCTCTAGTGACAGGACAAGGGGTGATAGCTTAAACTCAAAGAGAGGAGATTCAGGCTAGATTTAAGGAAGACATTTATTATGCTGAGGCTGGTGAGGCACTGGCCCAAGTTGCCCAGAGAGGTGAAAGATGCCCCATCCCTGGAAACTTTCCAGGTCAAGCTGGACAGGGGTCTGAGCAGCCTGGGCTAGTTGGAGATGTCCCTGTGCCTGGCAGGGGTGGGTGGATCAGGTGACCTTGAAAAGTCCCTTCCCACCCAAACCACTCAATGACTGATAAAATCTCCACCAAGAGGTCCCTGCTCCCTCCCTGGGCTGTTGAGTGCTGCCATCCCCAAATCACCCCACAGCCAGGAGTGCAAGGGAGGCTGTGTGGAGTGCAGGGGTGATGTGTGCAGTCCAGGGGGGTGCACAGGATGCAGAGGTGATTTATAGGGGCTGGGAGTGGTGTATGGGGTCAGGGGCAATGTACGGGATGCCAAGGGGTGTGAGGGGGGCCAGAAGGGTGTGCGGGGTCCTGTGGGAATGTGCCGGGTCTGGGGACATACAGGGAATCCCAGAAGGATGTGTGGGATCTGGGTCTTAGGGGGCTGTGCAGGGTCCGGGGTGTGTGTGTGTGTGTGTGTGTGTGGTCCGGGGGGTGTGTGTGTGTGTGTGTGCGCGCGCGCAGAGGGTCTGGAAAGATATGCAGGATCCCAGGGGGATGCATGGGGTTCGGGAGGGGGCGAGTGCGGGGGTTCCTGGGGGGAGCACGCGGCGGGCGGCCAGGCCGGTGCCGCATCCCTGGCGTTGCCATGGCAGCCACTCCCATGGCAGCTGCTCCCGGCTCCGCTTCCCGCATCCCCGGGGGCGGTGCGGCTGGATCCACCTGCTCGAGTCCGGCCCGCCGCGGGGTCACGGCCAGGTCGGCAGAATAAATGAACGGCAGCACTAATGATGTGTTCGCGGGCTGTTTATGCTCTCTGTGTGTCAGGGGCACTCACATTTAGAGAGCTCATTATGGCTGCAATTAGACTGCGCCATTGCTAGATATTTAACTCCTTTTTCTTTTAAATTAGCATTTTAATAACATGCTTTGAGCAGGGGAAACAAAATGACCATTTTTCACGGACAAACTTCCTAGCAACTCTAATGGTAAAGTTGCAAGGGAGGTAAAATAAGATCAGGCCTGCTCCCTTCCTGCCGATCCCTGCCCTCTCCCTCCGCTCCCCGCCACTGGGGAGAGCGGGGGAAAAAAAAGCCTGGGAGATATTTTTATTTGCTTTCTCACACACTCCATTTCCCAAATTTGCTCTGCAGACAATTATTTTCGCCTTTAAAGTCCTGTATGCTCAGGCCTGATGAAAATTAGCAGCTGAGTTAAACTGCCTGTGACCTACGAAGAGGGCTTGAAATAATTGCCTCTGTGTGTATGTGTGTGTGTGTGTGTGAGAGAGAGAGAGAGAGAGAGAGAGAGAGAGGAGCCATCCATCCCAGAGAAGAGAGGGGACTGTGTGTGGGGGTGAGGATGGGAGCAGCCGGGGACAATTATGTGATGGATATTATCAAAATATCTTTATAGTCACTCCCAGGGCTGCTTCCCTGCAAAGATCATGGCAATTATTTCCCCTTCATTCATAACTCTTCAGCTGGGCTTAGGGGACTAGAGGAGGCAGAAGGGGACGAGGGGGACGAGTGTGACAGCTGGGGGGCTGATGTGGTTGGCAGGAGGGATGAGGACTGATGAGAGGATGCAGTGAAGGTGACGGTGCTGTGACTTTACTGGGAACTTGCAAACACCTCTGTCTTTCACACCCACCCCAGCCAGCCCGAAAGCCCCTGCTTCATTCCTCCTTTAGGATTTATGCTCCTAAGTAATGGATGACCCTAAACCACCCATCCTCCCCCCACGGATTGCTGTGAGGGCCATGGGGAGAGGGTGAGGGGACCCTGGGAGTGGGGGAACCCACTACTGCTGGGCTGAGAGGGACCTGAGCTGGGATAGGTGTCACTAGAGGTAGGTGCTTCCCTCAGCTCCCAGCCCTAGCCAACTCCAGCACCTCTCTGTAACAACTGGTAGCCCTCAGACAGCCCAGGTCAGGACCAGCAAACAGAGCTGGGACCCCCAGGACCCTCATGCAGCCGAAATCACACCGAGAGCCCCAAATCTGTGGGAAAGCACAGCAGGGGAAGGGCAGGAGAGGAAGGAGAGACGCAGCCTTTGAGGGAATGATGCTTTAAACATTTCCTCTTTTGCATCTGCTCAGCTGTACCTTAGACACTGCCACCTCATAAACACAATCCAGGTAGCGCAGTCTATAATTTGGTGATAGCTACCCCAGGACATATCTAGATACACTTCTGTTATTTTAATTAAATACTGCATTATGGTTTGTGACAACTTCATCACTACAGTGTAAGTGAATTTGGAATGAAAGTCTTACTTAGGCATTCCACTACTTCCTCCCCCACACACCCCTCCTTCCCCTCTACCCCTCCATGTTACAAAGCAAAAGGGCTATAAAACCAAGATGTTTGTTCATTTACAGATGGAGCATCTTGGAAAAGGGAGAGGGAAAAAAAAGAGAGAGAGAGAGAAAAGGCGAGATGGTGCAGAAATGAGCATGAAACACTGGTGGATTGTGGGCATCCTCAGACAGAGGAGAGCACAATGGGGGAGACTGAGTGTTAAATGGTGCCCGTTGCTGTTATCCTCTGAAATCCCCTTGGCTATAGAATGGATTTCTGAGCTGCCCCTGTCATTTTTAGCTCTTGGTTTGTGACTGCTGCAGAAGTTTTGGACTTTTGGGGGATTTGGTTGGTGGGAATGGCACAGAGGCGGCTGGAGGGACTGAGTTATGGCAAAGGGAAACTTTTTGTTTTATGCCCAGGCCTGGGAATTTCAATTCCATCCATCTATAAACTCATCTCTAATGAAACTAGACTGTAAGTGACTGCACGATTTTGCAGTATAACTGCTTTAAATGTTACCACATGAACCAGGAGATGGTTTTATAATTATCTCCGTCTCTCTCTAATGAACAAAGATTTCTACTGTCTGCTGGTATTTTATATAAGCAAAGGAAACAAGGGCTACCTGCTCCAGCCCTCACCACACAAACCCCAAGTTGTGAGAGGCAGTGAGGAGGTGTTGCCTGTCACCTCTTGGCAGTGGATGCCCCATTTAAACCCTTCTCCAGATAGTTTGCAGTTAGGACTTCATCCTCAGTTCTCCTCTCCTTCCCTTTTCTGCTGATGAACCACCCCTAAAACCCAAACAGCCCATGGCTGTCTACCAAATGGATGGACAGAAGATGTAGAGCCACAAAACACCACAGCCTGGGAAGGTTCTGACTGGGGAATGATGGATTCTAATGACAAAGCTCCGCTTTAATATTTCCCATCGTCACAACCCCGAGTGAAATTTCCATGTCCATTTACAAACTAAGCTGGGAAATCACCAGGCGTTTGTTACTCTGCAAACAAAAAGCTGCTGGTTTGGGGTTTTTATAAGCTCATTTTTTGCCACCCATTTGAAACAGATGCATCACAGCAAATGTCGCCCCCATCTCTCTGGCAGATTAGCAAGGGACTCGTTACTAAATCTCTGTCTGATAAAGGCAGAGTTGACTCTGGAGGAACTGCTTTGGTTATAATCCTGGCTTTGGAAAATGGAAGGACTGTCACACTTAAAGACACAAATTTCCCCTGTAATATATTTGAATGGAAACCTCTGAATCCAATACTACATGGACATATCTAATAAATTCATGATATTTCAGCCTCAACAGCCTACAACAGTTAGTTTTAAAGATTTATGTGGTAAAAAATTACTTAATGATGAATATAGTTTATTCTGTGCAGCATTGGAGGGCATAAGGAATTAAACTACTGTCCTTAACAGTGAATTTATTATTACCTCTGTCAAAGCCCAAGTCTTTAACAGCATTTATTATAAATTTCAGTGCAAAATAAATGGTCAGAGTGTGCCTTAAACCTTAATCCCCCCCAACAAAACCGTGTGCCAGCCCAGGAGAAGTTCATGGGCTGGGGGACAATGTCTCAGCAGTTCCTTGAGACTGCCACGATCATGGGAAAGGGACCACCATGTGTCCTCACCGCTGGCCTACTGGGACTGGGGTCACCCACTGTGGAGGACAGGATGGCACATTTGAAGCTGACAGTGATCGATGTGAGGTGAAAGAAGTGGGATTGAGGTAAAATTTGGGGCTGCAGCATCGGGGTCATGCAGGTGAGTCCCTGTGGATGAGGTAAAATTTGGGCTGCAGCATCGGTACCATGCAGGCGCTGGGCATCGGCGCTGCTGCCCCGGTGCTCGGCCACCCTTTTGTCCTCGCCTGTGATGGGTGTCCCCTCATTTATAAAAATTACCTGGGAGGAATGAGGCTGCCAGGGGCTTGTTCTGGACGATTGGTTCCCACTGCGGGAAGGGGGAGTAGGGGGTGGGGGAGGTGAGGAGGCTGGCGGGAGAGGCGATGGCTCTCGCTTGAATTTGACCGATGGGTGACCGTTGCCTTCCAGTTGAACCCGCCGTCCCAGCCCCCTCCCTCCCGACTCGGGAGTTTCTCAGAGGGGTTATTAATAGGAGCCGAGCCCCAGGGGCCCATCCCCACAGCGCCTGGGGGGGCTGAGCCCCCAGCCCCGGGATGCGGCTGTGCATTCAGCCCCGACCGGGCTCGGTCTACCTTGACTCCATCCACCCACGAAGTTCGCGGGGAGGGGAGGGCCCGTGGCCACCCCCGTGGCCTCTCCCCACGAGCGAGGTGGTCCCAAATCCCGGAAAAATGCCACTAGGTGTCAGCACTCGCCTTCGGCTCAGGGCCGGGGTGTGAGAACATGCTCCCTCCCTCCCCGCTTGCATTGAAAGAAATTGAGAGAATTAACTTATCCGGTTTTATGGCCTGCTTGTCACATTCAACTAAACCCACTTAAAATAGGAAGTCTCGCTGCATTCAAATAATTATCGTAACGTACAAATCACTCAGCCAGGAGACAAGGGACAGGTGCCTGAGAAAGGGGTGTGATGCCGACACTTTGCTGGGATTACTGCTTCCCTCTCCCCAAATACATCCCCCCTGTGTATTAGCCCGGCTGGGTTGCACCGAGCTCGGTAGTGGTGTTTCGGAGCCCCTCAAAAAGAGGTGATGAGGTACAAGCTCTGCCACCTGGCCCCATTATCTCTGCAGCACCGGGGCTGACAAAGAGCTGCTGGCACTGGGGTGCAGCAAGGAGTCTCCTGTCCGGGTCTAGGGGCACGACTGCAAAAGTATCCGACAGTGGGGACGCAGGGACAGAACAGGGAAGGGACCACTCCAAGAAGGGATGCAGTGGGTGAGGATGCTGCCTTTGCCCCGGGCAAGACCGTGCATCCCTCACACCCGCAGCCCTGGGGCTACCGAGTCCCCCCCGCCCCCTGATTTCCACTGATCACTTTTCCGTGCTGTTACTGCTCGAAATGTCAGATAGGACCCGAGCAGCAGCCGGCGTGCGTTTCAAACACACCAGATGGATTTTTATATTAGCTACTATTTCATGTTCAGACAGAGCGACCGCTCTGCAGCTGAGTGAACAGGCTTTTCAAACACCTTTCCCTTCCCCCCATCCTCGGCCTTCGTTGCCTTCCTCACCCCCCCCCCCCGCCCCCGCCCCGTGCCGCCTCCGTTCTGCGGCGGCCGCGAGCATCCGTCGCGCAAAGTAATTTACGGGAGAAAAGCTCTTAGGACCGATCGGTTACATGTGAGGAAGCCAGCACATGAGTCGCAATCTGGAGACACTGAAGAGAGCAAAAACCCTGCCGTGTCTCCAAGCTGTGTCCCCCAGCCTGCGGTGGGGTGGACAGAGGCAGCGGTATGGGCACTGGAGGCTGCGGGTATCACCCCCAGGGACAGCCGTGGGTTACTCCTGGTGTCACTCCCCCTGCATAAGTGAGACGAGCTGGGGCTATGGGTTCAGTGCCCGGAGCACATCAGCCCTGTGCTGCCAGCAAGTCGCTAAATGCCACGGTAAAGTGGTTTGAGATCCACAGAGGGGAAATTCTCAGCCTTCCAGAAAGCAAAGCCCAGACTCAAAGCTGCTCACTGTGGCTGGCAGGGATGCAGTTGCCTGTGAAAAATCGAGGGGAACCTACTTTAGCAGGGTGGTTAGACTAGATGATCTCTAAGGGTTCCTTCCAACCTTCACTGTGAGGGTGACGGAGCAGTGGCACAGGCTGCCCAGAGGGGTTGTGGAGTCTCCCTCCTTGGAGGTCTTCAAGATCCACCTGGACATGTTCCTATGCGACCTTATCTAGGTGAACCTGCTTCTGCAGGGGGGTTGGACTAGATGATCTCTAAAGGTCCCTTCCAACCTTACCATTCTATGATTCTATGATTCTATTATTCTATTATTAACCCCCACCATTCTGTGATTCTGATTCTAAGATGTGCAGGAACTGGTTTCAAATACACCAGATAAAAATGTCCGTGCCACACCGGCTGCAAACCTTCAAGGAGATGGATGAGCCACCAGTGCTTGGCCCTCACCAGGCTTGGGATGGCCAAAGCATCAGCAGCACCCATCTCAGGTCCTGGGGGAGCGAAGGGCACCCACCTGTGCTGAGGGTTTGGCCTCAAGGGCTCTGATGGACCTCCAAAAGAGAAGCCTGACATTGCTGTTGCCACTCTCCTGCCCAGCACCACGGTGTCTGATCACCTGTGGCCACCCCAGGGATGTCCTATGGCTACTGCCATGATGCCAAATGCAATGCCATTCTTTTTCTCATCATTAAGACATGGTCTTAACAAGTCTGAGATGGGGAGGAGCTTTAAGGGGGGACCTCATCATCACTTTCAAGTACCTAAAGGGTAGATGTCAGGAGGATGGGGTGACACTTTTTTCTGTTGTCTCCAGTGACAGGACAAGGGGTAATGGACATAAGCTGGAACAGAAACAGTTAAACAACTTAAACACAAGGATAAACTTCTTTTCTGTGAGGGTGAGGGAGCCCTGGCCCAGGCTGCCCAGGGAGGGTGTGGAGGCTCCTTCTCGGGACGTTTCCAAACCCACCTGGACATGTTCCTGTGCCCCCTGATGGAGGGGAACCTGCTTTAGCAGGGGAGTGGGCTGAATGACCTCTAGAGATCCCTTCCAACCCTATGATTCATCTCCAAGGGTCTATATCCACCACAAATGAACCCTTCCACACATTGGGTCACTCAGTCTTCCTCGAGTGGGTGCCCACTGAGGGCAGATAGAGCACAACCACTGAGTTCATCATCGTTTCCATGCCAGATCGGGGTGCCAAGTCACCCATAAAATATATCCAAAACCACCATCCATAAAATCCGACCATCATAGCTCATTGCTGCCAGCCAGGGCCACCGTGGTCTGGTGGGGACCAGCTGGGAGCCAGGAGAGAGCCCTGCAGGGCCAAGCAGAGCAGAAGGTCACAGGCAGTGATGACTCTGCTCTCACCCCCACGGACCTGCTAATGCAACCACTTAATTTATTTACCTGCATGTGCTTGCCAAAGGGAGCCCTGGTCACACCCAGCTGAGCAACTCGATTACCCCTGTAATACCCGAGCAACAGCACGTACAGATTCCATTACAGTGGGGAAAGAAATATAAAAAGAAAAGAATCTTGCTTTGGGGCATCTGAAATGTGTGAAGAGAATGGGTACAGGCAGGAGTGGCCTTGATGGGGCAGTCATAAAGGGGGGAGTGGGAACCAGACCCCAGCACCCCACTCTACCCTCCTCTAAATTACTCATTTAACTCTTCCTTAGACCTTGATTTTTACCCATTTCGTCATCTCTTAACCTTGCAGTTGAGTCCGAGCCCTGTGAGTGGGTGAACGTGGGTCTTCCCTCCCCCCTCCATGATCTGACCTTGCTGAGGATGTAGATGAAGTCTCCGCGGTGGAAGGAGAGCTCGTTGGGTTGGTCACTGCTGCAGTCCCATATGCCTTGGTAGTAATTAGAGTAATCATGCCAGGGACCTCCTGGGGAATCAAATTAGAGATGGTGAAGGTGGGTTATATGGGGAAATATTTGGGTTGTGGGAGAGAGGGGCAGATATTTGATGGGGAAAGGAAGGAAACGTTGGTGTTATTCCTTTTGTTCTTCAATGAGAAGGCAGAGGCACTGCAAGAAAAAAGGCGTTGGTCAATAAATAAACTCAATGTCTAGCATTAAATACACACAGATTGATAAATGTTTCTATTTCAGAAGACCCTGGATTAAAGCTACAAACCACCAAAGATGCCTTATCTCTCCCACTCCAGTCTCTCAACTCCTCCTCAGGCTCAATCCAAGCTGTCCCTGAGGTGGACATCTGTAATGTGGTCAAGAGGGGACAAGTGGCATCAACGCCAACTCTGCTGGGCAGAGTCCCCACCAAAGTGACAACCTTACCAGAGGCCATGGAGGAGGAATACCATTAATTAACATTGGTGTTTGCAAGGGGGGCTCTGGGAGTATGCTGCTGGGAAGGTGGTAACAGAGTTTATTTACCAATTAAAGATGTCAAACGGGTGATTGCAGCCGATGCAGCAGGGCCCACTCAGTGAGAAAATGGCACCTGGAGTGCCCGGAGCAGGAACAGGGATGGGAAGAACACAGGGAGCAAACATATGCCTTCAACGCCCTTCCTGGGAGGTCAGAGAAGGTCCCAAGCTCCTATGGGATGATACAACTTGAACTGTGAGTTTGTGAAGATAGGTCCTTTGTTCAACGCCTGTGATCACAGTCTGCTGCACAAAGGGAAGGGAATGTGAGCCAGCAAACTTCCCCCCCCCCCCTCGTTTTCTTGGTAGAGGTGAATGACTGTGAATGAGTGGAGGGTGAGGTGGATCGAGAGCTGGCTGAATGACAGAGCCCAGAGGGTGGTGATCAGTGGCACAGAATCGAGTTGGAGGCCTGTGGCCAGTGGAGTTCCACAGGGATCGGTTCTGGGGCCAGTCTTGTTCAACATCTTCATCAACGACCTGGATGAGGGGACAGAGTGTACCCTCAGCACGTTCCCTGATGACACTAAACTGGGAGGACTGAGCCCAGAAGGCTGTGCTGCCATTCAGCGGAATCTTGATCGGGTTGAGAGTTGGGCAGAGAGGAACCTCATGAGGTTCAATGAGGACAAGTGCAGAGTCCTTCATCTGGGAAGGAACAACCCCATACACCAGTCCAGGCTGGGGATTGACCTGCTGGAGAGCAACTCTGCAGAGAGAGATCTGGGAGTCCTGATTGATAATAAACTAACCATGAGCCAGCAATGTGCCCTCATGGCCAAGAAGGCCAGTGGCATTCTGGGATGCATCAAGAAGAGTGTGGGCAGCAGGTCAAGGGAGGTTCTTCTCCCCCTCTACTCTGCCCTGGTGAGGCCTCATCTGGAGTCCTGTGTCCAGTTCTGGGCTCCTCAGCTCAAGAGGGACAGAGAACTTCTGGAGAGAGTCCAGCGCAGGGCCACCAAGATGATCAGGGGACTGGAACATCTTTCATATGAGGAAAGGCTTCAGGAACTGGGGCTGTTTAGTCTGGAGAAGAGGAGACTGAGGGGGGAACTTATTAATATTTACAAATATCTAAATGGTGGGTGTCAGGAGATTGGGGCATCCTTTTTTTCTGTGGTATCTAGTGATAGGACAAGGGGTAATGGGATGAAGCTGGAACACAAAAAGTTCCATTTAAACATAAGAAAAAATTATTTCACTGTGAGGGTGCTGGAGCAGTGGAACAGGCTGCCTGGAGGGGTTGTGGAGTCTCCTTCCTTGGAGATCTTCAAGACCCATCTGGACATGTTCCTGTGTGACCTGATCTAGGTGGATCTGCTTCTGCGGGGGGGGGGATTGAACTAGATGATCTCTAAAGGTCCCTTTAAACCCCTACAAGTCTACAATTCTATGACCTGCTTGCTGAAAGCCATGGTTTTGGGCTGATGAGATGATTGGCAGAAGATGCCAAGGCTGGGGACTGCCCTGGCCTAAATGTGCATAGGGATTTTTTGGATACATTGGAGCAATGTTTCCAGAACAAGACATTTCCATCTTTGCCATCTCAGAATGATGTTTACCACCCCAGAAACTGGCCCAGAGACCAGAGCCACCACAAAAGCTGGGTCCCCATGGTGGAGACAGAAAGCATCCTGCCCATGACAGAAAGCTGAACCTGATCCCATGGTCTTGCAGAGCCCTACAGACAGAGGAGATGCTGCTCTGCCCAGTTTGCAGATGGGGGAAGCAACTTGTCCCAACACAACCAACAGATCCTCCACAGCATCAAAACCCCACCTACAAGCCTCCAGATTCTCAGTTCTCAAGCACACAAGACAACCATTAAAACGTGTTCCTGGACCAAAGGCTTCAGTCAGGAGACAGCTCTGATGGTACAGCACGAAAGTGAGGATGAATCCAGATGTTACAACATGGACATCTCCATGAACTGACCCCCGAGGGTAATTAAGGCCAGTAAAGCCACATTTTGCAAGGGGGAGCTTTAAGCAGCGGGGCTGTACCAGCGATCTGTGCTGCTCTGCCATGCACTGAGCCAAGCCCAGAAAGCATAAATAGAAAAATATTGAGCACATGTTGGAGGGAATTTTTCTAATATGGTATAAGGGACCGAGTAATAAGGGTGCATCTGGAGTACTGTGCCCAGATTTGATCACCTAAATATGAAAAAGGACATTACAGAGATGGATAATGGCACAGCAGGGAGCAACTGAAATGACACAGGGACTTGGGGAACTTAAATAGAAAGGCTGGGGAAAAAAAGTAGATTTGCTTCCTTTGGAAAGTATTAAAGGGGGAGCACAGAGTAATGAGGAAAAGATTGTGAAGGGAATAGAAGGAGTAGGAGCTACTGAGTTATTTAAGCTTGTGCTAAGTTCAGGAACCAGAGGTTATGAACTGGAGGCAGAGGAAATATCAGGGCATGCAGGCACCAAGCAGCAGGCCACAGCAAGCAGCAGTTTGGTAGGAGTCAACAAATTGTGTAATTAACACAAAAGGTCGTTAGGAGAGGGCACGAGGACAACACCGTGACGTGGAGAGTAACCAGGGACAGGGGGATGGTGCTTGGCACCGTTGTGCTGGGTCCCCGCTGGAGTGAGGATGGGGAAAGACTGTGCTGATGGGAGCAAAAGTACTGTCAGTTCCATGGAGCATCATTGGAAACTTGCTGAGAAAGAGATTTAAACAGAGCAATCCCCCACATCAGCCCCTGCTCCTCTCTAGAGTCCTGCTCTGTGTCACTCACGCACTGGGAGGGGAAGGGAGTTTGGGTTGAGATAGAAAATACATCTTCCTACATACAGACTGGGGGTTGAACTGCTGAAGAGCAGCTCTGCAGAGACAGACCCAGGAGTCCTGATTGATAATAAACTAACCATGAGCCAGCAATGTGCCCTCATGGCCAAGAAGACCAATGGCATTCTGGGATGCATCAAGAAGAGTGTGGGCAGCAGGTCAAGGGAGGTTCTTCTCCCCCTCTACTCTGCCCTGGTGAGGCCTCATCTGGAGTCCTGTGTCCAGTTCTGGGCTCCTCAGCTCAAGAGGGACAGAGAACTTCTGGAGAGAGTCCAGCGCAGGGCCACCAAGATGATCAGGGGACTGGAACATCTTCCATATGAGGAAAGACTTCAGGAACTGGGACTGTTTAGTCTGGAAAAGAGAAGACTGAGGGGGGATCTTATTAATATTTACAAATGTCTAAATGATGGGTGTCAGGAAGTTGGGGCATCCCTTTTTTCTATAGTAGCTAGCAACAGGACAAGGGGTAATGGGATGAAGCTGGAACACAAAAAGTTCCACTTAAATATAAGAAAAAACTATTTCACTGTGAGAGTGACGGAGTCCTGGAACAGGCTGCCCAGAGGGATTGTGGAGTCTCCTTCTTTGGAGATCTTCAAGACCCGCCTGGACATGTTCCTATGCGACCTGATCTAGGTGAACCTGCTTCTGCAGGGGAATTGGACTAGATGATCTCTAAAGATCCCTTCCAACCTTACCATTCTATGATTCTATGACCCTCAAGTTCCCATCAGTCCCAGAGCTGGTCCAGGACAGGGATCCGCAGGGAGGATGCTGCTGGGAAGCTGGAATCAGCCACGTCTCAATCAGCCTTCAGTTCCCAGGAATGCTTGGGAGGTGCCTCCCCATCCCACTTCTGCTCTTTTCTGCTGTATCAAAGGAACAAGAGGAGCTCGGAGGCATCTGGTTGCCCTGTCAAGGAGTGGTGGAAAGGAGAAGGTGTTGGTGAGACAGAGACTCTACAGAAGCTATGAGCACGAGCCTGGATATGATACTCTGTGAGTACAAAGGGAGAACATTTTCTAGCCCCCAAGAAGATTCATGCTCCCAAAGTTTGTGTGTTTTTTTCCAGCCATGTGAGCTGCTTGGATGGAAGGTCTCAGCCCTTCCTCCAACCCCACCTTCAGAAGGTCAGAATTAATTGTATCAGATGAGGAAGATACCTCATGATGAAAGCATGGTTGGGCTCTGTGCTTCATTCCCAGCTGCAGCTTCAAAAGCAACAGAAATGCTTGTGCCAGCTACTGAGAATATCTTGTTAAAATTAAGATCATTTGCAGAAAAGGCACTCTGACTCCATTTTAGCACTTAAAGATAAGGCCAGGCAAGGGAGAGCTTGATGCTGCAGCCTCCACGGGGAACAGTGGATGTTCACAGTCCTCCCCACCTGCCAGCTCCTGGCTGGGTGGGATGTGGGTTGTATCCAGAGAAGCCATCCCAGGACTACTGCATTAGTTCTGCTCACTTGTATGGAAAAAAAGGTTATGTTTAAAAAGCCCCAATGCCCCATCTAGACACTTAAATCTGCATTCAGGGCAGAGCTGTGATTTCCGTGTGACTGATTTACACTGATGTAAGTGGGACGAGAGCCTGCTCCTATGTTTCTGGGCCTTGGGATCATTAAGAGAACCAGCCAAATGTACCAACTGCATCATTTCCTTCTGCAGCCTGAGCAGCCCCAGGAAGGGGCTGTGGTAGAGGGACGATTTGCCCCGACCCCTTTGCTCTGGGCATGTTGCTTCAGAGGTCTCCTGTTGACACTGAAACCTAATGACAACCATCTGCAGCCCAGGGGTTTTCAGTGCTGTGCTCAGGTTAGGTGAAACCTGTCACACTCAGCGTGGGGGACTGTGACAGGAGGCAGGCTGGGAGGCTTTTTGATTTTCCACGTGGAGGGATTTTGCTCTGTTTGCATGTGACTGGTGAGCTTGTGCTGCAGCAGCAGCCACGAAGCTGGTCCAAGACAGAAGGCTGGAGTTAGGCGGCCTGGAGCAGGGCAAATGGGTGTCTTGGCAGCACCATGGCATCCTCGTGCTTCTTAGAAATGAGAAACAATAGTTGTGTTTTTTTTGTGGTTTTCTTTTTTTTTTCCATTAGCCAAATGCTCATCTGGCACTTTGGCTGTGTGATATAATTAGGAGTAGCCCCTTCCCTCCCTCCCTGCTGCCAGCCTGCTGCTCAAGGACTCCTGTCATCTTTTCCTTGCCCTTGGTCCAGTTGGACAGAAGCACAAATTACCCTGGTGAAAGGCACAAGGGCTGAGGCTCCTGGCTTGGTGATAACCTTTCCCTCTTGAAACACTGCCCAGTGTTGGGGAAGTGAGAGTCTGATATGTTAGTGTGAAAACAGACACAGGGCTTAAAGCAATCATGACAATGCTAATAACAAAGCCTGTAATAACGATTAACAACAATTATAAGTGCCAGGCAGATGTTAATGAGTATGAGCAAGGCATTTAAAGGACTGACATGACTGTGACAGGCAAGAGCCTGACAGGGTGGCCTTGGGATGCAGGTCCATTGTCACTTCTGGCACCAGCCTGCCACAAAGTTCTACCCAGCTCCCTGCTGACCACACCTCGAGCTGGAAAAGCCACGGGGAATCTGCTTTTCTGCCATGCTTTGGATGTTTAAATGTTGGGCCAGTTGTGAAAGGCAAAGAAAAATGTGTGTGTTTGTGTGTGTGCATGTTCCATCACTTTGTGCATGCCTCACCCTGTGCCGTGGAGCCTCCAGGAAGAACTGCAGTCCCACAGTACAGTTTGTAAACACCAGGATGTCATTTTTTCCCAAGTTCTGGGTACTGGTACCGACTGCAGCCGCTACATGCTCCAGTGGCCAACTCAGTCATCATGCTGTGGGTGGGAAACAAGCTCTGAAAAATCATGATGAGTGGAGAAAGGCTGTCTGACTCCGGTGTCTGCAAGCAGCTGGGACTCAACACTGTCTGTGCTTACAAGATTTTGGTAGAAACAGGCCTGAGCACCCTCCTGGGCTGGTGACAATTGCCCAAGAAACATCCAAGGGGGTTTGATGTTGGCAAAAGGGAACCATTACAGAATGTCATAGAATCATTACAGTTGGAAAAGACCTTTGAGTTTGAGTCCAACCACTGCCCTCACACTGCCAGACCCATCACTGAACTAAACCATGTCCCTTAGCACCTCATGTATGTGTCTTTTAAATATCTTAAGGGATGGGGACTCCACCTCCTCCCCGAGCAGTCTGGGACAGTGTCTGACAACCCTCTTGGTAAAAAAGTTCTGCCTCAGCTCCAATCTAAACCTCCCCTGGTGTAACTTGAGCTGATTTCTTCGTGTCCTATCATTCATTACTGGAGAGAAGAGACTGACTCCCATCTCACTACAATTCCCTTTCATGTAGTTGTAGAGAGTGATCATGTCTCCTCTCAGCCTCCTCAGCTGGATCAGGCTTTCCAGAAACACCGAGAAGTTGTGCACTGGGACTGCTGGGAGGAGTGAGCAATGCTGGGGGTGCTGGTGCATTCAAGAGAGCACAAGCCTGCGTGCAGTTGGTTTAGTCACCCACCATCCACAGCATCCAATGCCCAATCCCTCCGGTCTCTATCAGCCAAGGGCAGGCACTCCATGAGCTGAGCATCCCAGGGTGAGGCTGTCCCATCCAAACCCTGGAGCCAGAGGATGGCATGGGAAGCTGCCCCGAGCTGGGCTTTGCCAGGGTGACGTGTTTTCCCCTGTGGTGAGGAGCCAGCAGGGTGACAGGAAGCCTGTGGTCGGTGCAGCCCTGGCTGCTGGGATACAAGCTCTCCTTTCCTGCGACAGGACAGAAGCCGTGATGGAAAGAGAAGCAGGTGGGACCGCGAGGAAACAGATCTTCCACTCCTGTCCCATGGTGCGAGTCCTTAAGGAAAAAGCAGGGGTGGGGGCCCTGGCTACAGAGGCAGACCCTTGGGCTACTGTTTCCTGGCAGGTGGTGCATGTCCTGTCAACTTCCTGTGTCAACATCCCTCCCTGCAGTGGCTTCCTCTGGGACATGACTTGCTTCCTCCAGGCCGTTTCTCTCCCAGGGAAGCACCAGGAAGACTGTCTCTCTCTCCCTGGTCCAGGATAGGATGAGGGACAGGGATGGCTGTGCCTCCATATGAAATCCATTAGCATGCAGATCTCACCAGGCAGGAGGGGAAATGGATGCTGGGGCTTCTCTGTGGAGAGCACAAACCAGCCCCCTGGGGTGTCTATCCAAAAAGGAGAGGCACTCCCCATGCCTTTAGTATGGAGAAAATGGAGAGAGCTCCCCAAGCCAAATTTATCTGAACTTCAGCAACTGTAGGGTCTCCTCTGTCACCCATTGGTTTGCTCCTGGGGTCTCTCCCATCCTCCATACACCTTCCATCACCACCCACATCCCAGGATGCTCAAAGGTGGACGGACTGAGACCCTCCCAGACGTGACCTGGATTGGTCCTTTGGGTTGGCTGAAGCAGGGTGGGCTCTTACTGCTTCTCTCTCTGCTCCCAGCATCCCCGCTGTCCTCTGGGAAGGAAGTATCCAGCCCCTCATCTAGGGGGAAGGAGAGAAAGGAAGTCAGGGGAAGGACTGTGAATGCTACAGCTACACCAAATCCTAGGCAGACAGAAGGCTGTGAGAGCATCTGACTGTCAGAATAATAAATTCCTGGCTTAATTGTGAAGAGTGGAGAGGAGGAAGTCACAGATAATATTTTAAAATGTGCTGCATAAAAATATGAATTTTTGTTAACACTGGTAAAAACAAATTACTTATTATGGCCTCATAAATTTATGTAGCACTTTGCTGAGTGCCCTGTGGAAGAGATGCTTTCTGTGCAGGACTGGCCGCTCAGAGAAAACGAGATGCTGAGGAGAAATGCCAGGACAAATATGCAAGGAGGGATGGGGGACAGAAGCAGAAATTTAAGAGGAGAAAGAGGACCCCAGGCAGTGGAGAGCAGGCAGGCTGGGAGAATGGGAAGAGGATGCAAGAAAAGAGTAAGAAGTGATACCATGGAAAAGGTTAAGCATAGAGGAGCTGGAAATCATGGGGAAGCCCTACGAAAATGGCTGGAGACTGTTGAGAGCAAGGATCTCCACACAGATAAGTTTAAATTAGATTATTTAACATCAAGACAGGTACAACCCATCCAGTCTGTGCTGCTCTGGGTACTGAGTCGGGTGCACAGCACCCACATTAGCTACTGTCCCAGCCCAGGCTTTCTTCTGTGACCGGAAAGACTAGAAACAGCCTAATAAAATCCCATAAATCAAACCCAATTCTGAAATGTTTCAGAAAGTCAGCACTGAGGCAAACTGCTCATTGGTCTCTCTTGCTGGCAAAGGAAGCATGGGGTGGAAGGAGAGGTGGCCCTGTTGCACCTCAGAGGATGTGACCTGGCTGTCATCTTTAGACAAAGCCAAGAGAAACCCAGGCTGGGTCTTCTGCTGGTCCCACAGCATCCAGGGAGTTGCTGCTACTGCTGCTCAGTGCTTCCTGAGGCCATGGCCTCATCTGATCAATGCAAACCAGCTCAGACCAGTGACAAATTGCATCCTAGGTTGGGGCCCCGTTAGATGGGAAGCAGCCCCAAAAATCTTTCCTAAATAAATCAGACTTTATTGTAAACCTCGACCACTGACGAGACAGAACCTCATTAGCATTGATTTTAAAATAAATCATTGAAAGTGGCTTTTGCCTGCTCTTTGCATTTGTAAAAGAGCACATAAATGTATCTGTCACAGCGCTCCTCCTCCCCTATCATTCCCACACATGTGCCCCAGACCCACACATCTGGACTCATTGGCACCGAGTCCTCTAATCCCATCTTGGCATGAGCCAAAGGGCACTCAAATCAGCTTCTGCATGCCATGAAAACCCCAGAGACACCCCCCAAAGCTAGGCAGCATCATTCCCTGACCTGTATCCGGGGGCTCCCCACAGCCACCCACTCCTCCCATCCCCTCGACTCACATCCTGGGGGCCAGACTGTCCTTAGGAAACCTCCTTCCAGAGTCCTTCTCGCACCTCCTGGCACAGAAGCAAGCGCCACAGAGGAAATGCTGCTGGTAGGTTCCCAAGATGAGTAAAGCTGTGGGAATCCTGCCCATGGAGGGCCTGGCACAGCCAGCTCTCTGCCTGGATGTGGTACTGGGCAGTCGGGGTTGCCCTGATGATCCTGGGGAGATGTATCTGCCCTCCTTCCTCCCCACTTCTCTGGGAGCCCCCCAGATTGCAGAGCTGGTCTCCTTTGCTGGTACAACTAACAGAGAGTCACATTTACAGCTCCTAACAAGCTCAGGTAGCTTTGTGGGTCCCAACTCCCCACCCCATATAGAGCTGTTGTTCCCCCATGTCCTCACTCTCAAGGAGCCATAGGAAGCTGCCAGAGAGGGACTGGGGAGGCTTTCTAGAGCAGACTCCTCTCCCTTTCCCACCTTGGGCCATTTTTTTCCCATATTTGATGGAATTGGGTGTGTTCTAACCCAAAATCAAAGCCAGGGATCCCCTCTCTGTATTGCCCACCTGAGACGTTAGCTGGACAGCTGACTGCTCCACATCTTGGACTAGGTGCTCTCTATTTCAGTCCTCTGTGCCGCAGTTTCTCATTCTTTCCAAAGCCTCTGCCCTGCTGAGCACTCACTTTGTGCCTTTTCCCTGTGCTGTGAGGAACACCTCAAGCTGGCAGCTGGTCCCTACTCTGTCCTGCAGTGAGCTCTGTTGAGACCACTGGGGCTGTGAAGGATGGAGCCTCTCCAGAAGGAAGTGAGGAAACTCGCAGGGGATTTTCCTCAGGAAAATGGGGTGAGGAGGCAGCTTGCTGGTGTGGCTTCCCCTCAGCTGGCAGCAGCCAAGCTCCGCTCACCCTCCTGCATCCCATCTTCTGAACTGCCACCATCTCTCTGAACCCATGGCACAGCACAGGTGCCCTGGCAGATGGTGAAGGCATTAACCCTAGGATGCTGCTGAGCTCTGCCTTGTGCTGTGGCACACTGGCCTCAGGCACAGTCCTGGCAGATTTGGAACTGTGCAGTCACAAACAGGGCTGTGGGACCATGCCAACCTCCCCTCACATCGCAGCCCTGCAACCTGTTGCAACCATGTGCTTTTCTGAGTAGAGTGTGGAAGCAAAGCTCTGCCTTCTCAGAGCCTGGGTGTCTGATCACAACCAATATCTGGATTTTTATAGTGATTAATAAGAGGGAAATGCTAAAAGCCACATCTCCTGGGAGCTGTGCTGCTTCCCCCTATGCCCTTCCTTCCTATGTGTGTGGAGGCAGGGTGGAATCACCATCTCAACCACACTACCCTCAGGAAAATGCCTTCACATGCCCATGGGAAGCCCTGGGAACCTTAATTCAGGGTCCAGAGCCCCAGGGCAACCCCCAGCCCCGGCCATGGCTGGGGAGCCAGTGGGCTGTGCATCCCACTGCTGCACCAGAGCAGCCTGGGAGTTGGGCAGATTCTCAGAGGAGCTATGTTTTAATGTAGCAATTTGATTCAATTTTCCACTCTATAAAATTACCCATCACTGCTCGTTGCTTCCTAACAGACACCTTCACTCTTAATTTAACAATCCTATTGAATTCTGCCAGGGAAATTGGAAAAATTTATCACCTGTGAAATTTTATTTTTCCTTGGTCATATCTGTTTTTGTAAAACTTCATTACCGACAATGACTTGCTGAGGGAATTATCTCTTCATCTCTCCCCCCTTCTTCCCCCCCCCCCCTTTCTCTCTCTATTTTCACTCGGGACATGAGGGAGGCAGCCAGGCCCAAAGGAGATACAGGTTTGGATAGGGACTTCCCATGTGCTTGCTGGGGGGTCTCAGGGGTGCAAAGGGCTGGGAGGGGATGATGAGCTCAGGGCAGAGCAGATCTCTCCTACCTGCCCCTGAGCCCTGCAACTGGTTTCTCACCACTTGCACACTGGACCATCTGCTTTTGCAGCAACGTGTCACCATCACCCATGTTCAAGCTGGCAGGGAACTGGGGTCTGCGGGGAGTGAGAAACTTGTCCAGATGAAAGACTTGTGGCTTTGTTTCCTGCTGGCAGTGCCCTGCATGGTGCCCTGTGTTGTCAGGGAGTTGCAGAGAGTGATCATGTCTCCTCTGAGCCTCTTCTCCAGGCTGAACACCTCCATGTCCCTCAGCTGCTCCCCATAAGCTGCTCTGTAGTCAGTGTTGGCATCCATGGGGCAGAGATTAGCTGGGCACAGCTGCCCAAGCAGCCAGGGATGCTGAAAGCCCTTGGCATAACAGACCATCAGCACCTCACACACCAGCCTGGAGACCACCTCACAGAGGCTCCTGCCTAGCTCAGGGACCATTCTGACCAGAGGAAGAGAAAGCTGCTTCCCAGAGAGCTGAGGACATAAAGGAGAGAACGGAAGGTCGGTAAGGAAAGGTGAAGGATGGAGAGAAGCGTAGACTTTGCTCAGAGTGGCACAGGCAGCCCTGGAGCCCCAGATCCACTCCAAGCAGCTGCCTGGATGTCACTTGCCAACTGCTGAGCAGAGATTTCCTTTGGCAGCTCGAACAAGACAAAGATCTTGGCACCATAAAACTTCTCGGTGCATTTATTTATTTCAAATCACTGCAAATGCAAAACTCTGAAATAAGAAGAAACAAGGGGCAATTTTGCTGCTTTGAATTCAGAAACCAAAGGACCCTGCCCTTTGAGACCAGAGAGCTGGGTGATCCCAACCTCAGCATAGAGGCAGAGCAGCACATGGATCTTAACAAGGTTCAGGTGACACATTGACCGAGCCCTGGGACATGTCATGCCGTGATTTTGGCTATAATGGTAAGAAATGTTGCAGACCGTGTCATCCTCTCAGGCTGCCTGGATCTGTGCCAAGAAAATTGCTTCTGGCTCCTTTAACCAACAGCCACTGCCCTGCTACCTCCAGACCTCGTGCACTGTCAGTGAACAAGCATGAGTCTTTAATGCACTTATCATCTCTTGGGAGACCAGTAATTATGTTACAGCCCCGACTACATGCTCAGAAGGGAGCATTTTCATTATCTAAAGTCTGATTTTCCAGGTAACACAGTCCAGAGATTCCACTTTCAAACTTAATATTACTCAAGTTGAGCAGAGCACAACCTCTAAAATCTGCCGCACCTGAATTTACAAATCCTCCATCTCGTCAGAACAGAATGGGATTTCTCTTGAGGTCCATCAACCAGTCTGAACAAAAAAATAGGGTGAAACCTTTGAGGTCTGGGTCCATTATACTCAGCAGAGCCCGAGATGTTCATTGTGTAGACAAGGTCTCTTCCCACATTTGAGGGGTTGTGGTGGTTTGACCCTGATTGGATGCCAGGTGCCCACCACACCGCTCTATCCCCCACCTCCTCAGCAAGCCAGGGAAGGGGAGAAAATAAGATGAGAGTCTCGTGGGTTGAGATAAAAGCAGTTTAATAAAGAAGCAGCAAAGCTGTGCACGCAGGAAGTGAACCAAAAGCAGATAAAGCTCTACTCTCTACTTCCCATCAGCAGCAATGTCCAGCCACCTCCCAAGAAGCAGGACTTCGGTACACGTAGTAGTTGCTTTTGGAAGGCCAGAAATTAATCTTGTCTCCTCTTCCTGCTTCTCCCCCCCAGTTTATATTACTGAGCTGACGTCATATGGTATGGAATATCTCCTTGGTCAGCTTGGGTCAGCTGTCCTGGCCATGGTCCCTCCCAAGATCATGCCCACCCACAGCTATTGGTGAAGGTGGGGGAAGGAATTCTGGAGGGTCAGCCCTGATGCTGTGCGAGCAGTAGACATAATATTGATGTGCTATCAATACCAACAGTAAGCACAGCACTGCAAGAGCTGCTGTGGAAAATCACTACCATCCCAGACCCACTACAGGGTCCACCCCTTATTCCATACCATTTAGGTCATGCTCAGACAAACCATCTTAACAACCCATATACATTCTTATATACTCTCATTAACCAGTACCCCCACTCTTCAACAGACACCATTCATGTATTCCCTCTTGCATCTTGCATCAAACAAACAAACAACATTCTTGTATCTTTCATCCTCTGTAGATGTTCACTGGAGTAGACCATAACTTAAGTCTCATCCATCAAGATGGATATCCAGGCCACGGGAAACAGTGTGTTCAGTGTTGGGCACCAGCACCAGCTTGGCTTGTCCACTCGTCCGGTTTCTTGCAAAATTCATACATCATTGCCTACAACAGACAACTCACGTAACAGGTTACTTTTCCCCCAAGGTTAAATCTCCTTGAGGCACTCATCGAGTCTCCCCATTCTTTCTCATCACCCACAAAATACACCCAGGCCCCTGGGCAAAGAAAATCCCATGAATGGGTTTGCCCTTTCCCATGGGAGGTGCAACCCATACTGCCTTCCCCAGTCATTTCCCTGGGTGCACTACAGGGACCTTATCTCCTCCTCCCACAGTATGTAGTGGTTTTGTTTGGGCAGGACCAGGATGGTTAGTTGAACCTCTGCTGTTAACCAGCCAAGTGGCTTCTGCTAAATTTTTATCCCACTGCTTCCATGCCCCATTGCCCAGTGCTCTCAACATGGTCTTTAATAATCCGTTATATCTTTCAATCTTTCCAGAGGCTTGTGGGTGATAGGGGATGTGGTATATCCACTCAGTGCTGTGTTTCTTTCCCCAGGAGTTTATGAGATTATTTCGAAAATGAGTTCCATTATCTGATTCAATTCATTCTGGAGTGCCGTGTCGCCACAAAACTTGCCTTTCAAGGCCCAAGACAGTATTTTGGGCAGTGGCATGGTTTACAGGGTATGTTTCCAACCAACCCATAGTTACTTCCACCATGGTGAGTATATAATGCTTGCCTTGATGTGTTCGTGGTAGCGGTCCAACATAGTCAATTTCCAGGCCTCACCATATTGAAAACCCAGCCATCGGCCTCTGTTCCAGGGAGACTTGATTCGTGTGGCTCGCTTGATAGCAGCACGTTTCACATTCGTGGGTGACCTGTGTAATGGCTTCCATGGTCAAGTCCATCCCTCGATCACGAGCCCATCTATATGTTGCATCTCTTCCCAGATGTCCTGATGTTTCATGGGCCCATCGAGCTGTAAATAGTTCACCTTTACGCTCCCAGTCTAGGTCTACCTGAGCTACTTCAATTTTGGCAGCTTTGTCTACCTGTTCGTTGTTCCAATGTTTTTCAGTGGCACTTGCTTTTAGGCACGTGAGCATCTACATGACGTACTTTCAGAGTCATGTTTTCCACCTGAGTAACTGTCCTGGTTTAGCAAGGAGCAGCTTTTGCTTGGTAACAGGGGGAGCGGGTTGCAGTGAAGACCCGGTAAAGAGTTTGCGGACTTTCCCCAGGCTCCTGGGTTCAATCTGGCGCCTCTGCCAGATTTAGAGACGGGAATTTGAAGTGCTGGCAGGAGATGGATGAGTGATACAAGATGGAGGCGACCACGGTGGACCCTTCAGCCAGAGAAGGAGGAAGGAAGGAGAAGTGATAGATCAGAGACCTCTCTGCAAACCGTAGCGAGAATGCAGCTGTGCCCCTGCAACCTATGGAGACCCATGGCAGGACTGAGAGTTACCAGCAGCTCCGTGTGAGTGAGCCCGGACGGGCGAGGGACTGTGTGGGGAGACGGCCATGGCCCAGGCTGTGTTGGAGAGCCTGCACGCCGCAGAGCAGCCCCACACGAGAGGCAGAGAGGAGCTGCAGCCTTTGGAATAAATGTGCGTCAGAGCAGCCCATGCAGGGCTGCCGTGTGTGTGAGGTACCCACGGACTTGCAAGGAGTACGGGTGCAGAGCCCACCTGTCCTGAGGAGGGACAAACTGCAGAAGCTATTGGGAATGGACTGACTGAAACCCCCACTCCCTGCCCCCCCGAGTCGTTCAGGGCGGGAGGAGGTAAAAACACCAGGATCGGGGCTCTGAGCCTGGGAAGAGAGGAGGAGTGGCAAGAAGGTGTTCTTAAAAAGGCTGGTCGGACTATTTATTGTTGTACTACTCTGTGTTTTATTTTGGTTATGTTTTGGGGTTTTAAGGTTATGTTTTAGTTGATGTTGCATTAAATTATTTTCTGTTTTCTTCCCCAAGCCAAGTAGCCTGGTCCTGAACCTTAAGCGGCAATTAAGCTCTTCCTGCCCTTTGGCAATTCTCAGTCTCTTTGGTACTTGAGGCTAATCGTGGTCTTTTGTTCCCTGATGAACCTAAACCAATGTCCTGTCACAATGCAGCAGCCCAGATGGGTTTACATCTGAGCTGCCAATTGGTCTTCTTCCATTGCTGTAGCCATTCCCATAGGGCATTAGCCACCATCCAGGAGTCAGTGTAAAGATAGAGTACTGGCCACTTCTCTCGTTCTGCAGTCTTTAGATCTAGTTGGATGGCTTTCACTTCAGCAAACTGACTTGACTCACCTTCTCCTTCAGTGGCCTCAACAACTCGTCGTGTGGGACTCCACACAGCAGCTTTCCACTTACGATGATTTCCTATCAGGCGGCAGGATCCATCAGTAAACAAAGCATAATGCCTCTCATCTTCTGATAGTTCATTATATGGTGGTGCCTCTTGGGCACGAGCTACTTCCTCAGGCAATGCTCCAAAATCTCTGCCTTCTGGCCAGTCCATGATCTCTTCCAGAATTCCTGGGCAATTAGATTTCCCCAGCTGAGATCGTTGTGTAATCAACGCCATCCACTTACTCCATGTAGAGCTGGTTGCATGATGTATAGAAGGGGTTTTCCCTTTGAACATTCAGTGTAACACAGGCAGACGTGGTGCCAAGAGGAGATGAGCTTCTGTGCCAATGACTTCTGAGGCAGTTTGAAGTCCCTCATATGCTACTAGCATTTCTTTTTCAATTGGGCTGTAGTGGGCTTCTGATCCTCAATATCTTCGGCTCCAAAACCCTAATGGTTGACCTCGGGTTTCTCCAGATGTTTTCTGCCAGAGGCTCCAAGTGAGATCCTGCTCTCCAGCAGCAATGTAGAGGATATTTTTCACATGTGGTCCTATACAGATCGGCCTGAAAGTGACTGCACGAGCTATTTCCTGTTTAATTTGTTGAAAAGCTTATTGTTTCTCAAGGCCCCACTCAAAACAGTTCTTCTTTCTGGTTACTCTAAAAAGAGGGCTCACAAGCTGACTATAACCTGGGACATGCATCCTCCAGAATCCCACAAGGCCCAGGAAAGTCTGTGTTTCTTTCTTATTAGTTGGTTGAGACATAGTTGCTATTTTATTCACAACATCCATCGGCACATGCCGATGCCCATCCTGCCATTTTATGCCCAAGAACTGGATCTCTTGTGCAGGTCCCTTTACTTTGCTTCTTTTTACAGCAAAACCAGCTTTTAGAAGCATCTGAGTTATTCTTTTCCCCTTCTCAAACACTTCTTCTGCCTTGTTACCCCATACAATTATGTCATCAATGGACTGTAAATGTTCAGGGGCATCTCCCTTTTCCAGCACAGTTTGGATTAGCCCATGACAAATGATAGGACTATGTTTCCACCCCTGGGGCAATCGATTCCAGGTATATTGGACACCTCTCCATGTGAAGGCGAATTGTGGCCTGTGCTGCGAAGTTTTCGACTCTTGGCCTAAAAACCAGGCTCTTGGCCTGAAACCAAGCTCAAAGCCTGAAGAACAAAACCAGACTCGAAGTCTGAAACCAGGCTCAAAGCCTGAAACCAGGCTCAAAGCCTGAAAAACAAAACCAGACTCGAAGTCTGAAACCAGGCTTGAAGCCTAGAAAACAAAACTAGACTCGAAGTCTGAGACCAGGCTCGAAGCCTGAAAAACCAGCTCTAAGCCTACTTCATGCGGCGATCAACCCAGGGTCCGATTCTCAGCTGGGTGGGAAGAAATCCAGTCCTACTCAATGTGAGTGATAGCAGAAATCTTCACTTTATTGAAAGCAGGCTCTAACTTATACACACAGCAGCTTCAAAGCTAGCTCAGCAACAGCAGCTAATAGATTACATTCTTATGTTCATCCTACTTGCGGTTTCTGCGATAAGCAAGCTCCCTCACATTTTCCCATCTTGTTTTTCTCCGGAGTTGTTTTCCACCTTGAGCTGTTAGCTGTTAGCTGAAAACAGCCCGACCTTGAAGGAGCAGAAAGCGGCCTGCTGTCTGCACTGACTACGTGACAGCAACTGCTTTAACCATGGTTCATGTCCATTCTTGTGGAGGAATGGTTAAGGGAGAATGGACATGGATCCCAGGGTATAATGTTAGGCCCGATGGGGCAAGGCAATCTGAGTTCTAGTTATGTGAATTTAATGCACAATCAAGACCAGAGTCAGAGCCATGGTTAAAGCAGTTGCTGTCACGTAGTCAGTGCAGACAGCAGGCCGCTTTCTGCTCCTTCAAGGTCGGGCTGTTTTCAGCTAACGAGCTAACAGCTCAAGGTCGGGCTGTTTTCAGCTAACGAGCTAACAGCTCAAGGTGGAAAACAACTTCGGAGAAAAACAAGATGGGAAAATGTGAGGGAGCTTGCTTATGGCAGAAACCGCAAGTAGGATGAGCATAAGAATGTAATCTATTAGCTGCTGTTGCTGAGCTAGCTTTGAAGCTGATGGATATATAAGTTAGAGCCTGCTCTCAATAAAGAAGAAGATTTCTGCTGTCACTCACATTGAGTAGGACTGATTTCTTCCCACCCAGCTGAGAATCGGACCCTGGGTTGATCGCCGCATGAAGTAGGCTTAGAGCTGGTTTTTCAGGCTTCAAGCCTGGGTTTTTCAGACTTTGAGTCTGGTTCATTTTTCAGGCTTCGAGCCTGGTTTCAGGCTTCGAGCCTGGTTTGCAGACTTCGAGTCTGGTTTTTCAGGCCAAGAGCCGAAAACTTCGCGGCAAATGGCACCCGAACAGGGACCATCACTGGATGTTACTGGGTAAGGAGCCTGCCTGTGGGGAGCTGAGACTTGAAAATCTGGAGGCAGAATCAGTCGTCAGAGGAGGAAGCCTGCCGGATCCCAAGCAGAGGTTGCTGTACCCGGGGGAGTGACTACAGGTTGCGGTGAGACGAGGATCCGACAACATGGAAAAGGAGGCAGCACTCTCACTTTTACATCACTTGTTAGAAAAGCGGGGGGTGGACTTAAAACTGACCGATTTATCTGGTCTACTTGTACATAGTAATTGTAAAGGCTTTTTTAAAGACTCTGAGAAATATTTTGATGAGGAGGAGTGGAGAGCATATGGGACTTGTCTTTGGGACTTGGTTATAGACGAAGATGAGACTGCTCGGAAACTGAAGAAACAGTGGAGAGAAGTAATTAACTGTTTGAAAAAGTATAAGTTGGAAAAGAATTTGGCTGCTGCTGTGACTCAGTGGCTTGATATGCCTGAGACTGCAGTCGAGTCGACAGCTGGACTGCTCGGTATTGGAACTGATTATGTCTCACCTCCCTTTTCTGGTGAACCTGTTGCAGTTCGTTGGACAGCAACTGTGGCTGCGGTTTCGGCAGCCTTGACTTCTGAGTCAGTCCCTGATTCATGTTATATTCCAAGCACCCCCCCCCCCCGATCTGCCCTCTAGTTCGGCCGCTCCCTTAACAGCTGTGGGAAATGGTGCAAGGGAAAAGACAGAATCTGCTGAGAAAAAGGAATTGCCTGAATCTTCAGCTCTATGTGTTCCTTCAAAGGAGCAGAGTGGGGTCAAAAAGATTATTCGAGTGCGTTATTGTGGTGTTGACTGGCGGCGTGTGGCTGAGCAGGCTAGTGGAGAGGGGGATTATGAAGTCGCCGCCACTTTGACTTGTCCAACATTGTATATGAGAGATGCAGTGGGGAATGTGAACGGTGATTATCACCCCTTAAATTGGAAATTGCTCACCCAATTGCGAGCTACAGTTAACGAAGGAGGTATTCACAGTGAACCTGCCAAACAAATGCTAAACTATATTTGGAGCACCGGGATATTACTCCTGGAGGATATAAAAACTATCATGAGATTAATACTTACTCAGTCTCAACAATTATTATGGCAGGCTTATTGGCAACAGCAATGTGATGCCAGTCAGGCTATTCCCAGACAACAAAATGATCCTCTTTTTGGGGTCATCTCAGCACAATTAATGGGAACAGGACCTTTTGCCACTGTAGAAATGCAACTATATATGGGACCTGAGGTCAATCGAGAAAGTATGTGAACTGCCCATCTTGCTTTAGATCAGGTACGTGAATCCGCTCCTATACCTTCTTATATGAGTATACGACAAGAGAGGAGCGAGGCTTTTGGGCCGTTTGTAGACAGAGTGGCTGAGGCTCTAAACAAAGCTGGGGTCCCTGATTACCTTAAAGGACCGCTGTTAAAACAATGCCTCCTTGAAAATAGCAATACACAAACTAAAGGGGTGCTGGTTACCTTGCCAATCGGGGCTTCGATAGAGGATATGCTGGAGGGAATGTCATGAGTTCCTGCTGGGGATCAAGCTATGTTGGTAGAGGTGTTGCCTCACATGGGGGAAAAAATTGAGAATATGGGAAAAGATTTAGCCGCAGCTCAGGAAAGTGCATTCGCAGCAGCATTAGCCCCCTTAAGATCCAATAGTGGGGCAAGTAAAGGGGAGGAAAAACGGGTGAAGTGTTTTCGTTGTGGTAAAGAGGGTCACTACAAAAGGAATTGTAAAGCTAAAATACGATGTGAGACCTGTCAAAACAATTCTCATATGACCAGTGCGTGTCAGTCGGGAAACGGACGAGTGAGCGCGACAGGCTGTCGCGCAACAACAACAGTAGCGGCTCCGGCACAATATGTTCACCAAACGTTCCAGCCTGCAGCCCAGCAACCAAGGGGAGCCTGGGATTCGACCTGGTTACAGCAGTAGATACCACTCTTATTACACGAGAACCTGTCAAGATACCATCTACTCTGACAGGACCATTACAATGTAACGGGAGCCCTTGTGGTGCTTTGCTTTTAGGATGATCATCATCAGCTATTAACAGTCTCTTGATAGTCCCCGGAGTGATAGATGCAGACTATACTGGGGTAATACAGATTGTGGCTTATACATTGTTTCCTCCTGTACACATTCCAAAAGGCAGCCATATTGCCTAGCTTGTGCCTGTGCCTCACCTTTTAGCAGATGCTGCAGCAGAGGCACCATGGAGAGGAAATCAAGGATTTGGGTCCTCTGGTGGGATTGCACTGTTAGCTTTGCCAATGAATTGATGCCCGATGACTATGGTAACTTTTAGCTATCAGACCAATTCAATTGTCTTGCGAGCTTTGCTGGACACTGGCGCAGACATTACTACTGTGTCACGAGACAGATGGCCTCGATCCTGGCCGTTACAGCCATCTGTTAGGGGGGTAGAGGGTGTCGGCGGCCCCTCTCCGGTTATGCGTAGTATTGACAGAATTTTGATTACCCTCGACCACCAAATAGCAGGACTATTTGTCACAGTAATGCTATTACCACAAGGAGTGGATGCTCTGATTGGTTGAGATTATCTCACCCAAATTGGAGCAGTCCTAACAACAGAACATAGACCTTTTTAGGGTTGGGCACTGCTGGACTGTGGTCTTTCCCAATCCGGCTGACGTGGCATTCTAACACACCCGTCTGGATTGAGCAGTGGCCCTTGAAAGGAGAAAGACTACACCAGGCCAATCTCCTGGTACAGGAACAACTTCAATTGGGTCATATTAAGCCATCTACGAGCCCTTGGAATACTCCTATTTTTGTTATACATAAGAAATCAGGGAAATTTCGCTTGTTGCATGATTTGCGAGCCATCAATGATCAGATGCAGGACATGGGGGCCCTACAACCTGGCATGCCGAATCCGAAAATGTTGCCTGAAAATTGGGCTATCTTAATAATAGATTTGAAGGACTGTTTTTTCTTGATTGCATTACATCCAGATGATCATAAGCGGTTTGCATTTACGATACCAGCAGTGAATAGAGAGAGTCCAGCACAGAGATATGAGTGGACTGTGCTGCCACAAGGGATGAAAAATAGTCCGACAATTTGTCAGCTGTATGTAGATAATGCCCTGCGACCCATTCAGCATAAGTGGCCCCATGCACTTGTGTATCATTATATGGATGATATCCTCATTGCTCAGGAGGAGGCATTTACTGTAGATCAAGAGAGAGATCTAGAAACCATGTTACAAGCACAGGGACTGGCTATTGCTCCTGAAAAGGTACAAAGACGTCCAGCATGGCAGTATTTGGGCTGGAGTATTACGGAGGCTCATATTAGGCCGCAAATGCTCCATATTCATACCAAGATAAAAACTGTAAATGATGCACAAAAATTAATGGGGGATTTGCAATGGTTGCGCCCTATTGTTGGAATCACTAATGACATGCTAGAACCGCTGTGCCCTTTGTTGAAGGGAACAGATCCATCGGCAAAAGTACAGCCGACGGCAGAACAACTGCAAACCATCGCTGAAATTTCTGACCTTACTACCACTCGACAAGTCGATCATCGTGATCCAGATTGCCCCATTGATTTGACCATTTTGCAGGGCAAAGAACAGTTTCTTGGTGCATTAACACAGTGCAAAAAACAAAAAGAGAGGCTAATCGTCCTGGAATGGCTATTCACCACGTTACAGCCTAAATGGACAATTGAACAAAAAACTGTGGGCTTGGCAATGCTTATTAGAAAGGGACGCAATCGAATCTTACAGGTGAGCGGCCAAGAGTCAGGAACAATATATGTGTCTATAGCGAAAAGAGATCTGGAATGGATCATAGCAACATCAGAGCCTCTACAGCTTAGTTTATTGTCATCTGCCCAAAAAATAAACATACAGTCCCTAAAATCTAAGGTGTTGGCGTGTATGAGACAACAACAGTGGTTTATTCGTCCTAAGTGAGCAACCTTTGTCAAATGCTGTTACAGCATATACAGATGCAGGAAAGAAATCTCAACGGGCTGTAATAGTCTGGGAAGAGGCAGGACAATGGAAACACCAGCTATTACATGCCACGGAAATGGACTCTTTACAGACTTTAGAACTTTTTGTGGTTGTTCAGGCCCTTGAAATGTGGTGGTGTAAACCGTTGAATATTGTAACTGACTCTTTTTATGTTGCAGGAATTGCTCAGCGAATAGAAGATGCTCGCATTAAAGATGTGCGCAATCGACGCCTTTTTGACCTGCTTAGAGCCATGCAGGCTGCTATCCGGCAGCGCACATCTCCATATTGTGTGATACACATCAGAAGTCATAAGTATGACATTGGTTTAGGAGCAGGAAATGCTAGAGCAGACAAGCTGGTAGCTTTGGGGGTGCCTGTAAATAAATTCAATCAGGCAAGAGAAGCCCATGCCACCTTTCATCAAAATGCCAGAGGCCTAAAGAGAATTTTTGACCTTTACAATAGAGGATGCTCGAGCAATAGTGAGGGCTTGCCCGCAGTGTAGCCACTACGGCCCAGGGTTAGGTCTGGGAGTCAACCCCAGGGGTCTGGGACCATTAGAATTGTGGCAGATGGACGTCACTCACATTTCTGAATTTGGAAGGCTTAAATATGTTCATGTAACTGTGGATACATTCAGTAAGTATATATGGGCAACAGCTCAAGCAGGAGAAAGGGTAACGCATGTAATCCGACATGCCACTGCATGTTTTGCTGTTATGGGGGTGCCAAGCACCATTAAGACTGATAACGGCCCTGCGTATGTTAGTCAACGGGTGAGACAGTTTTTCCAAACCTGGGGAGTGAAACACATTACAGGGGTATCAAAACCACTGACATGACAGGCTATAGTGGAATGAGCTCATCAAGTGTTAAAATCATATTTAAGTAAGATGTCCGACATACAGGACCCACAGGAACGGTTGTCTAAGGTATTGTTTACTATAAATCATTTATGTATCTTTGGGGAGGAGAAAGAACCTCCAGCTCGACTACATCAAGGAATGGTGGAAACATCCAAAAGACCGCCGGCAATGTGGGTAACTTACAGAGATCCACGAACAGGTATATGGCAGGGCCCAGCTAAAGTGCAGTATTTAGGCAGGGGTTATATGTCTGTGCTTACATCTACAGGTCCAATATGGGTTCCTGCAAAATGGACTAGAGTGGCTGTTACTCCTAATAATCCTGATGGTGACAGTTCACACATCGCCATTGAATCAAGTGAATCCACGTCAGAACATGTGGGTCACCTGGGCGAATCAGACAGGCCAAGTTGACTTTTGTCTGAGTCTTCAGTCGGTGAGTGATACATTCCGCACCTGCCTGGTTGGGATACCAGATTTTGATCCTAGTGATTTCCAGAAATATGTCAGCGGGAGCGTCTCCTGTTCCAGCAAAGTGACATCGGACTGTGCCGCGGACTTCTTATGTCGGCTCAAAGTCCCTCTTCCCTGGGACCCGTTTTGTTTTTGCACAATCAAGACTGAGTCAGTCAATTTATGCACTGCCTTCATAATACAACTATATACTATCTTAAACATTATAAGTAAAAGCAAAATAATCAATACCCATCTTAACCCTTCTTTGATTAACATAGTCAACCAAGGTGACAACCCCCCAAAAGCTAATTGAAGCCAATTATCAAAAGGGTTATAACCCACCATAATATTCTTAGCCTGAGCCTTTAAATATGCCAAAGCTTTGTGAATAGATTCACTATGATCAGAAAGATTAAAACAGACATGCCTTCAAAGTCTTGACATCCGTGCCCTTGTGCCAATAGCAAAAATCAATAGCTGCACAATCTTGTAATAAGGCATGTCTAAGGCTTTTCTGGTCTGCCAACAATTTTTCAATAACATCAGTAGTAACATTAGCTTGCTGCTCCGACCAACACACTAATTTTTCTAACTGCCGTAAGGCCTGGGCTGCAGCCAACCCAGGTACAAATGCTGAAGCAAATACATTCGCCGTAATGGACCACAATTGTACTTTACCATCACAATCTCCTTTTAAATTGTGGGTGTTTCTTGTTTTCCGTAACTTGGTAATTTTTAACCATTCCTGCTGTCGAGGAGCAAACAAAGTTAGTTTCCCTAAATAACATGGCCCCCCAGTTGGGTTAGCTGGGATTCCCTGCCACGCTCGATCCCCACATATTAAGATGTTATTGGGTAGAGCTTTAGCAGACCCATTGCTCCACAGAGTAGGCCCCTGAGGGGTCCCACGTTCCCAACCAGTGTTACTTCCCCCATATATCAACCCAGATAAGTTGGCCATCCAAGTCCCACCAAATTGTCCTATGGCCAATCCACAATATCCTCCTTTTGGATCTACAAATCGACTATATGCACCTTTGGGGGAAACATCAGTCCACTGCTTAACCATATTTTTATATTGTTCCATTCCTCTTAGTCCTTGATATTTAGTCCCAAAGCTAAAACAAGTACGAGTCCAACTCCCATTCATTATGTTTCCGATTGCTTGACTTCCCAGCAACTCCAACTCTTGTGGGTCCCAGGGAAGAGGGACTTTGAGCCAACTTAACAAGTCCGCGGCACAGTCTGATGTCACTTTGCTGGAACAGGAGGCGCTCCCGCTGACATATTTCTGGAAATCACTAGGATCAAAATCATTTACAGTTTTTATCTTGGTATGAATATGGAGCTTTTGCGGCCTAATATGAGTCTCCGTAATACTCCAGCCCAAATACTGCCATGCTGGACGTCTTTGTACCTTTTCAGGAGCAATAGTCAGTCCCTGTGCTTGTAATATGGTTTCTAGATCTTTCTCTTGATCTACAGTAAATGCCTCCTCCTGAGCAATGAGGATATCATGCATACAATGATACACAAGTGCATGTCTAATACTACTTACATCACTAATCAAGCCTTCTAATGTTATTGAGATTTGGTTACTTTGTTTGCTAAGCCAGCATCCTAATTTGCATAGCTGAGTTAATGAAGCAGATACTCCTACACCTGGAGCAAATACGCTAGTTGCTATTATTGCTGAGGGAGACCAAAGGTAATATAGCCATCACATTTGCCAGTAAATGCACGCACAAATTGTTTTTGGACAATGATGTTTCCAAATCATTGTGTGATTAGGCATAAAGATTGTCAGTTGTCCCAAACTGCGTGGTCCCCTTTGTAATCTCGAAGGTATTCCAGGCCATGCCTGGTCCCCACAGATCAGAAAAATTCCCTTTGGTAACTGTACAGGCACAAGACAAGACCTGGATCTTTTTGGTGAAGTATAATTGCACCGAGATGTTGTGTTCTTATACACGCCCAGGATGGGATCCACATTCTGTCCCAAATGTTTTGGTATTGCTGGTAAAATTAAACATAACACAAAAATCCATCTTTATAGATCCCAATAATTCTAACTCCTGTGGTTCTTTTGTCATTATTGGCAACCATGAAATGATCAAATCCCAGCTGTCAACTTTGCCATTACCCTTAACTAAGGCATTTGTTTTTAATGCATTTGGTACAGGCCGTTGTACCACATCTGATGGAACTCCCACCAAACAGGTAGAAAAAGGATTATCTGGAGTGGCCACTGATAAACATATTGTAGACTGATTGATTGCTTTGGCCAGTGTAAGCCACATGTTTTGCTTGGGCTGTTGAAATTGCCTAAAACCATTTACCACAATCATTTGAAGCATCAACAGTATGATACAATACATTTTTTTACTCCTGATAAAAAAAAATCCTTCACCAATGAGTCTAAAACACAAATCACCTTTTAGCTTCTCCAATGTCAAAATGTTCTGTTCTTCCAAGTTCCATTCCTGACACCTAAAACACCTTAGAATGTTTCCAGTGTAAGAAAACCACTATTCATCATCACATTTACAGCAAAATGCATAACATCACGACCAACAGTTTTTACACTCGTTGAGGCAACGGATTGAGGATGGAAAGGATGAGCCCAGCGGTCCGTGAGGGCCGGGGCCGGCGGTGTCGGCGCGCGGTGTGCGTGGGGGGGGCTCCGGAGACACTGACCGGGCGCGGGAAGCGGCTGCGCGGCGGCGGCTGCGGATGGAAGGGGCGGGGGGGGGTCTGGCTCACTCCGTGCCGTCCCCGACGCCGGCGGCGCAGTCGGTCTTACTCTCTCCTGTGTTTTCTTCTTCTTCCCTCGCGTGCCCGATGGTGCCCAGTCTAACACGGGGTCGCGCTCCCCCACTCTCCTCTGATCGTCCTGCGCTGCACCCCCGCCCGACTCTGCCCGCTCGGCATTCCCCTGCAAGTCGTCCCAGGGGTAACTCGGCGGGCTGGGCTCTGAATGGGAAGCAGCTCTCCCGCGGGGCCTCTGCTCCGAAGCCCCTTCGCCTCTCTGACTTTGAAAAACTCTTGTGTAGAGAACATTTTTTTCCTTCTTTTTTTTTTTTTTTTTTTTTTTTTCTGTCACAGCACGCCCCGCTCAGCGACGGGCTGCGCACCGGGATGGCTTTCAGTGGCGACGGGCTGTGTCTCGATGGTCAGTTTAATACTTCCTGCAGGAGCCTGTCCGTTCCCCTGTCTGTCTCCTTTGGCCTCGGTGCAACAGCCAACGCCTGGGCTGCAGCCATGGCCACACGCTGTTCTGCTTGCATTTCTTTTAAAGTATTTATCACGTCTCTCCAAACGAGACCTAGATCTTTACTGATCTTACTATTGTCCTTATCACCACTAATAGTGGCTTCCCAGAGAAGATTTCCAATTTCTCTCCACTCACCAGAAAAGGGAGGTGAGACATAATTAGTCCCGATACCAAACAGTCCAGCTGTTGGCTCGGCTACAGTCTCAGGCATATCAAGCCGCTGAGTTGCAGCAGCAGCCAAATCCTTTTCCATCTTATATCTCTTCAGACAGTTAATGACCTCTCTCCACGATTTTATCAGTTTCCGAGCAGTTTTGTCTTCGTCTATAACCAAGTCCCAAAGACAAGTCCCATATGCTCTCCACTCCTCTTCATCAAAATATTTCTCAGAGTCTTTAAAAAAGCCTTTGCAATTACCATATACAAGCAGACCAGACAAATCGGTCAATTTAAAGTCCACCCCCTGCTTTTCTAAAAAGCGATGTAAAAGTGAGAGTGCTGCCTCCTTTTCCATGTTGTCGGATCCTCGTCTCACCGCAACCTGTAGTCACTCCCCCGGGTACAGCAACCTCCACTTGGGATCCAGCAGGCTTCCACCTCTGACGACTGCTTCTGCCTCTGGATTTTCAAGTCTCAACTCCCCACAGGCAGGCTATTTACCCGGCAACACCCAGTGAGGGTCCCTGTTCGGGCGCCATTTGCCGCGAAGTTTTCGGCTCTTGGCCTAAAAACCAGGCTCGAAGCCTGAAGAACAAAACCAGACTCGAAATCTGAAACCAGACTCGAAGCCTGAAAAACCTGCTCTAAGGCTACTTCATGCGGCGATCAACCCAGGGTCCGATTCTCAGCTGGATGGGAAGAAATCAGTCCTACTCAATGTGAGTGATAGCAGAAATCTTCACTTTATTGAAAGCAGGCTCTAACTGCTTCAAAGCTAGCTCAGCAAAAGCAGCTAACAGATTACATTTTCATGTTCTTCCTACTTGCGGTTTCTGCAATAAGCAAGCTCCCCCACATTTTCCCATCTTGCTTTTCCCCGAAGTTTTCCACTTTTAACTGTTAGCTGTTAGCTGAAAACAGCCCGACCTTGAGCTGTTAGCTTGTTAGCTGAAAACAGCCTGACCTTGAGGGAGCAGAAAGCGGCCTGCTGTCTGCACTGACTACGTGACAGCAACTGCTTTAACCATGGCTCTGACTCTGGTCTTGATTGTACATTAAATTCATATAACTAGAGCTCAGACTGCCTTGCCCCAACGGGCCTAACATTATACCCCAGGATCCATGTCCATTCTCCCTTAACCATTCCTCCACAGGCCTGCACTCTGCTGCCAATGGAATTGAGAAAAATGCATTAGCGATGTCAATCGTAGCATACCACTTGGTTGCTTTTGACTCAAGTTCATACTGGAGCTCCAACATGTCTGGTACAGCAGCACTCAGTGGTGGTGTCACTTCATTCAGGCCATGATAGTCTACTGTTAACCTCCATCCCCCATCAGATTTTTTCACAGGCCATATGAGACTATTAAATGGGGAATGAATTTTGCTGATTACTCCTTGAGCCTCCAGTTGCTGAATCAACTCACGGATGGGAGCCAGGGAATCTCGGTTCATGCGATATTGTCTCCGATGCACTGTCCTGGTAGCAATTGGTACCTGTTGCTCTTGAACTCGCAGCAATTCCACAACAATAGGGTCTTTCGAGAGGCCAGGTAAACTAGAGAGTTGTTTGATTTTCTCTGTGTCTACAGTGGCTATACCAAAAGCCCATCGATACCCCTTGGGGTCTTTGAAGTACCCTCTCCTGAGGTAATCTATGCGAAAGAAAGAAGGGGCCTCTGGACCAGTCACAATGGGGCATTTTTCCCATTTGTCCCCTGTTAAGCTCACTTCAGCCTCTAATACAGATAATTCTTGACACCCCCCTGTCACTCCAGAGATCCAGACTGAATCTGTGCCCCTATACCATGATGGCATCAATGTACACTGTGCTCCTGTGTCTACTAAGGCTTTATACATTTGTGGGTTTGATGTGCCAGGCCATCGAACCCACATAGTCCCTTTCCTCCTCCTGGCTGGAGGCAGAGACCCTCTATTTCTGTTCTTCATCAGAGTATTCGCTATCTGATCCTTGCAATTTTAGACCTGAAGTCTCCTCATTGGCATCGAAGGAGATGATTGCATTTCTTTTATGTCTGGGAGATTGCTGATTGTCTTCTTTTGTCCTTGCAGGTACTACACTTACAGCCATCTTGGGTGATCCCTTCTTAACAGCCGTCTTCCCCCTTAGTTCATGTACATGAACTTCCAGCTTAAAAGTGGGTTCACCATCCCATTTCCTCATATCCTCTCCTTGGCCATGCAAAAAAGAGCCAGAGTGTCATGGTTTGACATGACAGCCTTTTCTGGTAAGGGGGAAGGGGCTGTAAAGATTGCTCCTGTAAATAGTTGCTCAAAACTCTCCCCAGGTCTGAGCCAGACCCACTTCTGGGGCTGAGCCAATTAGATGCCTCCATGATCACTTTTTAAGAATAAGCCAGAAGAGGAGGCTTCTTCCTCCTTCTTCTTCCTGTTTCTTCCTTCTTCTGTCCCTTCTTCTTTTCCTCTGGCTGATGGTGGTGTAAGGAGTAGGAACAGTGAGAGAAACAACCATGCGGACTCCAAGGTCAGTGATGAAAGAGAGGAGGAGATGTGCTGGAGCAGAGACTGCCCTGCATTCTACAGAGAGGACTGGTGAAGCTGAGATTTATTTTCATTACTTTAAAGACCCTGCATCAATGATAGAGACTCATTTCGATAATGAGCCCATATCAGGGGCAGAGACTCACTTTGCTAAAGTTGACCCTGGACCAGGCGCGGCGATTCACTTCATTAAAGGCCCCGAGCCAGGGACAGTGATTCTCTTCATTAAAACTATGGCTGGAGCAGGCCATGTCCCGAGGAAGGGACCCAATATTCACAGAAGCTGTAACTGTGGGGAGGAATCCACGACAAAGCAGCTCATTAAACTTATGCCCAGAAGAGGCCAAGTCCCAAGGGGGCGGTCCTGTATCTGCAGAAACTGCAACCGTGGCAAAGAATCCACGCCAGAGATATTCACCAAGGACTGTGTCCCGTGTGAGGGACCCTGTATCGACAGAAGCCGCAGCTGCTGGGAACAACCCACACCAGAGAAGTTCGTTAAGGACTGTGTCCCGGGGGAGGGATCCCATATCGGAGCAGGAGAAGAATGCCAGGAGTCGTCATCTGAGAAGAGAGAAGCAGCAGAGCCCACCTGTGAGAGACTGACCACATCCCCCATTCCCTGCCCCACCCAAGCCATTGTGGCGGGAGGAGGTAGAGATATCGGGAGCAGTGAGCTGGGCCTGGGAAGAAAGGAGGGATGGGGGAGGGAGATCTTAAAGTGCTGGTTGTCATTTTCTCATCGTTCTACTCCCTTTTTGCTTTTATTCCGTTCTATTTCTTGTAGAATAAACTTTCCTACTTTCCTCTCTAAGTCGAGTACTGGAGTCTGTTTTGCCCAGAACCGTAATTGGCAGTGAGTCCTCCCTGTTGTTGGGGCCTCTGCCATCCTAATGAGGGTGAAGGTGAATGGGAGCACCGAGCAAGAGACTGTCATGGTGTTGCTGTGCTAGCTGGGCCAAACCATGACACAGAGTTAATTTTGTGGTGTACTCGTACGTCTGTCCCCTGGTCAGGGCAGTGGATGACCGAATTCTTTGGGCATTTCTGACAGTCAAGCCATTATCCCACACTGGTGAGGAGGTGCAGAGGCTCTCTTCATAGTTTTGCAACCAAGAAGATATTCTCTCCACTGTTGGTATATCCATGTCTGGGTGATATGCCATTGTCAAGATATTAGAATACGTAGCTGGGGCACTCTGAATCACATTTCTCAACATGATCCGTGTACACTGGACATCGTCAGGATCTGTGGAGGCCTCAGCATTATCTTGATCACCATAGATGTCTTCCAGCACAGCTAATTCCCTTAGGTACTGGATGCCTTAATCTGCTGTAGTCCACTTTCCTGGGGCATTTACAAGATCTTCCTTGAATGGGTATCTTGCCCTTACACTTGAGAGGAGCCGTTTCCAGAGACTGCAAATTGAGGTCTTCTTTCCAATGCCTCTATCAATTCCCCGGTCTCTAGCAAGAGATCCCAGCTGTTGGGCTTCTCTACCTTCCAGTTGCTGACTGTCAGCCCCGTTATCCCAGCATCAGAGCAGCCAAGCATCAATCCTCTCACCTGGCTGGTGACTGTAATCTTTTCACATATCTCAAAGTTCTGATGAGGTCAGGGACCGAGTAGTTTCCATTTCCTTTTTGATTTCTTTCACTCCTTCTCCTGATCTCCTTACTGAAGGACCAGCTTCTTCTTCTAACCTTTCCTCTTCCTCCTCTTCTGCCCTTACTAATTGATGATATGGACTTATTGACCTCCTTATGCACTGTTTCTTTTTCACTACTGGGACAATCACCGTGGTTGTTGTTTGATTCCCTGTCTCAACCATGGTGATCTCAGATACAGTTTGAGTTTCCACCTTGACCATAGTTCTCTGAGAGGACTGGAGTGCGGCTCAGTAGGCAGAGGCTAGGCCCAGAATAGTGCCTGAACCTGATGGGCTTCATTGGGGTAGGCAAGACACCCTTCCATCAGGTGGCATGCCAGTAAAGCAGGGTTTTTATCTATTCAGGTGTAAAATCCCAGGTTACAGGAGGTGATAAATGTCCTAAGAATTTGCCCAAATTCGTCCACACACCCTGCCACCCAGGGAAAAAAGGCTGTGATGATTTGACACTGGCTGGATGCCAGGTGCCCACCACACCGCTCTATCCCCCACCTCCTCAGCAAGTCAGGGAAGGGGAGAAAATGAGAGTCTCGTGGGTTGAGATAAAAGCAGTTTAATAAAGAAGCAGCAAAGCCGCGCGTGCGGGAAGCAAAGCAGAAGCAGATAAAGCTGTTCCTCTCTACTTCCCATCAGCAGTGATGTCTGGCCACCTCCCGAGAAGCAGGGCTGCGGTACGTGTAGCGGTTGCTTTGGGAAAGCCAGAAATGAATCTCGCCTCCCCTTCCTGCTCCTCTCCCCCATTTTATATTACTGAGCTGATGTCATATGGTATGGAATATCTCCTTGGTCAGCCTGGGTCAGCTGTCCTGGCCATGGTCCCTCCCAAGCTCGTGCCCACCCACAGCTATTGGTGAAGGTGGGGGAAGGAATGCTGGAGGGACAACCCTGATGCTGTGTGAGCAGTAGACATAACATTGATGTGCTATCAGTACCAACAGTAAGCACAGCGCTGCAAGAGCTGCTGTGGAAAATCACTACCATCCCAGACTCACTACAGGGATGAAGCTAAGAGATGGCTCAGGCTTTGGTTGCTTGCCTGGCAAAACCTCATAGATGTCATCCTCCTCCATCTCAAGACTTGGTTCCTCCTGATTTAGGGTAGTGTTGTGGGATGCTCTGTTCACAGAGTCAGAACTGTCCACATCATTGTAGGGCTTTTCTTCATCATCCTCATCATATGGGATAGTGAGGGAGCTCAGATCTGACAGGAGAGAGCAAAAGCACAGTGAGAAAGAGCAAACCAAAGTACCACGTGCATGCTGGACCTTCAGTGAGTTGAAATCAAGTAACAAAGCCTTGTGCCACTGTACTTTGTGCTCTCTATGGACCTTGCAGAGAGTGAACAGTCCCTGTTCTTGGCCCATGAGCACCTGGTGTAAAGTGGGATGGAAGCTGAGAATAGGCTAAAACAAAGGAAAAGCCCCAGAAAGGATGACAAATGCCAGAGATAAAAACCCAAATTTAACAAGTACTTCAAGGAATTGAGCCTGACCCCCCTCCTGGGCTGTCTATGCCTTTCAGAGGGTTTCCACAGGCAGAGCTGGAGCGCCTTGTCTCAATTTTGCTGTTCTCAAACTGGAGCAACTCCAGTGGAGCCAAAGCAACAGCCCATCCTTCATCAGCCAAGCATAGAACAGCAGATCTGTGACTCTGGCAGCAAGGAGCAATTGTCCCCCTTTTCTTGTTCCACTTGGTGACACTTGCAGCCTTTGCAAGATCATAGGGCTCTGTTCTCTAAGAGTGGCCAAAAGCGCTGGAGTTGAAACCAAATGCCTGTGAGCTCCAACTAATCACCTCTCTTTAACCATCTGCTCAAAAGAGCAAAGCTCCAGAATCTCTCTTTTTGCTGAGAGAGGATGCTGGGACTCTGGAGAAAAAGAGGCTCAGAGGAGACTTTTTCACTCTCTGCAACCAACAGGAGGTTGTAGTAAGGTGGGGGTTAGTCTCTTTTCACAGGAAAGAAGTGACAGGACAAGAGGAAACAGCCTCCAGTTGCCCCAGGGGAGGTTTAGATTGGAGATGAGGAAGAATTTTTTCACTGAAAGGGCTGTTAGACACTGTCCCAGGCTGCCCAGGGAGGTGGGGGAGTCCCTGTCCCTGGAGCTATTGCAAAGCTGTGGAGCTGAGGTGCTGAGGGCCATGGATTAGTGGTGGGCTGGGCAGTGTGAGGTGAGGGGTTGGACTTGATGATCTTAAAAGCCTTTTCCAACCCAAACAATTCTGTGACCCCAGCAGAGGCCTGGCAATGAGCACAAGCCCACCCGTTACTGGAGGGAGCAGCCCAAGCTGGGGAGAGAAGATGCCCAAACATGGGATGCTGTCTTGGGACAAGCAGGCTCACTCTTCAGATGGAACTGGATCTGATCCACCCAGTCTTCAGCCTCTGTGGGGCTTGGGACTGTGAACTGGAGAGAGGTTCCTGTGTTATTGTATGTAGGGAGAAGAAAAGGATTTGCAGCTAGATGGAGATCCTGGATCTGCCATGCTTTACCCTGTGGCCTTGGGAAAGCCATTTCACTTCTTTATCTCCCTGTCCCAAAGAGGGAAACAGAAGCAGAACAAAGCTAGACTATTCCAGAGGAAGGCTGTCAATCCTAATTCATTAAAATAATTCAGATGAAAAGCACAATCCCCACTGAATTACTGACTCTGAACCAAGACTCTACATCCAAGATCCCCCTAAAGCTCAGGAAGGCTCTCATGCCCACTCTGAGGGTTGGGCCATGTCATCATACCAGTTTTTAGGCTCCCCCATGGATGCTCAACAAACAGAATGTTTAAATTTAACCTGGGTCTGGACTGCCTATTTAAAAATGGGCTTTCCAAATGGAATCCTCTGCTGCATCTAACCCACGTTCTCACTTAACCCTTGTGTATCACAAGGGCAAAGAGAGCCCAAGATCACTCCTGTGCCAAGGAAAGATCCATGCTGAGGCAACCTGCCAAGGAGAAGCATCAGCACCTTCTGTAGTGCTTCTTGGGCTGTTTTACCGGGGACCTTGGAGATTCCCAGTCCTCCTGGTCCTGCAGGTCCCAGGTTGGGGGTGACCTGGGAACAGATACTTTTCTGCCTAGTGCTCAAACCAGCACAGAAGGGCCTTTTCTCACAGAAGTTGCCTTTAGACTGCTTGCCTGGAAAAAGAGAAACAGGCCAAATCTGGAGTTTGTATCTTTTTATCAAGCTTGTTCTACTGCTGGGTGATGTCCACATAGGGAAACTGAGGCACACTATGTGTCAGTGGGCAATGGCCAGAAACAATCCCTCCACTCTAAGCATGTCCATCTCAAGGGAGTGTTATAAAATCTTCATAAAGAAGTCATAAAGAAGATGCCCTTTAAAGCCTCAATAGACTGAGCAGCCAGCAATAGGTTGCCAGGGTCAGAAGGTTGCATGAGATGAGTTGGTTGTAATGAAGCAGAGACCATGGTGTACTTGGGGAAATATGATACCAATGATTATTCTGCTGGTAAGGCATTAACGGGCAGGCATACAGGAAGAAATACTTAGTGAGGCCTTTGAGAATTGGCCCACAGATCTTGCCGATGCATACACAGAGCTGGTGTCAGCCAGGGTGGAGGGAGGGAAGCCCAGCAGAGTGAGCTGAGGCTCTTTATTTACCCCAGCTCCTTATTTCCATATGAATCTATTTGAGGAAGTGTGGGAGTATGATTCAGGCAGTTGGTCTGAACCTTTTAAAAATTTATTTGCAGATCCTTAAGCAGCTTCCAGGGATTAGGCCAAGCCTTACATGAGGATTTCAGCTCATTGGTAAGAGGTTTGCTTTACTCTGTTGTCTTCCAGAGGTCTTTCCACCAGGAGCAGGCAGTTCTCATGAGGGGGATGGTCTTGCCGGGAGATCTAGGTGGATCTGCTTCTGCAGGGGGGTTGGACTAGATGATCTCTAAAGGTCCCTTCTAACTTTACCATTCTATGATTCTATGATTCTATGATTTGGAAGCTGACAACTGCTCATCCTTCATAAAACCAATCAAATATCAACCCTTGACTTCAGCATCTACCTCTGCCAGCCGTTCACTGGGAAAGCCCAAGCAGCTCGTACCCTTGCACATACTCTACTGGAGCAAGAGGAGTTGAGAAGCTTGTTTGGAAACAAAAAGTGCTCAAGATCCTCAGACAAAGGACATGGAAGAAGGACAAAGACTCAGCTTCATTCCCATGACCCACTGGAATTAATTATGTCCTGGCTGCAGACCTGGTTGCTGTAAACCACGGGTGTCCATGTATTTTTTAAGCCCTTGGCTTGGGTGGGTGGAACAGAGTAAGGCCATATATCTAATCATGCCAGACTGTTGGAGATATTAACTGTCTGTTTATATGTACCTGATGGAGCATGACTGCAAAATATTTATATACACTGATACATGGATTATATACAGTAGCTTAGGGGGGGTGAATCCCAGCTGATGGCTAATGGAAAACTTGGTACATCATTTTATTTACACACAACTCTGTTCTTGTGTGTCTCTTGCAATGTTTAGGAACATACTAAAACCAGTACTGTGCTGTGCTCTGACATTGATAGCTTTGCTGTGCTGGGATTACTATTCTGTGGGAAGGATGAAGGGACCTGGGAACGTGATGACTACGGGTTTCATTCTTGCTTTGATGGGTTTACTGTGCTGTGGGAGCTATCTTGTGGAGGTAATGGGGGAACACACCTCGTTCTCCTTAGCTTGTATTGATGTGTATAATTTTATTAAACAGGCTCCCAAGGTCCTTATTCACCCTTATGTGAGCTTTTTAATATTACTAATTAATATGACTGATATATTACAGATTTTTGTGGAATTTGGTCTCATCCTGGTATGAGAAGACAAATTTTGGATGAGGAGATATTGAAATGCCCCCCTGAAGCAGCCAGTGCCTGGGTGGCAGGGCGTGTGGGCAACTTTGGGCAGATTCCTAGGACAGTTATCACTTCCTGTAGCCTGGGATTTTACAGCTGAACAGTTAAAAAACCCTGCTTTACTGACACGTCACCTGATAGAAGGGTGTCTTGCCTACCCCAATGAGACCCATCAGGTTCAGGCACTATACTGGGGCCTGGTCTGTGCCTACTGAGCCACAGTATAATACTCTGAGAACTATGGTTGAGGTAGAAACTCAAACTGTGTCTGAGACCAGTATGGTTGAGTCAGGGAATCAAACAACAACCACAGTGATTGTCCCAGTAGTGAAAAAGAAACAGTGCATAAGGTCAACAGGTCCGTATCATCGATTAGTAAGGGCAGAAGAGGAGGAAGAGGAAAGGTTAGAAGAAGAAGCTGGTCCTTCAGTAAGGAGATCAGGAGAAGGAGTGAAAGAAATCAAAAAGGAAATGGAAACTACTCAGTCCCTGATATCATCAGAACTTTGAGATATGTGAAAAGATTACAGTCGCCAGTCAGGTGAGCGGATTGGTGCCTGGCTGCTCCGATGCTGGGATAACAGGGCTGACAGTCAGCAATTGGAAGGTAGAGGAGCCCAACAGCTGGGATCTCTCACTACGGACCAGGGAACTGAGAGAGACATTGGAAAGAAGTCCTCAATTTGCAGTCTCTGGAAACGACTCTTCTCAAGTGTAAGGGCAAGATACCCATTCAAGGAAGATCTTGTAAATGCCCCAGGAAAGTGGACTAGAGCAGATGAAGACATCCAGTACCTAAGGGAATTAACTGTACTGGAAGACATCTATGGTGACCTAGATAATGCTGAGGCCTCCACAGATCTAGACGATGTCCAGTGTACACGGGCCATGTTGAGAAAAGTGATTGAGAGTGCCCCAGCTACATATTCTAATATCTTGACAATGGTGTATCACCCAGAAATAGATATACCAAGAGTGGAGAGAACATCTTGGCTTTAAAACTTTGAAAAAAGCCTCTGCACCTACTCATAAGTGTGAGATGATGGCCTGACTGACAGTGATGCCCCAAGAATTCCATCATTCACTGTCCTGACTGGGGAAAACGTAAGTCCCAGACGTATGCCACAAGGTGCACTCTGGCTCTTCTTGTGTGGCCAGGGGGAGGATATGAGGAAATGGGATGGTGAACCCACTTTTAAGCTGTAAGCCCGTGTACATGAACTAAGGGGGAAGACGACTGTTAAGAACGGATCACCCAAGAGGACTGTCAACGTAGTAGCTGCAAGGACAAAAGAAGGCAATCAACAATCTCCCAGATATAAAAGAACTCAAATCATCTCCTTGAAGCTGGTGAGGGGAATTCTAGTCTGCAATTGCAAGGGTCAGATAGTGAATACTCTGATGAACAGAAATAGAGGGTCCCTTCCTCCAGCCAGGAGAAAGAAAGGGATGACTGTATATACTGGACTGTGTGGGTTTCATAGCCTGACACATCAGACCCACAGAAATATAAGGCCTTAGCAGACACAGGAGCACAGTGTACATTGATGCCATCAAGGTATAGGGGCACAGATTCAGTCTGGATCCCTGGAGTGACAGGGGGATGCCAAGAATTGTCTGTATTAGAGGCTGAAGTGAACTTAACGGGATAAATGGGAAAAACACCCCATTGTGACTGGTCCAGAGACTCCTTCTATCTTTAGCATAGATTACCTCAGGAGAGGATACTTCAAAGACCCAAAGGAGTATCGATGAGGCTTTTGGTATAGCCACTGTAGACAAAGAGAAGATCAAACAGCTCTCTAGTTTACCTGACCTCTTGGAAGATCCTTTTGTTGTAGGATTGCTGCAAGTTCAAAACAACAGGTACCAATTGCTTCCAGGATGGTGCACCGGAGGCAATATCGCATGAACTGAGACTCCCTGGCTCCCATCTGTGAGTTGATTCATCAACTGGAGACTCAAGGAGTAATCAGCAAAACTCATTCCCCATTTAATAGTCCCATATGGCCTGTGAAAAAATCTGAGGGAGGGTGGAGGCTAACAGTAGAACTCAAGTAAGGGAGCCAGAAGACCCGCATGGTTAAATAGGGAACTGTTGGGCAATCTCAAGTGGAAGAAGAGAGTCTATAGATCATGTAAGGAAGGGATGATCAGTTGGGATGAATATAAGATTGTCATCAGAGGATGTAGGGAGGCAACTAGGAAAGCTAAAGTCTCATTGTAGTTGTGCCTTGCAGGGGAGATCAAGGACAAGAAGAAGGATTTCTTCAAATACATTGCAGACAAAACTAACACTAGAGGCAATGTAGGCCCACTGTTGAATGAGGCGAGTGCCCTGATGACAGAGGATATGGAGAAGGCACAGTTACTGAATGACTTCTTTGCCTCTGTCTGTACTGCTGGAGACTGTCCTCAGGAGCCCCAGACTCCAGAGGAAGTCAGATTAAAGGAGAAGTTTTGTTTGGTTGATGAGGACTGGGTTAAGGATCAGTTGAGCAGTCTGGATTTACATAAATCCATGGGCCCCAATGGGATGCACCTGTGGGTACTGAGGGAGCTGGTAGAAGCCATTGCTAAACCACTCTCCGTCATCTTTAGTAAGTTGTGGAGAACAGGAGAGGTGCCTGAGGGCTGGAGGAAAGCAAATGTCACACCAGCCTTCAAAAAGGGTAAGGAAGAGCCAGGTAAATACAGACCAGTCAGCCTCACCTCCATCTCTGGAAAGGTGATGGAACAGCTTATCCTGGTTGCTGTCTCCAGGCATTTAAAGGACAAGAGGGTCATTGGGAGCAGTTAACCTGACTTTACCAAAGGGAAGTAATGTTTGACCAACCTGATAGCCTTTTATGAAGATGTAACCAGGTAGATAGATGGTGGTAGTGCAGTGGATGTGGTTTATCTTGATTTCAGTAAAGCATTTGACATCGTCTCCCACAGCATCCTCGCAGCAAAACTGAGAAGATATAGTCTGGATGATCAGGTAGTGAGATGGATTGTTAACTGGTTGAAGGGAAGAAGGCAGAGAGTGGTGATCAATGGGGCAGGGTCTAGTTGGAGGCCTGTATCTAGTGGAGTCCCTCAGGGGTCGGTGCTGACACCAGTACTTTTCAATATATTCATTAATGGTCTTGATGAGGGAACAGAGGGCACTGCCAGCAAGTTTGCTCATGATGCTAAACTGAGGGGATGGCAGACACACCAGAAAACTGCGCTGCCATTCAACGAGACCTGGGCAGGCTGGAGGGTTGTGCAGGGAGAAATCTAATGACATTCAACAAGGGCAAGTGTAGAGTCTTGTATCTGGGAAAGAATAATCCATGTACCAGTACAGGTTGAGGAATGAACTCTTAGAGAGTAATGTAGGGGAAAGGGACCTGGGGGTGTTGGTGGGCAGCAGGATGAGCATGAGCCAGCAATGTGCCCTCGTGGCCAGGACGGTCAATGGCATCCTGGGATGTATTAGAAGGGTTGTGATTAGTAGGTTGAGAGAGGTTCTTCTCCACCTCTACTCTGCCCTCGTGAGACCACATCTGGAATACTGTGTCCAGTTCTGGGTCCCTCAGTTCAAGAAGGACAGGGAGCTGCTGGAGAGAGTTCAGTGCAGGGCCACAAAGATGATTAAGGGAGTGGAGCATCTCCCTTCTGATGAAAGGCTGAGGGAGCTGGGGCTCTTTAGCATGGAGAAGAGGAGACTGAGGAGTGACCTCATTAATGTTTACAAATACATAAATGGTGGGTGTCAGGAGGATGGAGCCAGGCTGTTCTCAGTGATGTCCAATGATAGGACAAGGGGCAATGGGTATAAGATGGAACATAAGAGATTCCAAAGAAATACAAGCAAGAATTTCTTCCCTGTTCAGGTGACGGAACACTGGAACAGGCTGCCCACGTAGGTTGTTGAGTCTCCTGTGTGACCTTCTCTAGGTGGTCCTACACTGGCAGGGGTTTCGGACTAGATGATCTTTCGAGGTCCCTTCCAACCTTAAAGATTCTGTGATTCTGTGGTGTGAACGTAGTGACACCACCACTGAGTGCTGCTGTACCAGACATGTTAGAGCTCCAGTATGAACTGGAGTCAAAAGCAGCCAAGTAGTATGCAACTATTGACATTGCCAATGCATTTTTCTCAATCCCTTTGGCAGCAGAGTGCAGACCACAATTCGCCTTCACATGGAGAGGTGTCCAATATACCTGGAATCAATTGCCTCAGGGGTGGAAACATATTCCAACCATTTGTTATGGACTAATTCAAACTGGAAAAGGGTGATGACCCTAAACATTTACAGTACATTGATGACATAATTGTATGGGGAACAAAGGCAGAAGAAGTGTTTGAGAAGGGGAAAAGAATAACTCAGATGCTTCTAAAAGCTTGTTTTGCTATAAAAAGGAGCAAGGTAAAGGGACCTGCACAGGAGATCCAGTTCTTGGGCATAAAATGGCAGGATGGGCATTGGCATGTGCCTATGGATGTGTGAGTGAGTTTTGCTGATCATCCCTTGGCTCTCCAGTTGGCAAATCAACTTATGAATGGGAATCACTGAATCTCTGCTGGTGCGATATTGCCGCCGGTGCACTGTTGTGGTCGCAGTTGGCACCTGTTGCTCTTTGACCATCAGCAACCCCACAACAGAAGGGTCCTCTGAGAGGCCGGGCATGCTGGACAGTTGTTCAATTTCCTCTGTCTCCATTGCAGTCACACCAAAGGCCCACCGGTACCCTTTTGGGTCCTTAAAATACTCTCTCTTAAGGTAGTCTATGCCCAGGATACACGGAGCTTCTGGGCCTGTTACAATGGGGTCTTTGTGCCACTCATCCCCAGTTAAACTCACTTCAGCTTCTAACAAGGTTAGCTGTTGAGATCCCCCTGTCACTCCAGAAATACAAACAGATTCTGTCCCTTTACAACTTGATGGCATCAGAGTGCATTGTGCTCCAGTATCCACTAAAGCCTTGTACTCTTGTGGGTTTGATGTGCCAGGCCATCGGATCCACACTGTCCAATAAACTCGGTTGTCCCTCTCCTCCGCCTGGCTGGAGGCAGGGCCTCTCTAGTACTGGCCATGGCAGTCATTGGATACTTTTTGTGGAAAATAACTAGAAGTCTCCTCAAGGGGACTAGAATAGAGCTCAACCCTTCTATTCTGTCTAGGGAGTTGCTCACTCGAAACTGGAGTAGCATCTTTACAGGAGAAATTGCTTCTTGTAGCGGTTTTTCTCTGTAACTGCCGTGCCCGCGCCCTTAAGGCCGAAGTAGGTTGCCCATGCCACTTGTTCATGTTCTCTCCCTGGTCCTGCAGGTAAGACCACAAAGCACCTCGTGGTGTCTGCCCTCTATATTCCCTCTCTTGAACAGAGGGACATCTACTAATAGCTGAAGTATGGACTCGGGCAGGTGGAGAGCGGGACATTTCTTTGAATTGGTGGAATTCTTTTGACATTTTATCTACAGCCGCAACAACAGCCTGTAGGGAGGAAGACAGACTTTCTTCATATTGCCGAAGTTGAACACCCATTTCCCCCACTGTTTTCCCCTCGCCTTCTTTCCAGGAGATGACTGTCAATGAATTAGCATAAGATGATGGTGCACTTTGCAGAAATCTTCGCCACATAGATTGTGTGCACTGGACCTCATCTGGATCTGTTGGTAACTGCCCATTATAAATCATTTCCCGCACAGCTAACTCCCTCAGGTACTGGATACCTTTGTCCATTGTGGTCCACTTGCCTGGGTGGCATATGATGTCTTCTTTGAAGGGGTATCTTTCCTTCACACCGGACAAAAGTCTTCTCCAGAGACTGAGGACTTCTGTCTTTCTTCCAATTGCCTCGTCAATGCTGCCATCCCGGGACAGAGAGCCCAGTTGCCTGGCTTCCCTGCCCTCCAAGTCCAAGCTGTGGGCCCCATTCTCCCAGCATCGGAGCAGGCAGGTGACAAGGTGCTCGCTTGGGTGGTGGCTGTAATCTTTTCGCACTTCTCACAGTTCACTCAGGGACAAGGATCGGGTGATTATCTCTGGCTCTGGCTCTTCCTCCCGTTCCCGTGATGACACTGGTTCATCTTCATCCTTCACAAGGCGAACTGATTTTTTTATGTGTTTCTTTTTCTGGACAGGAGCAACTGACACTGGCACAGGTTGATCCTCTGATTCAGGATCAGTGTCTGCTGTTGGAGTTAGGGCAGCAACAGCATCAGTTGCCTCAGTTTGAATAGCCACAGTTGTTGCTAGGGTGGCATTCCTAATCTGTACAAGTAAAAAACTCTTCCAATACCTGTTCATATTCTTCTGTATATCAATCCCTCCATAGCTGCCCAACCTCATAACAGTCTGGAAAACAAATTTTGCAACTCTACCCAAGAAAAACACCCTACCTAGAGGACAGAGCAATAAAACCACAATGGCTGGGACATCCCAAGTGCATTCTGAATTGTCAAAAGCTGTTGCAGTTAACTTGAATGAGTAAGGGAGGATGGAAAAAATGGAAAAAATACGTCCCTCCATTTTTCCCATGAACTGAGTGTCATTACTGTCACTACATTCTGAAAATAAATGTCCAAGTTGCAGAAATGCCAATCAAGTCATGTACAAGTATTGACCTAGCTCCATACCCAGTGATATAACCATATCATAAGCCAATAACAACCAGTATATCAGAACAAGTGCTTTCATCCCTTTTCCAAAGGCCATAAACACTATCACAGAGAATACATAGTGCATATGAGAAATTATTGGCCAACATTATTTAAGCATATAAATCAACATTCTGACCAGCAGCTTTTTTTAACTAATATCAGAAATGTACACAAGAAAATTGTTTCAGCCCACTGTGTCTTATTTCAACCCTGCGTGCCCCACGTTGGGTGCCAAAATAATGTCGTGGTTTTGTCCATCTGGGAACAAAGAGCCAAGAGGGTGCTCGCTCACTCCTCCCCCTCTGGAGGGGAACCAGACAAAAAGGGGAAAAAACCCGCGTAGGTTGAAATAAGAATGGTTTAATAGAACAACAATAAGAAGAAACAAGTTCAGGAAGAAGAAACAGTTTTAACAGTAAATGAGGGGATATACAAAAGGAATGGCGTGTGCCGCAGCTGCTCACCACCCGGGACCCGACACGACCGCTCCCGACCAGCAGCCCACTCCGCACTCCCGAAGCCCCGGCCCCGACTAGCTCCCTGCCTATATGTACTGGGCATGATGTCAGTATGGTATCGAATACCTGTTGGCCAGCCTGGGTCAGCTGCCCATGTTGTGCTCCTTCCTACTTCCTCATCAAAGTTAACTCTATCCTAGCCCAAACCAGGACACTGGGCCTTTTGGGATTCTGGAGGATGCATATCCCAGGTTATAGTCAGCTTGTGAGTCCTCTTTTTAGAGTATCCAGAAAGAAGAACTGTTTTGAATGGGACCTTGAGCAACAACAAGCTTTTCAACAAATTAAACAGGTAACAACTCGTGCAGTCACCCTTGGGCCCATCCGTACAGGACCAGATGTGCAAAATATCCTCTACACTGCTGCTGGAGAGCATGGTCTCACCTGGAGCCTCTGGCAGAAAACACCTGGAGAAATCCGAGGTTGGCCATTAGGGTTTTGGAACCGAGGATATTGAGGATCAGAAGCCCACTACACCCCAACTGAAAAAGAAATGCTAGTAGCATATGAGGGACTTCGAGCTGCTTCAGAAGTCATTGGCACAGAAGCTCATCTCCTCTTGGCACCACGTCTGCCTGTCCTACACTGGATTTTCAAAGGGAAAACCCCTTCTATACATCATGCAACCAGTGCTACATGGAGTAAGTGGATAGCATTGATTACACAACGATCTTGGCTGGGGAAATCTAATTGCCCAGGAATCCTGGAAGAGATCATGGACTGGCCAGAAGGCAGAGATTTTCCACAGCAGCTCTTGCAGTGATGTGCTTACTGTTGGTATTGATAGCACATCAATGTTATGACTACTGCTTGCACAGCATCAGGACTGTCCTTCCGGCATTCCTTCCCCCACCTTCACTAATAGCTGTGGGTGGGCATGATCTTGGGAGGGACCATAGCCAGGACAGCTGACCCAGGCTGACCAAGGAGATATTCCATACCATATGACGTCAGCTCAGTAATATAAACTGGGGGAGAGGAGCAGGAAGGGGGGGGGGGCAAGATTCATTTCTGACCTTCCAAAAGCAGCCACTATGCGTACCGCAGCCCTGCTTCTTGGGAGTTGGCCAGACACAGCTGCTGATGGGAAGGAGAGAGTAACAGCTTTATTTGCTTTTGCTTCGCTTCTTGCGTGCTTGACTTTGCTGCTTCTTTATTAAACTGGTTTTATCTCAACCCCTGAGACTCTCATCTTATTTTGTCTCCTTCCCTGGCTTGCTGAGGAGATGAGTGATAGAGTGGCGTGGTGGGCACCTGGCATTCAGCCAGGGTCAAACCACCACATCTGTCCAGAAGGCAGAGATTGTGGAGCATTGTCTGAGGAAGTAGCTCATGCCCAAGAGACATCACCATATAATGAACTATTAGAAGATGAGAGGCATTATGCTTTGTTTACTGATGGATCCTGTTGTGGTAGGAAATCATCATAAGTGGAAAACTGCTGTGTGGAGTCCCACACGACAAGTTTTTGAGGTCACCGAAGGAGAAGTTGAGCCAAGTCAATTTGCTGAAGTAAAAATCATCCAACTAGCCCTAGAGATTGCAGAAGGAGAGAAGTGGCCAGTACTCTGTCTTTACACTGACTCCTGGATGGTGGCTAATGCTCTGTGAGGATGGTTACAGCAATGGAAGAAGACCAATTGTCAGCACAGGTATTATGGTTTTGTGAGGAGCCACTTTTGCTTGTTAACAGGGGGAGGGGGCTGCAGTGCAAGCCTTGTGAAGAGTTCTCAGACTTTCCCCTGGCTCTGAGGTTTGGACCCACTTCTGGTCCGGCTGGGCCAATCTGGCGCTTCTGCCAGCACTATTTAAGGATAGTACTTTGAAGTGTGTGAGAGGAGATGTAAGAGTGGTACAAGATGCAGGCAACCATGTGGACCCCACAGAGAAGGAGAAAGGAAGGAGGAGCGCTGGACTGGATATCCCTCTGCAACCCGTGGCAAGAATGTAGGCTGCGCTGCCAAAATTTAAGTAGCTCAGGTAGACCTAGACTGAGACCATAAGGGTGAGCTATTTATAGCTCAGTGGGCCCATCAGAACATCTGGGGAGAGATGCAACATATAGATGGGTTCATGATCGAGAGATGAACTTGACCATGGTGGCCATCTCACAGATCACTCATGAATGTGAAACGTGCTACAATCAAGTGAGCCACACAAAGTCTCCCTGGAACAGAGTCCAGTGGCTGGATTTTCGATATGACGAGGCCTGGCACATTGACTATATTGGACCGCTACCACAAACACACCAAGGCAAGCGTTATATACTCACCATGGTGGAAGCAATTACTGATTGGTTAGAAACATACCCTGTAAACCATGCCACTGCCTGAAACATCACCTTAGGGCTTGAAAGGCAAATTTTGTGGTGACACGGTACTCCAGAAAGAATTGAATCAGACAATGGGACTCATTTTCGAAATAATCTCATAAACTCCTGGGCAGAGAAACACAACATTGAGTGGATATACCACATCCCCTATCACCCACAAGCCTCTGGAAAGATTGAAAGATATAACAGATTATTAAAGACCATGTTGAGAGCACTGGGCAATGGGGCATGGAAGCAGTGTGTGGTGATTTAATCAGGTGTCCACCAAGTCATAATATCACCCCTCCCTCCTAAACTGGACAGGAGAGAGAGAGAAATATAAAGAGAGGGTTGTGTGTTGAGATAAAGACAGGGAGATCACTCAGCAATTAGCATCACAGGCAAAACAGACTCAACTTGGGGAGAAAAAGGTTTGATTTATTAATGAACTATAAGAACAGGGAAATGAGAAATAAAACTGAATCTTAAAACATCTCCCCCTCTCCCCTTCCCAGGACTCTCCTTCCTTCCCCTCCAGCAGTGCAGGGGATGGGGTTGTGGTCAGTTCATTGCAGATGGATTTTGCCGTTGCTTCTTCTCAGGAGGAGGCCTCCTCACACTTCCCACTGCTACAGTGTGGGGTCCCTCCCACAGGAGACAGTCCCTCATGAACTTCTCCAGCGTTGGATCCTTCCCATGGGCTACAGTTCCTCCCGAACTACTCCAACATGAGGCCTCCCATGGGGGCAGCTCCTCACACCCTGCCCCAATGTGGGTCATCCACCGGAAGAACAGTCCTTCAGGTACTGACTGCTCCAGTCTGAGTCCTTCACAGGATCACAAGTCCTGACAACAAATCTGCTCTAGTGTGGGCTCCTCTCTCCCCACGGGCTCTCAGGTCCTGCCAGGAACTTGCTCCAAGGTGGGCTTCCAACAGTCACAGCCTCCTTCAGGCATCCACTCGCTCTAGCGTGGGCTCCTCCACGGGCTGTGAGTGGGTCTCTGCTTCCCAGTGGTCCTCCATGGACTGCAGGAGGACAACCCACTTCACCATGGGCTGCACCGCAGGTCACAGGGGAGTCTTTCTTTCAGGGGCTAAGCTCCCTCCTCCACCTCTTTCTCCACTGACCTTGGTGTCTGTAGAGATGTTTTCACATTCTCACTCCCCGTTGCTGCTGCAGTTTAGCAACTGTGTCACAACTTCTTCCCCTTCTCAAATACGTTATTCACAGAGGTGTTACCTCCATCACTAATTGGCCAGGCCTGGGTCAGGTGCGAGGTCCAGCTTAGAACTGACTGGCCCTAACCCTATGAGTTATAGGGAAAGCTTCTGGCCACTCTTTGTTTAAAGAAGCCACCCCTGTAGCCCCCTGCTACCAAAAAACTTGGCCCAGGCAAAACCACTACACAGTGGGATATAAGTTTAGCAGAAGTCACTTGGCTGGTTAACAGCAGAGGCTCTACTAACCATCCTGGTCCTGCCCAAACAAAACCCCTACATACTCCTCTTCCATGTGGGGATGAATGATTTAATGAGGCATGATATCTCCAGAATCAAGAAGAATTTTAAAACCCTGGGGGAACAAGTGAAGAGTAGGGGGGCACAAGTTATTTTCTCTTCCATCCAGAGGAAAAGGGGAAGTCACAAATGCAAAAATTGGACAAGTTAACTCCTGGCTAAGAGATTGGTGTCGGTGGGAAGGTTTTGGTTTTTATGACAGTGGAACCTTCTTTGGGGACTATAACTTGATAGGGCAGGATGGAATTAATTTCTCCCATAAGGGCATTGCAATATTTGGGAATAGGCTGGCCAACCTCATCACGAGAGCTTTAAACTGAAGGACTTGGGGAGTGAGGGGAGAAATGACAAAGAAAAAGCCATCCTGTTGTCATGGTTTTGTCCAGCTGGGGACAAAGAGCTACAAGGGTACTTGCTCACTTGTCATGGTTTAGCAAGGAGATTTTTTGCTTGGTAAAAGGGGGAGCGGGATGCAGTGGAGACCGCATAAAAAGTTTTTGGACTCTCCCCCGACTCCTGGGTTCAGACCCACCTCAGGCCTGGCTGGGCCAATCTGACGCCTCTGCGATCACTATTTAGGGATGGGAATTGGAAGTGCTTGGCAGGAGGTGTAAGAGTGATACAAGATGGAGGCAACCACGCAGACTCCACAGTCAGAGAAGGAGGAAGGAGGGAGGAGCACCAGACCAGAAATCCCTCTGCAAGTCGTGGTGAGAATGCAGGCTGTACCCCTGCAATCCATGGAGGGCAATGGCAGGACTGAGAGCCACCAGCAGCTTCGTGTGAGTGCACCCAGGTGGGCGAGACACTGTGTGAGGAGTCGGGCCATGGCGCAGGCCGTGCTGGAGAGCCTGCGCGCCACAGAGCAGATCCACACGAGAGGCAGAAAGGAGCTGCAGCTTTTGGGATAAATGCACATCGGAGCACTCCGTGTAGGGCTGCTGGGTGTGTGAGGGACCCCGGGGAGGAGCAGGGAGGATGGATGCGGAGCCCACTTGCCCTGAGGAGAGACAAACGGCAGAAGCTATCAAGAATAGACTGATTGAAACCCCCACTCCTTAGCCCCCTGGGCCGTTCAGGGGAGGAGGAGGTAAAAACACCGGGATCAGGGCTCTGAGCCCGGGAAGAGAGGAAAAGTGGGGAGAAGGTGGTCTTAAAGGGCTGGTCGGACTCTTCATCATTGTACCACTCTGTGTTGTTTTATTTTGTTTATGTTTTGGGGTTTTATGGTTATACTGTGTTGGATTAAATTATTTTCTATTTTCTTCCCCAAGCCGAGTAGCCTGGTCTGTTTTGTCCTGGACCTTAAGGGGCAATTATGCTCTCCCTGCCCTTTGGCAATCCTCAGGTCTTTGGTAGTTTGTTCCCTGATGGGCCTAAACCAGGACATCACTCCTCCCCTGTTGTAGGCGTCCAGAAGATCTCGGGTTGTAACGCGAGAGGTGGAGGGTACAGAAGAGGTGGGCACGGGGTGGAGTGAAAAGAGGTGCCTGTGTTAGCAGATAAAAGCACATGGTTTAAACGATTAGTTGGAATAAAGCATCATCCATACTGAGTATTGTGGTAGTTTGATCCTGGCTGGATGCCAGGTGCCCACCACGGCACTCTGTCCCCCACCTCCTCAGCAAGCCAGGGAAGGGGAGAAAATAAGATGGGAGTCTCGTGGGTTGAGATAAAAGCAGTTTAATAAAGAAGCAGCAAAGCCGCGCGTGCGGGAAGCAAAGCAAAAGCAGATAAAGCTGTTACTCTCTACTTCCCATCAGCAGCGATGAATCTTGCCTCCCCTTCCTGCTCCTCTCCCCCAGTTTATATTACTGAGTTAACGTCATATGGTATGGAATATCTCCTTGGTCAGCTTGGGTCAGCTGTTCTGGTCATGGTCCCTCCCAAGATTGTGCTCACCCACAGCTATTGGTGAAGGTGGGGGAAGGAATGCTGGAGGGACAGCCCTGATGCTGTGTGAGCAGTAGTCATAATATTGATATCAACAGTAAGCACAGCACTGCAAGAGCTGCTGTGGAAAATCACTACCATCCCAGACCCACTACAGTCTCCACCCCTTATTCCATACCATTTAGGTCATGCTTAGACAAACCATCTTAACAACCCATATACATTCTTATATACTCTCATTAACCAGTACCCCCACTCTTCAACAGACAAACATCATTCTTGTAATCCATCTTGCATCTTGCATCAAACAAACAAACAACATTCTTGTATCTTTCATCCTCTGCAGATGTTCACTGGAGTAGGCCATAACTTAGGTCTCATCCATCAAGATGGATATCCAGGCCACGGGAAACAGTGTGTTCAGTGTTGGGCACCAGCACCGGCTTGGTTTGTCCACTTGTCCGGTTTTCTTGTGAAGTCCATACCTCATCGTCTACAACAGATAACTCACATAACAGGTTATTTTTCCCCCAAGGTTAAGTCTCCTTGAGGTACACATCGAGTCTCCCCATCCTTTCTCATCACCCACCAAGTACATCCAGGCCCTTGAGCAAAGACAATCCCACCAATGGGTTTGCCCTTTCCCATGGGAGGTGCAACCCATACTGCCTTCCCCAGTCATTTCCCTGGGTGCACTACAGGGACCTTATCTCCTCCCACAGTATGTAGTGGTTTTGTTTGAGCAGGACCAGGACGATTAGTTGAACCTCTGCTGTTAACCAGCCAAGTGGCTTCTGCTAAATTTTTATCCCACTGCTTCCATGCCCCATTGCCCAGTGCTCTCAACATGGTCTTTAGTAATCCATTATATCTCTCAATCTTTCCAGAGGCTTGTGGGTGATAGGGGATGTGGTATATCCACTCAATGTCATGTTTCTCTGCCCAGGAGTTTATGAGATTATTTCGAAAACGAGTCCCATTATCTGATTCAATTCTTTCTGGAGTGCCGTGTAGCCACAAAACTTGCCTTTCAAGGCCCAAGACAGTATTTCGGGCAGTGGCATGGTTTACAGGGTATGTTTCCAACCAACCCATAGTTGCTTCCACCATGGTGAGTATATAACGCTTGCCTTGATGTGTTCGTGGTAGCGGTCCAACATAGTCAATTTGCCAGGCCTCACCATATTGAAAACCCAGCCATCGGCCTCTGTTCCAGGGAGACTTGATTCGTGTGGCTCGCTTGATTGCAGCACGTTTCACATTCGTGGGTGACCTGTGTAATGGCTTCCATGGTCAAGTCTACCCCTCGATCATGAGTCCATCTATATGTTGCATCTCTTCCCAGATGTCCTGATGTTTCATGGGCCCATCGAGCTATAAATAGCTCACCTTTATGCTCCCAGTCTAGGTCTACCTGAGCTACTTCAATTTTGGCAGCTTTGTCTACCTGTTGGTTGTTCCATTGTTCTTCATTGGCACGGCTTTTGGGCACGTGAGCATCTACATGACGTACTTTCAGAGTTATGTTTTCCACCCAAGCAGCAATGTCTTGAAATAATGCAGCAGCCCAGATGGGTTTACCCTTGCGCTGCCAGTTGATCTTCTTCCATTGCTGTAGTCATCCCCATAGGGCATTAGTCACCATCCAGGAGTCAGTGTAAAGATAGAGTACTGGCCACTTCTCTCGTTCTGCAGTCTTTAGATCTAGTTGGATGGCTTTCACTTCAGCAAACTGACTTGACTCACCTTCTCCTTCAGTGGCCTCAACAACTCGTTGTGTGGGACTCCACACAGCAGCTTTCCACTTACGATGATTTCCTACCACGCGGCAGGATCCATCAGTAAACAAAGCATAATGCCTCTCATCTTCTGATAGTTCATTATATGGTGGTGCCTCTTGGGCACGAGCTACTTCCTCAGGCAATGCTCCAAAATCTCTGCCTTCTGGCCAGTCCATGATCTCTTCCAGAATTCCTGGGCAATTAGATTTCCCCAGCTGAGATCGTTGTGTAATCAACGCCATCCACTTACTCCATGTAGAGCTGGTTGCATGATGTATAGAAGGGGTTTTCCCTTTGAACATTCAGTGTAACACAGGCAGACGTGGTGCCAAGAGGAGATGAGCTTCTGTGCCAATGACTTCTGAGGCAGTTTGAAGTCCCTCATATACTACTAGCATTTCTTTTTCAGTTGGGCTGTAGTGGGCTTCTGATCCTCAATATCTTCGGCTCCAAAACCCTAATGGTTGACCTCGGGTTTCTCCAGATGTTTTCTGCCAGAGGCTCCAGGTGAGACCATGCTCTCCTGCAGCAGTGTAGAGGATATTTTTCACATGTGGTCCTATACAGATCGGCCTGAAAGTGACTGCACGAGCTATTTCCTGTTTAATTTGTTGAAAAGCTTATTGTTTCTCAAGGCCCCACTCAAAACAGTTCTTCTTTCTGGTTACTCTAAAAAGAGGGCTCACAAGTTGACTATAACCTGGGATGTACATCCTCTAGAATCCCACAAGGCCCAGGAAAGCTTGTGTTTCTTTCTTATTAGTTGGTTGAGACATAGTCGCTATTTTGTTCACAACATCCATAGGCACATGCCAACGCCCATCTTGCCATTTTATGCCCTTTACTTTGCTTCTTTTTACAGCAAAACCAGCTTTTAGGAGAATCTGAATTATTCATTTCTCTTTCTCCAACAATTCTTCTGCCTTGTTGCCCCATACAATTATGTCATCAATGTACTGTAAATATTCGGGGGCATCACCCTTTTCCAGCACAGTTTGGATTAGACCATGACAAATAGTAGGACTATGTTTCCACCCCTGGGGCAATCGATTCCAGGTATATTGGACACCTCTCCATGTGAAGACGAATTGTGGCCTGCACTCTGCTGCCAATGCAATTGAGAAAAATGCATTAGCGATTTTCAACTGTAGCATAGCACTTGGCTGCTTTTGACTCCAGTTCATACTGGAGCTCCAACATGTCTGGTACAGCAGCACTCAGTGGTGGTGTCACTTCATTCAGGCCACGATAGTCTACTGTTAACCTCCACCCTCCATCAGATTTTTTCACAGGCCATATGGGACTATTAAATGGGGAATGAGTTTTGCTAATTACTCCTTGAGCCTCCAGTTGATGAATCAACTCATGGATGGGAGCCAGGGAGTCTCGGTTCGTGCGATATTGCCTCCGGTGCACTGTCCTGGTAGCAATTGGTACCTGTTGCTCTTGAACTTGCAGCAATCCCACAACAAAAGGGTCTTCCAAGAGGCCAGGTAAACTAGAGAGTTGTTTGATTTTCTCTGTGTCTACAGTGGCTATACCAAAAGCCCATTGATACCCCTTGGGGTCTTTGAAGTACCCTCTCCTTGGCCATGCAAAAAGAGCCAGAGTTCATTTCGTGGCGTACTACTGAGTCTGGGACTTCCTTTTCCTCTGGTCGAGACAGTGGATGATTGAATTCTTGGGGCAGTTCTGACAGTCAGGCCATCATCCCACACTGATGAGTAGGTGCAGAGGCTCTCTTCATAGTTCTGTAACCAACAAGATATTCTCTCCACTGTTGGTATATCCATGTCTGGGTGATACACCATTGTCAAGATATTAGAATATGTAGCTGGGGCACTCTCAATCACTTTTCTCAACATGGCCCGTGTACACTGGACATCGTCTAGATCTGTGGAGGCTTCAGCATTATCTAGGTCACCATAGATGACTTCCAACACAGCTAATTCCCTTAGGTATTGGATGTCTTCATCTGCTCTAGTCCACTTTCCTCGGGCATTTACAAGATCTTCCTTGAATGGGTATCTTGCCCTTACACTTGAGAGGAGCCGTTTCCAGAGACTACAAATTGAGGTCTTTTTTCCAATGCCTCTATCAATTCCCCGGTCCCTAGCAAGAGATCCCAGCTGTTGGGCTTCTCTACCTTCCAATTGCTGACTGTCAGCCCTATTATCCCAACATCGGAGCAGTCAGGCACCGATCCGCTCACCTGGCTGGCGACTGTAATCTTTTCACATATCTCAAAGTTCTGATGATATCAGGGACTGAGTAGTTTCCATTTCCTTTTTGATTTCTTTCACTCCTTCTCCTGATCTCCTTACTGAAGGACCAGTTGCTTCTTCTAACCTTTCCTCTTCCTCCTCTTCTGCCCTTACTAATCGATGATATGGACTTGACTTCCTTATGCACTGTTTCTTTTTCACTACTGGGACAACCACTGTGGTTGTTGTTTGATTCCCTGACTCAACCATGGTGGTCTCAGATATAGTTTGAATTTCCACCTCGGCCATAGTTCTCTGAGAGGACTGGACTGCGATTGAGTCAACCATGGTGGTCTCAGATACAGTTTGAGTTTCCACCTTGACCATAGTTCTCTGAGAGGATTGGAGTGTGGCTCAGTAGGCAGAGGCTGGGCCCCAGTATAGTGTCTGAACCTGATGGGCCTCATTAGGGTAGGCAAGACACCCTTCTATCAGATGGCATGCCAGTAAAGCAGCGTTTTTTTATCTGTTCAGGTGTAAAATCCCAGGTTACAGGAGGTGATAACCGTCCTAGGAATTTGCCCAAATTCATCCACACACCATGCCACCCAGGGACTGGCCGCTTCAGGGGGCATTTTAACATCTTTCCATCCCAAATTTGTCCTCTCTGATACCCAGATGAGTCCAGATTCCACAAAATATGTAATATACCAGCCATGTTAATTAGTAATATTAAAACTCTCATATAAGGGTGACTAAGGACCTGGGAAGTCTGTATAACAAAATTGTCTACATCAGTCCGAGCTGAGGGGAAAGAGGTGCTTTGCCCCAGGACCTCCACAAGATAGCTCCCACAGCACAGTAAATCCATCAGTAACAGAATGAGACTCGCTATTATTATTTGAGCCATCACGTTCCCAGGCCCTTTCATCCTTTTCACAAAATCATATAGCCAGCTTAGCAAAGCTATCAAGGTTAGAGCGTAGCACAGAGTCAGCGTTAGTAGCATCATGTTCCCAAACATTACAAAGTGAAAGATAAGCTGCATAACAGCAAGGCTCCGTGACCAGCACAGGAACTTTGCACACATTAGCTTACTGTAATTGCAATGCCATTAATGTAAAACTGCTATTATCTCGCCCCACGTTTTGGCGCCAAAAGGGCTGTGTTAGTTAGATCCTGGCTGGATGCCAGGTGCCCACCACACCGCTCTATCCTCCACCTCCTCAGCAAGCCAGGGAAGGGGAGAAAATAAGATGGGAGTCTTGTGGGTTGAGATAAAAGCAGTTTAATAACGAAGCAGCAAAGTCACGTGTGCGGGAAGCAAAGTAAAAGCAGATAAAGCTGTTACTCTCTACTTCCCATCAGCAGCGATGTCCGGCCACCTCCCGAGAAGCAGGGCTTTGATTCGTGTAGCGGTTGCTTTTGGAAGGCCAGAAATGAATCTTGCCTCCCCTTCCTGCTCCTCTCCCCCAGTTTATATTACTGAGCTGACGTCATATGGTATGGAATATCTCCTTGGTCAGCCTGGGTCAGCTGTTCTGGCCGTGGTCCCTCCCAAGATCGTGCCCACCCTCAACTATTGGTGAAGGTGGGGGAAGGAATGCTGGAGGGACAGTCCTGATGCTGTGCGAGTAGTAGTTATAATATTGATATCAACAGTAAGCACAGCACTGCAAGAGCTGCTGTGGAAAGTCACTACCATCCCAGACCCACTACAGTATGCAGTGATCTTGTCCCCTCAGCGGGAGTGAGCTGAGTGATTCGTGCAGGCGGCCTGGTGATGTTGCCGGTAGCGGCAACATATGGTGACCCCGACATGATTGGTGGAATACAGGACGTCCGCGGCCATGGCACAGTTGGAACAAGTGATTAAGGTTCTCAAGGCGATGGTGCTTGAGGTGGGCGAGCGGATTAATTGCACGCCCATGGCCGTGTGCATCCTATAGCTGTCAATGTACCTTGGTGGCCAGTTCCTCAGCAAAGCTGCCCTTGCGTCTCCATGCCACACTGATAGTGATGTCCTTCACTGATAGGAAGCACTGTGGTGACCCCATGGGTACAGACACTTCCCCCCCTTCAACAACACGGTTTGCTAATGGATGTGGTGGTGGTGGGTTAGGACTGCACCAAATTAAACCAAAGGCAAATCAAATCCCCAGGAACCCTGGGATGGTTTAAAGGTCCAAGTTTGATGCTGGAAATTTCTGATAAGAAAGGTTTTTGCCAGGGCTCGGGGCAGTGAGTGAGAGGGAGACACCCTTCCTGTATGTATTAAACTCTTAGATTTCAAACAAGCAGCCTGGTTCTCCCCTTTCATCTAGGCTTAGATATTTTTTTTCCCTTGCTTCCTACTTTTGAGTAATTGTTAGAAAAGTAAAATCAACAGGTCATAAAATGATAAAAGCATGTTCTCTGGTAAATCCTCCCCTTGGGTTCACTTCTCCTCTTGTTTTACTCTGATAAAATGCCCCTGCCTTCCCTGGAGCCCTCTTGATTTAAATCACATACCTTGGATTACAAAAGAAAAGTTGATTTTCTGATATCAACACAACATGAATCTAGACACACCCAGTCTAGCTCTGCTAGTCAAATAAATCAGGAGCAGAGCCAGGAATAGCTTATATGCGAGTAATAGAGCTTCAACTACATCATACTGATATGGTGAGAGCAATCCAACCTCCTTGATGTAGATAGCTATATCCAAATAAAGGTGCTTTATGTCAGTATAAATTATTCTCTTCCCATTTAGAGATGCCTTTCCACAAGATGAATGTGCTAGAGCAACTGCCAGAAAACAAAACCACCAGCAGATCCTCGCTGAAAGGATGTAGTGGTTTTGCCTGGGCCAGGTTTTTGGTGGGGGGCTACAGGGGTGGCTTCTTTAAACAAAGAGCTCCTAGAAGCTTCCCCTGTAGCTGACAGGGCTAATACCAGTCAATTCTAAGATGGACCCACAGCTGACCCAGGCCTGGCCAATTAGTGATGGGAGAAGTTGCTGGGCAGTTGCTAAACTGCAGCAGCAACAGGGAGTGAGAATGTGAGAACATCTCTGCAGACATCAAGGTCAGTGGAAAAGGAGGGGGAGAAAGTGCTTAGGCCCTGAAAGAAAGACTCCCCTGTGCCCTATGGTGCAGCTCATGGTGAAGAAGGTTGTCCCCCTGCAGTCCATGGAGGACCCCCAGGGAGCAGAGATCCACTCGCAGCCCATGGAGGACTCCATGCCAGAGCTAGTGGATGCCTGAAGGAAGCTGTGACTATGTGGGAAGCTCACCCTGGAGCAAGTTCCAGGCAGGACCTGGGAGCCTGTGGGGAGAGAGGAGTCCAGGCCAGAGCAGGTTTGCTGTCAGGACTTGTGATCCTGTGAGGGACTCAGGCTGAAGCAGTCAGTACCTGAAGGACTGTTCTTCCGGTGGTTGACCCACATTGGGGCAGTGTGTGAGGAGCTGTCCCCGTGGGAGGCCCCACACTGGCCCATGGGAAGGACCCACATTGAAGAAGTACATGAAGGGCTGTCTCCCGTGAGAGGGACCCGACAGTGTAGTAGTGGGAAGTGTGAGGAGGCCTCCCCCTGAGAAGAAGCAGCAGCAAAGTCTATCTGCAATGAACTGTCCGTAACCCCCATCCCCTGTGTTGCTGGGTGGAAGGAAGGAGAGTCCTGGGAAGAGGGAGGAGTGGGGGGAGATATTTTAGGATTCAGTTTTATTTCTCAATCTCCCTGCTCTGTTCTGATTTTTCATTAATAAATCAAACCTTTTTCTCCTCAAATTGAGTCTATTTTGCCCGTGATGCTAATTGCTGAGTGATCTCTCCATCCTTATCTCAACTCACAAACCTCATGATATTTCTCTCTGTCTTGTCCAGTTTAGGAGGGGGAGTGATATTATGACTTAGTGGGCACCTCGCACCCAGCCAGGGCTAAACCACCACAAAAGTAAACTGACATTTGATGTCTCCTTCTCCCGGACTCGACACCTTGGTGTACCCTTGGTCCCTCAAGACATGGTGCTAGCCCACTCCGACTCCCTTCCACGCAGATCCAGTGAGGATCTGAGCAGGTTTGGCTTTGTTTTTTCCCTATGTGTTTTTCCCCCCTCTAAACGTGCTGCTTTTCTGATGTATTGCCCCTAGTCTGAGTGGGTCAGAACCCCCCTTGCAAGAAGGCACTGAGTGTGTCACACAATGGGAGTGCAACACAGAGGAGATGGAGATGGGGATGCCTTTGAGAGCCACCTCCAGATAGGAGAGACAATCTCCAGAGCCGCCAAATGAATTTCAGAACATACTTAACCTCAGGATTATTTCTGCACAGATTTGGCTCAGTCACAGCAATCTATACTGACAGAAGGCTTTGTACCACATACTTTTGTTCTGTCCCAAGTGCCATACAAGGGTCTTTAGTACCTTCTCTGTCCACAGCCACAATTAAACCATACAGGGGCCTGATGCAGGACATGAGATAGGTAGAGCAGGAGCCTGATGCAACCACGTTCTGACTGGAGGAAACAGACTCCATAACTCGAAGAATTATAAAGAAGACATGTTTATTCAGCGCCAGGCACACGGGGGATCGCTCCACCACAAACATGCACACCGAACTCTGCACTTGCTTGACTTATATTTGTTACAGAATTACAAAATCATATGATGACATTATCCGCCTAGACAAAGACACAACCTGTCCCCACTTTCTCATGTAAATTAGATCTTCTCCTCCTTTCATTTGCATGATGTCTCCCATTGGAGGACTTGGGGGATGAAGGCTGATAGTCTTGAGTCTTTCTCATCCCTGATCTTTGTGCAACTGCAAATATCACTTGGTCCCTCACAGAACCAGTTTCACCAGCTTTTCTGCCTCCAAGGAAGTTGGAGGACCCTGGAGGTATTGTATAAGCAGATAAGCATGACCTTTTTACAGCTGTGTGTGCAGATAGTTTTGCCTGTATGAGACAGAAGCTTTAGCAGTTAAACTTTATACTACTGCAATAAGTTAGTATAAGGTTTATTAATACATGTCAGTATAAAGCTCAACATCAATCCCCTCTTTTCTATAGTTAGTGAATTCTTTTACTATTAATAAAAGTACTCTTTTTTAACGGTGGTAAACAAAGCGGAGACAAGGCTCATTTATTCACGGCTGTGCGGCCGATTGAGGTAATCCAGGGGTTTTTGGAGCACGGGGAGTGGAGAATAAGTGAGGAGAGCTGCCAGGACCAGGCAGCTCTTGTGAGGGGGACAATCTTGCTGGGAGGTGGAGCTGCAGCAACCGCGGGGGATTTAAATGTCCCCCAGGGAGCGTGAGCGACCAGGAGTGCGGCGAACAGGGAGTGACGCGGCACCCAGGAGTGGTGCGGCAGTTTGCGCAGCAGTTCACCCAGGCAGGGCGAGCAGGGAGGACGGGCAGGGAACAACCCCACGACCCGTTTAGAGAAGCAGAAGTCAGAGAAGTGCCCCAGCTTCAGCTTCAACCTAGCAAAATGATGAGCACTCGCCTAAGGACTAAAGACAGGGCTCAGGTGGACAAAACCCAGGTGAAGATCAATGCATCCACCCAGACAGAGCTGGTTAGTAGAGAAGCTTCGATCCAGGTGGAGTGCAGGGAGTGTTTAGACTGCTTAGGGACCTATGCCTCTGAGGCAAAAATATGTCATAGGTGCCCTCAAGTTCAGGAACTGCAGCTCCTGGTGAAAAAGCTGCAGGAAACTGTGAATAGGCTCTGTAGTATTAGAGGGAAAGAAGTGGAGAAAGATGGAGGCTTCCACAATCAGGTGCAAGCCTCCAGTGAATCCAATAAGTCATGGACCCTGGTTACAAAAAAAAAAAGAAAGATAAAGGCTCGTCTTCAAAGCCCTCCTTCCAGAGTGCCCATTACAAATAAGTCTGAGGCACTGGCAACAAGGGACTTCGACAAGCAAGCTCTGAAAGGGGAAAACCCACTAAAAAAAACCATCAGCTGCTCCACCTACAGTAAGTAGGTAATGGACATCGCAGGAAGAGGCGACGGGTGCTTGTTGTGGGTGACTCACTGCTAAGGGGCACCGAGAGACCCATCTGTGGAGCAGGTAGGGAGTCATGAGAGGTGTGCTGCCTGCCTGGGGCCAAGATCAGGGATGTGGCTGAGAGAGAGTACCACGGCTGGTCAGGGATGCAAGCTACTACCCCTTACTTGTGTTCCATGTAGGTATGAATGATGTCATGAGGCATGACATCTCCAGGATCCAGATGGATTGTAAAATCTTGGGGGATTAGGTAATAGGTAGAGGGGCTCAGGTTATTTTCTCTTCTATCCTATTCACTAGAGATAAAGGAGGAGTTTCCAATGGAAAAATCAGCCAAGTGAACTCCTGGCTGAGAGGCTGGTGCCAGCAGGAAGACTTTGGGTACTTTGACAATGGATCCTTCCTTGGGGACTACAGCTTGATAGGACGGGATGGAATTCATCTCTCCCGTAAAGGCACTGGATTATTTGGGAGTAGACTAGCAAATTTAATAAAGAGGTCTTTAAACTAAGGGACTTGGGGGGTGGGGGGAGAAGCAAAACAGAACAAGCTATCCCCTCTAGCTGGGAAACAGGGCAGGACAGGGAATGCAATGATAAGTGCCTGTAGGGGCAACATATGATGACCCCGACGCGATTGGCGGAACACAGGACGTCTGTGGTCATGGCACAGTTGGAAAAGGTGATCAAGGTACTCAAGGCGGTGGCACTTGAGGTGGGTGAGCGGATTAATCGGGCACCCATGGCCGCGTGCATCCTATGGATGTGGAGATGGGGTGTGGTATGGGCACCCACAGAGTTATTAAGTGTCCAGATATGGATGGCAGTAGAGGAAGAGATGTCACAGGCTACCTTAGCAGGGACCAAGGGGATGGATTAGTATCTTAAAGTGTATGGGGAGATTAAGAGGACTCTGTCAAAGGCAGCAGAGGAGAAACAGTTCTGATTGTTGAAGCTATCCGGGGGAAGGGGGTGGAGAACGCAGAGTTTGTAGCGATCAGGAGGCTCAAATGAGCATGGAAGTGGAGAATCTGGGGGCGCAGACGGGTCCGTCACTATGTGGGGACGCGAAATGTGATAAACTTGACAGCGAGGAGGAGAATGAGGGGTGCGGCCTGTCATGGTTTGACATGACAGCCTTTTCTGGTATGGGGGAAGGGGCTGCAAAGATGGCTCCTGCAAGAAGTTGCTTGCTGAAGACGACGGGAGACAAGCCCACCCTGTAGTGCAACAAGTCTCAACTTTATTTGCAAAGATACAGCTCTTTTATAGATACAATAATCAGGCTCATACATATTGCAAAAGCTAAGCTCATCATTGGTTCCCAATTACGTACGACCCCCCCCCCCCCCATTTCAACATACTTCGGATGCTTGTGGCTGCACAGCCCAAACCAGGCTCCTGATTTTCTCATCCTGTTATCATACCACTCTCTTGCTCTCACGGCCTTGAGCAGGAGTCCAGTAGCTTATCGCTTAGTGCTCACTGCCTAACCAGCTGTATTCTATCATGTCCTCATTTCTCTAGCCAAGTCTCCACAAAACTCCCCACAGTTGCTCACAACTCTCCCCAGCTCAGAAAAGGCTCACTTCTGGGGCTGAGCCAATTAGACGCCTCCATGATCACTTTTTAAGAAGAAGCCGGAAGGGGAGGTGTCTTCCTCCATCTTCTTTCTTTCTTCTGCCCCTTTTTCTCTTCTTCTGGCTGGTGGTGGTGCAAGGAGTAGGAACAATGAGAGAGACAACCATGCGGACTCCAAGGTCAGTGATGAAAAAGAGGAGGAAGTGTGCTGGAGCAGAGACTCCCCTGCATTCTATGGAGAGAACTGGTAAAGCTGAGATTTATTTTCATTTCTTTAAAGACCCCGCATCGGCGGTAGAGACTCATTTTGATAATGAGCCTGCATCAGGGGCAGAGACTCATGTTGCTAAAGCTGACCCCGGACCAGGGGCAGCGATTCACTTCATTAAAGGCCCCGAGCCAGGGACAGTGACTATGGCCGGAGGAGGCCGTGTCCCGAGGAAGGGACCCTATATCCACAGCTGCAACTGTGGGGAGGAACCCACGACAAAGCAGCTCATTAAACTTATGCCCAGAAGAGGCCTTGTCCCGAGACAGGGACTCTGCAACTGCAGAAACTGCAACCGCGGTGAAGAATCCACGTCAGAGATATTCACCAAGGACTGTGTCCCGTGTGAGGGACCCTGTATCGGCAGAAGCCGCAGCTGCTAGGAACAACCCACCCCAGAGAAGTTCATTAAGGACTGTGTCCCGGGGGAGGAACCCCGTGTTGGAGCAGGGGAAGAATGCCAGGAGTCATCCTCATCTGAGAAGACAGAAGCAGCAGAGCCCATCTGTGAGAGACTGACCACATCCCCCACTCCCTGCCCCCCTGAGCTGTTGAGAGGGGAGGAGGTAGAGATATTGGGAGCAGTGAGCTGGGCCCGGGAAGAAAAGAGGGATGGGGGAGGGAGATCTTAAAGTGCTGGTTGTCATTTTCTCATCATCCTACTCCCTTTTTGCTTTTATTCTGTTCTTTATCTTTTAGAATAAACTTTCCTACTTTCCTCTCTAAGTCGAGTACTGGAGTCTGTTTTGCCCAGAACCATAATTGGCAGTGAGCCCTCCCTGCCCTTGTCTCAATCCACAACAATCTTGCTTATCTTTTTACTCCCATTTCGCTGGGTCCTCCGCCATCTTAACGAGGGTAGGGGTGAATGGGGGCATCGAGCGAGAAACTGTCGTGGTGCTGTTGTGCTAGCTGGGCCAAACCATGACACGGCCCTGGAGCATAGCCCCCGTGGGAGAGCTGCTTTCCAGTTGAGTCCAGCCCGTCGGATTACCCCTGGGACGAGTTGCAGAGGATGCGGACGTGGAATGCCGAACGGGAGGAGTCTGATGGGAGTGTGGCACAGGATGATCAGGGGAGAGTGGGGGAGCGCGATCCCATGTTAGACTGGGCACCATTGGGCACGCGAGGGGAGATAAAGAAAAAGAAAACGCAGGAGAGAGTAATACCGACTGCGCCGCTGGTGCCAAGTCACCAAAGATGGCGTCTGAAGGAAATGGGGGTGGGAGAAAGGATTAAAATCAGCCATGTCATTGGCCACCGAAGATGGTGCCTGACGGAAGTGGGATGGGAGAATTGAGGAGTATCAGCTGCGTCACTGACCACCAAAGATGACGCCTGGAGGAGGACAGGACAGAATACAGGGAGGTGGCCGGACATCGCTGCTGATGGGAAGTAGAGAGTAAGAGCTTTATTTACTTTTACTTCTCTAATCACGCACGCGGTTTTGCTGCTTTATTAAACTACTTTTATCTCCAAAAAAAAAAAAAAAGATTTTACAAAGTCAAGGAGGCGAAAAGGACCTGGCGCAACCAAGAGCAGACACAGAGCGAGCTCCACCCCCACCGAGACCAGCAGCAGCTGACACCACCACCTTCGCGAGGCCTGACACAGAGTGAGCCAGACCCCTCCCCACCTCTTCCATCCGCAGCTGCAGCTGCGCAGCTACTTCCCACGCTTCTCCAGCGTGCCCCCCTCACCCCGTGCACCAACACCACCGGCCCCAGCCCTCACGGACCGCTGGGCTCATCCTTTCCATCCTCAATCCGTTGCCTCAACGAGTGTAAAAACTGTTGGCCATGATGTCATGCATTTTGCTGTAAATGTGATGATGAATAGTGGTTTTCTTACAGTGGAAACTTTCTAAGGTGTTTTAGGTGTCAGGAATGGAACTTGGAAGAACAGAACATTTTGACATTGAGCAGTCAGTAACACATTAAAAAAAAAAAGGGTGAAAATGGTTTATAAAAAGTGATTTGTGTTTTGGACTCATTGGTAAAGGATTTTTTTTTTGATCAGGAGTAAAAAATGGATTTTGTCATACTGTTGATGCTTCAAATGATTGTGGTAAATGGTTTTAGGCAATTTCAACAACCCAAGTAAAACATGTGGGTTACACTGGCCAAAGTAATCAATCAGTCTACATTTATCAATGGCCACTCCAGATAATCCTTTTTCTACCTGTTTGGTGGGAGTTCCATTAGATGTGACACAATGGTCTGTACCAAATGGACTAAAAACAAATGCCTTAGTTAAGGGTAATGGCAAAGTTGACAACTGGGATTTGATCATTTCATGGTTGCCAATAATGACAACAGAGCCACAGGAGTTAGAATTATTGGGATCTATAAAGATGGATTTTTGTGTTATGTTTAATTTTACTGGCAATACCAAAAAAATTTAGACAGAATGTGGGTCCCATCCTGGGCGTGTATAAGAACACAACATCTTGGTGCAATTATACTTCACCAAAAAGATCCAGGTCTTTTCTTGTGCCTATACAGTTACCAAAGGGAATTTTTCTCATTTGTGGGGACCAGGCATGGCCTGGAATACCCTTGAGATCACAAAGGGGACCGTCCGGGCTCACTCAAATGGAGCTGCTGGTAACTCTCAGTCCTGCCATGGATCTCCATAGGTTACAGGGGCACAGCTTGCATTCTCGCCACGGCTTACAGAGGGGTCTCTGGTCTATTGCTTCTCCTTCCTTCCTCCTTCTCTGGCTGAAGGGTCCGCGTGGTCGCCTCCATCTTGTATCACTCATCCATCTCCTGCCAGCACTTCAAATTCCCGTCCCTAAATAGTGCTGGCAGAGGCGCCAGATTGGCCCAGCCGGGCTGGAGGTGGGTGTGAGCCCAGGAGCCGGGAGAGGGTCCGCAAACTCTTTACCGGGTCTTCACTGCAACCCCTCCCCCTGTTACTAAGCCAAAAGCTGCTCCTTGCTAAACCAGAACAATATATTAGCAAGTACACTTCAGTTTTACCCACTCAACATGTTCCAAATCATAGAATCATAGAATCATAGAATCATAGAATGGTAGGGGTTGGAAGGGACCTTTAGAGATCATCTAGTCCAACCCCCTTACAGAAGCAAATTCACCTAGATCAGGTCGCATAGGAACATGTCCAGGCAGATCTTGAAGACCTCCAAGGAAGGAGACTCCACAACCCCTCTAGGCAGCCTGTTCCACTGCTCCCTCACCTGAACAGTGAAATAGTTTTTTCTTAAATTTAAGTGGAACTTTTTGTGTTCCAGCTTCATCCCATTACCCCTTCTCCTGTTACTATCTACAATAGAAAAAAGGGATGTCCCAACCTCCTGACACCCATCCTTTAGATATTTATAAATGTTAATAAGATCTCCCCTCAGCATCCTTTTCTCCAGACTAAAAAGCCCCAGTTCCTGCATCCTTTCCTCATATGAAAGATTTTCCAGTCCCCTGTTCGTCTTGGTGTCCCTGTGCTGGACTCTTTCCAGCACTTCCCTGTCCCTCTTGAGCTGAGGAGCCCAGAACTGGACACAGGACTCCAGATGAGGCCTCACCAGGGCAGAGTAGAGAGAGAGAAGAACCTCCCTTGACCTGCTGGCCACACTCTTCTTGATGCATCCCAGGATGTCATTGGCCTTCTTGGCCATGAGGGCACATTGCTGGCTCATATTTAGCTTATTATCAATCAGGACTCCCAGGTCTCTCTCTGCAGAGCTGCTCTTCAGCAGTTGGACCCCTAGCCTGTCCTGGTGCATGGGGTTGTTCCTTGCCAGATGCAGGACTCTGCACTTGTCCTTGTTGAACCTCATGAGAATCCTCTCTGACCAACTCTCAAGCCAGTTGTGATCCCGCTGAATGGCAGCACAGCCTTCTGGGGAATCAGCCAGTCCTCCCAGTTTGGTGTCATCAGGGAACTTGCTTAGGGTACACTCTGTCCCCTCATCCAGGTGGTTGATGAAGATGTCAAACAAGAGTGGCCCCAGAACCGATCCCTGTGGAACTCCATTGGTCACAGGCATCCAACTCAATTCTGTGCCACTGATCACTGATCTGGGCTCTGTCATTCAGCCAACTCTTGATCCACCTCACCCTCCACTCATCCAAGCCACACTTCCTGAGCTTTCTGAGGAGGATGTTATGGGAGACAGTGTCAAAAGTCTTGCTGTAGTCAAGGTAGATGACATCCGCTGCTCTTCCCTCATCTAGCCAGCCAGTTCTGCACTCATAGAAGGCTATCAGGTTAGTCAAACAGGGTTTCCCCTTGGTGAAGCCATGTTGACTCCTCCTGATAACCATCTTATCCTTCATATGTTCAGTGATAACATTCAAGATGCTTTGCTCCATCACTTTTCCGGGGATGGAGGTGAGGTTGACCGGCCTGTAGTTTCCTGGGTCGTCCTTCCTGCCCTTTTTGAAGACTAGAGTGACATTGGCCTTTCTCCAGTCTTCAGGCACCTCACCTGTCCTCCATGATTGTTCAAAAATGATGGAGAGAGGCTCAGCAATCACATCAACCAGCTCCCTCAGCACTCTAGGATGCATCCCATCAGGACCCATTCACTTATGAGCCTTAAGCTTGGCCAACAAGTCTTTAATCTCTTCCTCTTCCACCCAGGGCAAGTCCTCTGCTGTCCTGGCCATCCTGTTATCCTTGCTGGACTGTGCTTCCCGAGCATCAGCCTTGGCCGTAAAGACTGAAGCAAAGGTGACATTCGGTAGTTCGGCCTTCTCTGCATCCTCAGATATCATGTTCCCATGCGACCTGATCTAGGTGAACCTGCTTCTGCACGGGGATTGGACTAGATGATCTCTAAAGGTCCCTTCCAACCCCTACCATTCTATGATTCTATGATTTTATGATACCAGGGCACCCATCTTTGTTTAGCAGTGGGCCCACATTCCCCCTTGCCATCCTTCTGCTGCTGATGGACTTGAAAAATGCCTTATTACCGTCCTTAACATCCCTGGCTAAATTTAATTCTAGAAGGGCTCTAGCCTTCCTAGTTGCATCCCTGCATGCCCTGGGAATGTTCCTATAGTCTTCCCAAGAAGCCAGCCCCTGTTTCCACCTCTCATAGATGACTGCTTCCTGCCTGAGTTGTCCCAGCAGATCCTTGCTCATCCATGGAGGCCTCCTACCTCCTTTTCCTCCTTTCTTGCGCATTGGGACACACTGATCCTGTGCTTGGTGCTTGAAGATTGACCAGCTCTCATTGGCACTTCTGTCTTCTAGAATCATATCCCATGAGATCCATCCAAGTAGATCTTTGAAGAGGCCAAAGTCGGCTCGTCTGAAATTCAGGGTCACAGTCCTGCTTTTTTGTTCTGCCTCTTCCACACAGGATCTTGAACTCTACCATCTCATGGTCACCGCAGCTGAGGTTGCCTCCAACGTTCACATCCTCAACCAGGCCCTCCTTATTTGTCAGTACCAGGACGAGCAGCACACCCCTCCTTGTTGGTTCCTTGATCATCTGTGACAGGAAGTTTTCATCAACAATCTCTAGGAATCTGTAGCACACTGCGTGTGTTTGGCTGTGTGGCTATCCCAGCAAATATCAGGGTGGTTTAAGTCCCCCATGAGGACAAGGGACTGTGATCGTGAGGCAGCTCTCAACTGTTTGTAGAAGATCTCATCCACATCTTCCTCCTGATCAGGTGGCCTGTAGCAGACCCCTACAACAATATCACCTGCCTTGCCCTGCCCATTAATTTTTACCCATAAGTACTCTACTCTCTCCTCATCCCCACCCAGGCACAGTTCAGTACACATTAATTGCTCCCTCACATAGAGAGCAACTCCACCTCCACACCTTGTCAGTCTGTCTTTCCTGAACAATACATAACCCTCCATGGCTGTGCTCCAGCCATGGCAGCTGTCCCACCACGTCTCTGTGACCACAATGAGGTCGTAGCCCCGCATTCACACCCACATCTCCATTTCCTCCTGCTTATTCCCCAGGCTGTGTGCATTGGTGTAGAGGCAGCGCAGGGGCTTATCCAAACACACAGGTTTCCCTGGACGGGTGCAGGAGGTTCCTCCCCGGTTTGGCTCTTTCTCAGGGCGGTCAACCATCCCAGTGTGCAGATGAAGGGCACTTATTGCATTCCCTGTCCTGTCCTGTTTCCCAGCTAGGGGGACAGCTTGTTCTGTTTTGCTTCTCCCCCCATCCCCAAAGTCCCTTAGTTTAAAGACCTCTTTATTAAATTTGCTACTCTACTCCCAAATATTCCAGTGCCCTTACCGGGAGAGTTGAATCCCATCCTGTCCTATGAAGCTGTAGTCCCCAAGGAAGGATCCATTGTCAAAGTACCCAAAGTCTTCCTGCTGGCACCAGCCTCTCAGCCAGGAGTTCACTTGGCTGATTTTTCCATTGGAAACTCCTCCTTTATCTCTAGTGAACAGGACAGAGGAGAAAATAACCTGAGCCCCTCTACCTTTTATCTAATCCCCCAAGGTTTTACAATCCATCTGGATCCTGGAGATGTCATGCCTCATGACATCATTCATACCTACATGGAACACAAGTAAGGGGTAGTAGCCTGACGAGTCGTGGCATTCTCTCTCGGCCACATCCCTGATCTTGGCCCCAGGCAGGCAGCACACCTCTCTTGACTCCCTACCTGCTCCACAGATGGGTCTCTCGGTGCCCCTTAGCAGTGAGTCACCCACAACAAGCACCCGTCGCCTCTTCCTGCGATGTCCATTACCTACTGCAGGTGGAGCAGCTGATGGGTTTTTTTAGTGGGTTTTCCCCTTTCAGAGCTTGCTTGTTGAAGTCCCTTGTTGCTAGTGTCTCATGCTTATTTGTAATGGGCACTCTGGAAGGAGGGCTTTGAAGACAAGCCCTGGGGATGTTTTTAACAGGGAACTTCTAATGGGGCAATGGCCGGAGTTCTTTCTTCTCCACTGTATAGCTCACACAAAATTTAAGTATATTTCCTGATATTTGTATAGTCTTGATCGTCCTGTTTGGGTTGGGATTCTCTCCTCCCAAGTGGAATATGAAATTCTCATTAATGCTTGAACATCGGGAAGCTAAAACCACTGGCAAGCTTCCCATTCTCGTTCCCCATCTCTACCTTGATAGTGTAAAATAGTGCTATTAAAATATATTTCTTGACTCCCTTGATTTGCATTAAACATGTAGACTAGTTAACAAACACTACAGTTCACACACTTCGTTGGTCTCCAGCAGGTCTCCTCGCAGAGATAGGGAACCATGGATAAGGACTCGGCACTCACTTCGCAGTCGGACTGCGCCTCATTCATCGAATTCACACATACATCACAATTTTAACCATTATATGGACAATATCCGTTAATCTTACAACAAAAATAAGCCCAGGTAGTTTCCACACAACAATACTATTATTATTATTATTATTATACCAGTTATTATCCCTTCAGCAGCTGCAAACTAAAACCAAGATGTCATAGGAATTCGCCCTGTAACCATCCAAATCTCGACTGGGGCCTCTGAGTTATGAAAACCAAGTAAGCCCCCCTAAATGCTGAGATTCTTCCCAAATTATACCTATACAGGGAGTTTGTCGTGCGCCAGACGTCTCTGCGCGACTTACCGATTGCCCCGACTGCGGTCTTGTTACCCTCTTTCACATACCTTGTCCGCAGAATAGTTGGTTGTTGTCTGCTCCCGCAGAGAGTGAATGGGAGCAGAGTTCCTTCGAGAAAAAGAACTCGGCTGGGGCGAGGACGTCAGTTCCTCAGTTGCTCCTGCAGCCGAGCTGAGTGCATCCCATGAGGGATGCCAAAATGAAGCGTAAAAACAGACTGCACAACTCAAAGAATTATAAAGAAGTGTAAGAAACAAAATGAGTTTTCTCGGACGAGCCCCCAACTGTGAGAAACAAAACAAGCTTTCTCGCCAAAGACTCAGGTCAGACTCTGCAGTGAAGCACTTTTATTAAGCGTTCTTGCAAGAGCGGGTGTCCTAGTTAGTAGGCACACCTGATAGGTACAATATTCGGCTTTTATTCCCTCAAGATCCCTCCCTTGTTTCTCCGTTGATTAGGTACTCCAAGGTTTACAATTTCCCAAGACACCTCAGGGGATGTCTGGTTCTTTGTCCCGATCTTATCTTGTCACCCATACCAGTCCTGCAGTCTTGTCTCAAATTTAAAATTCAAAACTCATGGGGCATCTGATTAGCAATACAAAGAAACATTTATTTATTAAAGAAATTCTTTGTCTTAATCCCCTTGACTCCATTCTGCAAAAACAACATTAACATTTCCCTCAGAAGGTATGTTTATTCAGCGCCAGGGATCCCTCCACCACAAACATACACATCGGACTCTACACTTGCTTGACTTATATTTGTTACAGAATTACAAAATCATATGATGACATTATCCGCCTAGACAAAGACACAACCTGTCCCCACTTTCTCATGTAAATTAGATCTTCTCCTCCTTTCATTTGCATGATGTCTCCCATTGGAGGACTTGGGGGATGAAGGCTGATAGTCTTGAGTCTTTCTCATCCCTGATCTTTGTGCAACTGCAAATATCACTTGGTCCCTCACAGAACCAGTTTCACTAGCTTTTCTGCCTCCAAGGAAGTTGGAGGACCCTGGAGGTATTGTATAAGCAGATAAGCATGACCTTTTTACAGCTGTGTGTGCAGATAGTTTTGCCTGTATGAGACAGAAGCTTTAGCAGTTAAACTTTATACTACTGCAATAAGTTAGTATAAGGTTTATTAATACATGTCAGTATAAAGCTCCACATCAGTTCCCTTTGCAGTGTCCCAGGAGCTGAGACTGAGACCACCAGGTCTGAGGAACCCTTCCCTGAGAAAGAGCTTTTGACCAGACGCTTTTACTTTTTTGTCTGAGGTTTTTTGTGTTTGGGTTCTTTTTCCTAAGATGCAAACTCTTCATAACTCAAAGAACTTGGGAAATTTCTGAGCTTTGGGAGCTGGGCTATACTCCCACCCCCAAGCCAGCCACTTGCAGCCCAGTCTGGGATCCATCTGCAGATCTCTTGGCTAATTCCCTTCACTCTCTTCTGCAATGAAGGCGAGAAGTAGGCACTTTCTCCCTATTGAGTACAAAGAGCTCATGGGGAACCTAGCCAGAGGCAGGTAATGGGAATAATTCCTGCCCCCAAGTCCCTGTTGCCATTCCCAAGATCTAACTTTATCTCTCTTGGTGATACTCCAGGCACAGGGAGTTTCTGGAGCTCATTAGAGGAACCTGCTCTGCACTGGTCTGGGACAAAGATGTTTCCTTTTAAAGCCTCGGGCCCTCGCGGGAGGCGGAAAGAAGTTTTCTGGATGGTGGTGGTCTGTCATGGTTTAACTTTTGCTTGGTAACAGAGGGATGGTGTTGCAGTGAAGACCCAGTAAAGAGTTCTCAGACTCTCCCCCCCCCCACTCTTGGGTTCAGACCCACCTTGGCCCGGCCAGGCCAGTCTGATGCCTCTGTCAGCACTATTTAAGGACAGGAATTTGAAGTGCTTTGCACTTCAAATGTATAAGAGTGTGTAAGAGTGATACAAGATGAAGGTGACAATGGGGACCCCACAGTTGGTGGCCATGGCGCAGGCTGTGCTGGAGAGCCTGCGCGCCACAGAGCAGATCCACACGAGAGGCAGAAAAGAGCTGCAGCTTTTGGGATAAATGCAAGTCAGAGCACCCCGTGTAGGGCTGCCGGGTGTGTGAGGGACCCCGAGGAGGAGCAGGGAGGATGGGTGCGGAGTCCATCTGTCCTGAGGAGGGACAAACTGCAGAAGCTATTGGGAATAGACTGACTGAAACCCCCACTCCCTGCCCCCTGAGCTGTTCAGGGGGGGAGGAGATAAAGACACTGGGATCAGTGCTCTGAGCCCTGGAAGAGGGGAGAGGTGGGGAGAAGGTGGTCTTAAAGGGCTGATTGGACTCTTCATCATTGTACCACTCTGTGTTGTTTTGTCTTGGTTATGTTTTGGGGTTTTATGGTTATGCTGTGTTGGATTAAATTATTTTCTATTTTCTTCCCCAAGCCGAGTAGCCTGGTCTGTTTTGTCCTGGACCTTAAGGGGCAATTATGCTCTCCCTGCCCTTTGGCAATCCTCTGGTCTTTGGTACTTGAGGCTAATGGTGGTCTTTTGTTCCCTGATGGGCCTAAACCAGGACATGGTCCCAGCAGAGAGACAGGAATCGGGAACTGGGGACCTGGGTGGGTTGATTTAACTCAAAGTGATTTAAATTGCCAATTTTCGGGATTATTTAAATTATGGAGAGCAAGGTCTCTATTGAAATAATCCATTTTAATGGTGATTTGCATTTGGACTTTTTATCCACTTTCCTCTGGAGAGCTGATGACCATTAAAACATGTTGATAAAGTTTACTTTTACGGTAAATTTAACATTTCTCTTAGCTAACCAGCAGAGCACACTATTTCTATGCAAAAATATTTCAGTCCTTATGTATCTTAACAAGCATTTATTTGGGTACTTAAATTTTGTATTATATTGCAAAACAGTGAAAGATGCAGGTTTTGTCAGAAGTGATTATTAACTTTTACTTGCAGCTAATGTTAAACACTGTATGACCTGAGACTGAAATTCAAATAAAAGTGTATAAAAGCAATGCTTTGGATTTTATTGATAGAATAAATTTACTTTTAACTTGATGGATATACGAGGTGAAAAAAATGTAAGTCCTCTTAAATTTAAAGCTGATTTATTTAACAAAGCAAGTATTATCAGTCCCTATGGGATGGGGTTTAAGGTTCCTGGTTATCACATCTTTCCAGCTGGAAGATATTATCCTCCCAAACCTTGTCTCCTCTTCTACATTTTGAACAAATCCAGAGGTTGCCTTTCTCAGCCCTCCAGATTCTGGCTCTACTTGAGAATGTGAACTACTGCAGTATATCAAATTAAAGAAACTCTTCTCCCCGTGTCTCTGTGATGTTCAGTCTGGTTTAGGACCTTTCAGAAACCCTGGGACTAATGGTACTCTCCAGGGCCTTGACTAAGATTTTGCCAAGCAACAAGTTTTGGGCTTGGATTATTTTTTTTTGAGTCTTAATAACTCTCTTAAAGCTTCATTTTAAAAGAAAATATCTTTGGATTTTAAAAACACACCCATCTGAACTCACTCCTCAGGGGCCTTGCAACAAACCTTGCAGTGCCCAGCAAGGCTTGGGACCCTCAGCACCCAGGGCTGGGGAGGGCTCCATCCTGTGGGGAGCATCCTGCAGCCACAGCTGCAGTCCCTGGCACAAATGATCTGAGGACTCCCAAACCACACAGTGGGATGCAAAGAGAAGGCATCACCTTCCTTTGCCCTCCCTGAGCTGCAAGAGTGGGCCCAACAAAGCTCTGGGGCTCGCTGCAGCCAGTGTAACCCAGGATTTCATACCTCATTTTTCCCCAATCCAGTACCATTATTCCAGCACCTTCCACCTCCTGACCACTGTGGTTCAAGCCTCCTCTCTGCATTTCCAGCTCCTGAACTCTTTCCAGGGTCTGGCACCCCAAGGTGAGGCTGACATGAGTAAATCTGGTGTCTGTGAGTCCTCCCAGGCTCCCACCTCCACAGTCCTGGCTTGGCTGGGCATGGAGCCATGCGGGAACTGGGGAATCATCCCTGGGAGCCATGGTTCACGCCACTGGAGGAAGAATGCTCTGCCTGCTCTGCTATGGGAGGAGGATGCTCAAGGCTTCGTGTCGGGTGATATGGTGCAATTAGATTAAAGTATCTTCCATTAGGGAAGAGTGAGAGTTTGCTAAATGTGGTATCCATTAGCCCAGAGTCATAACAAACCCACAGATAAATGAAGTGCCAGTTACCCCCTTCAAAAAAGAGAAAAAAAGGAAAGAAAAAATAGGAAAAGAGAGCAAACTGCTTCCTCATGGAAAGGCTCTGGGCTCCCAAGTCCTCTGACTAAAATTCAAGTATCAACATAGTCCATTCCTGCAAACTCATTTATAGAAATTTAACAAAAAATTAAGGATGTGTGGTAAAGGGAGACAGCTGGGGAAGTGATAGAGGTGGGACACATTTTTGGGGAGCACTGAATTGCAACGGTAATGTGTCGCATGCAAGAAGGGTAGGGATGTTTGCTGCTGTGGGAACTGGACATTGTCACACCAGAGAGAGGGGGATACGGCTGCCCTCCAGCTCACTTCGGACAATTTTCTGCAGGACACAAGGGAAATCACTGGTTTCCAGCAGCCCCAATCCCACTAGTCCTTCAGAGCTGAGGGACCCCAGGAACCTCCCAAAACAGCACTTAGGTAGAGGCATGGGGGCTAGGAGCATGCAGGAAGCAGCGGGAACATCAACACTGCCTCTCTTTCCAAAACCATGCTGAGAGCAGGAGCTAGGGCCGACCTTGGGCATCATTTATTTTCCCATTTTGGGCACTTGTGATTGCGGAGGATTGCCCTCAGGTATGATCTCACAGCTTGGCAAAGATGCTGCCAAGCAATGAGTGTGTTGGAGGCAACAAACGTGGAGTAATTCTCTGTGATGGAGTAAGACAGGGAGAAAATTTAGGATTTCTTGCATTTTACATCAGCAACGGCACACAGAGACGGGGAACAGACCGAGAGCTCTCTGCCAAACTGGTTACATGCTCTCCTTAGATCTCCAACCATCCCAGCGTGTCGGGCTGAGCCGAGCGCAGTGACATCGCCCCGCATCCAGGCAGGAAACAGAGATGAAACTCCTCCACTGCTTTTCCTTGTTCCAGATAAGAAAATAATTTGTCACCATGGGGCGGGGTGGGTGTCAGGGTGGGCTTTTATCAGGGAAAGTGTCAGTCTGTCCACATGACCTGGAGAACAAATGTGTGTATTATCATCTGCAGAACACCTGCAGCAGTCATGTGCCCTGGTCACGCTCGCCCTGATGCCTGATGAGAAAGAAGGATCTTCCCATCTTAATTTATGTAAACAAACAAAGAGGAACATCAAATAATGCCCTTGACAGTTTGAAAACGGAGCTGGGAGAGCAGAGAGCCCTTTATAAAAGAAGACCTTTTGAAGTCCAGGTCACAGGATCAAGGTTTGTAAATAACAGCAGCTCTGTATGAAGGCTTATCCAAATATTTTCATTTCCCATCACAAGCTGAGAGCCAGGGGTTGATGGTTTTGTACTCTTCAACTTTCAGCTTTCACCCTGCAGCCCCAGAGGGAGCAAGTGGAGGAGGGTGGCAGGGGAGTCACCTGCTCCCCAACCTTCTTGGCTTGCGTTGTGCTCCCTAATCTCCCTGTATAAGAGGGTCCACTGCTGAGAGAGGGCATTGGTGAGAGCCAGCCCCGAGCCACCAGCACTGCTTGCCCCTGCACAGCTATCTGCCCAGAGGATGTTGAACCCCATCCATCTGGCTGCAGCCATCACTTGTTCCATCCTCTTCTCCGTCCAGACACAAGTGGAGGAATGGATCTGACGGTTAGGGCAGTTCATGAGCTGAACATGAATCAACAGTGTCACACCACAGGGATGAAGCATCACCCAGCGATGTATAAACAGAAATAGCATTTCTGAGACACGAAGAAATCCTTCCCCTCTGCTTGGCTCTGGGTAGGACCCTGGACTCCAAACTCCAGAGGATCTCTTCCTGCCCAGTCACCCTTTCTCCTTGTCCCTACTGGGCACTGCAATGGGGTCTCAGTAAGAGAGGTGCCAGCCCCAAGGGCTGCTGCAAGAGTGAGGCAGTGCAGGACTATACCTCCGATTTTGGGGAGGAGAGAGGGAGGTTATTGCTGCAGGTATCAGACCAAGTGGGAAGCCCATGCTGAATCCTGAACAGCATTGACAGTAAAATTAGGGAGAAAAGGAAGGGAGAAAAGGAAGGGAGAAAAAAAGCTTGACATCATAAATATCCTGTGAATTCCCGTCTTGACATCAGGGTTACATTTCAGCTCTTTAAATACACATACAACTAAAATCAAGTGCTTCCATCAGCTTCTCTGGCATACTTAAGGTCTCCGGGAAGGGCCCCCAGACAGAAATCCCACTTTGACTTATAAAGTGCCTGACAAAGGTCAGTGTGGGGATGGACAGAGGTGAAGCACTTCCCTCCTGCGACTGCTGGGCTAGGGGAGCCCAACTCGGAGGCAGGGGGTGCAGCCCCCGCCCCTCCGCCCCAGCTGTGGTACCCAGGGGATGATGGGGGGGGAACTCGCGGGGGCCGAGGCTGGGGGAGGCGGAAGAAGGATCGTGTCGTTCTGCAGCTTCGCCACAAGGGAACAGCAGAAGCCCAAGATTGAAGCCAGGAGCCAAGAGCACCGTGGTCCAGTCTCGGCCCCGGGACTGCAGCAACAGGGTTGGACACTGCTGGGGGCCAAGTGGGACTCCTGCTGAGTTTGCCCTCCCCCAAAAGAGGGTCTGCTGTTTCCCCCTCTAAGAGGACACTCCAGCAGTCCCTAAGAGGACATCTTGCCTCTAGGGAGCCCAAATCTTGGGGTGCCCCCTTGACTGCGGGTGATACCCAGGAGTACCAAGCAGCCTAGAAGATGGGAGGCTGTTTCATCACTCAGATAAAACATTTTTCAAAAATCTTTGTCCCAACACTGGTGCTTTTTATCATAAAAAGCCTGGAGAGGAAGGCACTGTCAACAAAATATATTCAGACAGAGGCTAAGAGGTATTAAAACAAGACCTGGGGGTAAAACTGAGCTCTCCCAGCTCCCAGTTTGGTGTCCTACAGGTTAGACTGTCCAAGTCTGACCCTTCCCAGCCTCTCCTGGTCCTATGTCCCTTATGTCCACCCTCAGCCCAGCCCAGTGGATGCAGGTTGGTAACAGTACACTTCGCTGCAGCTTATGGAGTAGCTGTGCACCTTCATGTCCCCATTTCTGCTCAGGATGGGGGTGCCAAGGTCCAGCAGACTTCTGCCCTTCCCATCTTCTGATTTCATTACTTTTCCTCTGCAGACTTTTCTAAAAAGTGCTGAATGTAGCATTGCCTCACTGTAATTATTTATCCAAAGGTAGGGGAAGAGAAAAACATACTATGATTAAAAAATATTGGTAAAAGGAGATAAAATAAAGTATTGATCATGCTGGCTGTATCCCACCTCTGGAAATATAAGTGACAGGGCTGTATAAAGAATGCCAGGTCCAAAATAGAAACTGCTTCTTATTACATCTCAGATACCCACTAAGTGATAAATCCAGGCCACTATAGATCAGGAGTTTATTATAAAAAGTACCAAATGTGGTTAATCAGATGTGTCCTTGACTACAAATCCAGCCTGACTTGGAGGCTCAGGATCCAGGGATGACATTCAGATCTTAGTCAAACCTCCAGCACCCCACTGGGTAAAGGCTCCAATGAGAGATTTGGCATGAACCACAGGTAACTTGCTTTATGAAAATGGGGAGAAAAAGGCAAATTTCAGGGTCAGTTCTGCACTCCTTTAATACTAAGCTTTAAAATTCCTGCCTGGCAGAGGGGAAGCCGAGGAACAGCAGGGCTGGGCTCTACAATCCCAATTCCTGGTGTATAGACAAGGCTGGTTTAGGCAAAGGTGAGAAAGACCCTGAGACCCTTGAAACATCTCATGAAATCAAAACACTGAGCTTAATGGCTGTGGCTACCTCGGAGACCAATAAAAGCCCCAAAATTGGTTATGAGACTGTGATCTGAGGTTAGAAAAAACCTGGCAGAGTGTTGTCTGATTGGAGAGTTATCGGAAATAAATAAAAAGATTGCATTAAACTTAACGGAAGGTCACAGCACAAGTGTATCTCATGGAAGGTGACTGCCCTCATTACCCATACCAGGGTACCCCCCTGCACATTGGGGATAGTGCTGGCGGTTTCAAGTCTCTTTGTGGAAGAGAGATTTATATAAAACTGATTATTGCTATTTTTTGCAGCAGAGGAGCAGGGCATTCATCAGGCCGCTCCGCCTTCCCCCCTTTTGGTAACTTCACTTGAGGCACCTGCATTCCAACCCCTTTTTTTCCAGCCCTGATTTTGTTCAGGGATTTAAAAATCAAACAGAAAAAGGCAAGTAATAGCCTTTGGAGAAGGATAAAGAGATGCTGCTCGTTCCCCCAGGACCTGCCTCCAGCTGCCCCTCATCCTGCCTAACCTGGCTGTGCAACACTGCTCCCTCCTCTCCATCTACAGGGCGTGCAGAACCTCTAGCACTGGCATTTCTCTTGACCCTAAAATGTAAGAAGACTGAAGCTATATCCTCCTGAAACCTACCCAAGGTAAGATGCTGTCATGGTTTGACGACAGCCTTTTCTGGTAAGGGGGAAGGAACTGTAAAGATGGCTCCTGTAAGAAGTTGCTTCAAACTCTCCCCAGCTCTGAGCCAGACCCATTTCTGGGGCTGATCCAATTACACACTTCCACTATCACTTTTTAAGAAGAAGTCCAAAGGATTCTTCCTGTTTCTTCCTTCTTCTGTCCCTTCTTCTTTTCCAGTTGTTGGTGGTGCAAGGAGTGGGAAGAGTGAGAGAAACAACCATGCGGACTCCGAGGTCAGTGATGAAAGAGAGGAGGAGGTGTGCTGGAGCAGAGACTCCCCTGCATTCTATGGAGAGAACTGGTGAAGCTGACATTTGTTTGCAATTCTTTAAAGACCCCGCATCAGCGACAGAGACTTATCTTGATTATGATCCCATATCAGGGGCAGGGACTCATTTTGCTAAGAACCCCGAGCCAGGGGCAGAGATTCACTTCATTAAAGGCCCTGTGCCACAGACAGTGACTATGGCTGGAGGAGGCCACGTCCTGTGCGAGGGACCCAATCACTTCATTACAGACCCCAAGCCAGGGGCAGTGATTCCCTTCACTAAAACTATGGCCGGAAGAGGACTTGTCCAGAGGGAGGGACCCTGTATGACTATGGCCAGAGAGGCGAGAATGACAAGGGAAACAACCAATCAATATCTGGGCCTCTAATATCTGCACTGAAAGAAATCATTATCTTGTTACCTTTATTATGGCATTATGTTTGAAATATGATAGTTTAAGCTTGTTTCCATTATCTTGACAATTTTAAGGGGTCTTTCCCTCCCCTCTGCCTCTGGTTCAACTCCCTTTGGGCTGAAAATTAGAACAAGTCACTTGAGAGGGGGATATGTAAGTCCTAGCTACCCCCAGCCCCCAGGTGGGTATGTTAAGAGCCCCATAGGCCTCAACTACCTCCAGAGACACCAAGAGGGCAGCAGGAGCCCATGTTTGGGCACATGTGCTCAAGGCAGGCAAGGTAGATCTGTGTCCTACTGCTGAAATGCTGAAACAAATAATTTGGCACTTGCTTCACCAATGCCCTGCTGTAAGCCCTGCAGCCTGCCTCAGCTGCCATCCCAGGCAGTTCTCTGCTGGCTTTCAGTAGTATGATATTGCCACCAGCACACCCAAAACACCAGCAGCAGTTGGCAGCAAGGAAAGATCATCTCATCCTTGTCCTAAAGAGTTAATTTGTCCATACATACACTGTGATTCTCATCCTCCCTAAGCACATTATCTCACAAGGAGACGCTCTGTCTTCACCTCACAGGTTTTTCTTTTGTTGGGGGTAGTTTGGGGAGCATTAGGCTTGTATTTAAGTTCTGGGTTTGCGTTTGGAAGATTATTGATGAAGTTTTGCATTATCCAGGCTAAAATCCTGTCATGGTTTTGCCCAGCTGGCAACGAAGCACCACATAGCCTCTTGCTCACTGCCCCCCATTCACCCCCACCCTCCTTCTGACAGCGGAGGCCCCGGCGAAATGAGAGGAAAAAGATAATCAAGGATGTTGTGGATTAAGACAAAGGCACGGAGGGCTTGCTGACAATTATGGTTCTGGGCAAAACAAACTCCAGTACTCGACTTAGAGAGGAAAGTAGGAAAGTTTATTCTGCTGCCTACAAGAAATAGAACAGAACAAAAAGCAAAAAGGGAGTAGGATGATGAGAAAATTACAACCAGCACTTTAAGCTCTCCCTCCCCCATCCCTCCTTTCTTCCCGGGTCCAGCTCACTGCTCCTGATATCTCTACCTCCTACCCCGTCAACGGCTCGGGGGGGGCAGGGAATGGGGAATGTGGTCAGTCTCTCACAGATGGGCTCTGCTGCTTCTCTCTTCTCAGATGAGGACGACTCCTGGCATTCTTCCCCTGCTCCAATACGAGGTCCCTCCCCCGGGACACAGTCCTTAACGAACTTCTCTGGTGTGATTTCTTCCCAGCAGCTACAGCTTCTGCTAATACAGAATCCCTCCCACAGGACATGGCCTCCTCTGGCCATTGTCACTGCCTCTAGCATGGGATCTTTAATGAAGAGAATCACTGTCCCTGACTCAGGGTCTTCTTTAGAAAAATGAGTCTCTGCCCTTGATGTGGGGTCTTTAATGAAATGCAAACAAATTTCAGATTCAGCAGTCCTGTCCGTAGAATGCAAGAGAGTCTCTGCTCCAGCATACCTCCTCTCTTCCTTCACTGACCTTGGAGTCTGCATGGTTGTTTCTCTCCCTCACTCCGTGCACCACCACCAGTCGGAGAAGGGACAGAAGAAGGAAGAAACAGGAAGAACTCTCCTCTTCTGGCTTCTTCTTAAAAAGTGATCTTGGAGGTGCCCAATTGGCTCAGCCCAGCAGTGAGTCTGGCTCAGAGATGGGGAGAGTTGCAAGCAACTTCTTACAGGAGCCATCTTCACAGTCCCTTCCCCGTTACCAGAAACGACTCCAAACAAAACCATAACAAAGCCCCTGTGCTGCTTTTCTCTTCCAGACTGTCTCGCTTCAGTCCTGCAGAGCACTAAGTGGGCCCTTAATGAACATGAGAAAGATTATCAGGACCCTCATAGGGTTCATTCATCTGCTCCAGAGAAAGTAAAGGAGACGTCACAGATAAGAGGTCAAAGCAATGCAAAGAGAGAGCTTGTGCTGGCTGCCAGACTGCAACATGCCCAGGGAGCTGGTTCCCAGCACTGGGCAAGAGGAGCAGATAAAGAGCCATTCTCCATGCAGTCCTGGAACAATGGGCAGGAGACATGCACTGCTGGGGAGGCCTTGGGCTCTGCTCCACAACACTCCCGAGCTTCCCCACGTCTTGCAGAGGAATAATAGAATCATAGAATGGTGAGGGTTGGGGGGCCTCATCCAGCTCAACCCCCTGCTAAAGTAGGTTCCCCTTGATCTGGGGGCACAGGAATGTGTGCAGGTGGGTTTGGAAACCTCCAGAGAAGGAGACTCCACAACCTCCCTGGGCAGCCTGTGACAGGGTCCCTCACCTGAACAGCAAAGAAGTTTTTCCTTGTGTTTAAGTGGAACTGTTTCTGTTCCAGCTTATGTCCATTACCCCTTGTCCTGTCACTGGATACTACAGAAAAAAGTGTCACCCCATCCTCCTGACATTCACCCTTCAGGTACTTAAAAATGTTGATGAGATTCTCCCTTAGTCTTTTCTTTTTGGGGCTAAACAGCCCCAGATCCTGCAGTCTTTCCCCATAAGAAAGATGTTCCAGTCCCCTGATCATCTTGGTAGCCCTCCCATGGGCTGGTATCCATCCCCTCTGGAACAGAGCCTGCAGTCAAAGGTATTCGCAGCTAAGGGGTACTGCTGAACCTAAACCAGGGCTGGCAACAGGACTGCCAGAGCAGCAGGGATGTGACCCTGAGAGCCACACTCTCTACTGGGACACATATCCCTCTGTGACAGAGGGAGACAGCTTTGATGCTGGACACTGTGGGATGTATTCAGGCAGCACCTGCAGAGTTTTGGTCAGACTTTAGCAACTGAGGCAGTGAGAGCTCATCAGAGAGCTCAGACCAGGGAAAAACTCAGTGAATAAGCAAAATAGACATTGGGAAACTTCCTGCTACAGAGATGGCCTTGGAGAACATAGCTGGAACAGAGCCCGTGGATGTATTACAGAGTTCAACAACAAACAGGACCAAAAGCTCAGAGAATAAGCAAAATAGACATTGGGAAACTTTCTGCTACAGAGATGGCCTTGGAGAACATAGCTGGAACAGAGCCCGTGGATGTATTACAGAGTTCAACAACAAACAGGACCAAAAGCTCAGAGAATGGAGTAAAAAATGCCCATCAGCATCTCTGACTCCTCCAGTATAGTCAGTTCCTCTTTTAGAGAACAGTCCAAAACATGCTGTGGGACTCATCCATCAGAGGGACATGTAGGAGACTGTCTGGCTCTGCTTACACTGCTGACAGGGTCATGGGGTAGTGTCTTCATGACAAGACAGAGAATTGCATTAGGAGGCAAATCTTGTTGAGTCTCTTGGAGGGAGGGCTCACATGTTGCTGGGGATGCTGGCAGCACAGCTCTGACTGGGACCTGGACCACAGCCCGTGAGATGCCAATGGGAGATGCAGGACAGTAACCACACATACACTATTGTTGGGCCCATCATGTCAGAATCCTGACAAGCCATGAACAGACATCCAGCAATTATCGAAAGCTACGAGGGATAATTACTGCAAAGCAGGGAGAAGGGGAAAGGTTCCCAGAAAGCATTTTGTGCTTCAGCCTCCTCAGGCTGCAATAAGCACCAGGGTTAGCTGAGACATGCTCATTTCTTGCCCCTTGTTGAAGCAGTCATGCAACATGGACCATCGAGGCAGTGATGCGGTGACAGAGCTGTCCCCCTCCCCAGCTGTCAGGTCTCCCCAGGCCCAGCTCAGAGCTACCTGCCTTTCCCTGCCAGCCCACCTCAGTCTCTCTTTCTCTCTGAGAAACTATATCACAGCATATAGAACCCTCAGTGCTGTGGTTTAGATGCTGGAGTTGTTTAAGTGGGACACCTTGGAAGGTGCTAACCTTTAAAGGATTTGTGGTTGAAGAGCAGAGAAAGTTGGGAGAGACAGGGCAAGGAGCAAACATGAAGAAAAGACAGATCAATCCCAACAATTCATCATGTCAAGAGCTGTCCAAATAATCAAAGGCATCAGCCAGGTTGATGTATAGCTGATGTCACTGAGAGAGATCCTTAACAAGGCAGCCAGTACAACAGCTGCTGGTCAGGGAATGTCTCAGCACATGCCAGGCTGGGGCACGGGAACACAGTCCATCCATCACTGACCCACCTTAATGGCCAACCTTATTAGTAAGCACTCGCTGGGGCTCACAGCCCATGGTAGTCACCCTTGCCCTCCCCAAAACGGACTGGCCCACCTGGTGGGGACGGGATGAGCACCAGTCAGGCTCAGCGGACTCAGCCCCACATGAAGGTGGTCACCAGCCATCAGGGATGGCTCCAGCATGTCTCAGGCAGGACCTTGGGCACGTCCATAAAGCTCCGTCAGAAGTGGCAGGACAGTGGCAGCTCTAGAGGCAAGGGCCATGGATCTCTGAGGTATCCCCCGCTTCTCTGCACATCAAATATCTATCAACAATGTGGGGTGAGATCCAGCCACTCTCCCAGGCCCACTGTCACACCCTGATGCCACAGAACAGGGCATGGCCCATGGGAAACCTGTTTCTAACAGGGGGATGCTGTAGGGCCAAGCTGGTGCAGAGGTTCCCAGACAATTACAAAACCAAGGGCTCTCCCTCTGCCTTTACCTTCCTGCTTCTGACTGCTGCATCATTTATCTGAGTAGGGCTCATACATTTCAGCTCGTTTTTTCATGCTATAGGTGAGAGGCAACAGCTACAGCCCTGCTATCGTGTCAAGAAATGGGGTTTCCCCCAATCTCTGTCTTCCTGTGGGTCCACTCAAGGACCAGGCCCATGTACAAGGCTAAACAATAACATTCACTGGCTCAAGTCCCCAAATTCTTGCTACAAATTCTTTTCTGCACTCATGTCAGGGACCTGGAGGTGACCTGAACGTGGGGACCCAACAGCCCCAGAGACCAAGGGCATCACCTAGCCAGGACCTATTCCCGTCCCTGGCAGTCAGAAAGTAGAAGGAGTGATAAAAGCTTTTGCTTCATTTCTTCTTCTAGTTCTCTTTTCCTGAAGAGCTTCTGCCTCTCGAGTGCTACCCAGAGTGTCAGCAAAACTGCCAGGACTCCAGTTGGGGTTCTGGGGGATGCATCAGGGATGGGAGCAGACCCACACGCTACACACCAACCCACGGAAAACCACCAGATCCACTTGTGAGCTGGAGATCCCCGTGTGAAAACAGGGGATGTGTCAGCAGATGGCACTGGCCCCTCCACAGCCACCCACAGCCCCAGGAGTGGACAAAGCATCTGCCCAGGGAAAAATCTCATGCCAGAAATAGCCCCCGGCACATGCATGCACACAGATGTGTTTCCACGTGTGTGCATGTAGTGGGATCCTTTGCATGTCAAAATGATGCAAAAATCCCACTTTTTTCCTCATCTGGGGCAATCAGATGCTCTAATGCCTGCAACTAATTAGCAACATCAATGCAGGTGGAAATACATGTTGATACAGCATCTTCAAACCTCCTGACAGCAGGCAGGACACACACAGGTCCTGCCCCTGTATATGTTGGTGTCTATAGGAAGGCTCAGCATCCCCAGCCCAGGCTGAGCTCAGCCTTTCCCAAAACACCCTCCTTCTGCCAGGCCCCCAGTCAGGATCCCATTGGATTAACTGAAGTCCAGTTGATTGCTGCAGTTTCAATAGCTTGTTCAGACATCGATTGCCAACATATCAGTGGGAGAAAAGGATTAATAATCGGGTGCTCAGGTTGACCCAATACTGCTGATGGTGCCTGACAAAATATCGTTAGGAGCAATCCCACTGGACCACTATCTATGTAGGAAAGCTGCAAGAAACATCATTCAGGTTTTTGTGGAATAATGATTAACTCCAGATCTTCAGCCTAGAAAATCCAACAGTTTTGATTATTTCCAGATAAATTCTCTCTCTTCTTCAGTTCATTGCTGTTGCACACACAGATCTTTTCACTGAAACTCACCAGGGGAGATGCATTTTTTCTGACAGGAAACCCCTCCTTCTACACCCACAATCCCTTTATAATCCATCCCAGAGTAAACACACTTCTTTGTAATCCTGACATTCCTTCTGTCTCTCAGGTAAGATAAACATATCCCTTTGAAAGTCCCTGATGCTGCAGACGAGGAGCAGAGTCCCACCAGATTCCCATGTTGGGAGTGCTACTGAGGTCCTGCCTGGCCTTGGGCACGTCACTTCTGCTTGTCACTCTGTCACTTCTGTCTGTCACTTCTGCCTGCCATAGCTCTTGCCTCTTGATGGTGAGGAACAGCCTCACACAAGTCTCCCGGCCTTCCCTGGGACCTGCGGAGCAGGCGGGGAGCTGTGGTACCTCCTGACACCCTCCTCGATTACAACTTCACTCTATTAGAGGAAGAGGTTAAAGACTTATTGGCCGAGCTTAAGGCTCATAAGTCAAGGCTCATAAGGCTCATAAGGTCCTGATGGGATGCATCCTAGAGTGCTGAGGGAGCTGGTTGATGTGATTGCTGAGCCTCTCTCCATCATTTTTGAACAATCATGGAGGAGAGGTGAGGTGCCTGAGGACTGGAGAAAGGCCAATGTCACTCTAGTCTTCAAAAAGGGCAGGAAGGACGACCCAGGAAACTGGCTAGCCATTGACATTGGCCTTTCTCCAGTCCTCAGGCACCTCGCCTGTCCTCCATGATTGTTCAAAAATGATGGAGAGAGGCTTAGCAATCACATCAGTCAGCTCCCTCAGCACTCTAGGATGCATCCCATCAGGACCCATTGACATATGAGCCTTAAGCTTGGCCACCAAGTCTTTAACCTCTTCCTCTTCCACCCAGGGCAAGTCCTCTGCTGTCCTGGCCATCCTATTATCCTTGCTGGACTGGGCTTCCCAAGGGCCAGCCTTGGCTCTAAAGACTGAAGCAAAGAAGGCATTCAGTACTTCGGCCTTGTCTGCATTCTCGGTCATCAGGGCACCCTCTGTGTTTAGCAGCAGGCCCACATTCTCCCTCATCTTCCTTCTGCTGCTGATGCACTTGAAAAATGCTCTTTCATTCAGACAGCTCTCCATCCACCTCACTGTTCCACTCATCCAATCCACACTACCAGAGCTTTCTGATGAGGATGTTATGGGAGACAGTGTCAAAAGCCTTGCTGAAATCAAGGTAGATGACATCCACTGTTCTCCTCTCATCTAGCCATTTTTGAACAAGCAGTGTGGATTGGATGAGTGGAGGGTGAGGTGGATCAAGAGTTGGCTGAATGACAGAGCCCAGAGGGTGGTGTTCAATGGCATGGAATCGAGTTGGAGGCCTGTGGCCAGTGGAGTTCCACAGGGATCGGTTCTGGGGCCACTCTTGTTCAACATCTTCATCAGCGACCTGGATGAGGGAACAGTGTACCCTCAGCAAGTTCCCTGATGGCACCAAACTGGGAGGACTGGCTGATTCCCCAGAAGTCTGTGCTGCCATTCAGCGGGATCACGACTGGCTTGAGAATTGGGCAGAGAGTAACCTCATGAGGTTCAATAAGGAAAAGTGCAGAATCCTGCACCTGGGGAAGAACAACCCCATGCACCAGGACAGGCTGGGGATTGACCTGCTGGAGAACAGCTCTGCAGAGAGAGACCTGGGAGTCCTGATTGATAATAAACTGCACATAAGCCAGCAATGTGCCCTTATGGCCAAGAAGGCCAATGGCATCCTGGGATGCATCAAGAAGAGTGTAGACAGCAGGTCAAGGGAGGTTCTCCTCCCTCTCAACTCTGCCCTGGTGAGGCCTCATCTGGAGTCCTGTGTTCTGGGCTCAAGAGGGACAGGGAAGTGCTGGAGAGAGTCCAGCGCAGGGCCACCAAGATGATCAGGGACAGGAACATCTTTCATACAAGGAAAGGCTGCAGGAACTGGAACTGTTTAGTCTACAAAAGAGGAGACTGAGGGGGGATCTTATTAATATTTACAAGTATCTAAAGGATGGGTGTCAAGAGGTTGGGACATCACTTTTTTTCCATGATATCTAGCAACAGAACAAGGGGTAATGGGATGAAGCTGGAACACAAAAAGTTCAATTTAAATATAAGAAAAAACTATTTCACTGTGAGGGTGAGGGAGTAGTGGAACAGGCTGCCCAGGGAGGGTGTGGAGTCTCCTTCCTTGGAGGTCTTCAAGACCCGCCTGGACATGTTCCTGTGTAACCTGATCTAGGTATGCCTGCTTCTGCAGGGTGTGTCATTTTTTGGCCCAGATAGCACAGCAATACTATGACAGTCTCTCGCTCAGTGCCCCCATTCACCTCCACCCTCGTTAGGATGGCAGAGGCCCCATCAAAATGGGAGTAAAAAGATAACCAAGTTTGTTGTGGATTGAGACAAGGGCAGGGAGGGCTCGCTGCCAATTACTGTTCCGGGCAAAACAGACTCCAGTACTCGACTGAGAGAGGAGAGTAGGAAAGGTTATTCTACAAGAAACAGAATGGAATTAAAGCAAAAAGGGAGTAGGATGATGAGAAAATTTCAACCAGCACTTTAAGCTCTCTCTCTCCCATCCCTTCTTTTTTCCCGGGCCCAGCTCACTGCTCCTGGTATCTCTACCTCCTCCCCCTCAACAGCTTGGGGGCGGGCAGGGAATGGGGGATGTGATCAGTCTCTCACAGATGGGCTCTGCTGCTTATCCTCAGATGAGAACGACTCCTGACATTCTTCCCCTACTCCAATATATGGGGTCCCTCCCCCGGGACACAGTCCTTAGTGAAGATCTCTGTCATGGATTCTTCACCACGGTTGCAGTTTCTGTAGATACAGGGTACATCCCTCGGGACAAGGCCTCTTCTGGGCATAAGTTTAATGAGCTACTTTGTCGTGGGTTCCTCCCCACGCTTACAGCTTCTGTGAGTATTAGGTCACTTCCATGGGACATGGCCTGCTCCAGCCATAGTGATACATGATCCCTCCCACAGGACATGGTCTCCTTCGGCCATAGACAGTGTCCCTGTCTCGGAGTCTTTAATGAAGTTAATCGCTTCCCCTGGTCCGGGATCAGCTTTATCAAAATGAATCTCTACCGTTGATGCAGGTCTTTAAAGAAATGCAAACAAATTACTGCTTCACTAGTAGAATGCAGGGCAGTCTCTGCTCCAGCACACCTCCTCCTCTCTTTCCTCACTGACCTTGGAGTCCGCATGGTTGTTTCCCTCACTGTTCCTACTCCTTGTACCACCACCAGCCAGATGAAGAAGAAGGGACAGAAGAAGGAAGAAACAGGAAGAAGAAGGAGAAAGAAGCCTCCTCTCCTGGCTTCTTCTTAAAAAGTGATCGTGGAGGCGTCTAATTGGCTCAGCCCCAGAAGTGGGTCTGGCACAGAGCTGGGGAGAGTTTTGAGCAACTACTTACAGAAGCCATCTTTACAGTCCCTTCTCCCTTACCAGAAATGGCTGTCATGTCAAACCATGACAGGGGGGTTGGACTAGATGATCTCTAAAGGTCTCTTCCAACCCCTACCATTCTATGTTTCTATGATCAGGGTTGAGACTGAGTGAGCAACAGCAGAGATGGTTCCTCAGCTGTGGAGGTGCAGGGTCCAACCCATCATCCCATCTTCCCGTCTTCATGAGCTGGTGCTGCGTGCAGATCCGGTGACCTCCCTCCGAATAAAAAGAGGATTGGATTGGAGCAATAAATCCTGGTGCACATCAGCCCGGCAGTAAATCGGAATCCTCTCCATGCCCTCTTTATTATCACATTCACAGCATGAAGTTATGAGCTTCTTCACAGCTCCTGCTATAAAAATATGATGGATGGCAGGGGAACCTCAGGGAGTTAATCTATTCTCCCATTAAATTTTACTTTAATTGGTCTTTGAGTCAGTCAGAAACTCACTAGACAATGAATTAAGAAAAGAAAAAGATTAAAAAAAAGAATGAAACAGGGTGGGTGCCTCTTCGCTGTTACCATATTATAATGCTGGATTAGCCTTCTGGAGAAAGGCAAGAGGCTGGCAGGCCATGCAGAGATTTGTACATGGCTGGAGGTACCACCATAGAGGAGGAGAGAGAGTTAAACAACACAAAAAGAAATAAAGTCTTCTGAAAACACAGAGACATCAATGAAATCTGGTCATCAGCAACAATAAAGCAACAGTGAGCCAGCCCCGTGCTGGTGATAGGGAGCAAGCTGGAGGATGGAAATGGCATCATGACATAACCGACATCAATAATGTTAACATGGAGGCTGAGGAACGGGGCAGCTTTCTTTGTCTCTTGCAACCAACAGTGTTGTAAAGCACTGAAGTGGCTCTGCCACCATCCCATAATCACCCTGATTCACATTGGCACAGCCAGGAGCAAAGTGGCCAGAGCAGGAAGGTGAGTTTGGTATACCTGTGTAGTGTTAAAACCTTTAATGGGCTCCAGATAAAGGTATTCAGGGTTTGTTAACCATTTGTTTACCATTTCCCAGGATTTCCCATCTTATTAGAAGAGTAAGGAGTGTATTGGTGTGCAGAACAAATATCCTGTGCTGGTATGAGACATCAAAACCAGTAAGTCAGGCAGGAAGGAACCAGTCCCAGATGCAGCGTGGCCACAGGCAGATGTGACAACATCTAGGGGCTCTTTGGGGCAGAACTGGACCAACAGAGATAGTCAATATTTGTGCTGCAGTCAAATCCTTCAGCCTATGTGAACCTATGGGTCTACAAGGGGTGCAGCACCCCAGCCCCCAACCTCAGAAGGTGAAACCTCTTCCTGGGGAGACTCAGAAAGCTTCTCCTTGGACCAGCATTAGTGGCAGCCAGCAGGCCATAGGCTGGAGGGGGAGATCCCTTTAAAGCCCTGTGCTCCTGGAGTCCCGTGACTACACAACACACTGCTTTGTTTTTCTTGTAGAGGAAAAGAAAGATTTAAAACACAAGGGAAAAGGCAGAAAACAAAGCCAGACCCTGCATTCACTACATTTCAGAATTATGGGCAGCACTGTCTCCACCTGGAGGGGAGTGAAGGGAGAGCTGGTGTGGAGTACCAGGGTGCACACATAACTCCATCTGCCTGAATTCACCTCCCAGGCAGCACATGCTCTGAAAGCCAAAAAGTCATCATTTTTCATTTTGGGCGAGGAAGAGGAGGAGGAAGGGAAAGAGCGGGGAACGCTGTCTCGGGCTTTTGCAATGCTTTGAGCTGATAGTTTTGCAGCAGGCTCCCAGCACAGGGAAGGAACAGGCTGTACCCCCATGCCTCTCCAAAAGGAGGACCAAGTGATGTTGCTGGCCCTGTTCCCCCACAAAACACACCAAGAGGCCTAAGAGCACTCCAGGCTCCTTGTGCAGGGTCCATGCCTGACCCCGGGATGAACCCCACAGCATCTCACAGCAGAGGTAGCGATGAGTCCCCTGGGAGCGTGCCCCTCAGTGTAGCTCTCGTCTGTGGATGAGTGGCAAGAGGGGAAGAGGGATGGAAGCAGACAGGAGTGGTCCTGGCTAAGTATGAAAATTAGATCTATTAAGCACCAGATTTTCGTCTCAATTTGGACTGACAGCTCATGAAGAGATCATCTGATGCCCTTAATGGGCGAACATAGATTCAGCAGCTGTGTGCAATTAAATCACACACACTGGTGTTGTGGCTGACATGGGGATGGGAGGGGTTAAGCCCAGATGTGCTGGAGAGGCTTTTGGGGATCCAACCACTGGCTCTGCTCTTCAGGACAATGAGGCAAAGGCATTGAATATGCTCACTCCAGCTGCTCTTGCACCATTCCACGCCTGCAAGTACTCAGTGCTTAGCTCTCAGCTGGCTCAGACTTCGTTTCTACAAGGGTAAAAACCAGGCTAATGTGCCAGTGGCCATGAGAATTTGGCCCCACGCAGGCAATTAGTTCTTTTAACAATCCACCACCTATTCATCACCTTCATGGCTTACAATAAATCAGTGGGCAAAACCAAGCCCAGAACTCGGAAGTGCTTAGGTCCCTGTTCCAGGCTTTCTGGGAAGGCTCAACAAAAGCACAATTTACCATCAAGAAAATTCCTAGTGCGAAATGTCTTTGTTGGAGTTCCCATGAAAAAGAAAAGACGAGGGCCACCACAAGACGAGGTTTACCTGCCCTGCTGCTATCAGTGACTCTCCATGGTACAGCAGAGACATCTCGGGGGACCACATTTGTGCCTGGGCCATCCATGAGTGCAACAAACACCTCTGCCATTTTCCTGAGTGACAACAAGTCCAAAAGTGCTTGAGTAGCCCTGCGTGGAGCTGAAGAGGTTAATGAATACAGGACCCCATCCTCAGGATCTGCTCTGCCTGTAGAAATTATTCTCTTCTCTGCATTCCCCATCTCTTATGAAAGTTGGAGGCTGAGGCAGAGCTCCCCTGCCCGTGCCTGTCTGCCCCATCCCCTGCACTCCCCAGGCTCAGCCGCATTCGAGGCAATGAGCATGTCCATCAGTGCCGGAGCGCTTGTGGGGTGTAATTCTGCTGGGGGAGAATGGACTTCCCGAGCACATGGACCTAAACTGCAGAAAAACAGAGCCCTAAATCTCTGCCTGTAGATTTACAGCCTCCATTCTCCTTCTTTACTGCAAATACAATACAGCAGTAATGGTCTAACACAGGAACACCATCACCAACCGGCTGATGGCTCACATAAAAGCAATGTCAACCAAAAACTATGAGTTTATAAAAGGGAACAAACCCTCAATAGTGACAAGAACGTGAAACCCATTAACAATTTAAACACTCTCCATTTTTTATTCCCCACCTTGAAGCTATTACAGCTGATAGAAGGCTTGGCAGTTGAGTTAACCACTTCAAGGGAGGGCTGTGCTAGCACACATGTTCACACACATAAAGAGTTTGCTGAGGCCACGGGTTGGGAGGTTACATAGTTTAAAACCACTCAGGGCTGTGCTTCTGCAAGATACTCAACTGCCCTCCCCTCCCAGGGTCTCCTCAGCACCTGTCAGGATTTGACTGCATGTAATTTTCAGGGCTTTCAAGAGCTGCCTAGTAATCCCAAGATACCCAAAGATTATTGCTATGGTTACTGGAGGGGGAAAAAAATCACAGGTGTGTTATAATTGTTTTTCCCAGAGATTTTCTTGCTGCTCTGGGTCTCTTTTGGCACCTTGTCATATTATGGAGCAAATATTTGTGGAAACTATTGTGGAGTCCTGGAGCAGAGCACAGAGCCAGTGTGGAGGAGAGGGGAGAGGGCACCTGCTCAGGGAAACTTGTACAACAAAAAATACAGGCAAACCTCAAATATTCGGGATGCCATTTAAATCAGACCAGATTCAGCCCCCAAGGGGGAAATGCTCCTGCATGAGAGCTCAGTGCCTGGTGCTGGCTCCTGGTAAAGTGCAGCAAACCTGCCAGGACACTGCTCCTAGCTCTCCACTGACCCTGAAAACACCATCTTACCTCTCTAACGAACAATTTTGTCCAGTTGCAAAACAAGGATAACACCAGTTAGCCTCTACTGTAAATTGCTTGATAATCCCTCAGTTCCAGAAGGACAGGGAGCTGCTGGAGAGAGTTCAGTGCAGGGCCACAGAGATGATTAAGGGAGTGGAGTATCTCCCTTCTGATGAAAGGCTGAGGGAGCTGGGGCTCTTCAGCTTGGAGAAGAGGAGACTGAGAGGTGACTTCATTAATCTTTACAAATTCTTCCCTGTGAGGTTGAGGGAGCACTGGAACAGGCTGCCCAGATGCGTTGTCGAGTCTCCTTCACTGGGGACATTCCAAACCCACCTGGACGAGTTCCTGTGTGACCTACTCTAGGTGGTCATGCTCTGGCAGGAGGGGTTGGACTGGATGATCTTTTGAGGTCCCTTCCAACCCTTAAGATTCTGTGATTCTGTGATTCTGTGATTCTGTGATTCTGTGATTCTGTGAAGGGCTGTGTTCCTGTAAGGTGCTCTGTTCCTAACAGGAAAATGACCGTAATTCTTCCCTATTAGAGAAACTAAGATGGGGCTGATCCTTGTCCAGCCTGATTTAGACTCTCTTGCATGAGCTGCCCCAGGAGTAGGAACAGCTCTGACCTCCTCCTCTAGGTCTAAAAAAGGAGTAGGTCCCTGCAAGGTGCAATGCAGTTTGCACGGGGAAAATCATTGATTGTTGAGGATATCACTGACCTTTGAGGATATCATTGATCATTGAGGATATCCTTGATCACTGAGGATATCATTGATACAGCCAGATGATCGGGAAAGACAGAGGTAGAGAAGCTCGCTGGGGAGCACCCCTGCTGTTCCCCAGCTCCTACAGAAATCCCACCCGAGCCCACTTTTCCAGGCTGGATCTGTAATTTTGACCACCACGCACCCTGAATTCAAGGTCGTGGGTGTGCTCTGTGCCCATGGAGCCCATCAGGTCCCCGCAGCAACGCTGTCTCCTTCCTTCCTTCCTTGGCCTCCGAGAAAACAGTGGAGCAAACAGTGAGACTGCTGGGAACATCCCGAAATCCCCAAATGGAAGGGAGTGGCACTGGAGGCTCCTGCCATAAAGCTGACTCCTTCCGATTGAAACGCCAGCAGAAGGGGCCATAAACATTTCCTCCTCCCCTTGCTAACAGCCACCGAGACTTCATTTTTATCTTTATCATCTTCATCTTCATCTTGTTGTCAGGTTGTAAATGCCTCTTTATCTGTCTCACGCAGCTGGGATGCATCAGGCTAGTTCCCTTCCTCTGGAGGTTTATTTTAACCAATAACAGAGGGGAAAGGGGAGGGAAAGGGTGAAATGAAAATGAGATCTGTAAGCAAAAAGGAAAGAAACCCACATATCTCATATATCCCCCTGTGAGATGTCCATGGGATGGAAGCAGGACTAGGAGGATGTGCCAGCAGCTCTGATGGGGCCAAAATTAAAACCACCCACAGATCTGGGCACCCCCCCATCAGCATATTTAAATCACAGGCGATGTGGCTGGGATTAATGTACCATCTTGTTTACCTGCACTGATACGGTTTAGATATTTACATGAATAGCACAAACACCTGCAGCTTTATTAGGCAAGATAAAAGTTAAGGTCTATAAACCTTTATGCTTAAAGTCATAAAGCAGTAAGGGTCAGAAAGGAATTTCTAAATATAGACAAAGTTATTCCATCAGTGTCCATTGCAGGGTTTTCTTGTGGGTCTCCAAAGCAGCTAGTGTTGGTCACTTGTAGGCATTGGCTACTGGACAAGATGGACTACGAGTCTGTTGTGAATTGGCACATCCCATGTTTCCACAGTCTTCATTTTATATTACAATTGCACATGAGATCTTTGATTTTACAAACAGTATGGTTTGGAGGTATCCTGGCTAAAAGGATGAAAGTTTTGTAGGAGGAAATGAGCTGACAACACTCCTCAGCTGAAGCCCTAACACAGGATGCTCCAGCTCAGCCCTGCATCTTGGCTCCTGCCCAAATGGCTGCATGACCATGGGGCCACCAAGTCCTGGCCAGAGCAGAGCCACCACCTCAGGCACATCAGCCACTTTTGCAAGGATAAAATGAGTTTTAAGGACCTAAGGACTAGCTGTGTCTCACAAGAGGATAACAGCATTTTAAGGCCCCTTAGATCTTCATTAGATGTGCCTCAGCTCCCCTTGGGCTTGGGAAGTTGCAGGAGTTGCTCCAGGAGCTCATCCAGACAGCCCACACTTCTCCTTCAGTCCAGTAACACATCAAGGAGTTTTCTGCTGAAGCTTCCCATGATGACTCCCTCTGGCATCAAGTCCACCATAAAAATGACCAATTTTTCTACATCCATCCATTTTCCCCTATATTTTATGCAAAAATATAAAGTCTGGGTGTGCTTCTGTTGCAACAGTGCCTGTAAAGATTACCCACCACGTGTGGGGCTGGCCTGTGCCAGAACAGCTCAGATGAGGTGGGAACCACTAAATAAATATCTTTTTCAGACTGAAGAGCTCTGACCTGTTTTTTCCCACTGCGAGCTGGAAACATGACAAATGCAAAACTCTCTCTGCCTTAGAAGGTTTGAGGACTTGTCCCTTTGAATGTTTAATAAAGATGTTTTTTAAAGAAAAGTGTTAAACATGGAGGAATTTATTTTTATCTTTTTAATTGTGGGAGCCTGCTCTGCATTTGTATTTTGCAGGATTAACATCCAGAGATGGAGCTCTCCATTTTCTAAGTCTTCTAATTCTACTAAACATCCACAACCCTGAAAGGACTCCACAGAATCCCATAAAACATTATTTATCTGTGTGCGTTAGCTGCATGATACTGTAATTTCCAGAATAAATGCTGGGTGTAAATTGTTGTTTATGTTGGAGTCTGACTGTCTTTGTGAGAAACAAAGTGAAAACTGAATCTTCACAGATTTATTTCTTCTGCTGAAACCTCTTCTGCAGAAGGAGAAATGCTTGGTGGAGTGCCTTAATGGATGGCTGTAAAGATTGTTGGGTTAAAACTAACTACAGGGAATCACCTTCATCCCTCCCCCTCTTTTACTGCCATATCCTCAACTGGTGTAAATTGGTGTAGCTCCAGTGACTTTGGTTCAGCTGGCCCACGAGTGTCATTTAAATCAAGCTAAATTAAAGTGAAAGCAGCGCTGTTCACATGGTTCTAATTAAAGGTCCATCAATATTCCTATTGCAAACCTTGGTTGGTTAAAAACACTTATTTCCACACTGGTGTCCAGCCCCAAGCCAAAGGGCCTGTGACCTGAGCACCTCCTGGGTATCTGCACTCCATCCTAGCAGTTCAAGGACAGGGAACTGCTGGGCCACAAAGATTATTAAGGGAGTGGAGCATCTCTCTTCTGACCATAGAATCATAGAATGGTAGGGTTGGAAGGGACCTTTAGAGATCTAGTCCAACGCCCCTACAGAAGCAGATTCACCTAGATAGGTTACATAGGAACATGTCCAGGCAGGTCTTGAAGACCTCCAAGGAAGGAGACTCCACAACCCCTCTGGGCAGCCTGTTCCACTGCTCCATCACCCTCACAGTGAAATAGTTTTTTCTTATATTTAAGTGGAACTTTTTGTGTTCCGGCTTCATACCATTACCCCTTGTCCTGTTGCTAGCTATGATAGAAAGGCTGAGGGAGCTGGGGCTCTTCAGCTTGGAGGAGACTGAGAGGTGACCTCATTAATATTCACAAATAGGTAAAGGATGGGTGTCAGGAGGATGGAGCCAGGCTGTTGTCAGTGATGTCCAATGAGGTTCCAAAGAAATACATGGAAGAATTTCTTCCCTGTGAGGATGAGGGAGCACTGGAATGGGCTGCCCAGATGGGTTGTTGAGTCTCCTTCTCTGGGAACATTAAAAACCCACCTGGATGAGTTCCTGTGTAACCTACTCTAGGTGGTCCTGCTCTGGCAGGGGAGTTGGACTGGATGATCTTTCGAGGTCCCTTCCAACTCTTAAGATTCTGTGATTCTGTGAAGGGCTGTGAAGATACTCTACAGTACCTCGCTCCAAAATGGGTCCCACAATCAATTCTCTTTGCAGAAGAGGAAGATTCTCTTTGGAAGAGTTTGAGCAGACTCCAGGAAAGACTTTGGTGAAGATCCTCCCTGCTCACCACATGGCTGCTGTGGAGGCCCTGTCCTTACTGTCTAAAGTCTGGACTCACACCATTTAACTTTGGACACCCACTTGAGATGTCTCTGTTACCAAAAGCATCTCCTCCTCTTGACAGATGTAAACCTCTCCCTGGGGACATCCCATTCTGCCCCAAGGTCTCAGGTCTTCACTCAGGCTCCTGTCTGACACCTTGAAGTGAGGAGGAATGAATCTGAGCTATTGACTACAGGAAGGGAGAAACTTGATCTTCATCTTGACTTCCCTCTCTGGCTGATGTTTTATTTTAGCCCCACTGGATGAAAACCACTTGCTAGATATATCAGTGCAAACTTGTGTGGGATGGAATTCAGTTGGGAGGGCCCTGTTTGGGACAGGAGCCTGGGAGACATGGTTTTGCACGTGTCACACAACTGATGGGGGTACCTTGCTGCTTCCCACACCATCCTCAGGCTGAGTGCCCTCCAAGAGCTCCTGGGCTCCCCCAAGAGAGAAGGCAAAGTCTAATATCTTCCACATCACAAGACTAACTTAGACCCTGGAAGGTCCCTTCCAGAGGACATCAGTCCTCTATTCATCTCTCATCTGCTTTCAGAAAGAGTCCCAGGGGGGACACAAGCCCCCAGCCACCCCAGTCCCCAGGGAGCTGCCAAAACTGCTGTCAGCACTCTGCCACGAGCAGCAGAAGATCAAAGTTCAGGGAAACTTTTGATGATGTGCTCTGGCAGGCCCATCATTGGGAAGCAAGAAAGGTCAGAGAGTGGAAAAAAATAATAAGAAAATATAACTGCTTTCTTATGAGGAAAATATTATGGGTTCTTCCCCCTTTTCAGCTTTTATGGAAGGAGATTCTGCCAGTTCCTTCAGAAAAAAAGAAGAAAAAGTAGTTTTAAAATGAGATTATGCACCTTCAGGGTGCCATTAGGAAGTTTTACTGTACTGAGATGCCATGAAAGCTCTGGAATTAATATCCCTGAGATGCTTCAAACCTGCAATAGCAATTATTGTACTACGTGTCCCTGGATAAATAATAGGGCCATTCAGCTAATTAGCTTCAATGATTTCAGCTCCCTATAAATTGTCTCTCACTCGTCTATAAAAATAACACTAGGCAAACTTTTGGTAAGAGAAACTTCTTTCACGAAAAAAAAGGGGGGTGTTCCCCCAGCTCCTAATTCATAACTGCTGTTGTGATAGTGTTGTGATTCCAAGGTCTGGAAATATTAATAGAATATAAAAGAAAAAATAAATGGAGAACCATTATTAATTGCCATTTACTGGTAGTAAACCTATTGCACCAGTTCCTGCCTGCACACATGTGCAACCCCATTAATTTCAATGGGTCTGCACGTGTTAATTGAGAGCAGAATTTAATCCACTGCTTGTAATTAATTAAGTTTTCAGTATGGTTTACCTATTTTAAAACTTTTTTCTTTTAAATTATTTGATGTCTTCACATTTCTCCGATTTTGACTTATGCAACAGGGCCTCCACTCTCTACCGTGCTGTGATTTACTCTTGGGAAGAAAGGGTTTTATCCTGCCCCTGTTCATTTTGCCCATCACTGTAGATCAGCCTCCACGAGAACATCATATGTACACCCACCTCAAACACTGCTCTCAATTATTTGGGCCATATTCTGATCTACACCAGCACCCCTTGATCCTGAGCACACCCCAGGACTGCCACACTGCACCCATATCCAACAGTTTCAGGGTATTCAGGGTGTTTGGAGCAGCCAAGTAACACTTTGTACAAGAGGCAGCACTGCCTGCACCTACTTTTAAGTATGCACCAATAAATTTAAAGCACTGACAAATTCCCATCTAACTTCATGCACAGAGTGAAGCAGATAATTATTTCCTTCAGAACCTGTATGGTGCTGCCTGTAAAAGGGAACACTGTGGTAGTGATACATTGGGGGGTAGTTTTAAGGCTGAAATATGAAATAAGCTTTAAGGACTCAGTCTTAACAGGGGTTGTTGTACCCCATGCTCCCATATCACAGGTGTCCATGAGGGGACACAGCTATTCCCTTCCTCCAGAGACCTCAATACCTACAATGGAATGGAAATCTTGCTGTTTCTCATTTGATGTAAACCTGATTTCCAACACAGTGACTAACTAAACAAAGGCACAGAGAACTTTGGGATGATGGGAAAAAAATACATATATATAAGGGAGCCTCCCAAGAAGCTTCCCAGACCAGATGTTTTTTGGTGTGATTCAAAACAAGCAATGTACAATTTCTTTTAAAAAATGAGCATATATTCAAACACAGTGGGACCTTCCGAAAGTTAATTACTGAAGGGGCTGAGTACTTCCCAGGAATAGAAACAACCCAGCAAAGTCAGATGATGAGCAGTTTCCAGCAGAACCACAGCCCAAAAGGCTCATTTGCCCCATGCTGGAGCCTGGAAAGTCCCAAAGTCTCCGGCAACAGCCAGAAGATCAGAAGCCCTGAAGCTGGTGGCTGCATGTCAGGGCAGGTCCCAGGGACAGGAGGAGCCACCCTGTCCCCTTGTCCTGGGGCAGCAGGAGCTGCTCGTGCCTGTGCTCGGTGCTGGCCCTGGGATATGAAAGCAAAATGATACCTCGAAATGGAAATTTATCTCAGGCATCCCCCTGCATCAGTGTGGCAGCACTTTCCATCTCAGCCCTCGACATTATGGCCCTTGGTGGTAATAATAATAATGCTGTGATCAGACACCACACGATCCTTTAAGAATTGACCCAATGTTATTTTAACACTCTCAAATTCCTTTGTCCTGGCTCCCTGTTAGCCGTGCGGCTGCTGAGCTGCCTGCAAATCCATTTAACTTTCGGCAAGATCCACACGCTCAGCTGATGAGAAATCCAGGCGTCTCGCTTGCCAAGGATGGAAAGTCATAACATTTGTTTTGGAAATTTATTTTAGCTAATATTTCTCAATAAAATAAATTGTATAAATGAAATCAGACTGACACTGCAATATTTCCTAACTAGCTGGCGTCTCCCTGCAGCACTCAGGGACTGTCAGAAATTTTTCTCTTAGGTTTTCCCTGTTTATTTTATTTGTTTTTGTAAAGCAGGGAAATGGGTGGAGGTTGTGGCACCGTATATTTTTCAAAATCAATGTAAACCTCATTACATAATAAGCAGATTTTGCATGTTTCTCCACAACACGTGCCTCCTGTTTGAGGCATTAATTGCTGTATATCCTGATACCATTTCCACTCATATGACAGGCTAAAAAAATTAAAAGCCAATCCTGAAAATAATTAATTTGTTGCCCTCAACGCCTTGAGAAGTCTGTGAAAGTTTAAACTCCCTTGTAAGATTCAAGCCCGGGTTTGGGTGGGTAAAATTGCCTTTTATTTTCAAGCCTGATATTAAGTTCTGGTCACTGCAATGAAGATCAGGAAAGATTTTTGCAGGGGTGACATTCTCTGTTACATGCACTGCAAAAAATTAGCAAAAGACAAAAGGGAGTATGGAAAAGATGCAGAAAAAAATCTGTTTGGATCAATATCAGCAACAGAGATTTAAATGAGCCAAGCCCTGGGACCAGACACCAAGAAAGCACTCGAGTTGCAGAACCACCAAACCCCAGGTTTCATCCACCCTGGTGGGAACTGGGACCTTCATTCAGCACTTGTTCATCAGCACGTTGAAGTCAGGAAGACTTCAGCATCTCTTTGCTGAAGCAGGTCCTGCCTGCAGCCCAGGGCTGCTACAGGAACAAGCAGTTGGTTAAAGCTCAAGGCAGAAGGAGGGGAATGTTACCTCCTTTACTTTTCAGAGAAGCAAACAAAAGCCCAGTGAGGCTAAGGTTACATAGACCGGATCTATGCTGAGCTTTGGAGGCACAAGACCCTGGGTTACTCTACCAGCACTTGGTCCCCCCAAGGGAGGTCTGGGCAGGGGCATCCCCTGGGCTGGAGGGCAGCTGGTCTGCTTTTCTCCTCCACATCCAGGAAAGGGAACATCCAGAAAAAGGAACATCTAGAAAGGGGAATATCCAGAAAAGAGAACATCCAGACCATGTTATCACTTGCTATGAGGCCTCTTCCTGGCTCTTGAGGACCAGCCCATGCCCATCATCCCCATTACTCTAGCAATAGCCACGTGAAGCTCGAGGCATAAATCTGGAGGAAAAGGGCAGCGTGGCAGCTGTGAGCCCGGCAGCGTGAGAAACGAGCAGCCTGTGCATTGAAAAGCAAGTGCTGGAGAAATGTGACAAATTTAGCCCTCATTCCTCAAGGGTTTAAATTTGTCACTATTGGGGTTAAATTGCTTTCAAGGGGTTTCATTATGTGGATACAGCTTTCAAAAAGCAGGACAGGCTGAAATGCCTCATGTTGACCCATTCGTGTACCCGTGGCCTTAATCTAAACTTTCCCGCATCTCATTTTATGAATAATTATACACACAGGAGGGAAGCACATCAGCTGGTGTAAACTGGCTTAACTCCACCAAAGTAATTGGAGAACAGGCCAGAATACTGTTTCCAGACATGATACGATGCCACTGGGGTTGAGCAGGCAGCACACAAGGGCTGCAGGCAGGAGTCCAGGGTTTTATCATCACTTTGGGGTCAGCTCTGGTCCAACAGATTCCAAGCCAGGATGCCTGCATGCTTTGCCAGCTCTGTGTGTGTCTTTCAAGTTTGCTTAATTCAGTTTGCTTCCCTTTAACTTGGGTTTATCTCTCTTTTTTTTTTTTTTTTCACAAAATTACAATATTGTCATCTTGAAAAAGCAGCTGGAATTGTGTGGTTAAAAAACAAGAGAAGCCCAACTGGCTGAACATTGCTGTGTACGACTATTTATTCTCACCAAATCCAGGGGTATGCACCAGATAACCCCACTCCAGACTCAAATTCTCAAAAAGTATCTTCCCAGGACCCAGACCAAGTTCTTGATAGGTTTTGCAAGAGCTTCACCCCTGTGAAGCCTCAGCATCAGGTCCTGCAAAAGGTAGCCACGCTGATGGCTACCATGTATCGTATGGCTGTGAAGAATATACATGAGTGGAGGGCATCCATGGGGAGGGCAAGGGGGCAGGGACAGGCTGTGTCTCTTGCTCTCTGTCCCTCCTCTGCTCCACCTGGATGGAGAGATTTAGTCCCACAGCCAGAACCAGAGAGTATCACAGGCTGCTCACCTCACCAATCAATTTTTATGGCTGGAGAGGATAATAATGGTAATATCAGTATAAAAAAAACCCCACAATGACCCATAATAGTAACATATTACAGCTCCTTTTAAATAACTCTGCTAGCTGCAGTTTCTTTGTTTCTCTGGCAGCAGACAAGCCAAGGCGCTGGGACTGTCTCTGGGATGTGCACGTGCTCCCAAACCCAGGAGGACATGTCGTGATGGGGACAGGTGATGGGGACGAATGACCCAGCAGTTGTGGGAGAAATGCTGGGAGGAGAGGGTGGGATAACAGTGGGAAGTGCTCCCCACTCCCCCAAAAAAGCAACACCGTCTCAACCCGGACAAATTTAGGCTGCGATGTAATTCTGTCCCTTGTTCCCATGGCCCTGCAGAGCCGTCCTCTGTGGCAGCTCCTTTTGATACCGAAGACATAATGAGCCCAACCACAGCTGTAAGGCAATGAAGCAGAATGCACAGCTTAATTTCCAGCACCCCTCAACCATATGCTGCATCAGGAAAACCTGAAGATCAAACATTTTACTGTAACACTGGGCACCAGGATAGAGTGCATTCCCTAGAGCTAACAGACATTTACTGTGGTTTATTGGTACTGTAGGAAGCAAAGTTCTCACTTGTCATATGCAAGACAAAAAAAATTAAACCACAAAACTCCCTGCACCTTTGCTCCCAAAACCTGGGGGAGGGAGGACAAGGATGATTTTACGGCAGGATGTTATATACCCCACTGAAGGGAGAAATGAGGGAAGACTGAACAGCTTTTCATTTCAGGCATTTGACAACGGGAAGAAGAACTACACAGGATTTAGGTTCTTTAGATTTGGGGAAAGAAAACTAAAGCCACTGCTACTGTCTTTGCATGACATTACTTCAAAGTAACAGCTTAGCTGTTCTGATCTCTACAAAATGCTCCTTAAAATACTGGACTTGATTTCCAAGTACAATAAAGCACCTATATGTCTTCATGTAAAAGGACCTCACAGCTGCCCTCAATCTAAGATTGAGGCACATCATTAGCCCCAGAGTACCTGGTACCTAATGATCCTACACCTCCCATGTAGCAGCACAGCCTCATCCAAAGGGCTGTTTTCTTCCAGTCACTATTACATAAATTTACTCAAAATTTTTAAAAACAATTAAAGCTGTTGTTTGGAGAGTTTAAGCCTTTTTTTTTTTTCATTTAAAACCATACTAGATCCAGAATATTGTTATTTATTCCTCCATCATTGCTTCAGATTTATACCTGTGTAACAGCAACAACAGAGCTGAGTCCAAATGGTGCAAAGGAGATTTAAAACCAAATAGGAGAGATGAGAACGTGGCAAGACACACACACACAAACACACAGTGCTCCCTGGTCCAAACTCCAAACTCTTGCTTACCCCTCACAAACCCTCATAATACACTAATGTGCCATGGATATTATTTTAAACGATGCTTGTGAGAGACCCTCAAATTTGCACACACAATAAATCCTAATCTGCAGACTGTGAAATGGTGTGGGGATGCCGGGGTGTTTGCTTCTCTTCTGTCCCCCATACGTATGTGCACTATTCTTCAGAGAGCGAGTATGGAGCCTGTTTTCAACAGATAACACCCGTCCCTGTTTTCCCACAAGCATCCCAAAAAACAGAGGCCAAACCAGGCTGAAAGAGCTGTTTCAGCAACAGCAATCAGGCTGAACAGGAGAGAAGAAAACATAAGAGAAGGGATATTAAAACAACCCTAAAGTGTGCTGCTTTAGATGGACTTCTAAAGTGTACACCAACCCCTAGATCACTAATCCTCTCACAATATTTGCTTCCTTTCAGAATACTTCCCCAGCCCAATTTTGGCTGAGTACAGCTCCTACAGAATCACACAGAAATCCTGTAAAAGAGGGATTTTTCCTCTTATCAAATTCCCACCAACATCCCCAGCTCCAAGCTCGAGTCGTCCACAGCTGCATCTCAGGACCCTTTCACCATGGAGGGGTCACCCCTCCATCCCACTGGGACATGATAAGGGGGCTCAGCTCTCTGCTCCAGGTGGATTGTTGGGATCATTTTTAGCACTTAATTCCTAACAAATAAGGAAGCTGGAGCAGGAGGATTCTGTTATTGAGGAGAAATGGGCACTGCATCATCCTGTCACCTCCATCAAGTCCACTGACTCCCCACAAACCAGTAAATGCTTCCGGGGACATGTCCTGGAGGCATTTAAATAAAAAAGCAAACAGGGTGCCTGTGCCACAAAGGCAGGTATGAAATAGATAAGCAGACCATTTAAACACCTCTACCTCCAAATACAGTGAAACCTGAGGCACAGATACGTTTCAGCTCCTTGAAAAATGACTGATGTTTACACGAGAAGATCTTGCTCAAAAATTCCCTTATGCAAAAAAATAAAGTGGGAAAAAAGTTATTTTTATTTATATATATTTATTCTCAAATGACAGTATGTGAGAGAGAATAAAAAAGTGTGTTTATTTTAATCAAATCTGGAATATTTAAGCAGCTGAAATGGGTTTATTTTTCATGTTAAAAAGGGACATTTTGAAAACACTCCATGACACAAAAAAAAAAAAGCAACCCAAAATGCCTTGATCACAAAATAAATTATTTAGCTCTTATATAAACCTAGGCGTGGAACGGCAAACATTTCTGTCACTTTTGCACAGCCCTGATTACCGTGTATGATGCTTTCTAACAGCTTTTCCTAGCATCATCACTAATGGATTTTATAACATGCTTTATAACAGGTTATTAAAGAATATGGCTATAGCTGGTAATCGCTGTATAATATGAATAAAACATTTAAGAAACGGCCTCTTCATTTAAACTGTTAACTGGGAAAACTGTCGCATTTCTGGGGAGGATTTCTTTCTCCAGTCCCACAAAAATGTCTATTTGCACATTTCTTCCTTCCTTCCTTTTTTTTTCCCCTAAAGACTGGACCCCATCCATTCATCATTATTCTTAAAACCTACTTTTGCTGTGATGCCCACAAGAAACAGATCCCTCAAGACTATTTTCTTTTATATGATGAGTCATTTATTTTCTACAATGGTATCATAAATTCTCCAAAAGTTCAAGTGCACTGTACATGGGCCATTGCCAAATAACCATGTCATCTCACGGCTGTGTTTACGGTCTCTCCTTCCCCACACCTCACTATTTTGTCATCCCCTCACTGAATTATTTCTCAGGCTTGATCCTGCTCCCATTTAAGTCAATGGCAAAATTCCCATTGACGTCAATGCAAACAAGAAACGAGCTATCTGGGAGTGAGATAATCTATGGATGTGGATGTATATATCAAACCACGGCCCGGTGTTGCGTATCTAATAATAAAAAATTACAGGCTGCTGGGGTAGTAGGGGAATAGTAGGTGGGCTTGGGGAAGCGAGGAATAAAATTAACATTATAATTGGGCAGGTATTTATAAATCTGCATCCTGGAGTTTTTAAATGCCTATTAAAAGAAAAAATATTACCATCGCCTCCTTCATCTTCCACAGAGGGTCCACCCCGGCCCCACGGGTGCTCCCATCCCCCAGTATCCCGCACTCCTGAATCCCTATATCCCACATCCGGCATCCCACCTCCTGTATCCTGCATCCCATATCCCTCTATTCCATATATGGCACCCCGCATCTCACATCCTGCATCCCAAATCCACACTCTGCATCTGGCATCCCGCACGCTGCGTCCCACATGGAGTATCCCGCATACTGCACCCCATATCCTTCATCCTGCACTCCACATGTCGCACTCTGCATCCCGCACCCCACATTGTGCATCCCACATCCCACCCCCGCAGCCCACTCCCGTAGCCCACCCCTGAAGCCCGCAAGGCTCCGGCAGTTGCGTGTCAGTCCCGGCTCTGCAAGTAGGTGGCAGTGGCGACATTTCTTCGACTAGATTTCTCAGCTGGAAATGTCCAAAACGGGGAGAGGAGGGGCGAGAATAACCCTCGCCCAGGAACAAACACACAAAAATAAATAACATCTCTCCCTCTATCAGATCATTGTTAACAGCTAATAAAATATCAGTCTGCAGGGACACGAGATATAACCAACACCCTAATAAAGAGAGTCAAAGAAAGGAAATTAGATCTGCTGGGGTGTTTTGCACCATTCGAATAAAGTGATGGATCTGAAGATTTGGGCAATTGTTGTCTAAAATAATTAAAAGTGGAGCCTGGGTGAGCCATCTAGGTTGCTGAGGCTCAGGGAGCCAGGACGCAGCTCTACCACAGATCAGGTTTCCTCCTGTTATAACTATTGCCTAATGTTTTTAAAAAGGGCTCGTTAGCAAATGCCACATGGATACTGATTCATTGGCTGAAACCCATACGAAAAAGTATTACGGCCTCTGCTCCTATATTAATGTAATTAATATCAATTGAATCAATCATAGTGAGTTAAGTGAAATGTTATTAAACAATGCACACACGCACAAGCATCGTGGCACTCCCCTTCAGACAAAACATAATGTTTTCAATATTTGCCTTCAGCTGACAACAATAAATCCTCTTAAATTTGCCTTCCAAGGTCAGCAAGTGCAGGACATGCATGTATATGATTTTCTAGTTTACCTGCTAAGGAGAGAGAGGGGTCAGTAAATTATACTCCCAATCCAGCCTAATTGAATAGGCTATTGGACGTCAGGCTCAAAACCGGAGGGAACATGAGAACATACTTGACAACATATATCTGTCACCGAAGACAAGAAGAGATAGGTAAATGGACTGGCAGAGGGGAAAAATATACATGTATAATAGTCACGATGTGATGAGAAGAACAAGTGTTAAAGGAAGAATAACAGAGCCACTGCCTCTATCTGGAAAGCAACTTCACTCGTTTTTTTTTAATTAGTGTAACCTGTGGCTGACAAGGGAGGGCAAGACTGAAGACTCACTGGAAGCTCATTACATATTCTCATCCTGAAATGGGTGGCAAGAGGCAATGTTTTTAAGTAAACTCAGTTGTGTTTCTCTGGAGCAAGACAACTTCCAGGATTTGCCAAACGAGCAAAGAATGACAGGCTGATGTTGCCAAAGCAGCAAATCGGGGATTACACAGTGTTTACTCTAGTATGGGGCTTTTATGCACAGGCTTTGAGGTTCTTTGTATGAGAAGGCTTAATGTGGGGGGAATGTGGGCCCGCTGCTAAACACTGAGGGTGCTCTGGTGTCTGAGAATGCAGAAAAGGGCAAAGTACTGAATGCCTTCTTTGCTTCAGTCTTTACGGCCAAGGTCAACGCTCAGGAAGTCCAGTCTGGCAAGGATAACAGGATGGCCAGGACAGCAGAGGACTTGCCCTGGGTGAAAGAGGAAGAGGTTAAAGACTTGTTGTCCAAGCTTAAGGCTCCTAAGTCAATGGGTCCTGATGGGATGCATCCTAGAGTGCTGAGGGAGCTGGCTGATGTGATTGCTAAGCCTCTCTCCATCATTTTTGAACAATCATGGAGGACAGGCGAAGTGCCTGAGGACTGGAGAAAGGCCAATGTTACTCCAGTCTTTGAAAAGGGCAGGAAGGATGACCCAGGAAACTACAGGCTGGTCAGCCTCACCTCCATCCCTGGAAAAGTGATGGAACAACTCATCCTGAATGTTATCACTGAACATATGAAGGATAAGATGGTTATCAGGGGGAGTCAACATGGCTTCACCAAGGGGAAATCCTGTTTGACCAACCCGATAGCCTTCTATGAGTGCATAACTGACTGGCTAGATGAGGGAAGAGCAGCAGATGTCTGATAGGTCGATGCATCTACTTTGACTTCAGCAAGGCTGAAGTCTCCCATAACATCCTCATCAGAACGCCCAAGCAATGTGACTTGGATGAGTGGACAGTGAGGTGGATAGAGAGCTGACTGAATGACAGAGCCCAGAGGGTGGTGATCAATGGCACAGAGTCGAGTTGGAGGCCTGTGGCCAGTGGAGTTCCACAGGGATGGGTTCTGGGGCCAGTCTTGTTCAACATCTTCATCAACCACCTGGATGAGGGGAAAGAGTGTACCCTCAGCAAGTTCCCTGAGGGCACCAAACTGGGAGGACTGGCTGATTCACCAGAGGCTGTGCTGCCATTCAGCGGAATGTTGACTGGCTTGAGAGTTGGTCAGAGAGGAATCTCATGAGGTTCAACAAGGACAAGTGCAGAGTCCTTCATCTGGGAAGGAACAACCCCACACTGGGGGTTGACCTGCTGGAGAGCAACTCTGCAGAGACAGACCTGGGAGTCCTGATCTGGGAAGGAACAATCCCATGCATCAGGACAGGCTGAGATTTGAATTGCTGAAGAGCAGCTCTTCAGAGAGAGACCTGGGAGTCCTGATTGATAATAAGCTAAATATGAGCCAGCAATGTGCCCTCATGGCCAAGAAGGCCAATGACATCCTGGGATGCATCAAGAAGAGTGTGGCCAGCAGGTCGAGGGAGGTTCTCCTCCCTCTCTACTCTGCCCTGGTGAGGCCTCATCTGGAGTCCTGTGTCCTGTTCTGCGCTTCTCAGCTCAAGAGGGACAGGGAAGTGCTGGAGAGAGTCCAACACAGGGCCACCAAGATGATCAGGAGAATGGAACATCTTTCATACGAAGAAAGGCTGCGGGAACTGGGGCTGTTTAGTCTGGAGAAGAGGAGATTGAGGGGAGATCTTATTAACATTTACAAATATCTAAATGGTTGATGTCAGGAGGTTGGGACATCCCTTTTTTCTATTGTATCTAGCAACGGGACAAGGGATAATGGGATGAAGCTGGAACACAAAAGTTCCACTTAAATTTAAGAAAAAACTATTTCACTGTTCAGGTGATGGAGCAGTGGCATAGGCTGCCCAGAGGGGTTGTGGAGTCTCCTTCCTTGGAGGTCTTCAAGACCCACCTGGACATGTTCCTATGTGACCTGATCTAGGTGAACCTGTTTCTGCAGGGGGGGTTGGACTGGATGATCTCTAAAGGTCCCTTCCAACCCCTACCATTCTATGATTCTATGAAGAGGAAGGTTGAACGTTGGCATTCTGTTTAATCAATGAGCAAATCAAAGTAAAACATATTCCACTCTTGTCTTGAACTCAGCAGCACAGTTAAAACAGAAACCAGTAATCTTAACTATTAATCTCATTTTGAGCCACAAGAACACCTATCTGCTTGCAGTACTCTCCAGCTCACTGTGATGGAGCGCATAAGCTTCATATTTTTCACTCTGTCATTAACAGTAGGGTCCAAACTAATGTTTTCAACAACGTTCTGGTGAACAGCTGGTTAAGTATCTTTTAGCTGCCCAACATTCCTGTGCACTTCCCAAAATTGCATGGTCCCAATAAAATGTTAGAGACTCTTGAAAACAAAGTGTAACTTTGAATAGACAGCAATGGTCAGCCTATTTCACAGTCAACATCCTTTTAAATACCAAGACTAGAAGATCAGAAAATTGTTGATGAGATAACAGGACATTCTGGAACTTGAAGGTGACAGAAATGGCAGAATGCAGTCTGAAATCAATCTGCAAAGTATCCTTAAATCCAAGTTTCATGGGAAAGGTCTCCATGGCTAGAAATTAATCAAGTTAAAATGATGACACCCCATCTTCCTGCAACTGCACCACTCCCTATGTCCTAAAGGCTGCACTGCTGAAGAAAGCTCCATCCTCACCACCAGATTTCAATCTCTGATGCTGGTGAGGAGCCTTGTCCTCAAAATATGGCAATTCTTCCACCTGTCTGAGAGCACAAGACTTGGGACTGGTCTGATCCTCTCTGTCCTTCATTACAGTGGCAGCTTAAGAGAAGCTCTTTGGGTCAGTGTCACATACCATTCCTGAGACATTCCCCAGGTGCCTGGAGAGGATGAGCAGCATCACCAGCTCTGCATGTTTGGCTCTTGCTGTCTTTGAGGTTCAAACTCTTGAAGTGACAAGGTTGACGGAGGATCTTGGCCATCATTTAAGCAGTGGTCTGGGTGTCACAGTTGAAAAGAAAGTTGGATACCAACATTTCTCAGTTCTACAGAGTACAAAACATTGAGTATTAAGACAAACCACTCTTTGTAGTTCATGTTCACTTTCAGTGGCCTGCCTTGTGGCACCATGAGATGTGAAAGGGATGATATTAAAAATGAGGTCGGGAGGTGGGAGGCACAACCTTTACAACTCACTTACAGAGTGGAATAGGAAGCAGGGAATGTCTTACAGTTAAAACTTCACAACTAGGAGAAGAGCAGGTAACTGTGACCACCCCAATGGATGTGAGTTTGAGGCTCAATCTCTTCATGACCTGGGGCAGAGCTGGAGACCTCCTTCTGGCTTTGGACTCTGCGTGTGACATGGAAAATGGGGACAGAGAAACTACCATATTCACAGAATTTCAGGGACAATTTCTGTTAATGCAGTGCTTTGGAAGGACATTTGGGAGTCTGTAAGTTACCACTAGAATACACATAAGACACTAGAGGAGACCAAGCATTACGATTGTCACTCTGGGACTTCCTTCTATATAATTCCAGTGTAGTCAGTCATTCAATTTTAATCATAACTAATGCAATACCTTTTACAAGAAGAAGTCATGCTATATTCTAATCCAGTTTGCAATTAAGCATAAATTTTAAAGAATCAATTGAATACAGTGATGAACTCACAGTTTATCTAATGCCTTTGCTGCCAATGGGCGTCCCTGTGCAATTAAAAGACTTAAAACAACCTGGCTAAAGGATGGAAAACACTCCCAACCTCTGGCACGTGCTCTTATCTGGGAAACAATGTAAGGAATAAAGCAACAATGTCATAAAGTTAAGGTGGAGAGGCAGGGGGATTCTTTTAAGGAAATATTTAAGAACAGAGAAAAATAATGATCTGCTTTAGAACTGAACAGGAAAGGGAGGTTTTGACCCCTAAGGGGAAAATCTTGCGAGGTGCTTGGAAGAGGCACTCCATCATTATCTTTAGCTTTCATTTTGGGCATCTTCCAGCTCCTCCAGTTAATGCCTTTTCCACTGGCCAGAGCTAGGAGGGACCCAATCCTGCACATCCTGGAATGGTCCTTTCCATCACCCAGTACCAGGCCTGGCCAGACTGGGAGGTATTGGCAGGGCCTGGGCAGCAATGTGCTTTGTCTGCTATTGATGAAGTAGCCAAAGAAACATAGAGTCCCTCAGGTCTGACTCTCTTCCCTGTCCAGGGGAAAATAATTTAGCATGAGAACTTGAAATTGAAGTCGGGAGAAGATGAGATGTCTCTGCAGTTTTGTTAATTTAAAGTGGACTTTCATAGAATCATAGAATGGTAGGGATTGGAAGGGACCTTTAGAGATCCACTAGTCCAACCCCCCTGCAGAAGCAGGTTCACCTAGATCAGGTCGCACAGGAACATGTCCAGGTGGGTCTTGAAGACCTCCAAGGAAGGAGACTCCACAACCCCTCTGGGCAGCCTGTTCCACTGCTCCGTCATCCTCACAGTAAAAGAGTTTTTTCTTAAATTTAAGTGGAACTTTTTGTGTTCCAGCTTCATCCCATTACCCCTTCTCCCGTTGCTAGATACAATAGAAAAAAGAGATGTCCCAACCTCCTGACATCAACCATTTAGATATTTGTAAATGTTAATAAGATCTACCCTCAGTCTCCTCTTTTCTAGACTAGACAGCCCCAGTTCCCGCAGCCTTTCCTCATAAGGAAGATGCTCTAGTCCCCTGATCATCTTGGTGGCCCTGTGCTGGCCTCTCTCCAGAAGTTCTCTGTCCCTCTTGAGCTGAGGAGCCCAGAACTGGACACAGGACTCCAGATGAGGCCTCACCAGGGCAGAGTAGAGGGGGAGGAGAACCTCCCTTGACCTGCTGGCCACACTCTTCTTGATGCATCCCAGGATGCCATTGACCTTCTTGGCCACGAGGGCACATTGCTGGGTCATGGTTAGTTTGTTATCAATCAGGACTCCCAGGTCTCTCTCTGACTTTTTTAGAGATTATTTTAAACTATAAACATTTCTAACCATAGCCAGGATTTTAAATGTACTAAATGGTCTGGCTGCAGGAGTTTGGACTTCTGTGGAAATTGCTGCCATTTGCAAAATTTGGATGCAGTCACTGGGATGATTTCAAGTCTCTCCACCCCTCAGGATGAGTCTTGAATCCTAGCTGCCAACTTGGCTCCAACTGCACCACCTGCATCTATCAGAGCCTCAGCGACCCAGTCGGCCCCTCCGCTGCTGTCAGCAGAGGGCAATGAAGGCCAAGTAGAAAACCCCACGCCACTCAGAAGACAAAGAGCTGATTTTTTTTTTCCTATCCCAATTACAAGATGAACAGAACCCATATCTATCTCCTTTCCCAAATCTAGGTTCAGATTTCTTCCCCATCTGACAGCAGAGCATTTTGCGCTTGTGTTTACTCAGTGCAGAGCAAAGTTTCTCTTCCCATAGAGATACTTCCTCTGCAGCAAACGCTCCCTCCATGCACACAAGTATGGGCCTTCCCAAACTCCCCCTATGCTCACACTGGACCCGAGGTCGAAATACTTCCCACCATCTATTCATCAGTGCAGACTCTGGGGAGATTTCATTTTCTCTCTGTTTCTTTCTTTCTAAAAGCAAAGATAAGCCCTGTGTGTGCTTCAGACCCTTGCAGCCTCAACGCCAAGACTCTATATAAATACAGTTGCTAAGGAGAAAACATCGCTCTCCCCATGTCCTCCTAAAGATCCTAATTCAAACCAAGTGTGCTTGCTCTCGCAGGGCACCAAAGCAATGCGAGGCAGTGAACTCCACGCAGGCAACCATCAGCATGGAGAACAAGCTGAAATGATTTGGTTTTGACCGCCAGATGACCTCAAGGGCTGCCCAGCCTGATGGACAGTCAGACCATTATTCCTTTTAACACACATTCTTTTCCCGAAACACAGACATCACTCTGTCGGTTCGCAGGGATAGAGAGAGCAAACACCATCTAAACCAGCCATGACCCCGCCCGCTGGGTTATGGGCCCTAAGGCGAGGGGGAATTCATTCAAGGAAGAAAGGTAACAGCTCGCCTTTCACAAAGAGCCCCCAAAACCTCGAGCCTGAGAAAACCATGACACACCATGGCAACTCGGGGAAAGGAGGGTATGGAGCTCCATGTTCCCATCCCCATGCCCTGCAACAAAAGGGAAGAGGCAAATCTCTCCTCTCTTTGTGCTTCCTGATGCTGGGTTGGCTTTTCTTCCTAACCCAAATAAACACTAAACCTCCCTCACAGTACAGATGGGAACAGTCATGCTGCTCCATGCTCTTTTATCAGAGGACATGAAATCCCAATTCCTTCTATTCCCCTCCTCTCTTCCACTGACACATAATTTTTTGGTCTTATTATCCCAAGCAAAACGAGGCAAGAGAAAACGAGCCCTGCTGCTAATAGACCAGAACAACCTATTAATCCAGAGCAAAATTAAGTAGCACAAAGGTTAGAGAAACAAGAGTCTGGCTGTTTTTTACCCTCATAATCAAGGCCCAAGCCTAAAGTCTACAGATGACAAGACTGTTTTCTGCTGACTTTAGTGAGAGACAGACCAGGAGATTTGAGCACAGTGAAGGATCTGTAGATATTCAGAGCTGTTTTGCCTCAACAGAATCAGTATTTCATCAATATCTTTATTTTCCTGTCACCTTGCTGCAAGACTACTAGCGCCCATGGCTGTCTCAGTTTCCCCAATGGAAAAATGACAATAATAATTAATTATCCTCCATCAGGTTTGTCAGAAAGAACATCTATTCACACAGAATCACACAATGATAGGGGTTGGAAGGAACTTCTAATGATCATCTAATCCAACCCCTCTGCTAAAGCAGGTCCACTTAGGTCACATAGGAACACATCCAGGAGGGTTTGGAAATTTCCAGAGAAGGAGTCTCCACACCCTCCCTGAGCAGCCTATGCCAGGGCTCCCTCACCTGAACAGTAAAGTTGTTTTTCCTTAATTTAAAGTGGAACTTTTTGTGTTCCAGCTTTTGTCCATTCTCCCTTGTCCTGTCACTGGACACTACAGAAAAAAGTGTTGCCCCATCCTCAAGTCTTGAAGCACTTAATACCAGATGGAAGAGAAGAAAATCCACAAGTTGTTACAAATACACTGTTATTATACAAATTTACTCTGCCCGAGCCAGTAGCTTAGAAAGATGATGAATTCTTCTGGAAAAATTAATACAAAGCAACGAAATGTGCTTTGAGGTGCAAGGGGCAGCATGGAGAGAGATTTTCTGCCCCCTGTCCCAAAGAGATGATTCATTCCATCTAAAAAGAAAGTGAGTAAATAAATACAAATGTCAAGCCCACAACATGAGAGGGGAAAAAGGTAAAATAAAGCTTTTCATCTCCCTTTTCAGTGGCTGCAGCAGGCAGAGCCTTGTCTGTCCCGAGCCCACTTTAATTTCCCTCTTGGAATGACTGACAAGACATGTTGAGCTAATGCCACTTTCACAAAATTCAGCCTCTACTGCTGGAAACAGCCCGGCAGAGGCAAGGACAGGGGCAGGGGCAGGGGCAGCAGTGCCAGGGCACAAGCCTCAAGAAAGGAGGAAAAGGAGGTAGGAGGCCTCCATGAATGAGCAAGGATCTGCTGGGACAACTCAGGCAGAAAGCAGCCATCTATGAGAGGTGGAAACAGGGGCTGGCTTCTTGGGAAGAGTATAGGAACATGGCCAGGGCATGGAGGGGTGCAACTAGGAAGGCCAAAGCCCTTCCAGAATTAAATTTAGCCAGGGATGTTAAGGACAGCAATAAGGCATTTTTCAAGTCCATCAGCAGCAGAAGGATGGCGAGGGGGTATATGGGCCCGCTGCTAAACACAGAGAGTGCCCTGATGTCTGAGGATGCAGAGAAGGCCGAAGTACTGAATGCCTTCTTTGCTTCAGTCTTTACGGCCAAGGCTGGCCCTCGGGAAGCCCAGTCCGGCAAGCAGTGTGGCTTGGATGAGTGGACAGTGAGGTGGATGGAGAGCTGGCTGAATGACAGAGCCCAGAGGATGGTGATCAGTGGCACAGAATCGAGTTGGAGGCCTGTGGCCAGTGGAGTTCCACAGGGATGGATTCTGGGGCAAGTCTTGTTCAACCACCTGGATGAGGGGACAGAGTGTACCCTCAGCAAGTTCCCTGATGACACCAAACTGGGAGGACTGATTGATTCCCCAGAAGGCTGTGCTGCCATTCAGCGGGATCTTGACTGGCTTGAGAATTGGGCAAAGAGGAACCTTATGAGGTTCCACAAGGACAAGTGCAGAGTCCTGCATCTGGGAAGGAACAACCCCATGTACCAGTACAGGCTGGGGGTCCAACTGCTGAAGAGCAGCTCTGCAGAGAGAGACCTGGGAGTCCTGATTGATAATAAACTGAACATGAGCCAGCAATGTGCCCTCATGGCCAAGCAGGCCTATGGCATTCTGGGATGCATCAAGAAGAGTGTGGCCAGCAGGTTGAGGGAGGTTCTTCTCTGTTTCTACTCTGCCCTGGGAGGCCTCATCTGGAGTCCTGTGTCCTTTTCTGGGCTTCTCAGCTCAAGAGGGACAGGGAAGTGCTGGAGAGAGGCCAGCACAGGGCCACCAAGATGATCAGGGATATGGAACATCTTTCATACGAGGAAAGGCTGCAGGAACTGAGGCTGTTTAGTCTGGAGAAGAGGAGATTGAGGGGAGATCTTATTAACGTTTATAAATATCTAAAGGGTGGGTGTCAGGAGCTTGGGACATCCCTCTTTTCTATAGTAGATAGTAACAGGACAAGGGGTAATGGGATGAAGCTGGAACACAAAAAGTTCCACTTAGAAAAAAAGTATTTCACTGTGAGGGTGCCAGAGCAGTGGAACAGGCTGGCCAGAGGGGTTGTGGAGGCTCCTTCCTTGGAGGTCTTCAAGACCCGCCTGGACATGTTCCTATGTGACCTGATCTATTTGAACCTGCTTCTGCAGGGGGGTTGGACTAGATGATCTCTAAAGGTCCCTTCCAACCCCTACCATTCTATGATTCTATGATATTCGGTCATCCCTTTCCTCCTCCTGGCTGGAGGCAGAGACCCTCTATTTCTGTTCTTCATCAGAGTATTCACTATCTGACCCTTGCAATTGCAGACCTGAAGTCCCCTCATCAGCATCGCAGGAGGTGATTTCAGCTCTTTTATGCCTGGAAGATTGCTGATTGTCTTCTTTTGTCCTTGCAGCTACTATGCTGACAGCCATCTTGGGTGATCCCTTCTAAACAGCTGTCTTCCCCCTCAGTTCACGTACATGGACTTCCAACTTAAAACAGGATTCACTATCCCACTTCCTCATATCCTCTCCTTAGTGTCATGGTTTGGCCCAGCTAGCACAGTAGCACCACGACAGTCTCTCGCTCGGTGCCTCCAGTCATCCTCACCCTCGTTAGGATGGCGGAGGCCCCAGCGAATTTGGAGTAAAAAGATAAGCAAGATTGTTGTGGATTAAGACAAGGGCAGGGAGGGCTCGCTGCCAATTATGGTTTCGGACAAAATACACTCCAGTACTCGACTGAGAAAGTAGGAAAGTTTATTCTGCTGCCTACAAGAAATAGAACAGAACAAAAAGCAAAAAGAGAGTAGGATGATGAGAAAATTACAACCAGCACTTTAAGCTCTCCCTCCCCCATCCCTCCTTTCTTCCCAGGCCCAGCTCACTGCTCCCCATATCTCTACCTCCTCCCCCCTCAACGGCTCAGGGGGGCAGGGAATGGGGGATGTGGTCAGTCTCTCACAGATGGGCTCTGTCGCTTCTGTCTTCTCAGATGAGGACGGCTCCTGGCATTCTTCCCCTCCGGGGTTCCTCCTCCGGGACACAGTCCTTGGTGAATATCTCTGGCGTGGATTCTTCACCACGGTTGCAGTTTCTGCAGTTGCAGGGTCCCTCTTGGGACAAGGCCTCTTCTGGGCATAAGTTTAATGAGTTTCTTGGGTGTGGGTTCTTCCCCACAGTTACAGCTTCTGTGAACATGAGATCTCTCCCATGGGACACAGCCTCCTCTGGCCACAGTCACTGCCCCTAGCACGAGATCTTTAATGAACAGAATCACTGTCCCTGGCTTGGGGTCTTCTTCAGCAAAATTAGTCTTTGCCCCTGATACAGAGTCTTTAATTAAATGCAAACGAATCTCAGCTTCACCACTCCTCTCTGTAGAATGCAGGAGAGTCTCTGCTCCAGCACACCTCCTCCTCTCTTCCCTCACTGACCTTGGAGTCCGTATGGTTGCTTCTCTCTCTCTTCCCGCTCCTTGCAGCACCATCAGCCAGAAAAGAAGAAAGGACAGAAGAAGGAAGAAAGAGGAAGAACCCTCCTCTTCCTGCTGCTTCTTAAAAAGTGATCATGGAGGCATCTTCATCAACCACCTCGATGAGGGGAAAGAGTGTACCCTCAGCAAGTTCCCTGATGGCACCAAACTGGGAGGACTGGCTGATTCCCCAGAAGGCTGTGCTGCCATTCAGCAGAATGTAGACTGGCTTGAGAGTTGGTCAGAGAGGAATCTCATGAGATTCAACAAGGACAAGTGCAGAGTCCTTCATCTGGGAAGGAACAACCCCACACTGGGGGTTGACCTGCTGGAGAGCAACTCTGCAGAGACAGACCTGGGAGTCCTGATTGATAATAAACTAAACATGAGCCAGCAATGTGCCCTCATGGCCAAGAAGGCCAATGACATCTTGGGATGCATCAAGAAGAGTGTGGCCAGCAGGTTGAGGGTGGTTCTTCTCTGTTTCTACTCTGTCCTGGTGAGGCCTCATCTGGAGTCCTGTGTCCTTTTCTGGGCTCCTCAGCTCAAGAGGGTCAGAGAACTTCTGGAGAGAGTCCAGCGCAGGGCCACCAAGATGATCAGGGACTGGAGCATCTTCCTTATGAGGAAAGGCTGCGGGAACTGGGGCTGTTTAGTCTAGAAAAGAGGAGACTGAGGGGAGATCTTATTAACATTTACAAATATCTAAATGGTGGGTGTCAGGAGGTTGGGGCATCCCTTTTTTCTGTTGTATCTAGTGATAGGACAAGGGATAATCAGATGAAGCTGGAACACAAAAATTTCCACTTAAATATAAGAAAAAACTATTTCACTGTGAGGGTGACGGAGCAGTGGAACAGACTGCCCAGAGGGGTTGTGGAGTCTCCTTCCTTGGAGGTCTTCAAGACCCGCCTGGACATGTTGCTATGTGATCTGATCTAGGTGAACCTGCTTTTGCAGGGAGGTTGGACTGGATGATCTCCAAGTTCCCTTCCAACCCTACCATTCTATGATTCTATGATTTGCTCTCTACTTGAGATCTAAGCTCAGAAAGGATTCTGCATCTGAAACACAAGTGCTCAGCCTGTTTTTTACTCTGGTAAGAGAGAAACTGAATTGTAAAGGGTGAGCCGAGTCCCTTTTACCTACAGAATCTTCTCCACTGCAGCTTGTTTCGTGGAGAGCAAGAACACAGGGAGCATTATAACTCCTCTTAACAGGAAGTAGCAAGAAACTTTGCATGTCTCCAGCCTGCTCTATGTCTAGGAAAATCTTACAGGGGTCTTAAATTATTTTTTTTTAAGTTGCTTCCCTCAGTCCCTGATATTTTGCATTCTGTTGGCTCTTTGTTTTCTCTAGCATGGTGACTGTGCAGTAGAGTGTGCCTGACCCCTGCTCTTTGGTGAGAAGTGTGTCTAATGCTCCTACAAGGTAACCTTTTCACTGGAGTTTTCTTGGGTGACCCCAGAGTTCCATCTGTCCGAAGACTAACTCCTATGGCATGTGGAAAATGCAGCTGATCTGTCTCCAAAATGTCTCCTGCAAGCCCGAACCCATCTGCATCTTTTCTGCTTTATCCAAGTTTGCAGTATGCCATATTTTCCCCCTCTCCCTCTGTACAAGCTCAAAAATTAACTCTTTCTGCCCAAGCAGAGAGTTTCATTTAAGCAAAATGAACTAGGCATTGGGAGCAAGTTTAGACTGACTTCAACCCACACAAATCCACAGCAACTTCAACTAAATTATGCTCTGAGTTTACTTTGTAGTGGTTAAAAAAATAATCTGGCCATTTATTCCCTTTCTTCCCCCAGGAGTGTTTGTATATCTCATCTTGTCCATAGTCCCTGTTTGACAATTGACAGAGTCAACACTGCCGTGGGGACAATAAGATACTGTTGGTATTGCTTAAGAGACAAGCTCAGAATGGAGAGTTGCTCATTGCTGCAATCATTGCTAAACTACAGACATGAGGGATTTTAGGCAAACGATCAGCTGAATGAGGACTGTACCATGGAAGAGTGCATTTCCACTTGGATGAAAGCAACAGTATGTCTTGATTCTTGAATCTTCTTAATAGTGAATTAGTGGCTAAAGATCTCCAGAGCACAATCAGTAGGATGTTCCAGCCTGGGAGCATGTGGATTTTCAGCATCAGTCTCTGGGTTTAGACAAGTTCTAGTAATTAGCCAAATATTTGCAGTAGCAGTGAACTGCAGAGAAATCCTCAGTCTCAAGTTGAGAGCCAATGGGCATGAAATGGTGGCATTCAATGACTGTCCTGCCATTTAAAAGTGACTTAAAATAAAGGAGGAAAATGGTAAAATGAAGCCGCATTTGATTCAATGGCTCTTTGCCATCCTGTCCTACAGTTTGGGGATTTCCCTCCTGCCTCCCTAGGAAACCCTGCCTAGCCCAAGCAACAAGGATTGACGTTCAGATATGTTCAGCCACACTCATGAAATTCCTGGGTTTCCGCTTCATTTAGATGATTAACATCTAAAAACAAACGCCAGCACCGATGGGTGGTGCCTACAAAGCTGCCCTTGCAACACAGGGTTAGAGATGTTCACTCCTCCCCAGGCTGAGCACACCTGAACATAGAATCATAGAATCATAGAATCATAGAATCATAGAATCATAGAATGGTAGGGGTTGAAAGGGACATTTAGAGATAAGAAGTTCTCTGTCCCTCTTGAGCTGAGGAGCCCAGAACTGGACACAGGACTCCAGATGAGGCCTCACCAGGGCAGAGTAGAGGGGGAGCAGAACCTCCCTTGACCTGCTGGCCACACTCTTCTTGATGCATCCCAGGATGTCATTGGCCTTCTTGGCCATGATGGCACATTGCTGGCTCATGTTTAGTTTATTATCAATCAGGACTCCTAGGTCTCTCTCTGCAGAGTTGCTCTCCAGCAGGTCAATCCCCAGCCTGTCCTGGTGCATGGGGTTGTTCCTTCCCAGATTCAGGACTCTGCACTTGTCCTCATTGAACCTCATGAGATTCCTCTCTGCCCAACTCTCAAGCTGGTCGAGATCCCGATGAATGGCAGCACAGCCTTCTGGAGAATTAGTCAGTCAAAAAACTTCTCATTTATTTATTTTAAAAGGCCTAGATTTTCATTTTACAATGAAAGTGCAGAATCCAACTCCACATTCACTGGGAGTGAGGATCCAACACCCACAGGCACCTTTGAGAAATTCCAACTTTCATTAAGAAATTACAAGAGAGCTTTGGTTCCCGCAGGCTAAAACGCATAATAACCTCAGAATTAACTTCAGTGTATTCACAGGATTAACATTGTACCAAGGGCTGATAATTAAAAGAATCCTGATAAAGATTCTCCCAAAAATTAATCAATAAAAACAGTAATAATGTTGTAACATTAAATCTGTGGGTTTGCTACCCCAGCTCGCACGATTAAACAAATCTCTTCTGCTCGCTGAAAACCCAGCACTTAAGTGATGTAAAAACTTTAGGAAGGGCAGTCAGTGTGACTGAGTGACAAAAGCAGAGCTTTTCTACCCCAATTAGGCTCTGGCACTTGAAATCCAAGGCAAGTGCTCTGCTGAGCTGAACCTCCTCAACAGCCCCCAATAGCCCATCACTCCTGCCTCTTTTATTTTTAAACTTCAGGTTTTTGCAATGAGGAAAAAGAATGGCAGCCATTAGAAATACTAGTTAGAGACTTAGTCCAAAATCAATTTTAATTAAAAACACACAGCTTTAATGTTGAACATGGTCATTTTTAGCATTGCTGCTGACTAGACGATCTGTGCAACCTGACCACTGTTGATATGCAAGGAAGGACTTTCCACCAGGAGCAACCCTTGTTATTAATGGAGAGTTGGATGTAAAGCCCTAGGGGTCAGGGGAACCCTCTTATGGCTGTCAGCCATCTCTAAATGATGTTTGGGTCACAGAGTCTGATGCCTGGATATGTTCCATTTTGGGGAGGGAGGATATGTGGATGAGAAGGGGCTGGTGAGGTGGGTGTGGGGGTAAATAAGCTGTGAGGAGCAGTGCTGTGGTTTTATGAGAGCTGCTGTGACCCAGAGTCAGTTGGTCACATGCAGCCAGTGCCCATTACCAAATCAATAAGCATTAAATCAACCTCATTTTCTACTATTTAAATTAACTATAACTGTTTTAATTGCAGATTCATAGCCTGCAAACTGCTAATTACACTTTACATTATAGCTGAGATTTGCTTGCACATGACAACACACTGAGAGCACTCTACAAACCCAGCCCTGCTGAAACCTTCCTTTCCCCACCAGCCTTCAGCGTACAGGAGGAGACCCATTAAAACCAGGGGAAGGGGAGGGGAGGGAGGACTGGGAACACATAGCGTGGGAGCTCGGCACAGGGTAATGGTCACCACAGAACATAGCAGGAAGCTGGAAATTAAGGGCTTCTTCTTGCTCCCACAGAAGATGCTGCTGTGTCTGGCAGGAGCCAGAGGTTATGGGGGAGCCACCTTGTGTGGGGTGTACCTCTGGGGTCCCTTATCACTCAGATGAGGTTATGGGGTTATAAATCCTAAAGAAGAGCCTGAGTGCAAAATGGCAGTGACTTTCAGCAGTGCTGGGCAGGTGGAGAGAGAGGATCAGACACCCCAAAGGGTAAAATCAGGCCAGGGACACAGGTGAGCTTGGGCTGTCCCCAGGCTGGAGCTTCCCACCAAGTCTAAACTCTTGGAAGCAGGAACTAAGTCCCAAGAAATGCAGCGTCAGGGCCAGATCCTACAAATGCCCATGTGGCACCCGATCAGCTGGAGCCCAGCTCCTCATGCAGACAGCAGCACTGTGAGGCTCAGGGCACAAAGGTGCCTTCTCTCAGCCCTTGATTGCATTTCTCCCTAATTTCCAGATTGCTCTCCATCAAAGCACAGATCTGCTTGATTAAAAAATAAATTAAAAAAAAAATCCCATTCCATCATTAAGGCAGGAGCTCTTTAAACAATCTCTGAAAGTTTTCATCTTTCCCAGGGAGTGCACACCCTGCTTTTGGCCCTGGACATCATTCTGACATTTTGCCTTTGTTGCTCTTGTCTTCTTCTCATCCTACCTCTGAGATAAGGAATAGTCTGTAGGTAAACGGAAGTTTGTTAATTTTTTATAGATGTCAGTCTCTTGACATTAGTGCTAGACAGACTAGTTCCTGGGTCAGTGGCAATAACCCCAGCAACACTAAAACACGCTCAGAGTAAACACTTGAGGGTGGGCAGTGAGGGATTATTCCACAGCAAATTTGCTCAGCTCTGGCTGCAGCCTCCCCTCAGCAACAAGGATCTGTGGGTGCACGGGGCCAGGCTCCCTCCACACTCAGCCCCAGAGACTGAGTCCCTCTGGCACATCAGTGAGGCCACAGGCAGTGAGGGGAGTCCCCAAGTAACTTTTTGGAGTTTTAAAAGCAATGAGCAATACTTGATGGACTTGGCATCACTGATGGGAAGCTGCCTCCTCAGCGGCAGAAGTTTACACAGCCCTTTCTTCCCCAACTCTCCAAGAGACAATTTTTTTCCCCGTGATTTTCTCAACCTGTGTGTTTTTACATCTCAGCTGTGCACCAAGGCAGATGGATCATACATTGCAAGTCAAGAGTGATCTCTGCTAAAGTCCCTGTTTCCTGTACAATCAGCAAGTGACACTAGTGACAAAGCTGGGATTAGGACTAGATATAAGGAAGAAATTTTTTACTATGAGGGTGCTGAGACACTGGCATAGATTGCCCAGAGAGGCTGTGGCTACCCCATCCCTGAAACATTCAAGATCAGGCTGGACAGGACTTTGAGCAATCTGTGCTGGTGGAACGTGTCTCTGCCCATGGTAGGAGGTCAGACTGGATGACCTTTAAGGTTTCCTCCAACCCAAACCACACTATGGTTCTATGGATGGGGCTCTGAGCAACCTAATCTAGCTGAAGATGTCCCTGCTCAGTGCAAGGGGGGCTGGACTAGACGATCTTTAAAGGTCCCTTCCAACCCAAACTATTCTATGACTCTATAAATACTTTCACCCAATGTCATGGGTACTCTTGAATCTAGCAGTCTCAAGTACTTCCACAAGCTCCCATCATCAAAGAAAGAACTGTCATGACAGGATATGAGCAACAGAAAAATAAAAGGTACCTGTCAATACTATTGACAGAGGAGACTGAGGAGCAGAAAGACACATCTAGCCTTCCTCACCCCCACAGTGACCAAGGCTGCATGCACATGAGTCCATACAGCTCCAAGATCTTCAATTCACCATCTCCTGAAGCATCTTCATGGTGTCTCTATCCTCCCTCTCTTCCTTGCACCAGCACAGTCCCAGACCATAAAGCTCCTGGCTCAGCAACTGGACTGAGCCCCCAGCTCTCTGGCAATGTTTTCTCAGCATTGCCAGAATTGTCTGGAGTTTTGGTTTTTTGCCAGGCCAGAGCACTCGGGGAAAGATCAAATGCTTCATACTGCCATGCAGACTGCCCTTCATGGAGAAGGCTGTTTACAGGATCTTGGTCCATTCTCTTGGGTCTGAACAAGAAATTTAATTCTGGACTCCCAGATTTTCTATCTGCACAGCTGGCTCTGTAACAGGATTTCTGCATGCATGCTGGGTATAAGCTGCGACTGCTTAAACATCCAATTTCAGCACAGCAAGAATTAGCTCATCCATAAATCACAGCAGGCCTGCAGCTCCTCTGTCCTCTCAAATGCCCAAAGCACAGATTAGCGATGAAAACATCTGATTTTCTAGATGCTCTACTTGATAATAAGCTAGTGAATTCCCCTGGATGGATTTCTCAAACAGTCCTTTTAAAACAACAACCTGCCCCTCCCCAAGAACTGTAGTTTCCAAGGCTATGCTAGTGGATACCCCCCATCTGTCCCCTCTAGATCCCAAGGTACGGCTCCACTGGGACAGTTAATAGTGAGTTAACCAATATCATGACTCTCTCCCATGTATTTCCCTGGTCTCCATTACTGCCCTGAGTGCTGCCAGAGCTGTCTGAGCACTTTGCAGTCATTAACGTCCCCCTGAGCATGAGGATCTGTTATCCCCATCCCACATTAGCCATGCTGTGGCTCAATTTCCCACAAACCTGGGAAGAATATTCAAGGCAGAGACCTGCCTGCTGGGCAAGGCAGCCCATCACCCTCAGACTCCCTCCCCAGCCTCCTCTTTCTCCAAAGTGGAAGAAAAGATGTTAAAAGGAATGTGTAAATGGTGGTCCTGCTCTGGCAGGGAGGTTGGACTAGATGATCTTTTGAGGTCCCTTCCAACCCTTAAGATTCTGTGATTCTGTGACTTGGAAAAAAGGAGACACTAAAATGTACAAATACTGTTCCAGGGAAGAGATTTTTATCCCAATCTCTGGGCTCTCAAGGTGAAGATCACAGAAAAGACCCTGTAAGCAGCATCCTACAAAAGTCTCCCTTCTTTTAAATACAAGTATTTAAAAGGTGTCTGTCAAGAGGATGGAGCGGCACTTTCCCTTTTCTGTGAGGGAGCCCTGGCACAGGCTGCCCAGGGAGGATGTGGAGGCTCCTCTGGGAGGATGTGTTCAGGTGCAATCTGATTTAGGTGCACCTGCTTTAGCTGGGGGGTTGGATCTTTAGAAGTCCCTTCCAACCCCCACCATTCTGTGATTCTCCTATCACCCAGCTTTGCTCAAACCCAGTCTTCAGGCTTTGGTCCAAGGGAAAGCTATCCAACGTGCTGGGATGCATCCCAGATTGGCTGGGAAACCTGCTTCCAGTAAGGGCTGTGGAGCTGGGCTGAGCATGTGGAGCTGGGCTGAGTATGGTGAGAGCTCAGCCCGTGGGCAGGGAGGTAAAGGCTCAACTCGCCACATTCCTAGCCTGAGCAAAGCTGAGTAACGCACAGGACCCCAGAGGAAGCAGAGAAAAATGAGGGGATGCTCAGGGCTCTAATAGGTCCCCACCCAGGTAGGAGAAAATGTGCAAAAAATTGCCAGAGTTAATAAAACAGTCTCCTTGACACCATAGGTTCTAATGATATAGCCTGTGTCATGGACACTAAGTGACTTTTTACTTTGCTGATCATTGATCCAGCAGACAGTAAAAGCTCTGAATTGGATCAATGCAGCTGTCGCAAGCTGGCAGCGAGGCCGCGTGCTTGCAAACTGCAGGACGTTTCACATGAAGCAGTTTACTGCTCTTGCACTATGACCTGTTTGGAAATGAAACATCTGGCCATTTACCTCTCCTGCTTTTAATACAAAGATTAATCCACGCTATGAACTATTTACCAGAAAGATCCATTTTCTTTTTTTTTAGAAAAAAGAGGCAATGATTGTTACAGCAAAGAGAAGCATCAGCTTTTTACCTTCGTTAAGTTTAATTTTATTTAAAAATGTTTTGGAGTTAAAAAAAAACCAAAACAAACACTCACACTTATACAGCAAACAAATCTGAGCAGCCCTGAGGTAGATGGTGGATGGATGCCCATGGATGGGACCACAGCCTAAAGCTGTCCCCAGAGCTGGGGCACATGATGTCTCTGGCTGTCCCAGGGCCCTACAAGGTCCAAGTCACGGTCCCTGTGCCAAGTCAAGGCACTTATTCCCTCCTTCCGTGTCAGACACAGCATTTCATAGAAATCATAAAAGAATCATAGAATTTGGCTTGAATTTGGTTAAATTTGGCTGAAACTGGTCAACTGGTTAAAAAGTAAGACTGAAACTGGGAACTTGGGCAGGTGGGGCAAGCAATAAACTTCACTCTCCTCAAGAAATCCAGATAAAAGCAATAATTAAAGCAGCAAGTTCCTGCAGGAAGCAAAGGATGCACTAAACATTTCTTCTGTTTTGATCTCCTCAGGTATAAACACCTGCAGGGCAACAAGCACAAGGAAACCCTGGACAAAGGGCATAGAGTCACCCCCGGATGATGACAGGAATGTCACCACAGCTCCATGCCTCATTTTTCACCTGTGGGCTTGCAACACCCATAGTTGGTAGAAAAGAAACGCAGATGGATTAATATTTAACAGTGCCACCTGGGCATCTTTAAACATTACACAATACGTTTACAACTTGCTTTAACGTTACTCCAGCTCTATAAAGTTTCTGCAAAGTCAGTCACCTGTGCTTAGCCTAAGTGTGTGTTTTGTGTTGCTGGGAAGAAAACAATTCATCAGGAGCTGGAATTCAGTGTGGCCTCTCATGAGCAGCTCGGACCTGATGGATAGAAAGCACAGTCTGTTGGGGCCAGCACCAGACTGGAACTGGGGTGACTGGTCTCAAACATCTGCTCTGCCACTGAGTCCTCGACGGCCCTAAGCACATCACTGAGCCTCCAATGCGCCTCTGCTCCCCAAGTGTCACACGGGGCACAGCTAGTGTGAAAGGAAAGATACTAAAATAAAAAGAAAGGAGTCTGTAAGGTCCCTGTAACTGCTTAGTGTATTTGCAAAAAAAAGAGTAGAGCTGGAAGAACTGCCACCCCAGCCATTGCATGGAAGGTTGGTGGGGAAGAGATCTACAACTCAGACTCACCTATCACTCCATCACCTCTCAGTTCCTCCTCAATTCCTTTAACTGAGCAATGTTGGCAGAGTCTCCTGAAACATCTTTGACGAAAACAGGGAAGGACTGGGCCCCAGTTTAAGGAAAAAACTGGTCTTGCTCTTAACCACATGCCCATACCAGTCTTCGTGCAAGGCAATGTCCAGTCACTATCTCAATGCTGCAGTTTATAGGCCATCCAGGAACTGCTGTAATTGCACTAGCTTGGGCAATTGAGATTTTTTTTTGCAAATTTATGTTTCACAAGCATACCAGAGTACCCATCCACAAAGATGGGACAAGCACCAAGTTATCCTCTGGGATCCAGAACTGAAGAGAGGGGGAAAAAAAGTATTTTGGCATCCTTTGCAGAATAAGTGTATGAAGCTAAGCATATGCTAGATAAACACATCTCCCTGGACCAGACACATCTGTCTGGCTCCTGAATTAACAATATCTGAGCCTGGTTGGGATAGGTGATTGACTCTTAGCCATTACATTAACTATTTCCCTACAAAAAGACAAGCCTGTCAGATTTTTAGTCTCATATGTAGAGAACATACACACACACACATGCTATGGGACAAGAGAAACAAAAAACATCCAGTTGCTTCTTTACAAGCATTCTCACTTGAACCAAATATTTGCAATATGTTTATACAGTGAGCTGCATGACCTTTTATAGAGCTAGCTGAACAAGCATGAGCTTCACAGCCCTCAATGCGAGACAGTCACCTACAGAGTCCTAGGAGCCATGTTAAAGATGCAGCACTATTCCTCCCCTTATCCTCATTTTATCGATGAAGGAAAGGCAACAACTGCTCTTTCAAAAACATTGCCAAAGATTCATCTAAGTTGTCTTTTTTTTTTCTCCTGACTAAAACATTTCTCAGAAGCACAATAAAGTGCAACACAAATACCAAAAAGCTTTCAAATACCAATTATTAACTGGGAGCACTACATGAGGCACAGCAGACTCCAACCAGGCACAGGCACAATATCAGATGTTTGTTAACAGGGACAGTCAACCTCACAGGGAAAACTCTAAGATCCGATACCAAACTGGTTTAAAACCAGTCAAGTCTCTCCCCACGTAGTTTTTGCTTTCTGTACCTTTTGCATACAAAAGCACAGCATTTAAGAGCACCTGTACAAAGGGGACTGCACCCACGGAGATGAAGGCATTTAGAAACTGGCATTCAAATGGTGGCTTTGAGGTCGTGTGCTCACTCAGTCAGTGCTGGTTCAGGGTTGTGCAGTGCAGTCTTTTAACTCGCACCCTCTTAGTTAAAAGTGTCTTGGAGAATTTATTCCATTTTCTTTTATAGGACTGTTCCCTTTGGAGCCAAAGAGTAGACCTTGGTAGTTTTACCTTGCTGCTGATGTGGCCCTTGCTTGCCAAGAACTAAGGGACTGTCACTATGCTGCAAGATAGAAAATGCAATATCGGGTATTGCACAAAAGGATGGTTAATTTCTGGAGTCCTTCAAATGTCTTATAAAAACTCCCATATATAAATAACATCAGTATGGAAGCAGAGGTCCCTGCAGAGATCAGGGCCCTCTCATGCAGGGTGTTTTATATACATGTTGGAAAAGGCTGTCTATATTCAGAGGAGATTATATTTTAAACAGCAGATAATAAATCTCATTTTGCAAGTGGGGACAGAGACATAAAGATAATTTGCACATGCAGAATCCGTTGCTAAGCCAGACGCTGTGCTCAAATCCTCTTATAGGTCCTGTCCACTGCCACAGTCACCAAAGCATCCTTTTCCTCCCTCATCCAATACTGTCATGTAACGTTGCCAAGTTCCTCCAGAAAATAACCCATGCTGTCACGTCGCTTAACTGCTGTTCTGGGGCAAATTCTCTGATTGGCAGTACTGATGCAACTCTGCTCACTTCAGTCTGGCTGCAGTGGAAAGTCAGGATAAATTTGGCCCTTGGGCATCTCCAAAAATAATTGAAGGTGAGAAAAACACAATAGCAACATGCAGTTTTTAAAAGTATACAGAAAATATATTTTTAAAAAAGATAAATTATATATGTGTATACAATGCCCAGAGATGCCTCGATTTATATGATACAGTTTCCTGAGAACAGTACAGCTCCAGGCAACAGAAATGAGAAGTCAAGCAGTACTGTATCCCAGAGATTGTGACATCTTAAAACAGGGAACAGAGGTGCCCTTGGGGCATCCCTTAAAAATTATTACTGAGCAACAAAACAACAATGTAAGTTAATTTCATTGAAATTAATAGTCATTTCCTCCCCTTGAGCACACAGAGAGGTACAATCAGAGTAAAAAGGGGCTGCTTGCTGCTGATGGAGCTGCTCAGTTTTCCCCTCAAAAAGGAGATAGTAGCCTCTTTTCAGGATTTCTAACAGACATGGGATTTCACATGCATCTAATCTATCAGCAAATCCCATCCTGGAAAAAAACTTTGGTCCAGAAATAGGGTTTCTTGCATGTTGTAACCTCTGCTGTGATTTAATTGAACTGGATTACAATAACTCTAAAGTGAGTGTAGTTAGACTAGAACGGATCTGGTTTATGTTGGTACAACTTGTTTACTTCCTGGGGAAGTATTCTGGTACCAGTGCCTCCACGTGAAGGGGTCGTATGTCTTAACGCATCGTTAAAACTGCAGGGAGGGAGTATGCAGACGTGCCTTTAATAGATGGAGGCTCCGACTCTTTAAAAAGACAATCCCCATTCAAAAAGTACTTACACACATGGTTAAGCCCTGCTGACTTAATTTGCTAAGCAAAGGTTGTTTTAAGCATATGCTTAAATATTTTGCTGTACTCGAGGCCACAGAACTTGGAGTTGCTCTGCCGATGAGGAGCAGACGAGTTAGGGAGGACCACAGGCAGAAGAGTTGCATGGGACCAAGCTCCACACTGGAGGAGCAATTCCAAGGTGCAACTCTAAAAATCCAACCCAGACAATGCTTTGAAGAAGGGGAAAGTTACTGAGGAAATAGTAGAACTTTAAGAGCAACTATATCAGGGAACAGCTTGCTTTTGCTCTACACCCTTGGGCTGGCTGCTTCATGCCTCAGTTTACTCCCACCACCCTGCTGTCTTCCTCTAGCCACCGTACTAAAAATCACTTTACTCCTTTCAACACAAGGATGAGTCAAAATGTCCTCTAGTGATAATGAAACAAAAGGGAAAATACTTGGAAATTTAAAATGAAGACCCAAAGCTTTCCATCATGTCCTCCTGCTGAAGTTCAGTAATATGAGGCAAAGAGAGTAACACATTACAAGTTTTCAGGATATTTGTAATGCCAGGGTCAAAGTGCTATGCACGAAATTGTGCCTAGACCCTCCGGACAACACTCTCCCAGGCAGATTTTCAGCTGGTGTAAATTGCTCAAACCTCATAATGAAGTTATGACAATTTATAACAGTTGAGGATCTGTTCATCTAATGAAGAGAAATACTGGGAGGAGGGAAGGAATTAGTTTTAAGTAAGAGCTCATTGCAGAACACAAACAAGCATCTTTAAGAGATCCCCAAAAACCATTCCCTTATCTAAAGAAAGGAGAAAGAACAACAAGGACCCTTCCTGAGCAATGATATTTTTCTTCTCCCCTTCAGCTGAACGATGGGATTCAATAAAAGCTTTTCAGACATGCAGGGAAAAAAATTATCTATAAGTAAGCAAAAATGTAAGTAGTATTAAAAAAAGGAGGCTTCATGTTTCTTCTGGGTTGCGGGTTGTTTTTTTTCCTGTTTCCCTCAAACAGGAAAGCCAGCCATGATGCCCATATTTCACTTCTGACAGTCCCTTCCATCACTGGAACAATAGCCCTGCACGGCTGACCAGGGACACAACCACACCGGAGCTTTCCCAAGACTGCTGTATCAACAGAAAACATCAGTCTCTATCTCCGATTCTCTTCCTGTGATTCTCTTGACAGAGCCCTCTCTCCAAGCCCTGGCTATTTCACACAATATCTACAAAATCCAGGCAAAAAAAGGGGCTCTGAGCAAAGAGCACAGATGTAAACCCTTTCATCCGGAGGTAGCCTGGGCAGTGGGAGTTCGCTGTGTTACGCTTGATATCCTACATTGATCCATAGATAAACTATCAGGGAAATAGCTCCTTCCTTACAATCCACCCTCTGTAAAAATAAAATACACCATCTCCATGTACAGAGCACATATGTCCTTTCCACAGGAGAGACCTCATTCCCTGCCACAGGTGTCCCAAGGACAGTTGTAATAAATACAACTATTCCAACTGTACAAGGAACAGCAGAGAGTTACTTATTCAGAGCAACTCAGACCAGAACAACTCAGCGATTGGATTTAATTATGCCTGTAGTAGACTATGTGCAAGGCACAAAATACTTGGGGAGTAATGGATGGGCAATATTTCAGCAACCCAAGATGGGAAAGAGCAGGGGATTTGAGCTGGTCCTTTCAGACATCAGAACAAAGTCTTCTGGGGCACCGGAAAAAGCCAGAGACAATGTGATAGGAGGCAAAAGATAAAGAGAAATGAAATAACTCCTTGATGATCCCTGTCTGTAAAGCACTGCACATTTTAATAGCACAGGGGAAAAAAAAAACCCAAACAGCAATGTTAAAATATAGTAAAATAAAAGCCACGTGATGCAAAATCTAACCTGGCTAGCTTCAATTCAGCCTTATTAATATTAACAAGAGCCTGAAGATTTTAAATCTTGATTTATAGTGTTCATTTTATTATAGCTAATCTAACTTTTTGAATGTGTGCCTCTTGTAGTTTTGCCAAGGAAGGAAGGAAGGGAAAAAGGTCAAAGCTCTTCAGCTGAAAGGATTGTTAAAACATCTGTCATTGTAAATGTGTAAAACAAAACCAGGCAGCAGTGAATTCTCTGTGTTTATTCGCTGTGCTACCTGGTAGAGGCAAAATTCATACTCCGCAAGTTTTACTAGTTATCATTTGTAGCAGAGTGGGGTGTGTTAATTTTTTTAGAAAATTGTTTCAATTAAAAACAAACACACACAAAAACAAAAAAGAGGGATTAAGTTGAGGATAAGTCTGAAAAATGCATCTAACTTAGCAGACTTCAAGTATTTTTTTTCCCAAACAGAAATGCAGATTGCAGCGATGAGATGAGTGAAAGGGATGCAGAGAACACCTGAAATATCCGCTGACAGCACTTATGTCGCAGGTGCTCGATGGCTGTTTACAGCAAGTGTCATCTGGCTGTATAGATATTATAACAATTATTCCGTCGAGATATGCTGCTCTCTAAATCATAGTAATATACAATAATTCCACTGGTCTTATAGGACTTGCTGTTTCTGTCTGTGCTCCCATTTAACCTGGGTAATGTGCTAAAACAAGCCTGCTTCATCATTAAGAATTGATTTTTTATTTATATGAGTGTCGCATGCAATCCCATGATATCCCTTTGTAATTCAGGAGAATGGGGGCTGCATCCCTGCATTCATCTCATTTTTATGGTGTCTCTTTAAAAATTTGCAGCATCTTGATGCATTTGGATATTTATGTTGAGATTTGTGTCCTCACGTGAGGCTGCTGCTTTGCTTCAGAGATCTATTTCACACAGCACCATCACAAAGTATCTAATATACTTCATGAGCTATATTACATCAGATAAGGATTTTATTTCTTTAAATTATTTAACCTTGGTAGAACCCACTGGGACCACATAAATTACAGCCCCACTAATGAAAATCATTAGTTAGGCTATTCAAAAAGACAACAGGAAAAGAATTAAATATCTTTTAAAATCAACACATATATAAATATATTTGAAATCCAAGATATTCGGTAATTCAGCACAATCACCTGTTTCCACACATTGGTGCTGATTAGAGCTCGATACCAAAACATCTCAGACAGCTATATGACATTTGTGCAGGATATACATTTTTTTCTTGCCTCTGATTTCTGAAGTCCTTTGAAAAGCTCCTCTGCTGCCTTCCAAAGAAGAGCAGGCTATTAAACACCTTTTTATCATCATCTCTAGAAGCAGAATTTAGTTCCTAATTAAAGAACACTCCATGTCTTTCCTTAAAGCTGGAACACGTCATCCAGCCATGGCAATCTGAGATGGTGGAGCTCAATACCCAAGTCTGGACTATACTTGCTCCTCCTGGAGAAGACCCCTGTGCTGGAAATCCAACTGGGGTCTGTGGAGGGCAGAGAGAAAAAAGGGGGAGGAAGCAAAATTAAGTACACTTGCTTCAAGTTGTTATCTGAGCATTAAGTAATAAACCCATCACATTTAATTTAGACTCTTCCCAACTAAGTATCTCATGGGGGACAATAACACTTTGCACCATCCATATCACTGCATTAACACAAGTTATTCATTTTTTGTCCAGCTTTTGTAAAGCAGAGCTGTGAATCTCACTGTTTGGGGCAGTGCTCCACACACACTGAAAATCATGATGTTTTGGGAGGATATGAGGAAAGACAACAGAATTTCAGATGAATTGTGCAGAAAAAAAAGGCCACAGAAGCACCATCTTCCCATTTTTGTCTTTGAGAAGAGTCAAACAAACCCCACAACTCACCAAATTGACCCAAATGGGGGTCAGGAGCACAGAGTAAGTCCTGACTTACATGGTGGAACCTCCAAGGGCTCTTGTGCCGATCTAGCCCCACTCTTAGAAGAAACCTTCAGAGAAAAGAGAGCATGAACCCCAAACATCCTCCTCCTCACTCCCAGAAATCAAACAAAGTCAGTTTCAGAAAGCCACAGCAAAAATAAAAATAACAAATGGGAATGATTTGAAGATGAAAAATCTCCTATGCTTGCAGTGCCCTGGAAGTGGAGCCACCTCTCCAAAAAATAAGCTGGATTTATGAAGCTATGGAAGATTCTTATGGTCTACAAGGAGGCACAAGAACAGCTCTGTTTTCTTGGGCCACTGGTGATCTCTCCCAGTACTCCTGAGCATCAGACTGGGCAGCCTTGACACAAACCAAGAACTCTACAGTTTTTCAAAAGCATTAGCCCTCAGATAAACATATTTTAGAGTGCTCAGAGTTTGCTCTGCTCAAATTCAGAGCAACTTTACCAGAAAAAAAAACAGAGCCAAAGGAAGACTTTACCCATCAGCTCCAGAGACAAAATCCGAGGGGTTGGACCCTCAGATCTAACAGGGCTTTGGATCATACACCACGTGTAGAATCACACATCACTGTGACCCCTATAAAACCCCAGATTTAAAATGGGGATTTAAGAATGGCAGTTCAATTTCCCAGCTTCAACAGATCTAAACTCAGAACACAGTAGAAGTCCAATATATTTTCCCTGCTTTAATTACTGCACCTTAGTTGATTTCAAAATGCTTTCATTTTTATTTTTCTGGGTTTTGTGGTTTGGGGTTTTTTTTGTTAAAATATACCCAGTGTGGAGTTAATTTTAACATTCAGCTGATAAACCATGAAAAATACGGGTTTTGCAATGAAAGTGTTGACAGCAACAGAGAAAGACAGAGCACTGCCATTGGGTGCTACTGCAGTTTGCCTCCCAGGTCTGTCTTTGAAATAAAAAAGCTCCATATGCAGCATGCAAAGAAGTTACAAGTGTGTTGGGGGCTTGGGGAGGAGGGGGGAGGAAAGCACATGTAAGATGAGGAGGGCAGGTAAAGATGGGAGTGGGGAAAAACTGCAGATCAATCATTTATAATTAACAAAAATCCAATTGGTACTTTAAATAGAGATCAATGTGTTGCAGGCTGTGTGGATTGCGAGGATGTATTCACCTTCTCATAACTCTCCTCTCGAGCTGTCACACCTACAGAACTCCCATTTGTTTTGTTAACAAAGCTTCAAGGGGTGTCAGGCTCTCATTGAAATTTCATTAATCTAATGGAGTAAAGTCCTATAGAAAAAAATCAAATTCTCGTTGGACGAGATGGTACCTGGGAAAAATAACCTCTGGTTGAACTCCCTGACTCTGATTGCTCTGCTATTATTCTGAGGAAATAGACAGCAACTAAGATGATTACAGCCACTGGCCTCAACATTTCCCCCCACACACTTTGTCCCACTATCCCCCCCTTTCCTCACCAGCGACTGCCAGCACCACGGGCTTGGCTTGAAAACCATGCAGCAGCAGAGGTAGATTGGTCCCTGCAAGCTGGTGGGAGGGGAGCAGGGCAGTAAGTGTGGCGTGCACGGGGTGAGGGGGGGTCTGGACTCATCCCAGGTGCACAGGACAGTAGGCATGAAATGGGTATCTCTCTAAAAAACAGCTTCAGGGTGAGAGCAGCAGATCGGAGTGAGAGCACATGTGTGGTTGGCGATGCTGTGTCAGGTCCTGAGAATATTCTGGAGGCGCACAGGGCGTTCTCTTGGCTGGTGCCCACCATATTCAACACATGTTGTGCCATCATTCCTAACTCTAATTTAAAAAACAAACCCAAACTTAGTTCTCCTCTTCATGCCAGTCCACTCAATTTCTCATTCTTCAGACCCTCAAAGATTTTGCTAGAGGTTTCCAAGGGAAAAACCCCGTGTTTCTTCTGATGTTGGATGTGTGACCTTCACAGACAGAACAAGAAACTCTTGTTGATTTTTTGAAGATGATGTATATGGAATATTCCAGGAATCCCAACAACTGGAGTAACACAATCACAGGAGATTCTCAACTTTCAGTTCACACTCCTCCTAAATTCCTTGTCCCCTTGCTTGTGGGAAAGAGGAGGAAACTTGAATCCAAGGGAGGAAAGACCATTAAAAAAATAAAATCTCATGGTTTTCTGAATGCTTGGGATTGCAGTCAGTGTGTGATTGTCAGAGGAACTCGGCACCAGCTTCAGTGGGATTTCCGGTGAACGGTTATAAAGATGCTATTGAGTATAGACATATGTACAGCTAAATTCTGCTACTCAAGTGGCAATTATTTTATAAATTCTTTTAAATTTAGTGGAAAAGTGAAATAGTTAATTCCTTTGCTCTAAAATCACTCATCCAGGTGGCTTATAAAATCCAGCTGCAATTTTTATTTTGGAGGACTTGTATAAACCAAGACAACACTACACTTGCCATCTGTGGTATGTGGTTCTGAGTCCATGGCCAACTATCAAGAGGAAAATAATAAAAAAAAATAGAAAAAATCATGTCAATATTTCAAATTAAAGGACCTCTGCAATAAATAAAACTTTACACAGATCAGATGTGGAAATCAACACATGAAAAATCTTATTTGTCTGAGAATAAGTTTAACTGCATCAGGTAAAGCACTTGTGCCTCTTCATCCACACCACTGTGAATAGCTATTTAAAAAAAATTAAAAAAGTATTTGCTTTCTGTTTACATCCTAAATATATGGTGAACTTTAGTGCCTTCAGATGAAACTGTCACAGGTCTTTATGGTAAGCTGATCAAGACTCCTCTCTTCTGGGAAGGACACTTAATCCTTTGCTGTAGACAGAGAAGCTGAGGCAGCCATTGCCATGCTGGGAGGAGAGGAGGTCCATGACCAACCAGCCTCTCCCTCTGCTCCCAGGTGATAAAGGGTGCATGCATGGGGCTCCAACACAGAAAAGTGATGAGCCCCATCTTGCCACTACACCATGTCATGATGTGACATGACAGCCATTTCTGGTAAGGGGGAAGGGGCTGTAAAGATGGCTCCTGGAAGAAGTTGCTTCAAACTCTCCCCAGCTCTGAGCCAGACCCACTTCTGGGGCTGAGCCAATTAGATGCCTCCATGATCACTTTTTAAGAAGCAGCAGGAAGAGGAGGGTTCTTCCTCTTTCTTCCTTCTTCTGTCCTTTCTTCTTTTCTGGCTGATGGTGCTGCAAGGAGCGGGAAGAGAGAGAGAAGCAACCATACGGACTCCAAGGTCAGTGAGGGAAGAGAGGAGGAGGTGTGCTGGAGCAGAGACTCTCCTGCATTCTACAGAGAGGAGTGGTGAAGCTGAGATTCGTTTGCATTTAATTAAAGACTCTGTATCAGGGGCAAAGACTAATTTTGCTGAAGAAGACCCCAAGCCAGGGACAGTGATTCTGTTCATTAAAGATCTCGTGCTAGGGGCAGTGACTGTGGCCAGAGGAGGCTGTGTCCCATGGGAGAGATCTCATGTTCACAGAAGCTGTAACTGTGGGGAAGAACCCACACCCAAGAAACTCATTAAACTTATGCCCAGAAGAGGCCTTGTCCCAAGAGGGACCCTGCAACTGCAGAAACTGCAACCGTGGTGAAGAATCCACGCCAGAGATATTCACCAAGGACTGTGTCCCGGAGGAGGAACCCCGGAGGGGAAGAATGCCAGGAGCCGTCCTCATCTGAGAAGACAGAAGCGACAGAGCCCATCTGTGAGAGACTGACCACATCCCCCATTCCCTGCCCCCCTGAGCCGTTGAGGGGGGAGGAGGTAGAGATATGGGGAGCAGTGAGCTGGGCCTGGGAAGAAAGGAGGGATGGGGGAGGGAGAGCTTAAAGTGCTGGTTGTAATTTTCTCATCATCCTACTCTCTTTTTGCTTTTTGTTCTGTTCTATTTCTTGTAGGCAGCAGAATAAACTTTCCTACTTTCTCAGTCGAGTACTGGAGTGTATTTTGTCCGAAACCATAATTGGCAGCGAGCCCTCCCTGCCCTTGTCTTAATCCACAACAATCTTGCTTATCTTTTTACTCCAAATTCGCTGGGGCCTCCGCCATCCTAACGAGGGTGAGGATGACTGGAGGCACCGAGCGAGAGACTGTCGTGGTGCTACTGTGCTAGCTGGGCCAAACCATGACACTAAGGAGAGGATATGAGGAAGTGGGATAGTGAATCCTGTTTTAAGTTGGAAGTCCATGTACGTGAACTGAGGGGGAAGACAGCTGTTTAGAAGGGATCACCCAAGATGGCTGTCAGCATAGTAGCTGCAAGGACAAAAGAAGACAATCAGCAATCTTCCAGGCATAAAAGAGCTGAAATCACCTCCTGCGATGCTGATGAGGGGACTTCAGGTCTGCAATTGCAAGGGTCAGATAGTGAATACTCTGATGAAGAACAGAAATAGAGGGTCTCTGCCTCCAGCCAGGAGGAGGAAAGGGATGACCGAATATCATAGAATCATAGAATGGTAGGGGTTGGAAGGGACCTTTAGAGATCATCTAGTCCAACCCCCCTGCAGAAGCAGGTTCAAATAGATCAGGTCACATAGGAACATGTCCAGGCGGGTCTTGAAGACCTCCAAGGAAGGAGCCTCCACAACCCCTCTGGCCAGCCTGTTCCACTGCTCTGGCACCCTCACAGTGAAATACTTTTTTTCTAAGTGGAACTTTTTGTGTTCCAGCTTCATCCCATTACCCCTTGTCCTGTTACTATCTACTATAGAAAAGAGGGATGTCCCAAGCTCCTGACACCCACCCTTTAGATATTTATAAACGTTAATAAGATCTCCCCTCAATCTCCTCTTCTCCAGACTAAACAGCCTCAGTTCCTGCAGCCTTTCCTCGTATGAAAGATGTTCCATATCCCTGATCATCTTGGTGGCCCTGTGCTGGCCTCTCTCCAGCACTTCCCTGTCCCTCTTGAGCTGAGAAGCCCAGAAAAGGACACAGGACTCCAGATGAGGCCTCCCAGGGCAGAGTAGAAACAGAGAAGAACCTCCCTCAACCTGCTGGCCACACTCTTCTTGATGCATCCCAGAATGCCATAGGCCTGCTTGGCCATGAGGGCACATTGCTGGCTCATGTTCAGTTTATTATCAATCAGGACTCCCAGGTCTCTCTCTGCAGAGCTGCTCTTCAGCAGTTGGACCCCCAGCCTGTACTGGTACATGGGGTTGTTCCTTCCCAGATGCAGGACTCTGCACTTGTCCTTATTGAACCTCATAAGGTTCCTCTTTGCCCAATTCTCAAGCCAGTCAAGATCCCGCTGAATGGCAGCACAGCCTTCTGGGGAATCAATCAGTCCTCCCAGTTTGGTGTCATCAGGGAACTTGCTGAGGGTACACTCTGTCCCCTCATCCAGGTGGTTGAACAAGACTTGCCCCAGAATCCATCCCTGTGGAACTCCACTGGCCACAGGCCTCCAACTCGATTCTGTGCCACTGATCACCATCCTCTGGGCTCTGTCATTCAGCCAGCTCTCCATCCACCTCACTGTCCACTCATCCAAGCCACACTGCTTGCCGGACTGGGCTTCCCGAGGGCCAGCCTTGGCCGTAAAGACTGAAGCAAAGAAGGCATTCAGTACTTCGGCCTTCTCTGCATCCTCAGACACCAGGGCACCCTCTGTGTTTAGCAGTGGGCCCATATCCCCCCTCGCCATCCTTCTGCTGCTGATGGACTTGAAAAATGCCTTATTGCTGTCCTTAACATCCCTGGCTAAATTTAATTCTGGAAGGGCTCTAGCCTTCCTATTTGCACCCCTGCATGCCCTGGCCATGTTCCTATACTCTTCCCAAGAAGCCAGCCCCTGTTTCCACCTCTCATAGATGGCTGCTTTCTGCCTGAGTTGTCCCAGCAGATCCTTGCTCATCCATGGAGGCCTCCTACCTCCTTTTCCTTCTTTCTTGCACATTGGGACACACTGATCCTGGGTTTGTAGGAAGTGGTGCTTGAAGATTGACCAGCTCTCATTGGCACTTCTGTCTTCTGGAATCTTATCCCATGAGATCCATCCAAGTAGATCTTTGAAGAGGTCAAAGTGGGCTCGCCTGAAATCCAGGGTCACGGTCCTGTTTTGTGTTCTGCTTCTTCCACACAGGATCTTGAACTCTACCATCTCATGGTCACTGCAGCTGAAGTTGCCTCCAACCTTCACATCCCCAACCAGGCCCTCTCTATTCGTCAGTACCAGGTCCAGCAGCACACCCCTCCTTGTTGGTTCCTCGATCATCTGCGACAGGAAGTTGTTGTCAACAATCTGTAGGAACCTCCTGGACTATGTGTGCTTGGCTGTGTGGCTATCCCAGCAAATATCAGGGTGGTTGAATTCCCCCATGAGGACCAGGGACTGTGATTGTGAGGCAGCTATATATACTATATACTATATACTATATACTATATACTATATACTATATACTATATATATCCAGCTCTATATATCCAGAATATACTGGACTGTGTGGGTTCGATGGCCTGGCACATCAGATCCAGAGAAGTATAAGGCCTTAGTAGACACAGGAGCACAGTGTACATTGATGCCATCAAGGTATAGAGGCACAGAACCCGTCTGGATCTCTGGAGTGACAGAGGGATGCCAAGAATTGTTTGCATTAGAGATTGAGGTGAGCTTAACAGGGGACAAATGGGAAAATCACACCATTGTGACTGGTCCAGAGGCTCCTTGTATCTTTGTATCTTGTATCTTTTGTATCTTATATCTTTGGCATAGATTACCTCAGGAGAGGGTACTTCAAAGACCCAAAGGGATATCGATGGGCTTTTGGTATAGGCACTGTAGACAAAGAGAAGATCAAACAGCTCTCTAGCTCTTGGAAGACCCTTTTATTGTGGGATTGCTGCAAGTTCAAGAACAACAGGTACCAATTGCTACCAGGACAGTGCACTGGCAGCAATATCACACAAACCAAGACTCCCTGGCACCCATCTGTTAGTTGATTCATGAACTGGAGGCTCAAGGAGTAATCAGTTGGCAAAGGACCCTTGGTCCCTTACTGTCCTCCCTGCATTAAAAAGGTCTCAGTCACACAGATTGCACCTGCATTACAAATGGTTTTTTACATTATGGTTACAACCCCATATCTATTAACATATAATAATGCGGTTACAACAACAATTTTTAAGAATAAGACAATGAAGTCACAATGATAAAATAGGCCATAAACAGGGATCTACAGCCTGCTTTTTGCTTTGTAATGATGAAATGTGACTTACAGTTAGCTAGAAGCAGGATTTAATCTTTTTTTTTAATACTGCATTTATTAAATAAATAATCACTAAGTTCTGTCAGCTGAAAGACACCACATGTCACTGGGACTTCTCAATGTGGCCCAAGTGGGGAACAGAAGTAAAGAAAGCCCCATGTCGTCACGGTGCTTTCCACCCAAGGTTCCCAGAAGATTTCAGATACTGCAAAGCTCTAAAACTTTATGGCACTGTGGCCACAGATGAACAAATGCAATGCAGAGGGAAGGTCCAGAGAGGCTCTCTTTCAGTTCAAGTACAACAGTGTAAAAGGGAAAAATAGTCCCTCTACTTTCTAATTGTTGGTTTGGTACCTCCAGAACCTTTTGGTCCTGTTTCCTCTAGCCCAAGAGATGTGCAGGGACACAGGTCCCATTCCCTGGGATCTCCCTGGGTTTGTGGCAGGGTGAAGGACTGCTCCATGTCTTCATCACCACAATCACAAAAGCACAGCTCTTATGAGCCCAGTTCTTCTGAGGCAACTGTGCTGCTGGGATGAGCATCAACATTACCCTCAATGCCTTTGGCCGAGTAGATAATGCTGTTAGTATTTGTATTTGCATTGTTCAGAGCAAGTGAGTATTTTCACAGCTGTTTTGAGGTCTTTGGAAGTTGCAGTCAGGCCCTTTAGACATCTAAACTCAGGAAAGCAATTAAGCATATACTTACATGTGGTACTGATGGCAAATCATTTTTTGTTCTGGAGCTTAGAGAGGGAGAGACTACACAATGACTTTCAAAATAACTGCAACAGCAAATGTCAACGTTTCCCAAATTCAAAAAAGATGAATCAAGATCTCTTCTGGGATACACAGAGATTGAGGGTTCACCAGAAAGATAAAGGGAAACACTTGGACATGGAGAGACTCTCCTTCCAGATAATGTCCATTTTGTCAGCAATGCAAATGCAGCAATAATACTCCTTGGATTTTCATACCAAAACCAGTACCAGCTCCAGCTGAGACATCTATGAAGCAGAGATGTCAGAAAGACCATTCTTGCTCCTGACTCCAGGGAACTGACCTGTCCAAACAATCCCTACCTGCACAAGACCTCTTTAGAGTATGGACACTTACTGATGCTACTGAGGCAGAAACCCTTCATCCAAATTTGGCCTCAAATTTCTGGGCATTACTCAGAACTACAGTGAGTTTTCTCCTTTCCTACAGAGTTCAAGGAAAAGAGATGGCACCAAATGGTCATCTGAAAAGAATGAGCCACAAAAGAAAACAGCAGCCACTCATCAGCCCTTTAGCCCCTCTAAGAGCAGCAGCCAAAGGGCATCCCACAGCCCGGAAATCAGATCTCAGCTGTGGCCTCATCAAACTTTTCAGGAATTTTTACTTTCACATGGGCCAGGTACAGCAGCAGTGATCACCACCACTTTACATAGAATCATAAAATGGTAGGGGTTGGAAGGAACCTCTAAAGATCATCTAGTCCAACCTCCCTGCCAAAGAAGGTCCACCTAGATCAGATGACACAGGAATGTGTCCAGGAGGAATTTGAAAACATCCAGAGAAGGAGCCTCCACACTCTCCCTAGGCAGCCTGAGCCAGAGCTCCCTCATCTCAACAGTGAAATAGTTTTTCCTTAAGTGGAACTTTTTGTGTTCCAGCTTCTTCCCATTACCCCTTGTCCCGTCACTGGATACAACAGAAAAAAGGGATGCCTCAATCTCCTGACACTCACCACTTAGATATTTGTAAATATAAATTATATTCCCCCCCCCCACACACACACTCAGTCTGCTCCAGACTAAATAGCCCCAGTTCCCACAGCCTTTCCTCATAAGGAAGATGCTTCAGTCCCCTGATCGTCTTGGTGATCCTGCGCTGGAAATTGTCTCCAGAATTTCCCTGTCCCTCTTGAGCTGGGGAGTCCAGAACTGGACACAAGGACTCCAGATGAGGCCTCATCAGGGCAGAGTAGAGGGGGAGCAGAACCTCCCTTGACCTGCTGCCCACACACTTCTTGATGCATCCCAGGATGCCATTGGCCTTTTTGGCCATGAAGGCACATTGCTCATGTTTAGTTTATTATCAACCAGGATTCCCAGGTCTCTGCAGAGCTGCTCTCCAGCAGGTCACCCCCAGCCTGTACTGGTCCATGGGGTTGTTCCTCCCCAGGTGCAGGACTCTGCACTTGCTCTTGTTGAACCTCAACTCTCGCCCAACTCTCAAGGCGATCGAGATCCCACTGAAAGGTGCATAACAAATATGTATCCTACATTTTTCGTCTGTGAAGCTCAAAGCTTTTAAAAAATAATAAATATGCCTTAGAAGATTGTTGCTATGAGACTCATGGGCAAACGGAGGCACGACTGGGAGAAGGGAGGTGACTGCAGCAGTCTCCAACAAAGAGTTCAAGGCAAGACTGAGGGTCCATCCTGCCCACTCATGCTCATGCACCCAACACTCCTCCTCTTTCTCGTGGTCCTCACACAAGCACCTGACATGGAACAACTTTTTTGGCAGTGGGCTGAGAGGAGAGGGAATAAACCCAACTTTTTGCATCTTTTTGCCAAAGTACCCGAAATATAACCAATTTGCTGGTGGCTTTTAAGGGCTAGGGGAAGGGAAGGATGGAGGAGGCCTGGACTATCTTTGGGGGTTGCCATGGCTGCAAGGTCATCCAAGACTTGGCTCTACCAGCAGAGTTCAGACAAGTCAGCATGTGATCGCTCAAACCCCGAGGTTAAAAGTTCAAGCAGCTAAGGAAAAACTAATATGTCCAGGCAGAGTATGCTGTACAATTTATTTCAATTTACATCAAGCCATGCATATAAAATTTAGATAAATTCTATTCAAGATCTGATGTTGCCTGACACAAAATGTATGCAAACAGATGTCTTTGGGACTTTCACTCAACTCTGGGGAGGAGACAGGGTGCTAAGTTAATATATATTAATAATATATATAAAAGTTTAGGGGGAAGGTCCTTTTATTGTTTTACAGAAAAGCAAGACAGAGATTTTTAGGTTTAAAAATGCTGAATTCTGCTCCAGGTTTTAATTTTCTTCCCCTTTTGTAATTTCCCCAGATCTCCCAATACACACGGTATCATATTAAGAAAGATAATGAGTATTTACAACTGTAGCTCTACTTGTCACTGCAGTTATAGCCTCTATTTATATCCTGGATCACTTTCTCCAGATTCCCGGTGACTGATGGGATTGATTTATATTTGAACGCGGTTACCCCCTTTCTCGTCTCTCCTTGAGGTCCCACCTTCAGAGCCAAGCGGGGTGGCTGCGGCTCGGCACCGTGGCCACAAGATGGCTCCTGGATCCCTTCTCCAGCTCCTGGACCCCTTCTCTGGACAGAAATGCACTGGGATCCCAAATTTTTGCCACGATTATTAGCTCACTCGAGTGGGATTTTTGAGGGGAAGGTTGGCAGGCAGGAAAAAGAGAAAAGGGGGAGGGAAAAAAAAAAGGAAAAGAACCAGAGGATGACAGTGGGTGCCCCTTTTTCCCTGATTAGCACTCCCCAGATGCTAAAAGTTGTTGCTGCCCAGGCACCCACAGGGTTGAGTCCCCCCGAGCCTCTCTAGCAAGATGCTGGAGTTTTGTCCAAGCCGGGACCAAGAGGATGAGGCTGAAATAGTAAAATTTGAGTGTTCTGGAAACACACTGCAGTGTCTTAGGGAAAATTAGTCAGATTGTTTCTATAACTTGTTTGATGAGAAACAGTCACACTTTACGGGGTGCTTGAGTCGTGCTTTGGACGAACACTGCATTTATTTTCCAAAGGGCACTCATCTGTAATAAGTACAGATGCACTCTTGCTTCTAGCAGCTTCTTCCAGTTTCTCAAGATTTTATAATTTTTTAAATAAAATAGCCTGACTTATAAAAAGCTCCTTTAGCCTGGTAAATAACCAGCGAGCTGTTAAGCGGATTTTGGTGAAGCAGAAATCAATAAAATCCACTTGCTTGAAATAAAGGGCTCTTTTTTTTTTTTTCCTTTTCTTTTAAACCTTTGCTTTAAGCTGCTTGCAGTGGTAAAAATTACACTTTTAGGTGACCAATAATTTTCTAATATTCACTCTTTGCTTTTCTTTCTCCAGAAAATAATGAAAAAAATATAATTTACAAATTCTTTAGTTAGTGCCATAAATTTCAGCAAACCCACAGTCAATTTTCTGTTGAAGTAAGACAACCAGAATTTCATACATCAGAATATAAATCCAATTCTCTTTACCTAATAGAATTTCCTTGGAGTGCAATTTCAAGGTCACAAAGAACGGGACAGATCCTGAAGTCTTTATTCAGTTTTATTTAGTAATTATTCTGACTTGGTTGAGAGTTTTGCCCATGACCTGCAGTCCACAAAAGTAATGCCTAAGGAATGGTTTAATAAAGACCTCGGCGTATTAAGGTAAGAATATTAGGTCAAATGGCAATCATCCCTCTGAGAGCACGAGTGGATATTTGTGTTACAAATGTATGGATGAAACCTTCCACATGTTCAAAGCAGTTCCTTATTCCAGGACAGGAAATTAATGATCTACCTGCTTTTCAATGACTAAAAACGAGGGAATAAAACCATTTCCGAAGACCTCAATTTCTCAATATGTACAAAGTGCCTTATTTTCATCATCCCTGTCAGTTATGACAGTTATTGACTGGAAAATTACCAGTCTGAGTTCTGGTCATTCATTTCTATTCATGATGATTTGAGCATCAGCTCAACTGCCTAAAAATATATAAGTTCTGTTTGGGTTTGTTTGTTTGCTTATTTTTCCCATGGAAGGAACAATAAACTATAAAAACAAGACAGGATTATTTCGAGATGCTTTGTAGTAGTTACAGCTACTGCATTTTGGGTGCTGGTTCTGCAAAATGGACATTTCTACCATTTAAAAAAAAAATAATTAAAAAAAATAAAAGCATTTGCCCTCTCAGTTCCCCCCTCTTCCTCTCCCAAGATATGCTGGTCACTTCCTGGAAGCCAAGTTGCAAGAAATAGGATTTACTGCAATGAGAAGCTTTTACTATATTTTTAGTGAGTGTTTCTTTTATATCAGTTCCAGACTCCAGCTCACAGCATCCCTTGAAAAACAGATGTCCTGGGGATGTGTAACCACAGTTTGGGGGGTCAGTCCCACAGGAGCTGACAGCCAAGAGGGCTCTACAATTGGCATGAGAAATCTACTTTTCTGATGAGCTGGAGAATAATATAAAAATGGAGCATTGCTGTGAGCAAAAAACCCTAATTTGCTACACTACTGGATGTGGCTGGGGAGAGGCAGCAGGGGGGAAGGGAGGTGGCGGGGAGCAGGGGAGGTGGAAAGAGGGGATGGAGGAATAAAATTCCACCCAGTTATAGAATGTGTTCAAACCTACTCCCAGTTCTTCATCAGCATGAAAAATTACAACTGTAACCAGAATTTTCTATGTCACCAGTGTAAATGTGCAATTACAGCTGTTCATATTTTCACTCTAATGAAGGGTTGTACATTTAAATAGTAAGATTTATTATTGATTGTGTTCCATCTATGTACATGCAAAACTGTTATACCAACGCCTAAAATGCTCCTTGTTTATTATGGCATCAATTATCATTTTTCTCGGTTTTTAAATAATAATTTTTAAGAGCCCACTTTGCCATAGACTGGTTTCTGTTTCTTCTGAAGAAATAAGCAAAACCTCTAAATACAAGGTGGTGGGTGGGGGGGAAGGAAAATGTAAATTTGGACTGTGGGGTCAAATAAAAGAGAGTGAAACCTCGTCAGGGAGCAGGACCCTTCCACGTCCCAGCGGAAACACGGAGCCCACTGTTTGCCTTCACCTCTGCCTTTTTTTTTCTTGCCGAGAAACCAGGGATGAGGTTGGGTTCATAAACAGGTGAAATGATGACATTTATTGCAACTAACATCAGCACTGAATAACTAAATAACTTTGTTGCCATCTCAGTCCCGCTGAAAGACGGATGGTAAACTTGACCTGCTGCTGGTACTATCCCAGTGCCATTTTTTATCGTCCTTGCCACCCCCCCTCCCCAGCTGAGCGATCAGGTCAGGCGCGGGCGCGGGTGAAACTCCGTTCACATTTGCATATAGGCAGGCTCTCACAATGAAGACCCATCTGTTCCCTTCACCGAGTACAAATCGAGTGTCACCCAACTCGCTGCAAAGGACAGCTGCACAGCCATTAGAGGGAGGAACACTTAGCTCAGGTTACGGATATGGAACTGCTGATTTGGGTCTAAATACCTGATAACTGAAGACTTTTTATTATATGCAAACAAAGAGTGAACGTTGAACAGAACACTCTACTCCACAGACCCTCCATCCCAACACCCACCTTTCACCCTCTATTAGCCACACAAAATCGATGTATATATTTCCAGGAGAAAAAAAATAACAACAAATCCAAACTAAACCAGATTGAAATGTCACAAAACAGATCTTAACAGCAACTGATGACATCAAATTTATAGGGAAAATAGGGTGAGTGCAATAGGAAAAGGGAGAAAAGGACCAGTGGTGTAAACAGAAGGTGAACTCTGAACTTTGCATGCCCTTTGAGGTCATTAATATTGTTGCAATGTTCTACTACATTTTGGAAATATTTGTAGCTCGGGTTCAGCAGAGGTGAAGCTTTGCCATCCTCTCCCCACCAGCCACCCCTCCCCAATCCCGGCTCTGGTCACCAGCTTATCTGTGCTGCTCACGCTGAGCAGGGATGGGTCAGGACCCAAGTCACTTGTGTCACTGTGTCCTCCTCCATTGCGTGTCCCAAAAGCTAGGCACCAGCGCTGATCTCGTGTGGTCGGCAGGATCGCAGATCAAGTTCACAGTGAGCCTTGCTGACCACGCTGAGATGTTTAGGGGCTGCACTTTGTCTCCACTCAATTTAGAGGTTTCCTGGGGAGTCGCTTTGGTACTTTTCCCCTTCAAGTGAAGGGAGTGCTAAACTTCTGCAGCTTACTTTCAAGATGAGGTGAAATTACATTATTTTGTGCTCAGAATGAGCCTCCTGTCCCATGGTGAAGCCATTAGGAAAAAAAAAAAAAAAGGCAGCAAGGCTCAACACTTGTGAAAGAAAAACAGTACAATCACCACCACCATCAACTTTGTTCCTACAAAGGGGTACTGAGCACACCCAAGTCTTCCTGCAGAGTCACCTCCAAGCATCCATTGCAAACTGTTTGGGCCCAAAGGTCAGTACTGTGGCCAAAGCACCATGAGACCCCAGAATGAGGAGCAGGGCTCCAGTCTCCCCAATCAATGCACTGCTGGTTTACAGATCACGTTTAGCGTCCCAGTCAAAACCATTTCCCAGATCACATAACTATGCTGTGAGATCCTGACTCTATTAGCCCACCTTTCTATATCTACATGTGCAATTTAAAAACATCCACTTCCAAAGGCAGCTGGGACTGGTTTTATCTTATGGCCTTTCTCTAAGGTCCAAGAACACCCTAGTGCTGCCCAGCTGCAAGCCAGGGAAATCTGCTCCTGGCCTCCATCAAACCAGAACACTCACTAGCATCAACAAAAGTCATGTATTTACTGGGAGGAAAAAAACAGACCATTTTCAGCAGCATGAATAGGAATGCATTTTTGTTCCAGCAAAAACATTTAAGAGAAGCTGAAATCCTGTTAAATCCCCCAAGGTGGGCAATTTTCCTCACCATTCACAATCCAGCTGCCTTCCCCCTCTCTTGAAAAGTTCCCATAACAAAGTGGGTATTTGCATATCACAAGCCAGGCCCTGCTTGGGATGACACCAATTTGCATGCAAGGTGGCTGCATGTGGCAGAGGGCTCCGAAGGGAAGAATAAACCAACCAGGGAAAGAGAAAACATTACACAAGGTTTACCCTTCTGTTGTCTCCTAAAGAAAGAAAGCCCCATTAAAGAGCTGTCACTGTTTTAATTCCAGTTTTCCTACAGGGATATGATCCCATTCCCTTCCCCAAAAGATAAAGCAACTCATCTGATAGAAATATTTGCTACTTGGTGTGCATGGGTGTTGTCAGGGTTTTTTTTTTTTTTGTTAGGAGTGAACAGGAACTGAACCTTGAACTTTATTTACCCTTTGAACTCGTTACCTTTAAACAAAATTCCCCATGCTTTCCCTCTTCAAACAAATTTCATCATAATTACAGTCCCTTCAACTTCGTTTAAAGATATATAATCATTGACTTGACCTAATTACCTGGTGCAGGCCTTTCTCTACAAGGTGAAAGCCATATTGGTGTGAACAGAAGCTGACCCCTGTATTCTCGATATCCCAATTTTATTCTAATTATTGTATGGAAGGTTTTCCATCTTCCTCTGTCCTCCTATTCCCTCCCCCCAGTTGCTATTTGGTTGCTGTCACACTCGGTGATGCCCTTTGGGTTGTGAGCTGCCTGGAGACAGGCTGCAAAATACATCTCACGTGTAAAAGTGCAGGTTTTTTTTCTAGCTGTTCCATTCAATAGGGAACCAGAAGACTCAGCTCTACAAAAAGTTGCCAAGAACTGTCTCCCAGGAAAGTACACACAGCATGCACCCATAACCCACCACCAGCATGGGGTTCAGGTAGCAGCCTCAGACCCCCAGACAGCAACATCCCACATCAGTCGCCCTCCAGAGAAGCCTGAGCTGTTTGCATTCATGGGCTAAAAGCTTTATGCTACCAGTGAGCAGAAATTCTGACATGGAGACTGAAGCCAATGTTTTCTGTCACTCCAGAGTAAGGTGATTACACTGAGATCATAAGCACAAAGAATTGGGGTCTGAGTGGCCTCACAGACTCCTCCTCCAAATCTAAGCAACTAGGTGAACCTGCTTCTGTAGGGGAGTTGGACTAGATGATCTCTGGAGGTCCCTTCCAACCCCTACCATTCTATGATTCTATGAACGAGCACCTTACCTGCGAGCCAAGGTTGCTCCACTGCCAAATGATATGCCAGTTTTGACTGTGGCACCAATGACATGCCAAATGCTCATCAGCTAGATGATATTTTTCAACTTCAACAGAGGCAGTATAGTGAACCCAGGACTCACATGCACATCACACTCATGGGTTTTCATCCCCCAATTCCCCCATCCCAAACCACAAGGGAAAGTTTGAGGGTACTCAGTTGATCCTGATCCAATATTACCTCTAACAGATGGTGTGTTAAAGTCAAATCACTTCATGCTCCTCTAACATCATCCCCCTTGTCATCCTTTACCTTGTCTGTTTGACTATTCAAACTGCAAGCTCTTCAGAGCTGTGAATTGGTGCAAAACAGCTTTGGTATGGGGGTAGCACCACAAAATATCACTTCAATAAGAATTAAATAATCTCCAGAAGACTAGAACAAGACTGTCGTACCTATTTGTATAAGGCTGAGGTTTACTGTGGAGTCTCACTTTCTTTGAGTACAGTTTATATCTTAAAAATAAAATTAAATTGGAATGAGAGGCTGGAACTCCCCACCAGTGTCAGTAGCCTGCTAATTTCTGGTGGCATTCAGAGTCAGAGAAAGGCTTCAATTACCTCTGAAATTCAAGATATTCCTCTCTTCTTTTTTGAAATCAACAAGAAAAATCTAACAAAATCAGCTCCAACATTAATAGTCACAGCAATTGACAGGCAGAGTCACTGAGAAATGGCACCTCCCTAACCTTCTCATTTGTCTTTGGCAATTGAAAAATAATTAGCAATTGCAAAAGGGTTCAATACCTAAGAGTAAACAAAGGGAAAAGGGTTACCCTAAGTCATGGTCTCATGGTCCGGGGCAGAGCATTTTCTCATCTACAAGGTGAGTAATCCCCCATCCCAATGAAAAATTAGCCAAAACTGGTCAGGAAGGGGAGGGAGAAAGAAGGCAGGTGTGGACAGTCAACTGGAGCTGCTCTTTGCATTCAAATCCCTTCCTGCTCCCTCATAGTTTTCCAAAGCACCACAACAAAAGAAGCAGCAGAGCCAGAAGGTGCTGGCGGCGCGGAATCTTGCAGATAGGTGGTGCGCAAACCTCAACTCTGTGTCAAAGAGGTAGTACATCTATTTGTTATGGTCTCTTGGTGAGAAAGGCCATGCTCAGATGCCCTGGAGTTCCACTGTAATAAATAGACACTGAAAAATCCTACCACTTGCCCCAAGCCTGAACCCATTGATTTAGCATACTGAGGTACCCTACTAGGGTACCCAAGAGGGACGAAGGCTTTGTAGACAGCAGAGCTATAGTCATTTTATGGCAGTTTCTGCAACCTCGGGGCTTGTGCCTGTGCCCCTGGCTCAGACAGCTCAGCTCCCCTGCTGATCCCTGAATTCAGGGGTTGAACGGGAAGACCAAGGGGGAGGGGAGGGACACGGTGTCCCCAAGACTACCCAAGCCATCAAATCAAAGAACCAAAACCCAAAGTCACCATGATCTGCATGTCTTCCTCCTCCCAGAGTTTTTTGATCAGCAGCAACTTTGCATATCAAAGAAAAGAAGGAAAAGAAAATATTCAAATACCAATACTATCCGACCTTCCTTTACCCTGGTAGGACTGTTTAGTTTTCCATCATAAAAGTTTGTGTGTTGTTTAGTCTTCTTGCCTTGCTTTTCTGTTGTTGTTTTTTTTTTCCCTTAAACAAATTAAGAGTGGCTTTGCAAGACCCTAAATATAAAATTGAAACATTTCCAATCAACTTATTGCAATTTCATTTGGAAAGAATATGTTTCGGGGTTTTTCCAATTAGATTCCTCTTAAACTGTGCAGGGAGGAGGAATATAGAACTTTTCCTTGATTCAAAATCCAAAACATTTTTTCCTCCCAACAAAATAATTGAAGATAACGGATCTGGTCCAGTAGAGCTGGAGGATCCAGGGAGACACTCCAAGCAAACATGGAATTTACACCTACAAATGAAAATAAAGCAACTTCAAATCAGCTTTGGCAGAAAGCAAACTGGAAAATCCATCTTAGGAGCAGAGTCATCATCCTGATGTCCACTAGATGACAAACATATCTAAAAGTTGGCAGTGAAGATTTCTCGCCTACTTGGGAGATGCTATTACAACTCGAGGGAATCAAAGTCACATTCTGCTCCATGATGGCTACAGAGATTATTCAGGTAGCTGTGGGCTAGGAGAGGGGTATGAGCATGGAAAAAGGTAGACAGATGTGCACATTTATTGTTTTGTACTTCTAAGGTTGTGCTTTCCTTCCTATCAATCTCCATTTGAATGAAGTCTTCCAGGAATTATGATAACAAAGTTCCCAAACCTACCAAACCACTGGCCTTTCTTTTTAATCACAGTAGCAGACTAAGAAACGCTGAGAAGGCAATAATCAAAGGCAGCACCAAATTTTAAAAACACAATACCAAGGTGAAGCTGAAAAATGCTCTGGCCAATCTAATGTCACACTCATAAAATAACAGAAGAGGTTTTTAAAAAAGAAAGAAAAAAAATCAGAAAGGGATCAAATGACTTCATGAGCATCTAGGCAATAATTGCCGCCTTAGTAACAAGTAACCTTTGGGTTTGTAAAGAGCAAATGACCTCAGGCACATACGGTCAGCCTTTCTGATCAAGCTACAAAATTAGCAGACGAAGGGTAATGTGGAAGATGCAATACATCTAGAGACTTTACTGAGCGTTTGATGTGGTGTCACAGCAAATCTCACTGAAAAGAAAAAAAATCATTTACCTCAGCCTGGATAGAAGCAATCGTCACAGACTGCAAATTGGCCCAAGGGCCACAGACAAAAGCTGGTGATAAATGGTTTTCTGTCACGTGGGGGAGAAGTGTCTGTGTTGGGGTACTGCAGGGTATTAGTCCCCATTTTATCTAAGGCAAGTAAACAATCCATGAATTTAATGAGCAGGAAGATACTAAATTAGATGGTAATGCAAATATCAAGTGAAAGCAGAGGAAATAATAGGGGACACAGAGAGGTTAGGAATACGGATGAATAATAAAGAGATTCATTGTATTAAAGAATAAACCAGGGTAACAAAAAAAGTAGTTCAGAGTACCTCCAACACCAGGGGATGTTATGGAGTAAAAAGGGAGAAAACGAGAATTTACAATGGAATTGAGGATCTCAAACATAAATTGGTGCATAGTGCACAGGAGTGAAGGACCTATGTCACTTAGTGGAATGGAATCAGAATAATGGTAGGCTTCTAGCAGTGATGCACCATCAGCACAAGCTAAATCCCAATGCTGGATCTGACCCAAAATCCTGGCAACTCACACCTAATACACTGACCACATGAAAAGTGCACAGGGGAACAGGATGGAAACCATTTCCCTCCACAGTCAGAAGCAGATGACCTCTGAACTCATCCTGTAGCCCACGGCTCCCTGGAATAATCAAGTCTGCTTTGAAGCATAAGGAATGAAGTTTAAGGAAGCAGAAATCAGGGTAGAATTGAAAGCTCCACTGAGACAAAGACCTCTCCTGCAGATGCCCATGGCCTTTGGGGGACAGCAGAGTTCTGTCTTTTTAGGTAATGAAAAGTGGGTAAAGCAGAGATACAAGTTATGGGGGATGGAGAGCATATATAGGCAAAGATTGACACCAACTGTCTGACTGCTCCAAGTCTTCAAGGGAAGTTCATCCCTATCATGCATGTCCTCTCCACACACCTCATGCATCAGGTGGTTATCAGCAAAGGCAGAGTGCTTCCAGGATTTGGAAGGAGTTCAGAGAGTACAAGAAGCTTCACTCTACTAAATTTTGTCCTCCCTTGGGTTTTGTGACTTCTTCACCCACTACTAGCATAGACCCTCCTAGGCATCTCTTTTGGAAATAACTTTCTTGATCCTCAACATAAGACTATCTCAGCACCAAGTGCTTTTGCCCCGATGCCTTCAGTTTAAAGCTAAAATAAACTTCTGATTTCTTCCCCCAGATTCCACTATTTTTGTTAATGCTTTGATCCTTTGCAGAGTGATGCCAGACCATTTCCATTTACAGCAGATGGTCAAGTCTCATTACTAAACACAAAATAGATCTCTAGCCAGAGAAGCTGCACAAGGTGTTTGAGGTGTCTGCCACCTACACACAGGCTCTTCATTGAACCTAGTTCAGGCCACTTGCACTCCACATCGGTCTCAGATCAATGAGAATTATTTCCTCCACTCCAGTAGATGAATCTTACTGTAAAACTGGGCTAATGTTCTCCTCCTGGTGCTCTCTGATTTGCCTAGTAAGCTCTTTGGGATTGTCCAGGCAAAGCAGTCAAAGGTTCTTTCTCCAAAGGCTCCTCGAATGTCAGCAGTATCTTCACTCCGTTTCACTGCTGGGAAGATGCCACTGAGAGGGCAATTTGGTTAAAAACTGCAGCTGCAGAGACACAGTCCCGGGTGATGGGACGTTTCAGGGAATTGATCTGCCAGAGTGTTTGTTCAAGCACAAGGTTAGGATGGATAGAGGAACAGCAGCAATTTGCCAATTTCAAACAGTAGCTCACACTTTAACCTATGAGTGTAGACAAAAAAAAAAAAAGGGGTAAAGCTTTGTAACCAAATAAAGAGAGCTGTGAGCTCAATAACAGGCATTATCCTATGGCAAAGATTTTGCTATTGTTGAGTACTGATTCCTTTATCTCTCAGAGACAATCAACCTTCAGCCAGAGGAGTCTAACCTTAAAACCCCATAACTCAATTTTACATAGTGTTAAAGTTTGGGGGGATATTTGTCAGTGCTGGAGCTGATAAAATCAGTCTGGAGGACCCTAGAACAAAGAGCGGTGAGTGAAGAGTGTGTCACCTCCACACACATTTGTTTCCTTAATGAACAAAGAGCTATTAGTTGGTGAGAAAGCATTATCAGGGTGAAGGATGATGCTGATTGTTTCGACTGCTCTTCATAGAATCATAGAATCATAGAATGGTAGGGTTGGAAGGGACCTTTAGAGATCATCTAGTCCAATTCCCCTGCAGAAGCAGGTCCACCTAGATCAAGTCGCATAGGAACGTGTCCAGGTGGGTCTTGAAGATCTCTAAGGAAGGAGACTCCACACCCTCCCTGGGCAGCCTGTGTCAGGGCTCCCTCACCTCAACAGTAAAATAGTTTTTTCTTATGTTTAAATGTAACTTTTTGTGTTCCAGCTTCATCCTATTACCCCTTGTCCTGTTGCTAGATACAATAGAAAAAAGGGACGTCCCAATCTCCTGACACCCACCATTTAGATATTTGTAAATATTAATAAGATCCCCTCTCAGTCTCCTCTTCTCCAGACACTGGATTAGAAGAAGTTATCCCAGTGTTTGCTTGATGCCTCAGGAGCTCTGCCCCCACCATACACAGATACACGTCTGCAGACTCCCAGACACCCTTCACCACAGACCAAAAAATCAATCTGGACACCCTATTTCAACTGCCACATCTCTCCCAGGGTTAAACAACAGAAGTTTAACGTGTTTTAAGAAGTAGTTCATCACCATAAGCCTGAAACAAAGCTACTCTAAAATACACATGGGCACACACACACAGACACAAAATGCCTTCATGTAAAATGGCAATGACAGAACATCCAATACAGCCTCTTTGCTTGAGTAAACCCACCAGCAGGTTCTCAGTTCTGCAGAGAAGCTTGCTGAATAAAGTTACACTTGACTCCTTAAATCTAAAGAAGAAATTAAAGGAAAAATAAACGACAAAGCAAAGGTATTTTCTTCCCTCCAGTTGTGCTTTAACACATTTCACTTCAGAGTTTATTATAACCAGTCTTTGAATTTAATTCTTCAGGACAGTGGCTTTATTTTTGCACATAGTGATTTTCAGCACTACATAACCCAAGTAATAATTTAATGTATTCCCTGTGGCTCACACTGAATCACACGTTTAAGCACATGCTTAAGTCAAAATGAAGTCAGTAGTAGTTTAGCATGTGTTAACTTATACATAGCAAGGGCTTTTATTGCTGTCCAGACCAATCCTGTCAGCTAGGAATTTTGTATTTCAGGACTTATTAGTGTTTTAAGGTTAATTCTGCAAGTTACGGGTACCATCATCATTATTCCCATGAGTAGTTCCACCAAAATGAGCAGACAATACTCTGAACAGGCTTGTGGGATGAGGCTGTCTACTCAGAACATTTCTTGCCAAGGGAAAAGAGCCTCTGCATGCACATGTACCAGGAACATGGGGAAAGCACGTGTTTGTTTGCCTTTCTGTTCTTGAATTGTCACACAAACGTGTCCCACAGATGAGCAAAGAGAAGTTTACCCTGGTTGCAGACAAGTCATCTTGCCATTCCAGAAGAGGAAGAGCCTCTTTCACTTCCCTGCTAATGATCTTGTTCTGCTAAAAATTATAATACAAAAGAAACAAACTCCAAATCTTTGCTATAACCTCAACATATTTCAAGTGAATAATTTAGAGCATCTCTTATCCTTTTTCCTGTTCAAGTATGCATGCAGAAGTCACCAAATATTTTATCTTACTATTCATCTATTTAGTGAAAGAACATCAATTCTAGACTTGCTGTATGTAAACCCTGTCAGTACTGGTGCCAAGAACATTCAACCCCTGGCACTTCTACAAGGGAAAACTCACATTTCCCCAGTGTAGGTGGCACCACAGGGTGCCAACCAGGGCCTCTGGCCATCCCGAGACTGCTTCTGTACAGCTATGGGACACGGACCAGTTGATCCCAAACTGGCACTTCCTCTGTCATGTTGCACCTCTGAGCATCCTTCCTACAGAGAAAACCCTGCTCAGGTAATGAGAGATTTGTGTGCCTGTTAGTTTAGGAAATTAGAATAACTTTATCTTGTAAAAGGGCAGAAGAGAAGCTGTAAAAATGTTCCACCCTGACACTTTGTTAACTTCCATTTCCTGCATGTTGATCCCTCTGCTGGGGAAGAACACAGAGACACAAAGTGTTTGTGCTTCGGATTTACATATTCATGAATAAAAAAGTCCTTTAGGAGGTGGGTGCATAAGTTCTCCCTGCCTCCTCTCCTACCAAATGCTAACTTGCGCATTGATAGTTTACCTGTGTTTGACATGAGAAACATGCAATTTGCTACGAGAGGAAGCTCCATCCCAGCTCCTGACAGCTGCCACACCACCCAGGACCATGCTCCTGACAGCACCGACTCCAAGGCGCCTGTGCTCCAAGCCCCTCGCTCCCACTGAAATAACCTACAGGCTGAGGGCATCCTTGGCTGCAATTAATTTTGAGCTGCGACCGTCAGTCAATGCTCTGTTTCTACCTAAGCTTGCTGTTTGTTAAGCTGCTTGCTAAAAGATACCAAACACCACCTTGTTGTTAAAGACCATCCTCTAGGTATGGAAAATAAATCTATTCATCTGATCCTGAATTTATAAAGCAATACAGAGAAACTGTAATTTTGCCTTTTTCCCTGTAGGCAAACAGGGAGGCAGGATTTTTGCTTTAGAAAAGCATTTCACTGACTTGTAAGCAATTTCAGTTGTAACTCCTGTCTGGAGCCCCACAGACCCACCAAGCTGTTGAAATTTTACAACACGTTTCATAATATTATTGGTTTTCCTAAGAGCTCTTGTGATCAAGGAATTACTTGAGAATCTCAGCTTAAACAAACAAACATCCCAGGGGTTGGGCAGAAACCCCCTTCCAAACCACAGATCAAGGCTTGCAACACCCAAAGACCGAATCACAAACATTATTTTGTGTAAAAGCAACTCCTGCTTTTAAAGACAGCATTTGAATCCTGCAGTCAACAGTCCTCAATTGCAAATAACCACCAGGAAATTGTAACCCATTTAGAGGTGGGAGCTCAAAGGATAGGCTGGACCAAAGCAATTTGGGGCCCAAGCTGGTTTGTGTCAGGATCCCAAAATAGCACTAAGGAGCCACCAGACAGGATGCTTCTGAAGGATCCTGCATCAGCAGGGATGTGTCCTCCAGTCCTCCCAGCCATCAGTGCCAATGTGTTACATTTCAACACTTTATAAAGGAGAACTTCTTTTAGGGAGTGCAGGGGAAGATAAGGGGGGAGATTAGACAAGATAGGAGGCACTTTCAATCGTCTGCTCTTCCACAGACACCCTAAGCACAAAAACAGCCTCTCAGACCAACTTCCAAACATCTTTGGCTTGAGGAAGAGTGACTTGGAGCTCAATATGGGCACCTACAAAACTGTGGGCTCAGTCAGTTGCCCTCAGGACCAGCTTGACATGCCCAGCTGATGGAAGCTGCAGCCACAAGTCAGATAGGATTTCTGCATCAATTACTTATGCTACAATTTGCTGCAGCTGTAAAATCCCACAAGAGGACATGAAGCCACTTTGGATTGGGGGTTGTTTTGTTTGTTTTAAACAAAAGCTGAAAATCTTGGTAATATTACTCTCACTGCTGCTTGTTCTCCACAAAGGTCTGAGCTCTCCTATATAATTTATGCATCTATTTTTGGCATCCTGCAAGCAATACACCGTCCTCCTCCCCACCCCGAACAAATAATCCTTAATATAAAGGTGAACCAAGGTGATCCATATAAAATATTGTCAAACCTTTTGACCAGCCTGAGTACCGTTCCAGGAACTTATTTGCACAATGCCAGGGATCATTATCACACTGGGCTTGAAAGCACTAATGTTATGGTGCATTTCCATTCAGAAAATGATAAATCTAAGAACATGAGTTCTACATCTTCAAGGGAATCTGATTTCTTTACAAAATGTTACACGGTATCAATAGATGTTTTTAGAAACCGTGTTGTTTTCTTACACATGGATTCATGCCTCCTCTCTTCCCCTTGGCAACACTCACGTGGAACTGGTCAAACCTGCTCAAAGCCATGGTAAGTAATCGGGAGAAATAACCAAGTTGTATTTTAACCTCTTGGTCCCGGGGCTCGTTTGGATGATACCCGAGATCAGAAAGAAAACCTTCAACAGCAACCACATTTGTCACAAACCCATTTCCCGAATATTTCCTACACTGTTTCATAAGGCTTAAAAATACATCAGCAGCAGGTTTATAACAATCCAGTCAAAAGCAACAAAAGACGTTTCTAGACATCAGATAATTGCTTCTAATGGTATTTGAAAAGAAAAATGTAAAGCTTTCAGCTCCAGCATAAGAGGCATTTCCACTCATCTGCAGGCATTCAGGGCTTGATCTATACAGCCTATTGAACTTGGAGGTACTCAGCAGTTCTGAAACAGGCTCTTAGTCTGCATTTTATTTCACACACTTGGTTATTACCCATGAAATTCAGCAGCATTTGGGCAAGTAGCTTCTTTGGGCCACGGCGCAGGCTGGGAATCCCAGGCAACACTAACTCTCCTTTGCATCCCTCACCCAGCTTCACTACTGCCATTTCTCCCAATGCAGTGGACCACCAGGTTGTTCTGGGGGGAGAAAACCACAGTTTCCACTTTTGGTTTAGAAAAGCAGAGATCTGCTGCTACTCCATGGACACGAGGGCTTCATTCCAGCCCACAGCCAGCTGTCAAAGCTACCACTGGGAGCAGGAAGAAGAAATTCCCAGAAACACCTGGCTTGGAGGCTTTGGGGGAGGGAATATCTAGGGGTTTGTTTTGTTTTGTTTTGTTTTGTTTGTGGGTTGTATTTTTTAAACAGAAGGAAGCGGCGGTACAAGCGCCCACGCGCGTCTTCAGTCGTGCAGCCCCGCGGGAGCGGTGCCGCACTGCGCCACACGGGGGCGCTGTAGATCTCAGCGTTCACCATACACGGACACCCTCCTCCCCCAAACGCACTCTCTCCATGGACATACCCTTCCTCCGGACACATACCTCCCGCGGACACACATTCTCCCCACGGACATCTCCCCACTGGCACCTCCTTCCCCTCTTCCCCCAGACACACACACTTCCCAAAACGGACATCATTTCCCCCCCCTCCCCGAACACCTCCCCTTCCCTGGACAATCCCTACCCATAGACACCCCCCCCCCCCCCCCCCTCCTTTCACGGACATCCTCCCTCCCCCGAACAACTCCCACCTATGGACACAATTCCCCACCCCCCCTAAAAGACACCCTCCACTCCCATGGACAACATTCTCCCCCATGGACATCTCCCACTCCCAATGGACACCCCCTACCCACGGATACATCCCCTCACTGACACACACCTCAACATCTGCCCACACACACTCTGCATCCCACTGACACATCCAAGGTGCACCCACCTGTGCACTGGCCACCCTTGGCCACCCACCTGCACAGCATAATGTGCACCCTCCTCACAGACCCTCCTCATGCATCCTCCCTGGCTTTGCCTACTCACGCACCCCATACACACCCACCTGCACCCTGCACAGGGCACCCTGTACACCCACCTGCACACCTGCCTTTGTCTGAGCAAGGCTGCACACCCACCCACAGTCCAGCTCCTCCAGGTGCCACTGAAAACATTCCTGCAGGATGGATTTTTTAAAGCAATTCCATATTCAGGTATTATGAATAGTATCATATTCATAATTCCTTAGAGTTTAGAGATATGTGAGAAATATAAGGAAAAGAGAAGGAGAAGCTGTAGATGTAAGTGCTACCCAAAAGCAGAGAAGCAGATGTGGTTCAGAACACTACACACTTCAGGCAGAAAGGTGCTTCAAAACAACACCAAGAGTAAACACAGTGCACACAGAGAGAGAGGAGGCACATGCAGCCTCACAGCAGAGGCTGTCTGGAGGCTACCACCGACCAGGCAAGAAACTTCTATTATAAGTTTCAAGGTTTCTCCGCTGGATTTGCAGGCTGGGCCACCAGCATCCAATTTCTGAAGACATACATACAAAATTCACTTTGGTATTTTATTGTCTACCCATGCATTTTTATGTACTAGAAGGTCAAACATGAGCAGGCCTTCTCCAGGATGCAGATGGGTTCAAGAAGTACCTGGAGATGGACTAAAGATGCGTCATCTCTTTACAGTTTATTGTAGCAATGTACCTGAAGGAAAATGGACATGTGGCCCACCCACACTTTGGTTATATGAGACTATAAGCTGCATGACGCTCAGACATAGGCCTCAGATGCAGGCTCAGACTTTGGCTACATCAGACAGTGAACAGTGGGCCTGAAGAATAGTCAAGGGCAAGTTGCTTATTAGAATGTAGATATGAAGGCAGCTGTGCGTATGGGAAAGATACTGTGTAAGCTTAAAATAGAAATTAGATAGAGAAGGAATTAGGTGAAAAAATGTAGAAACTTCTACTATCAAAATACTAATATTCTGCTATTAGGCATGTGAACAGAGCATGATAGACTGAGCTATCCAATCATAATAGAATATATCGTGTATTTAGAAAAGAATAATATATATAATGTGATTGAATGCTAAAATAAATGGCTTCTGCATTGATCATATTGGTCTGATGTGTGCTCCATGAATCCCGTCCCGCAAGGTGGTCCCTGCAAGTGGCGCCCAAACAGGGACCTCAACCAACTTTTTTAAGGTTCATATTGAACTTACTAAATAATTAAAGAAGAAGAAGAGAGCAGGAGAAAAAACGGGAAAGTCCAGCCGGTGACAGATCAACAGAGTCTGGGAGTCGGAGGCAAACAGCCGGGGAGCGACTCAAGAACTAAAACTCTGCACAGCAGAACACCTGAAATAGAGGAGAGCAGCTGGGAGGGAGGAGTATGGGAACACAATTAAGTAAAGAAGAAGAAGCAGTAGTAAATCTCCTCCAACATCTTCTCTCTAAGAGAGGACTTAAATATGATGACCTGGCTTTATGTCGATTGTTGCTGTGGAGTTGGGAAAAGGGAATAATAACTGATGCAGCTACAGCATTTCATCTCGCCAGAAAAACTTGGCAGTGCTCTGTGTGAATAGGTGAGTCTAGGATCACGGGAGGCACAGTGCTTTGCTACCACTTGGCGATTAATCAGAGACTTTCTTTACAAGAGTTAAAGGCTGAACGCAAAGCTGCCACTGATGCCTTTGCAGCTATAACTTCTGGGGAGAAAAAGGGGAGTACATTAATGTTTGAGGAGGTTCACATACCAGGACCAGCAGCCCATGTCGTTGCTGCTGCTCCCTCCACACTATCGGCGCCACCGTTATCTTCCCCATGGAGCGGTCTCCTCCTCCGATTGCACTAAAATCTCCCTCTGATCCCAAAGTTCCACCAGGGGAGGAAAAATTTACCAAGAATAATGACTCTAATGACTCTAATAAATCGATCTTGCGACATACTATTGGCAATACAAGTGAGGTGTCAGCTGCTCCAGATTCTGAATTGCAGTCACCTACTTATTCCCCCTTAACGCCACCAAAAACATCAGCAACAGTGCGGGTGTGGATATCAGGGTCACCGACCCGGGAGCCGAGAGCCCACGTCACTTCTCCTCCACACGACGTCCCCTCCACCCCCACCCCCACCCTCCCTTCTGTCTCGTCTTGCTGCCATTTCAGAGGAAACTGCTGCAAATGAGCAGATAGTGCGTTTTACTAATACTGACGTGCCTTTACCACCCTTTGCTCCACTGACTCTGGCTGCAGCCTGCCCTAAGAGAGCTCCAGAGGGATGAGTGGAAGAAGTTAATAACAAATTGCAACAATTACAGGACAATATGGAAAAATGGAGACTAGAAGCTGTTCCAGCACCTCCAGCTCCTACGAAACTTTCAACAGCATCGCTACAACAGGAATCAGTTATGCCTCAACCAGGACAAAAATGGAGAGGGATTGTTAAAGATGCTTTAATAGAAGGGGTTATGTTACCTGAGGCATTTCCTGTGATTATGGGGAATCAGAATCAACCAAATCAGTGAGTAAATCTTGACTGGAAATTGTTAAAAGAGCTTAAACAAGTGGTTACTCAATATGGTTTAAATTCTTCTTATACTCAAGGCTTTCTGCACCACATATTCCTGTGTATATTCTTAACTCCATCAGATACTAATCGTATAGTACAGTTATTGCTATCGTCAGCTCAAAGACTTCATTTACTTAATGACTGGGAGCGTCTTTGTCATGAAGCTGTCTTGGAAAATTTAAACTGGGGGCAAAATGATCTGATATTTGGTATAACACATGAAATGTTGTTGGGAGGAGGTCCTTTTGCAAATGAACAAGTACAGGCTAGGCTTGTTGTTCAGGCTAGGCTTGTTGTTCAGGCTTTGCAGCTGTCTCAATCATTAGCTTTGCGAGCTTTGAAAAGTGTGCCAGATCTAGGGAAGACAGTTCCGCCCTATAGCACCATCCATCAACAAGATAAGGAGACCTATGGGTCTTTTTTAAACAGGCTCACAGAAGCCTTGGAAAAACATCCAGACTTAGATAATGAGGTGAAAGAGAAACTTTTAGTATCTCTTTAGCTGGCACTGGAGAATGCTAATTCACAATGCAAACAGATTCTTTATACATTGCCTGAATCTGCTACACTTGCTGGGATGTTAGAAGTCTGCTCATGGGTAGGGTCTAATGAGGAACAAGCAGAGCTTTTAGCCAATGTTTTTGCTGCAACAGTGTCATGGTTTGACATGATAGCCTTTTCTGGTAAGGGGGAAGGGGCTGTAAAGATGGCTCCTGTAAGAAGTTGCTCACAACTCTCCCCAGCTCTGAGCCAGACCCACTTCTGGGGCTGAGCCAATTAGACGCTTCCACAATCACTTTTTAAGAAGAAGCCAGAAGGGGAGGTTTTTATCCTCCATCTTCTTTCCTTCTGCTCCTTCTTCTTTTTCTTCTGGCTGGTGGTAGGAACCAAGGAGTAGGAACAGTGAGAGAAACAACCATGCGGACTCCAAGGTCAGTGATGAAAGAGAGGAGGAGGTGTGCTGGAGCAGAGACTCCCCTGCATTCTATGGAGAGAACTGGTGAAGCTGAGATTTATTTTCATTTCTTTAAAGATCCCGCATCAGCAGTAGAGACTCATTTTTAAATTAATGAGTCCATATCAGGGGCAGAGTCTCATTATGCTAAAGCTGACCCTGGACCAGGGGCAGCGATTCACTTCATTAAAGGCCCCGAGCCAGGGACAGTGATTTTGGCCAGAGGAGGCCGTGTCCCGAAGGAGGGACCCTTTATCACTATGGCCGGAGCAGGCCGTGTCCCGAGGAAGGGACCCAGTATCCACAGCTGTAACTGTGGGGAGGAATCCATGACAAAGCAGCTCATTAAACTTATGCCCAGAAGAGGCCTTGTCCCGAGAGAGGGACCCTGCAACTGCAGAAACTGCAGCCGTGGTGAAGAATCCACACCAGAGATATTCACCAAGGACTGCGTCCCGTGTGAGGGACCCTGTATCAGCAGAAACCACAGCTGTTGGGAACGACCCACACCAGAGAAATTTGTTAAGGACTGTGTTCCGGGGGAGGAACCCCGTGTTGGAGCAGGGGAAGAATGCCAGGAGTCGTCCTCATCTGAGAAGAGAGAAGCAGCAGAGCCCATCTGTGAGAGACTGACCACATCCCCCATTCCCTGCCCCCCTGAGCCACTGAGGGGGGAGGAGGTAGAGATATCCGGAGCAGTGAGCTGGGTCCGGGAAGAAAGGAGGGATGGGGGAGGGAGAGCTTAAAGTGCTGGTTGTCATTTTCTCATCATCCTACTCCCTTTTTGCTTTTATTCTGTTCTGTTTCTTGTAGAATAAACTTGCCTACTTTCCTCTCTAAGTCGAGTACTGGAGTCTGTTTTGCCCAGAACCATAATTGGCAGCGAGCCCTCCCTGCCCTTGTCTCAATCCACAACAACCTTGCTTATCTTTTTACTCCCATTTGGCTGGGGCCTCCGCCATCCTAACGAGGGTGGGGGTGAATGGGGGCATCAAGCGAGAGACTGTTGTGGTGCTGCTGTGCTGGCTGGGCCAAACCACAACAAACAGTAAAGCCTTTAGTACAGCAAGGGCGTGAAGGTAGAGGATTAAAGTGTTTTAAATGTGGAAAAATTGGACACACTAAAGCTCAGTGTAAAAACAAAGCAAAAGTTTCAAACTCGGCAGAACCAAGAAATACTGGTTTTGCAAGAAATTGTGGAAAGTTTGGTCACAGGGTAGGAGATTTCACAGAGATAGCAGGGTGCAGGGAAACTTGATAACCAGCACAACTGCCCTGTGCGCCACGACACAAGTACAGGGTGCATGGGTTGCCTCTCCTCCGCAACCTCAGGGAGTGCAGGAGTGGACTTGACAACCGCAATAGACATCACTATAGCAGACAATCAAGTTCATTGTATTCCATCTGAAATGAAAGGTCCGTTAGGGTATGGTTTATGTGCTTTGCTACTTGGTCGGTCGTCAACATCACGACAAGGTATATTTGTGCCTGGGGTAATTGATGCAGACTTTGAAGGAGTCATTGGTATAATGGTGCAGAGCCTATGTCAATCTGTGTCAATTAAAAAAGGGTCTAAAATTGCTCAGCTCATATAATTTAGATCTATGGTGCCAAATAAAGGAGAGGAACATAGAGGGAATGTAGGTTTTGGATCCACAGATGATCCTCAGATCCTATTTGCAATGGATATTCATAAATCAAAGCCTGAAGATCTGGTATTACTAACCGGTCCAGATCAACAGCAGTTAAAAATACAAATGATTTTGGACACTGGGGCAGATGTTACTATTGTACCAAAGTCTCTTTGGCCCGTGACATGGCCCTTGGACAATAAGGGTGGAGGAATTTTTGGAGTTGGAGGTATCCAATCAACTCAAATCAGTAAATCAGCTATTAGCTTCACAATGTCAGATGGTTCAATTGCTCAGACATGATCATATGTTTTGAATGTTTATATTGCCCTAGTTGATCGGGATATATTGAGTCAGCTAGGAATGAGACTAACTAACCAACATTTTTAGTTGCGGCCATTGGGGGATGGTCAATCCTTAAACTTCAATGGGAAACTGATACTCCTGTTTGGATTCATCAATGGTCACTAACATCTGAAAAGCTGTCCACAATTCACAGTTTAGTAGAAGAGCAAGTAGAGAGGGGACATATTGTTCCATCTACGAGTTCTTGGAATACGCCTATTTTTACTATTCCTAAGAAAAGTGGGAAATGGCGTTTGCTTCATGATTTAAGAGCCATTAACGCTGTAATGAAAGACATGGGAGCCTTACAACCAGGGTTACCCTCACCAGTTATGCTACCTGAACATTGGGACTTATTGATAATTGATTTAAAGGCTTGCTTTTTTACCATTCCTTTACATCCTGATGACTGAGAACAATTTGCCTTTACAGTACCATCTGTGAACAAGCAGGAGCCAGCAAGACATTATCACTGGTGCTTCCCCAAGGGATGAAAAACTCGCCAACCATTTACCAAATATATGTGGCTTGGGCGTTGGCATCCATCAGGTGGAAACATTCTGATTGGATAATTTACCACTATATGGATGATATCCTTATAGCAGCCCAAAATTTAGATGTGAATGTTGTTTAAACCTTATTTACAGTCTGAGTTAAAACAATCTGGATTGCAGATTGCTCCTGAGAAAATTCAAAACCAAGCACCATGGTCCTACCTTGGTTGGGTGATTCCTGGTGCTCAAATTCGGCCACAAAAATTCAGATCAAAACAGATATCAAAAACCTAGCAGATATCCAAAAACTGATGGGAGACATACAGTGGGTACATTCTCTGTGTGGAATTACTAATGAGGATTTAGAGCCACTTATGTCTCTACTGGGAAACAGTACTTATGCAGATTCTCGAGCTTTGTCTCAGAAGCAATAGATAGCACTACAATCTATTGCAAACAAGATATCTAGCACCACTGCAAGTCGTTTTAAATCACATGTCCCTATAGAGCTCATGTTAATCAATGGGGGAAATGGAAAATACCCCTATGCCCTTATAGCTCAGTGGGTGGCAAGTGAACCTCAACCACTGAAAATTTTGGAATGGATATTTTTAGCTTCTCGATTGTCAAAACCAGTTTTCACTACATTGGAAGCATTTGGTCTTTTGATAATGAAAGGCCGCACCAGAATTATTGAAATTGCTGGCAAAGACACAGATTGAATTCTGTGTCCTTTAACTCAAGCGTATTTAGACTGGGGATTTTGTCACAGTGAGGATTTACAGACTGCATTGGAAGGGTTTCAGGGAACTATTTCAAATGTATATTATCAACATAAGTTTTATGCAATTTTTCAGAATCAAATTTTTGAGGAGGTTCCATATCAATCAGAAACTCCAGTTGAAGGCCTTACAGTCTTTACAGATGCAAGTAAAAATAATCTCAAAGCAGCCATAACTTGGCAGGAGTCAGCAAAATGTAATGATCACTTGAGGGACAGACTGGAGACCCTTTACAAACACTAGAATTAAAAGCAGTTGTATGGGTTTTTTCTACCTGGTCAAACATTCCAATTATCATTGTATCTGATTCTTTGTATGTTGTAGGAATTGTGCAATGCTTGGAGACAGCTATACTAAAAGAAGTCAGCAATAAGGTTTTGTGGCAACTTTTACAACACTTGTTATCATTACTTAATAACAGACAACATGTTTATTTTATAATGCATATCAGAAGTCATTCAGGACTACCTGGAGGTTTAACATTCGGAAATGATTGAGCTGACAGGTTGGTAACTCCAGTCTGGTCAGGTCCTCCAGTAGATTGTTTTACTCAAGCCCGACAAGCTCATTCCTTTTTTCACCAAAATGCTAAAATGCTACACAAACAATTTTGAATATCTCTTAATGATGCCATTGGCATTGTCCAGTCTTGTCCTGACTGCCAGAAAGCAGGAACAGGCATCGGCATTGGAATCAACCCTTGAGATCTTGGACCACTGCAATTATGGCAGATGGACGTTACTCACATTAATGAATTTGGTCGACTGAAATATGTGCATGTTACTATTGATACTTTTTCTGCTATCATTTGGATTACAGCCCTGACAGGTGAATCTGCTAAATATGTGATTAAACATTTGAGAGGTTGTTTTGCAGCAATGGGAGTACCTCAAGCAATAAAGACAGATAATGGCCCTGGATATGTCAGTCAGCGACTTCATCGCTTCTTACAACTCTGGGGAATTCGTCATACAACAGGTATTTCACATTCTTCAATAGATCAGGCCATCGTTGAGAGGAGCCATCACACGATTAAACAGATGCTTGAAAAACAAAAAAGGGGAGAAACTGGACTATCTCCTCATAACAGACTACAAAAGCTGATTTATGTACTGAATTTTTTGTGATTGGCAGGAAACAGGGATGAACCGTCTGCGGTACTACATGGACCAGCGTTGAGCTCAAGGAGAGAAAACACAGACTCTAAAATATTGGTTCAATATAAGGACTTGAAAACAGGTCAATGGAAAGGATCTGCAGAAGTACATTTAACAGAACAAGGTTATATGTGTGTCATTACAGATCAAGGACCACAGTGGATTCCAGTAAAATGGACTAAGCCATATCAATTGCGTGATGCAGAACTGAATGGCCAGAAGGACAGTGGAGACAACGTCTCCGAGGAGAATGCCGGCTGATCCATACTCAATCTGTTGTCTCAACGAGTGTAAAAACTGTTGGCTGTGATGTCGTGCATTTTGCTGTAAATGTGATGACGAATAGCGGTTTTCTTACAGTGAAACTTTCTAAGGTGTTTTAGGTGTCAGGAATGGAACTTGGAAGAACAGAACATTTTGACATTGACAAGTCAGTGACACATTTAAAAAAAAAGGTGAAGAAGGTTTGTGGTAAGTGGTTTCTGTTTTGGACTCATTGGTGAAGGATTTTTTTTTTTTTGATCAGGAGTAAAAAATGGATTTTGTTATACTGTTGATGCTTCAAATGATTGTGGTAAATGGTTTTAGGTAATTTCAACAGCCCAAGTAAAACCTGTGGGTTACACTGGCCAAAGCAAGCAATCAGTCTACAATATGTTTATCAATGGCCACTCCAGATAATCCTTTTTCTACCTGTTTGGTGGGAGTTCCATTAGATGTAGTACAATGGCCTGTACCAAATGCATTAAAAACAAATCCCTTAGTTAAGGGTAATGGCAAAGTTGACAACTGGGATTTGATCATTTCATGGTTGCCAACAATGACAACAGAGCCACAGGAGTTAGAATTATTGGGATCTATAAAGATGGATTTTTGTGTTATGTTTAATTTTACCGGCAATACCAAAACATTTGAGACAGAATGTGGATGGCATCCTGGGCGTGTATAAGAACACGACATCTTGGTGCAATTATACTTCACCAAAAAGATCCAGGTCTAGTCTTGTTGCCTATACAGTTACCAAAGGGAATTTTTCTGATTTGTGGGGACCAGGCATGGCCTGGAATACCCTCGAGATCACAAAGGGGATCGTGCAGTTTGGGATGACTGACGATCTTGATGCCTAAAATCACACAATGAATTGGAAACATCGTTGTCCAAAACAATTTGTGCATGCATTTACTAGTGAATGTGATGACCATGTTACCTTTGGTCTCCCTCAGCAATAATAGCAACTAGCATATTTGCTCCAGGTGTAGGAGTATCTGCTTCATTAACTCAGCTATGCAAATCAGGATGCTGGCTTAGCAAACAAAGTAATCAAACCTCAATAACATTAGAAGGCTTGATTAGTGATGTAAGTAGTATTAGACATGCAACTTTGCAGAATAGAGCTGCTATTGATTTTTTACTTTTAGCCCATGGTCATGGATGTGAGGATCTTGATGGAATGTGCTGCATGAACTTATCAGATCATTCGGAATCAATCCATGCCAGTATACAGAAACTGAGAGGAGTGTCCCACTTACAGGTGTCAGATGGATGGAGATGGTTAGACAATTTGTTATCATCATGGAGAATACAAGGATGGTTAATGTCGATAGTTAAAATGGCCATGTTTATTTTGCTGATCATCGTAGTGACATTAATGATTCTACTTTTGATTCTGAAATGTGTAACTGCTATGATTGAAAAGGCTGTAAAAAGAGTCTGGCTGGTCCAAGAAGAAAAAGGGGGAATTGTAGCAATGTACCTGAAGGAAAATGGACATGTGGCCCACCCACACTTTGGTTATATGAAACCATAAGCTGCATGAGGCTCAGACATAGGATTCAGATGCAGGCTCAGACTTTAACTACATCAGACAGTGAACAGTGGGCCTGAAGAATAGTCAAGGACGAGTTGCTTATTAGAATGTAGAGATGAAGGCAGTTGTGCGTATGGGAAAGGAACTGTGTAAGCTTAAAATAGAAATTAGATAGAGAAGGAATTAGGTAAAAAAAAATCTAGAAACTTCTACTATCAAAATACTAACATAGTTAAGCTTAACAAATAATATTCTGCTATTAGGTGCGTGAACAGAGCATGATAAACTGAGCTATCCAATCATAATAGAATACATTGTGTATTTAGAAAAGAATAACATATATAATGTGATTGAACGCTAAAATAAATGGCTTCTGCATTGATCATATTGGTCTGATGTATGCTCCATGAATGCCATCCCGTGAGGTCGTCCCTGCAGTTTCTCATCCCCTCCAAAAGTTTTAGTATCATGTTGCATTTTTGTCAGCCCCTCCCATCCAGATGTACAATCTGTCCCCTCATCCAGGTGGTTGATGAAGATGAACAAGAGTGGCCCCAGAACCGATCCCTGAGGAACTCCACTGGCCACAGGCCTCCAACTGGATTCTATGCCATTGATCACCATCCTCTGGGCTCTGTCATTCAGCCAGCTCTCGATCTACCTCACCCTCCACTCATCCAAGCCACACTTCCTGAGCTTTCTGATGAGGATGTTATGGGAGGTAGTGTCAAAAGCCTTGCTGAAGTCAAGGTAGCTGACATCCGCTGCTCTCCCCTCATCTAGCCAGCCGGTTATGCACTCCTGGAAGGTTATCAGGTTGGTCAAACAGGATTTCCCCTTGGTGAAGCCATGTTGACACCCCCTGATAACCATCTTATCCTTCATATGTTCAGTGATAATATTCAGGATGAGTTGTTCCATCGCTTTCCCAGGGATGGAGGTGAGGCTGACCGGCCTGTAGTTTCCTGGGTCATTCTTGTTGCCCTTTTTGAAGACTGGCGTGACATTGGCCTTTCTCCAGTCCTCAGGCACCTTGCCTGTCTTCCATGATTGTTCAAAAATGATGGAGAGAGGCTCAGCAATCACATCAGCCAGCTCTCTCAGCACTCTAGGATGCATCCCATCAGGACCCATTGATTTATGAGCCTTAAGCTTGGCCAACAAGTCTTTAACCTCTTCCTCTTCCACCCAGGGCAGGTCCTCTGCTGTCCTGGCCATCCTGCTTGCCGGACTGGGCTTCCCGAGGGTCGGCCTTGGCCATAAAGACTGAAGCAAAGAAGGCATTCAGTACTTCGGTCTTCTCTGCATCCTCAGACACCAGGGCACCCTCTGTGTTTAGCAGCGGGCCCACATTCCCCCTTGCCATCCTTCTGCTGCTGATGGACTTGAAAAATGCCTTATTGCTTTCCTTAACATCCCTGGCTAAATTTAATTCTAGAAGGGCTCTAGCCTTCCTAATTGCACCCCTGCATGCCCTGGGAATGTTCCTATAGTCTTCCCAAGAAGCCAGCCCCTGTTTCCACCTCTCATAGATGGCTGCTTCCTGCCTGAGTTGTCCCAGCAGATCCTTGCTCATCCATGGAGGCTTCCTACCTCCTTTTCCTTCTTTCTTGCGCATTGGGACACACTGATCCTGGGTTTGTAAGAAGTGGTGCTTGAAGATTGACCAGCTCTCATTGGCACTTCTGTCTTCTAAAATCATATCCCATAAGATCCATCCAAGTAGATCTTTGAAGAGGCCAAAGTCGGCTCGCCTGAAATCCAGGGTCACGGTCCTGCTTTGTGTCCTGCCTCTTCCACAGAGGGTCTTGAACTCTACCATCTCATGGTCGCTGCAGCCGAGGTTGCCTCCAACCTTCACATCCTCAACCAGGTCCTCTCTATTCATCAGTTCTAGGTCCAGCAGCACACCCCTCCTTGTTGGTTCCTCGATCATCTGCGACAGGAAGTTGTCATCAACAATCTGTAGGAACCTCCTGGACTGTGTGTGCTTGGCTGTGTGGCTATCCCAGCAAATATCAGGTGGTTGAAGTCCCCCATGAGGACCAGGGACTGTGATCATGAGGCAGCTCTCAGCTGTTTGTAGAAGGTCTCATCCACATCCACCTCCTGATCAGGTGGCCCGTAGCAGACTCCTACAACAATATCACCTGTCTTGCCCTGCCCATTAATTTTTACCCATAAGCACTCTACTTTCTCCTCATCCCCACCTGGGCACAGTTCAGTACACATTAATTGCTCCCTCACATAGAGAGCAACTCCACCTCCACGCCTTGTCAGTCTGTCTTTCCTGAACAATCCATAGCCCTCTATGGCTGTACTCTAGTCATGGCAGCTGTCCCACCACATCTCTGTGACTGCAATGAGGTCATAGCCCCGCATCCACATCTCCAGTTCCTCCTGCTTATTCCCCAGGCTGTGTGCATTGGTGTAGAGACAGAGCAGGGGCTTACTCAAACACACAGGTTTCCCTGGATGGGTGCAGGAGGTTCCTCCTCAGTTTGGCTCTTTCTCAGGGTGGTCAGACTTCCATATCTCAGTCCAGTGTGCAGATGAAGGGCACTTATCACTGCATTCCCTGTCCTGCCCTGTTTCCCAGCTAGAGGGGACAACTTGTTCTGTTTTGCTTCTCCCCTCACCCCTCAAGTCCCTTGGTTTAAAGGCCTCTTTATTAAATTTTCTAGTCTACTCCCAAATAATCCAGTGCCTTTACGGGAGAGATGAATCCCATCCCATCCTATGAAGCTGTAGTCCCCAAGGAAGGATCCATTGTCAAAGTACCCAAAGCCTTCCCACCGGCATCAGCCTCTCAGCCAGGAGTTCACTTGGCTGATTTTTCCATTACAAACTCCTCCTTTATCTCTAGTGAAAAGGATAGAGGAGAAAATAACCTGAGCCCCTCTACCTTTTACCTGCTCTCCCAAGGATTTAAAATCCATCTGGATCCTGGAGATGTCATGCCTCATGGCATCATTCATACCTACATGGAACACAAGTAAGGGGTAGTAGCCTGCATCCCCGATGAGCCATGGCACTCTCTCAGCCACATCCCTGATCTTGGCCACAGGCAGGCAGCACACTTCTCTTCACTCCCTACCTGCTCCACAGATGGGTCTCTCAGTGCCCCTTAGCAGCAAGTCACCCACAACAAGCACCCGTTGCCTCTTCCTGCAATGTCCATTACCTGCAGGTGGAGCAGCTGATGGGTTGTTTAGTGGGTTTTCCCCTTTCAGAGCTTGCTTGCTGAAGTCCCTGCACAGTCACGAATAAATGAGCCTTGCCTCGGCTTTATTTACTGCTGTTAAAATAGATGTGTACAAATCCTCTCTTTCATAATTGAATCTTTTCTCAGCAAGGATATACTGGAGGGTGTCAATAGGGTTTTCCTCTTTGCTCATCATCTTTCCCACTATATCAGTTTTATCAGGTCACTTGCCTTTTCAGATAGGAATCAAGGCAATTTTCTGCTGAAGGTTCTTAATCCAACAAATCCGGCTGATCACATCAGGGTCACCAAATGTTGTAGTGGTGCAAGCAATATTCATTCAAAGATGTAGAGAATCCAGGTAATGCACATGCAGTGACACACACACGACATCATACAACCAACAGAGTTAACTCAAATCCACCCTTCCTTTGCTAGCTACTTCCTTATATGTTGCTTCTGCCCATGTGATCACTCAGGGCCCAATTGATTACCTTGCAGCACCTGTTTCTGAAAATTGAAAGTAGCTTGCTAGCTGCATTAACTTGTCCCTACCTTCTTTATTCAAGCTGGCTGGTCCAAGCCACATTTGTGCCTACACCACCACACAGAACTGAATGAGCTGTAAGTATGTTCTCTGCTGACATGATGTAAAAATCTTAGAAGTCAGAGGCAAGATTCCTTACCTCAGAGACCGTACCTAATAGAATCATAGAGTGGTAGGGGTTGTAAGGGACCTTTAGAGTTAATCTAGTCCAGCCCCCCTGCAGAAGCAGGTTCACCTAGATCAGGTAGCATAGGAACATGTCCAGGCGGGTCTTGAAGACCTCCAAGGACCTCCACAACCCCTCTGGGCAGCCTGTGCCACTTCTTCGTCATTCTCACGGTGAAATATTTTTTTCTTATATTTAAGTGGAACTTTTTGTGTTTCAGCTTCATCCCATTACCCCTTGTCCTGCTGCTAGCTACTATAGAAAAAAGGGATGCCCCAACCTCCTGACACCCACCATTTAGATATTTGTAAATGTTAATAAGATCTCCCCTCAGTCTCCCCTTCTCCAAACTAAACAGCCCCAGATTCCTGCAGCCTTTCCTTGTATGAAAGATATTCCAGTACCCTGGTCATCTTGGTGGCCCTACGCTGGACTCTCTCCAGAAGTTCTCTGTCCCTCTTGAGCTGAGGAGCCCAGAACTGGACACAGGAATCCAGATGAGGCCTCACCAGGGCAGAGTAGAGGGGGAGAAGAACCTCCCTTGACCTGCTGGCCACACTCTTCTTGATGCATCCCAGGATGTCATTGGCCTTCTTGGCCATGAGGGCACATTGCTGGCTCATATTTAGCTTATTATCAATCAGGACTCCCAGGTCTCTCTCTGCAGAGCTGCTCTCCAGCCTGTACTGGTGCATGGGTGTGGAGGAATGGTTAAGGGAGAATGGACATGGATCCCAGGGTATAATGTTAGGGCTGTTGGGGCAAGGCAATCTGAGTTCTAGTTATATGAATTTAATGCACAATCAAGACCAGAGTCAGAGCCATGGTTAAAGCAGTTGCTGTCATGTAGACAGCAGGCCGCTTTCTGCTCCCTCAAGGTCGGGCTGTTTTCAGCTAACAGCTAACAGCTCAAGGTGGAAAACAACTTCGGAGAAAAACAAGATGGGAAAATGTGAGGGAGCTTGCTTATCGCAGAAACCGCAAGTAGGATGAACATAAGAATGTAATCTATTAGCTGCTGTTGCTGAGCTAGCTTTGAAGCTGCTGTGTATATAAGTTAGAGCCTGCTCTCAATAAAGATTTCTGCTGTCACTCACATTGAGTAGGACTGATTTCTTCCCACCCAGCTGAGAATCGGACCCTGGGTTGATCGCCGCATGAAGTAGGCTTGGAGCTGGTTTTTCAGGCTTCGAGCCTGGGTTTTTTCAGGCTTCGAGCCTGGTTTCAGGCTTCGAGCCTGGGTTTTTCAGACTTAGAGTCTGGTTTCAGGCTTCGAGCCTGGTTTGCAGACTTCGAGTCTGGTTTTTCAGGCCAAGAGCCGAAAACTTTGCCGCACATGGGGTTGTTCCTTCCCAGATGCAGGACTTTGCACTTGTCCTTGTTGAACCTCTTGAGGTTCCTTGTAGTAGGCGTCCAGAAGATCTCGGGTTGTAACGCAACAGGTGGAGGGTACAGAAGTAGTGGGCACAGGGTGGAGGGAGAGGAAGTGCTGGTGTTAGCAGATAAAAGCACATGGTGTAAACAAGGGGTTGGAATAAAGTATCATCCATGCTGAGTGTGTGGTGATCTTTGTCCCCTCAGCGGGGTGGGCTGAGAGATCCGTGCGGGTGGCCTGGTTGTGTTGCTGGTAATGGCAACATATGGTGACCCCAGGACGTCCGCGGCCATGACACAGATGGAACAAGCGATTAAGGTACTTAAGGCAGTGACACCTACGGTGGGCGAGCGGATTAATTGCATGTCCACAGTTGTGTGCATCCAGTGGTTGAAGAGGCGGGATGTGGTACAGACACCCACAGAGTTATTATATGTGTGGAATTGGAGGGTGCTGGAGGAGGAGATGTTGCAGGCCGCCTTGGCGGGGACCAAGGGGATGGGTCAGTATTTTAGAATATGGGGAGATGTTAAGAGGACTCTGACTAAGGCAGTAGAGGAGAGACAATTTTGGCTGTCGGAGTGGGAAGCTCTCCAGGGGGAGGGGTGGAAAGCGCAGACGGAGAGAGTTTGTAGAGATCAGGAGACTCAAACGTGGAGTGTAGAGGTAGAGAATGTGGGAGAGCAGACAGGTCCGTCACTGTGTGGGGACGCGGAATGTGATGGGCTTGATAGTGAGGAGGAGGATGAGGAGTGCAGCCCTGGAGCGGAGCCCCCTCGGGAGAGCTGCTTCCCAGTTGAGTTCAGCCCACTGGGCTACCCCTGGGACGAGTTGCAGGGGATGCAGGTGGGGAATGCCGAGCGGGCGGGAGTATGGTGCAAGAGGATAAGGGGAAAGTGGGGAAGTGTGACCTCATGTTAGACTGGGTTACCATTGGGCATGCGAGGGGAAACAAAGAAAAAGAAAACGCAGGAGAGAGTAATACTGACTGAGCCGCCAGGAGCAGTGCCGGGGACAATGCCACTGGCATCAGGAACGAGAAAGGAGAAAAGTCAGCTGCGTTATTGTCCACTGAAGATGATGCCTGGAGGAGTGGCAGAAATGAGAGCTGGAGGACGGAGGGTGGTGCGGATACAGGGGGCAGTGCTTTGTCAGCTGTGCTTTTTTTTCAGTGTATAAAAAGAAGCTTACCAGGCATGAGTTGCTCAAAAAGAAAAAGGGAGAATTGTGGAGGAATTTCTGTGTGAAAGAGGCCACGGCCTGGTAACAGTGAACAACCCATGCTTTGAGAACTAATGTGCAGATTGTCCTTGAGCCGCTCTTGACTGTGAGAAAAGAAGAAGAAAGAATGCCTACATGATGCTAGCTTTGCTGCTGATTATAAAAGTCTAATGCTTGTTAGTAAAATCTGAGTTAGGACCAAAAAAAAACCCAAACAAAACAAAACAACAAAAAACCTGTTTTGCTGTGAGGGTGATGGAGCAGTGAAGCAGGCTGCCCAGAGAGGGGTTGTGAGGCCTGTTCCCTTGGAGATCATCGGGACCTGGCTGGATATGTTCCTGTGTGGCCTGGTCTGGGTGAACCTGCTTCTACTGAGGGGGGGTTGGACTGGGTGTTCTCTGGAGGTCCCTTCCAATCCCTAACATTCTAACATTCTAATATTCTATGATTCTATGATTCCATGATTCAGTGACCGATGGGAGCAGATATGAATGGACTCCCCTAGAAACAAAGGTTGTGAAGGAGCTGCATGGGACTGTAAAGACACACGTTTACAGATGCCTCATCAAGACATAAGAATTCTGTTGAAACTGGCAGATCAAATTGCTGCACAGTATCCTTCACAACAGCCAGGGACAGGCAATTGTTGAACGTGCTCACGCTACAGCTCAACTGTCTTAGGGAGGGGGAGAGCATGGGAAGCTCAGATGTTTGGGCTGAGGGTATGCTTGAGTAGAAAAGGAGGGAACCCAGCAGTGGGTCCCGACAAAACGAATACGACCAGAGATATGAGTCTAACGGTCTACTGAGTCTCTTTTGCAGGTTGACGTGTTCTTCAGAGTGCTCGCCGTGAAGCAGATCCAACTGGAGTCACTCAACTATTAGCAAGATTGGGCAGTGAAGTGGAACACGACCAGCACCTGTTTATAACTTCCCACAATTGGCTCAGCTAGCACATGTGCTGGGCAGACACGTTACGTATCAGCCTGTGCCACAGGACACTGGAGTCATCGAGCATAGGGAGGGGGAGATGTAGTAGGCATCCGGAAGATCTCGGGTTGTGTCCTGGTTTGGGCTAGGATAGAGTTAACTTTGATGAGGAAGTAGGAAGGGGCACAGCATGGACAACTGACCCGGGCTGGCCAACAGTTATTCGATACCATACTGACATCATGCCCAGTACATATAGGCAGGGAGCTAGTCGGGGGCGGGGCTGCGGAAGTGTGGGCTGGGCTGCAGGTCGGGAGCGGTCATGTCGGGCCCCGGGTGGTGAGCAGCTGCGGCACACACCATTCCTTTTGTATATCCCCTCATTTAGTGCAGGCAGGAGGTGTATGAGTGACACAAGATGGAGGCGACCACGTGGACCCTTCAGCCAGAGAAGGAGGAAGGAAGGAGAAGCAATAGACCAGAGACCCCTCCGCAAGCCGTAGCAAGAATGCAGGCTGTACCCCTGCAACCTATGGAGACCCATGGCAGGACTGAGAGTTACCAGCAACTCCGTGTGAGTGAGCCCGGATGGGCGAGGGACTGTGTGGGGAGACAGCCATGGCCCAGGCCGTGCTGGAGAGCCAGCACGCCGTAGAGCAGCCCCACACGAGAGGCAAAGAGGAGCTCCAGCCTTTGGAATAAATGCGCGTCATAGCAGCCCGTGCAGGTCTGCCATGTGTGTGAGGTACCCCACGGACTTGCAAGGAGGATGGGTGCGGAGCCCACCTGTCCTGAAGGAGGGACAAACTGCAGAAGCTATTGGGAATAGTGACTTGCGGAAACAGACTCTATAACTCAAAGAGTTATAAAGAAGGTATGTTTATTTGGCGCCGGGCGCACGGGGGGTGGGATCGCTCCACCACAAACGTGCCTCTGCCTCGGCAACTTGCTTGACTTATATTTGTTACAAAGTTACAAAATCATATGATGACATTATCCACCTAGACAAAGACACAACCTGTCCCCACTTTCACATGTAAATTAGATCTTCTCTTCCTTTCATTTGCATGGTGTCTCCCGGTGATGGCCAGTGATGGTCTTTGGGGCCTTGGGAGATGAAGGCTGATAAGTCCTGAGGCTTTCTCACCCCTGATCTTTGCACAACTTCAGATGTCACTTGGCCCCTCGAAGAACTGGTTTTTGCCCTCAAGGAAGTTGGAGGACCCCGGAGGTATTGTGTGAGGAGATAAGCACGACCTTTTTACAGCTTGTGTGAATTTTGTCCTGTCTGAAAAATAAGCTTTATACTATTGCGATAAGTTATTATAAGGTTTATTAGTATATGTTAGTATAAAGCTCTACATCAGTATCACCCGTGCTGAGTGTGTGGTGATCTTTGTCCCCTCAGTGGGGTGGGCTGAGATCCGTGCGGGTGGCCTGGTGGTGTTGCCGGTAGTGGCAACAGTTCCTCTCTGCCCAACTCTCAAGCTGGTTGAGATCCCACTGAATGGCAGCACAGCCTTCTGGGGAATCAGCCTGTCCTCCCAGTTTGGTGTCATCAGGGAACTTGCTGAGGGTACACACTGTCCCCTCATCCAGGTCGTTGATAAAGATGTTGACTGGCCCCAGAACCAATTCCTGTGGAACTCCACTGGCCACAGGCCTCCAACTCAATTCTGTGCCACTGATCACCACCCTCTGGGCTCTGTCATTCAGACAGCTCTCAATCCACCTCATCATCCACTCATTCAATCCACACTGCCCTAGCTTTCTGATGAGGATGTTATGGGAGACAGTTGTAGGTACAAATATGACTTGGACCAGCCAGCTTGAATAAAGATGGTAGGGACAAGTTAATGAAGTTGGCAAGCTACTTCCAATTATCAGAAACAGGTGCTGCAAGTTAATCAATTGAGCCCTTGGTGATCACATGGGCAGAAACAGCATATAAGGAAGTAGCTAGTAAATGAAGGGTGGCTTTGAGTCAACTGTGTTGGTTGCATTATGTTGCCTGTATATGCCTCTGTAGGTGCATTGCCTAGCTTCTCTACATGTTTGAATGTATATTGCTTGTACCGTTACAACATTTGTTGACCCTGACATGATCAGCTGAGTTTGTTGGATTTAGAACCCTTGACAGAAAATCGCCTGGATTCCTGCCTGAAAGACATCTGAAAAGGCAAGTGAGACATCTAAACTGGTATAATGGGAAAGGCAATAAGCAAAGAGGAAAACCCTATTGACACCCTCAAACATATCCTTTTCTGAGAAAGGTTTCAACTATAAAAGAGAGATTTTGCTAAGACTTGTGAGATGGGGACAGGATGTACTTTTTTTCGCCTTCCCACAAGAAGTATATGAAATGGGACATTGGGAAATTCTAGGAGAAATGTTGAATGATGCAATTGGTCTGTGTAAACTGGTATCATCCATTCTACAACAGTTACAAGCTGAGAGGGCTGCGGCTACTGTCATGAATGCAGAAAATGCTATACCATCTGCATTCCCAGTAGATGCTAAGAGGTTCTTTGGAGGTGGTGACTTTATAGTGCCATCGACTCCACCTCTAGAAGAAAATACCAAGAGATTCTTTGGAGGTGATAATGTTGTAGTACCCTTGGCTCCACCTCTAGAGGAGGAAAGTATAGATGTGAGCCCACTCCTCCCCCCAGAACCCCCTAGGTCACTGTCCCAGGAGCCAAATGCGTGTATCGTTTCTCCTCCCCTCCCACCCTTCACCGTCCTGCCCCGTCCTATCCTGTTGCCATGCCTGAAGGAGTACATGGCAGAGAACAAAAATTATGCTTTACCCATGATACTATGGATCTTCCATTGCCCCTGAGCTCATCAATCCCTGAGTGTATTCCTCTTCCATCATCACCTCCAACATCTAGTGAAGGGGAAGATCAACAAAGAAAGTTGCTACAGGAAGAATTAATAGGGCATGGAGAAAATATGAAATGGACTTTGGCCCACTTGGAGGAACTGATAGAAAAGCCAAAAGTGACAGCTAATCAACTGTTGAAATGGCTTAATGAATTAATTAAACCGGAGGTTAAAGTTTCACCCCCACAGGTGCCCAGAGACCCCCAGCCAGATGACTATGATCTGGCTAAGAAATGGAGAGGCTTCATACGTGATGCAGTAATTGAAGGAGAATTCATTCCGCAAGCCTTTCCAGTAATAACAGCACATAATAATCCTGCACAATGACAATGGGCACTTTTGGATTGGAAGTTGGTAAGGGAAGGCCAGAAAGCTGTGATGCAATATGGCTTGACCAACCCATTAGATCATATTTTCACCAGTGGGTTAATGACTCCATTTGACTGCTGGAAGCTAGCAGAAACCATCCTGAAGCCCACTCAGGTATTACTAAGGGAGTCTGAATGGGGGAAAAAAAGAGTCGATATGGCAATAGTAGAAAATAGGGACTTACAGCAGGGAGATGCACGATGAGTCGTCACAGCTGATATGATGTTAGGAAAAGAACCATTTGCTGACCCGCAGGTACAAGCCCGACTCCATGAAGCTATTTTGCAACAAACATAGACACTGGCTCATCAAGCATTTAAGACCGTCCCTGACATGGGGGTACCAGTTCCCCCATACACAACCATTATACAGAAGCCCAATGAACCTTTTAAGACTTTTTTTTAGACTATTTAAGAGCAGCTCTGGATCGTATACCAAATATGTCAGCTGAAGTAAAAGCAGAAATGGGATTGCGCTTGGCAGTTGCTAACGCTAACCATGATTGTAAGATCCTGCAGGCTCTCCCGCAGATGGCAACTTTGGTCAACATGATAGAAGCCTGCTCTCGAGTAGGATCATCCGCACATCTAGCTGAAGCTATGCCAACGACATTAAAACCGTTAGTTCGACAGAACAAAGGAAATCGGAGGCCAAAATGCTTCAGTTGCAGAAAAATGGTGTGGATAAACAGCTCCATCAGACCATCGGGGTCCAATGGCAGATTTAATGGCAATTGTTACAAATGTGGTAAATTTGGACATAGAGCCACTGAGTGTCATTCTCGAGTGGCCAGACACAACATGCCAAAGGGAAATGGATCAACAAGTGCAAAAAGGGCAAGTGCAATGACACAAAAACACCCTTTGACACCAGTGGCCAACCCCCCAAGTCTCTTAGTTTAAAGCCCTCTTTATCAAGTTTGTTAGCCTGCTCCCAAATATTGCAGTGCCCTTATGGGAGAAATGTATCTCATCCTGTCCTATCAAGTTATAGTCCCCAAGGATGGATCTGTTTTCATAGAATCCAAAACCTGCCTGCCGGCACCAGCCTCTCAGACAGGAGTTCACTTGGCTGATTTTTTCATTGTAGACTCCCCCTTTATCTCTAATGAACAGGATGGAGGAGAAAATAACCTGAGCCCTCTACCTTTTACTTGCTCCCCCAAGGTTTTAAAATCCTTTTTGATCCCGGAGATGTCATGCCTTAATGACATCATTCGTACCTACATGGAACACAAGTAAGGGGTAGTAGCCCACATCCCTGATGAGCTGTGGCGCTCTCTCATCTGATCTTGGCTCCTGGCAGGCAGCACACCTCTCGTGACTCCTTATCTGCTCCACAGATGTCTCTCAGTGCCCCTTAGCAATGAGTCACCCACAGCAAGCACCCATCGCTTCTTTCTACGATGTCCATTACCTGTTACAGGTAGAGCAGTTGATGGTGAGTTGTTTGCTGGGTTTTTCCCTTTTGGAGCTTGCTCGTCGAAGCCCCTTGTTGTCAGTGTCTCAGACTTATTTGTAGTGGGCACTCTGGAAGGAGGGTTTTGAAGAGGAGCCCTTGCCCTTCGTTTTTCTGTTACCAGGGTCCAAGGCATATCAGATTCACTGGAGGCTTGTACCTGGTTGTGGAAGCCTCTGTCTATTTCCACCTCTGCTCTTCTAATACTACACATTCTACTCACAGTTTCCTGCAGCTCTTTCACTAGGCACTGCAGTTCTTGAACTTGAGGGCACCTATGACACATGGTTACCTCAAAAGCATAGGTCCTCATGACTTCATCATGTTCATTTAAAAATATCATTATGCCTTCTATTAAAAAAAGTGCCTTCATCTTCTACAGTGAAGAAAGCAAGCAAGGAAAACAAGCAAGAAAAATGTAAACAAACAAATCTGATGGGAAGTCATCACAGAAATTCAAAGAGTCAGAGGAAATCACAACCTCTATCTATATTCCCATCATTCTGATGACGTTCCTAAAAACCATGGCAGGGGAAAGAAAAGGGTCCAAAATCCTGTGTTCAGCCTTTGTTCTCTTTTATATTACTGTTTCATACTACCAACACCCTGCATGTAATCAGCCAAATTTGCTTAACTTTCATCCAGAACAAACACACAGAGTCAAGACGGTTTCCAAGAACTACCACCTCATTTCAATGTAACTGCTTCTGATGTCAGCTTTTTTCCCTCCTTTTTGAAGTATGTAATTTTTCTGTGTTATCAGTCTCCTTGCCATTCACCCATTTGGGCATCCTTCCATCGAGCCAGGCATTTCATCTATGTCTGAAGACTTCCAGTGGTGCCAACTGTTTGCATACCTTGCAAGTGTTATGTCAAACTCTGCCCCTTAGAGCCGCCAAAAACCACCACTCAAAGTTAGCAAATACCTCCTTAGACAAGCTTAATAAACATGCCGGGAGAAACTCTAGACTTCATAAAGGCAAGGCCAAGCTTGAGGTCTTCAGCACCCTTTCTTGTCCCATTTAGGCCAACATCCATTATCCTTGTCACGCATTCTCCATCCATACTCTGCGTAAGTACATCGTATCTGAGCACATCAATTATTTAAAACAACCAACCCCAAATTCCACACTTATTTTCGTGTTGTAATTATTAACTAACTATCAGACCAACCTTGTCTCTAATCAGTCTGAATGAAGCCATTTCTTTTATGGTATAAATCAGCACATGCAGCAGATACACCTGGTGCTTTGCACTGCACAAAGAAACTAACTCCAGTGCCCACCAGCCCTTACAGCCTCGTCTCAGATTTCATTTCTTTGTATTTTTGACTGATGACTGCTGATTCACTAGCAAGAGTGGGAGTAGACATGAAAGAGTACTCTGAGGAGAAAAAGATGGAGAAAAAGGAGGCATGGAAGCAGAGCAAATGAAAGAGAGGACAAGGTGAGGGGATAAGAAAGCATGGGGAAAAAGTGTAAGGGAAGCGAAAACAGGGGAGGAGGAAACAAGGTCTGTGGGAAGTGGGAGATTGAGAAACTGAGACCAAAGCAGTCAAGCCTTCACTAGGGCCCAGAGATAACCCCTGAGAAGATCAGAGCAATCTCAGCTCTATAAGGTTCAATTTCAATAGCATATCCAAAATCCATCATTCCTAAACCATCGATGTGAGCATCACAGCAACTCTGCCCAGGGAACCCTGGTCTGACTTTTAATGCTTTGGAAAGTGCTCTTGGCCTTGGACGCTCAGTTGGGAGCGCTTCTACACTCACATGAAGAAGCAGTCCCAAATTCCCAAGTAGTAAAAGGTCCCACAAAAGGCTCTCCAAAGCAAAGCATTTTAAAGAGGCCTAATTTTCAAAGGTCAGGGAGAGGAAAGATTGGTGAAGACACAGCCCCTTTGGAGCATGAGGTTGAGCAAAAAAAAAACTAAACCACACCTCCTGCGTTATGAGATGGATGAAAGACAACAAGGAAATAATATTAGATTATACTTACCTTTCTATTTGCTTCACTCAAGGACTTCAAAAAGCATCAGGGACTTACCACCATCCTAGAAGTCTGATGGAAATGAAGCATCAGATATCATGGAAGGGGCAAAACTCCAGCTCTGATTTTCATCAGAACTGTCCTGTCCAAAGCCAGCATCATTGTGATCCTCTCCTAGAAAGAGGAGCCTGATTTTAGTGAAGAGGACACATTTCTAAACCCAAATTTTATTCCCTACACCACAAGACATGTTTTCTCCTGGTTCCCACCTTCTGCTGAAGTGCTCTACAAAACTCAAACCAACTTTTGTGGGTTTAAGGCTAGATTCATCATTTAGGGCCAAGACAACATATTACTGCTGCAAGAACATTCATGCTGGATGTGCTCAGACTCCACACTTGGAGGGCATACAAGAAGGAGGCTAGGAATATCAGTCTTGGGGCCAAACTATCAAAGCTATGTCAAATTTCTTGCTCTTGCCCTCAGTACATGACCTCTGCATAAATAATCCATGTGGAAAATGGAGGCCTATGCTACCACCTTCACTAAAATGAAGAATCTTTTTTATTTTTTGGAAAAAAAAAAAAAAGCTTTGGGATCCTTAATTGAAGGGTGGTAAGGGAAAAACAGATTGACTACCAATGACAGGCAGCCACATATAGATTAACCAAGAAATGTGGCTGTGTGTGGAGTCAGGGGGTATTGCACCTCCTCATACTTGATGTTGCAGTTAATTTTTCTGTAAGCAGACATTTTGCAAGAGAATTTTACCAGATTTTATGCAGAGGCACTTAGATACTACAGTGACAGATGTTAATGTAAAATTTTACTATAAATGGGGTATAAGTAGGCAGCTTTCCTACCTGTAGAAGAAAATGCTACACAACTCAAAGCAAAAAAGTAGTCTTTCATGCTTTGCCTTACGTTTCCTGATTACACAGACCCCAGACTGATGATAACAGAGGTAAAAACAGCTGCTTACTCATTCAACACACAACAAACAGCAAGAAAGGTGAGTTTTCAGCTGATGGTAATTGTGTTCAAACACTAAACCCAAGTTTTATCTCAGCAAATGGAGGAACTGCGCCCCACAGTTTAAATCAAGCACTGATGAAAGGGTACCGTGTGGAGAAAAAATGAGGGAGCATGGACATGGATCCCGGGGTATAATGCTAGGCCTGTTGGGGCAAGGCAGCCTGAGCTCTAGTTATATGAATTTAATGCACAATCAAGACCAGAGTCAGAGCCATGGTTAAAGCAGTTGCTGTCACGTAGACAGCAGGCCGCTTTCTGTTCCCTCAAGGTCGGACCGTTTTCGGCTAAAAGTGGTAAACAACTTTGGGGAAAAACAAGATGGGAAAATGTGAGGGAGCTTGCTTATTGTAGAAACCACAAGTAGGATGAACAAGAAAATGTAACCTATTAGCTGCTGTTGCTGAGCTAGCTTTGAAGCTGCTGTGTATATAAGTTAGAGCCTGCTCTCAATAAAGATTTCTGCTATCACTCACATTGACTAGGACTGATTTCTTCCCACCCAGCTGAGAATCGGACCCTGGGTTGATTGCCACATGAAGTAGGCTTGGAGCTGGTTTTTCAGGCTTCGAGCCTGGTTTCAGGCTTCGAGCCTGGTTTTTCAGACTTCAGGTCTGGTTCATTTTTCAGGCTTCGAGCCTGGTTTCAGGCTTCGAGCCTGGTTTTCAGACTTCGAGTCTGGTTTTTAGGCCAAGAGCCGAAAACTTCGCGGCAGTACCAAGTCCTGGAACAGGGGATTACGATGCTCTTCCTCCCTCTAAGAAACACAGTAGAGACATCATTAAGTCTCCAGCTACGGAAAGACATGACAATATTTAGTACATGTTTTATTGTCAACATCCTGGGTTGCAAACTTCCCTTGCTTGCTCTGAGCATGAGCATCTTGGAGACCCCAGGCTTCTGCATTCAAGGGCACATTTTCAAGAAAGATTCAGTTCTTCAACAAAAGGAACAATCTGGCTGTGAAGAACATAGAAACATAGAATCATAGAATGGTAGGGATTGGAAGAGATCATCTAGTCCAACCCCACTGCAGAAGCAGGTCCACCTAGATCAGGTCACATAGGAACATGTCCAGGCGGGTCAACATAATGCAAAGATTGTCCTCCCACAGATCAGATCCTTAAACAAATCACACTGGGTGCTAGACACTGTGACAGTCTTACTGATAGTATAAGCTCAAAGGTATTGAAAAACTCATAGAAGATTTGACTCCAAGATTTACCAAAGGCCCATGGAGAGCAATGACAGAACAGAGAGGTCCCTGGCAGTCCACCCTTTAAGTCATTACAACTTTCCTAACAGAGGAAGAGCTCAAGAAGTAATCAAATCTTTTCCCAGCTCAATGCTCATTTGCTTCCATCAGCCATCCCAGCACACAGTGCAGAACATCAGATTCCAGAGAAAAAAGAAATTCAGAAAATAACTTTTCTCCTTTGGAAAGGTGCATCATTCAGCACCAGTATTGCTAATCTCTCATGCCAAGAAGAAAGCTGCCCAAAAGGGCAAGATCTGATCCCTCCCGCAGGATCAGACATCAGCAGAGGTGCAACTGCAGTTGTCTGCCATCCACTGACTACTCCTCAGTCAAGAAGATTAAGAAAAGCATGTTCCTCTATGCTGCAAGAAAGTAGAATTCAGGCATACACCTCTATGAGAAAAACAACAATTAGGGGTTAGAAAGCAGAGGCTCAAATCCCCTGCTCCACTGGCCAGATTCTGGGCAGCGAAGCACATCCCTGAGCTCACCGCTGACTGCCCAACCTTGGAGAAGTCATTTCAGCACTTAGTTCAGTTGTATGTGACAGGGGATGTTTCTTCCCCATTTTACTGTAGCACTTTGAGACCCTGAAATGAAAAGGCTCTAAAAAGCCTATAGAAAAAGCTGCTATGAAACAGTGGTGTAGAAAAACACAGCATTCATTCTAATGAAGAGCATTCCTCTGTGCTGTGCTGCAGCGTTGCGGGCTCGGCTACCCACAGTGGTGTGAAGATGCCAGTGGTACAAAACAGTTAACCTTCAAAAGAACTTTTCCTTTCAAGCAAACTGCAGGGGCTCTGCAGCCCAGCACCCAGGGACCAGGTGGTCCCTGTAATGAGATACAGGTGCAGGATTATTGCCATAACAAGAAAACTGCTCTGGTTTCCCACTGGCAGGAAGGTGGCGCAGCAGCCGCCATGCTGGGGAGGCACAGCCCATGACTCAGCGTAAGGCTACACCAAACCGTTTGGAACAAAAGCCCAATCAGGAAAGTTGCTTGCAAGAATAACTCAATGGCTTTAACAGCAGGAGAAGCTGTTACACGAACCAAGTCACAGGCCTCGGCTTTGGCAGAATCATTCGCAGGCATGAAATATCATATGGGGGGGGTTGACACCACAAATGTGCTCTTTCGTGCTGTCCTCACGCAGGAGTGGAAACTGGGGTTTCACATGTTCATGTGAGCTACCATAACCCACCCAAATACAAGCAGGCTGCAGCATGTACACACGTGCATCATGCCAAGCACAGTGGGACTTGGAATTGTGTAAGCTGCTGTGACACAAATCAATACAAACAAAAGCACTTTTGGTTTAGTATTAGGATTATTTTCAAACACCACCTATAGTTTCAGTAACAAAATTTTTAAAAATCAAGAAAAACTCTGCAGGCAGAGCTACTTGACACAAACTCTGTTGCCTTGCCATTTAGATTTGCACTATGATTACTTCTTGTGCTTTAATCCACTTCTCCATAAAGTTTATGGAGCAGCAACAGCTGAGATGAGTCCAAGCAGAAAAAATAACCAACAATTTGTCAGGAGCCAAGCTATTGTTCTGAACAAAGAAAACTCATTAGCTATTAATGAAAGCACAGGGAATAAAAACAAAATAGCATAGAACTCCAGCAAATAATTACTCTGCACCTGATGCAAAGATGCTCTGCCTTCCTACTCAAATTCCCAGCAAAATTCGAAAACTTATCATTCATTGGAGCATGAACAAAAGGAAGATTGACTCTAAGTGAAAGAGCAACAGGTTTCTTGGGCTTACACCTAGAATCATAGAATCACAGAATGGTAGAGGTTGGAAAGGACCTTTAAAGATCATCTGCAGAAGCAGGTCCACCTAGATCAATTTGCATAGGAACATGTCCAGGAGGGTCTGGAAGGTCTCCAAGGAAGGAGACTCCACATCCTCCCTGGGTAGCAGAGTAGAGGGGGAGGAGAACCTCCCTTGACCTGCTGGCTACACTCTTCTTGATGCAGTCCAAGATGCCATTGGCCTTCTGGGCCATGAGGGCATATTGCTGGCATATGTTCAGTTTATTATCAATCAGGACTCCCAGGTCTCTCTCTGCAGAGCTGCTCTCCAGCAGGTCAACACCCAACTTGTCCTGGTGCATGGGGTTGTTCCTTCCCAGATGCAGGACTCTGCACTTGTCCTTATTGAACCTCATGAGCTTCCTCTCTGCCCAACTCTCAAGCCGGTCGAGATCCCGCTGAATGGCAGCACAGCCTCTGGGGAATCAGCCAGTCCTCCCAGTTTGGTGCCCTCAGGGAACTTGCTGAGGGTACACTCTGTCCCCTCATCCAGGTCATTGATGAAGATATTGAACAAGACTGGCCCCAGAACCTATCCCTGAGGAACTCCACTGGCCACAGGCCTCCAATGCAGTTCTGTGCCACTGATCACCACCCTCTGGGCTCTGTCATTCAGCCAGTTTTGTTCCACCTCACTGTCCACTTATCCAATCCACACTGCTTGAGCTTTCGATGAGGATGTTATGGGAGACAGTGTCAAAAGCCTTGCTGAAGTCAAGGTAGATAACATCTGCTGATCTCCCCTCATCTAGCCAGTCAGTTATGCACTCATAGAAGGCTATCAGGTTGTTCAAACAGGATTTCCCCTTGGTGAATCCATGTTGACTCCCCCTGATAAGCATCTTATCCTTCGTATGTTTAGTGACGACATTCAGGATGAGCTGTTCCATCACCTTTCCAGGGATGGAGGTGAGGCTGACCAGCCTGTAGTTTCCTGGGTCGTCCTTCCTGACCTTTTTGAAGACTGGAGTGACATTGGCCTTTCTCCAGTCCTCAGGCACTTCACCTGTCCCCATGATTGTTCAAAAATGATGGGGAGAGGCTTAGCAATCACATCAGCCAGTTCTCTCAGCACTCTAGGATGCATCCCATCAGGACCCATTGACTTATGAGCCTTAAGCTTGGCCAACAAGTCTTTAATCTCTTTCTCTTCCATCCAGGGCAAGTCCTCTGCTGTCCTGGCCATCCTACTATCCTTGCTGGACTGGGCTTCCCGAGGGCCAGCCTTGGCCGTAAAGACTGAAGCAAAGAAGGCATTCAGTACTTTGGCCTTCTCTGCATCCTCAGACACCAGGGCACCCTCAGCGTTTAGCAGCGGGCCCACATTCCCCCCCGTCTTCCTTCTGCTGCTGATATACTTCTACCTCCTTTTCCTCCTTTCTTGCGCATTGGGACACACTGATCCTGGCCTTGGAGGAAGTGGTGCTTGAAGATTGACCAGCTCTCATGAGCACTTCTACCTTCTAGGTTCACATCCCATGACATCCATCCAAGCAGATCTTTGAAGAGGCCGAAGTCAGCTCGCCTGAAATCCAGGGTCACGGTTCTGCTTTGTGTTCTGCCTCTTCCACACAGGATCTTGAACTCTACCATCTAATGTCACTGCAGACGAGTGTCGTGGTTTTGTCCAGCTGGGAACAAAGAGCCACGAGGGTGCTCGCTCACTCCTCCCACTCCCAGCGGAGTGGGGAGGGGAACCAGACAAAAAGGGGAAAAACCCGCGTAGGTTGAAATAAGAACGGTTTAATAGAACAACATTAAGAAGAAACAAGCTCAGGAAAAAACAGTTTTAACAGTAAATGAGGGGATATACAAAAGGAATGGTGCGTGCTGCAGCTGCTCACTCCCCGGGACCCGACACGACCGCTCCCGACCGGCAGCCCAGCCCGTGCTCCCGAAGCTCCCGCCCCTGACTAGCTCCCTGCCTATATGTACTGGGCATGATGTCAGTATGATATAGAATGCCTGTTGGCCAGCCCGGGTCAGCTGCCCATGTTGTGCCCCTTCCTACTTCCTCAGCAAAGTTAACTCTATCCTAGCCCAAACCAGGACACCAAGGTTGCCTCCAACCTTCACATCCCCAACCAGATCCTCCTTATTTGTTAGCACCAGGTCCAGCAGCACATACCTCCTCATTGGTTCCTTGATTACCTGTGACAGGAAGTTGTTGTCAACAATCTGTAGGAACCTCCTGTGCTGTGTGTGCTTGGCTGTGTGGCTTTGCCAGCAAATATCAGGGTGGTTGAAGTCTCCCGTGAGGACCAGGGATTGTGATTGTGAGGCAGCTGTCAACTGTTCATAGAAGGCCTCATCCACTTCCTCCTCTTGATCAGGTGACCTGTAGCAAACTCCTACAACAATATCACCTGCCTTGCCCTTCCCCTTAATTTTTACCCATAAGCAATCAACCTGCCCCTCATTCCCACCCAGGCACAGTTCAGTACACATTAATTGCTCCCTCACATAGAGAGCAACTCCACCTCCTCGCCTTGTCAGCTCGTCCCTCCTAAACAATCCATAGCCCTCCATGGCTGTGCACCAGTCATGGCATCTGTCACACCACATCTCTGACCGCAATGAGGTCATAGCCCCACATCCACACCCACATCTCCAGTTCCTCCTGTTTATTCCCCAGGCTGCGTGCATTGGTGTAGAGGCAACGCAGGGGCTTACTCACACAGGTTTCCCTGGGTGGGTGCAGGAGGATCCTCCTCAGTTTGGCTCTCCCTCAGGGTGGTCAGCTTTCTGCATCTCAGCATGGTGTGCTGATGAGAGGCACTTATCATGATGTTTCCTGCCCTGTTTCCCAGCTAGAGAGGACAGCTTGTTCTATGTTGCTTCTCCCCCCATCCCCAAGTCCTTTAGTTTACAGCTCTCTTGATCAAGTTGGCCAGCCTACTCCCACATATTCCACTGCTCTTATGGGAGAGATGAATTCCATCCTGTCCTATCAAGTTACAGTTAGCCAGTGCCTCATCCAGTGCCAGGGGAACCCCTGTTTGGCTACTCCCTAGTGTGCTAAATATCCAGCTTTCTTGCTTCATGATAGCTGTGGCATAGGGAAAAAAATGAAATGATGCCATCTTCTATCTGCCTGACATTTTCTGCAGAAATGGTTTCTCACACAGCAGCAGAACGTGGGGCTTGAAGGCATTGTGTGTAATTAATACAGATATCACGCTACACATGTCAAGTCTGAGCAAAATGCAGAGGGGACAGATTGTGTCTGTGGTGATGAGGGGTCCCCAGCAGAGGAGGGAGTGATGGTCCAGAGCGCAGTGACTCAGGCAGAAGCGCCTGGCAGGTCCCATCAGCCACACCAGGTCCCCACAGGACTCGCGGACATCACACAGATCTGGCATCAGGCAGAGACTCAGCCCCTGGCACACTCCCTGCATTGAGGGGAAAAAGAATTACCCAGAGGAGAATGAAAAGAGCCCAATTAAGCATTAATGGGACTCTAAGCAGGTAGCAGAAGCAGGACCTACAGGAGAAGAGTCACTGTGTCAGGGAACACGCTATTGCTTTCTTCACAACCTCAAGAGTGCAAACACTGCTCTGTGCAAGGAAGGGAATAACCCAAACCAACCCTTCCTATTTGTATTGGGGTTTGCAATGCTGGAGGGTTAAAAGTCCTACCTCTGCTCTGACATAGTTGCAGGATCTGGCAGATGACAGGTCTTAGGATAAATGCTAAAAAAGTCTCGGTTTAGTTTCTGGTTTTGCTTCAGTTCTTCTGTGCTGCGTCACAATGTGTCTCCAGTCCCATTTCCACTTCTGCAGGAGTGGGAGAGGGATAGTCACTGTCTTTTAAGACTAAAACCCCTTACTAAGCCCTCAAAAATCAAGTTCCTTCAAGACTGACTTTTTTCCCACATGTGAACTGGCAAAGAGGTTTTTCTTTCTTTAAGCTGCATTTTGCCTCTCACAGGGGAGGGGGAAAAAGGAAAAAAAGAAAAAAAAAGGTTGAATTAATGCATCCTGGCACACACAGGAAGAAAAACAATCTACATAGGTGAAAGGGCTTTGTAGAACAAAAAAAATCATCTCCAGTAGCTTGTTAAGAGAACTGCAATTAATCTTACTTCACATTCAGTGAAGGTCTTTATCTGGGTACCTAGAGTTTCATTAAGCATCTTTTTATAGCATAAGAAAAATCAATACCATGCAAGTTCCATTTATGCTTTTATGATAAGCTTGTTCATGCCAAAGAAGAAGTAAAATCCCCAACTCGAGTTAATATTCAAGGAAACAAAGTTCCTGCTCTAAAGTAATGACTCCTTAGTATCATACTAAAAATAAAGGTTTCTGAAGCAAATCCCATCTGCCTTCATGCTCGACAGTGTTAATATCTCTAGATTTTCAGGGACTAATTTAGCAGTAATGCATTTCCCAAAGCAAAGTCGCAAAAGTATTATCAATACTACGGTTTAATATCCCTTACTACAATCACTTGCTGAAATTATCGAGAATCACATGGAAACACATCAACAGAGATGCACCCACACAGTAAGTACTGCTCACATGTTAATATACTGGAGTTCAGCCTTTGTAATGTAGTTAAAGCTCTGTCAACACTGCTATTATAAATTATATACCTTTTTAAACACATTTATATGCTAGAAAATGTATTATGTTTCTTTTTTCAATGCCTTAAAGGCTTCACTGGCTCCTAAGCACCCATTTGGATCTGTGTGGTTAGCCCGTGTGATTAATATGTGAATAGCTGAGGTTTTGGTGGATGCAGATTTTCTGCACCTTCTTCCTACAGACTATTGACTTCCTTGGAGTGCTGGTGCCTGAGTAACATTACATCTGCCTGAAAACCCCATGTTTTCTATTGCACATCACTGCGACACACACGCGTGTCTTTTCCCCCCTGAGCTGTACCAACAACTGTGGTATTAAACTACAAGAAAAAATTCTTTATCTACAAATCTCAAAGTGTTTATCCCACTTAATAAATATTTTCTTGGACAAAGAGATCATCCACAGAAGGAAAATAATTTTGTCCCTGACTCAGAAGGCAAAGCAGGCCTCAGTCAGAGGAGGATCTGTCTCTCCTATGCTGTGTTTTATCAGCAGGATAGGTCTACCTCACGTCAATGGGGTCAAAAGCAAAGTGAGGGACTTCCTTGCACACCAGAGGAGCTGATTTATCATTGTTTTAGAAACGTTGACCCAAACAGGCCTTGGCTGTCTGACAAGTGAAACCCATCCAAGGCTAATTTTGTTCACTCAGTACCTATTTTTTGCTAATTACATGTAGTAAAGCAAATCAATGGTCCACTAAAAATGTCACATTAAAAACTGACTAGAAGGGAGAAAGCTCTTGTGCAGCAGGCTGGCTCGTCGCGGCGCTGGGCTGGGGGCTGCAATGATGCGGGTGCCCAGCAGGTCGGACTGCAGTGCGCAGCATCAGCCTCGGATGTGGCCGTCTCCAGTCAGGCAGAAACCCACGGGCACCAGCCCATGGGTGGGCAGAGAGAGGCAGCAACCTGCCTGGGATTAATCAAGTCCATCAGCAAGGAGTTGGTCAGTGCTGCAGTAGACTTCCTAAAGCTTCCTGGGATGCAAAACCTACTCCCCTTGTCAGGGCGAATCCAAGCCTTACAACAGGTCCAAGTATTTCATTACATCAAAAGGAATTCAAGTTTTGCAACTCTCAGCTTCCAGACTCAAAGTAAGCTGAGAAGCTCAGAGAAGGCTGGGGTGATTTTCTCTCATGTGGCAAAGAAACTTGAAGATTCTGCAAAACAGAAAATAACCTGGAGGTTATTTAGGTCATTAATCTGACATGCAAATATTCAAACCAAAGCCTTCCCACAACTGAATATAGGTTTATTTCTAAAAAGAAAAAAACAAGCTACAGCAACAGAAAACTCAGGTCCTATACACACCCCAAAAAAAGGTCACCCCCTAAACGACATTCCAGAAGTTTGTGACAAGTCACCTTTGGCAGAGTTGCTCCGTAAGACAGTAAAGCTCATTCTCATGAATCCAAATATTTGATGAGGTGGGGGAGGCTAGATATGCCCCCAAACCCATGAAAACAAGCAGAGCTGCTGAGCTCACACTGCATCTTTCCCATTACTCTATATTCTCTAATCTCTTGTCAATTTTTTGTGTCATTCCCCAGATGAGCTCTCCCCTCTAGTTTTCTCTTCCTTTTATTCACTAGGTGTTTGCTCTCTCCCTCTCTCTGGCTTCCTCCCTCTAGCTCCAGTCCTGCACGCCTTGGCACCCCTTCAGTAAAGGCACTGCATATTCTTCCTCTCAAGTGGGCAGCAGCTACACAGAACAGCTGCCTGACAGGGGAAGAATGGCACAGTTCAGTCTTGCTAGGAAGAAGCCTGAAACCCAGCACAGCAGAAGTTTCCCACAGTATGTAAACAAGTAAACAAGATTTATTCTTTCTTTTATGACCCGGTAACACGAGTGAAATACAAAGCCCATCCAATGTGAGTAAAACCAGCCTAAAGCTATCAAGAGTTTGTATTTGTCCACTAATAAATTATTCTGCACGAGCCTCTTTGAAGAGAGAAAGTCTTCATTTAAAGGATGGGGCTACTGAGGCAGAGGAAGATCACAAATCTGCGCTGTAGTTCATCTTCTGAGGTACCAGCTCTGCTAGGAGCACAGGAAAACATTGTCTGGGAAGTCAAACTCTACAGTTGTGCAGTGCAATAATTAACAAATAGTTCTGCAAATACAGTCTGGGATCTAAAAACCAGATGTCAATATCAGTACCAAAGAGGTACCATACCCAGACTATGGGCCAAATAATTCTGGGTAACATCCAATGCAGTGTCAATCAGCTCAGTGGATTTTCTTAGCCGAAACCCTTCCAAGTAAACAAGGAATAAAGAGGACTAACCCACAGGGGAGCTGGAGTTTAGCAAGCATATTCCAATGACAAGACACAAGGAGGCTGTCTTGTCCATATCTGCATCAATTTTCACTGTTAAGAAAAAAGGAGTAAGGACAGTGAATACAAAGACAGGAGAGTATGGCAGAGTAATAGGAGCCCCAGGGACTGGAGAGGTTGCCCATTAGGCTTTTATGATGATGCAAAGGATGATTTTACGTTGTTTTTCAGGCTTGGGTCTGAGTAAAGGACAGAATTACTGCTTTGTAGATTATTTGGAAAGGGTTACTGCTCTACAAATCAACACAACACAGAAGTTATTGTGGGCTGAGAGACTCAAAACTCCAGATCTGAGCCAGCTCAAGGCTTAGAAGACCTGGGAATCAGGACTCAGTGCTTCACTCCCAAACCTGCTCCTGCTGAGCAAGGGTTGTGGATGCCGAGGGCATCAGTTTCCCCACTCCACATTGAGGCTCAAAAGTATACTTTTGCAAGGGCCCTCCTTGCCCTAAAGCTCCAAAACATCCTAATTTCCAAAATAGAGAATTTACATCCTTATTCTCCCTTTTTGGGGAGCAAGAGGCTCTATTTCCCACTGTAGGAAAGCTCAGGTGATGGTATATGTGAACAGTCTCTTTTTCTATCCCCAGTTGGGCAATTTCTTGAATGTTCTTCTGTTCTGCGTGAGCACAGAGCAATGCTTGAGCAGCCTGTTTGTCTAAGCACATTACAATAACCCCTGAGATTTCTTTAGAAAAAGAAAGTTGCAGCTTGTTCCTATTATGCAAACAAGTTCAGAAAACACAGAGTGTTCTTTTGAGAAGGCTCTCTATCTCCAAAGTTGCACATCAGGCAGTTTAGACAATCTAATAATTAGAGTATTTTATTCACTGGTCAAAGTGAGAGCAATAGAACTTGTTAATATTTAACTTACTGGGGCTCTCCAAACTGCTGTATATTTAGCATCTTTATTGACATTTTTATACCTCCTCCTTTATGGTTCATTGCTTTATTCTTAGGAGTCTAGTTGCTTTGACTTTCCCTGGGGAGGGAAGCACAGGACACCACTAAATGTGAACAAAGAGGGCAAGCTCTGCCCCAAGGTGTTACAATTCAGATGGGTTTCAAAGGATATGGGATGTCTGTGTAACTTGAATACTTTGATTAATGAAGTAGAGATCTCTAAGAAGCATCCAGTAATCCAAACCAGGAAACTTTCCTCAAGTTTTGTAAGAAGTTTTAAATCAATGTGTCGGTTTAAAGAGTTCAAAAAGCCCTCCTCATTAACCTAATTCTTCTCAAAAAGGTCATGAAGGTTTTGACATTAACTGCAGAATAAGCCAGCCAAACTGCTAGTTGTTGTTACCTGGTCTTTCAATCCTACTATAAATTCTGCAAGTTCTCCATTTGCTGTCTCCAACTAAAGATTGATAACAGTGAACTGGATTTTCTTCATCTAATGACATGTTTATTCTTGGAGGTCTTTCCCTGCTCCTCCTCTCATTTCGTGCAATAAACATGCTCAAAAAAAAAAAAAATAGAAAAGTGTCTAACATCAAGAAATGTGGAAAAGGCCTTTGGTATTTCCTTGTGCTACAGCAGTATGAATTTCAGTCAAGGGTAAACATCTTCCCCTTTCATTACCATGTGCTCACAACCAGCCAAACCTATGCCTGATCACTACAGGACCACATTCAAGAGTGCTCACTGAAACAGTCTGGGTCAAGAAACTTTGTCCCAGCTCCATTGTGAGAGGAGGCTGCATGTCAGCACACTCAAGAGCTCTGTCAAGCTCCCTGTCCTCTCCAGCTGAAGGGTGCTGTGTGAGCTGTCGCAGCACTTCTTCACCCGGACTCCCAGGTTTTTAAAAGATCTCAAAGCTTCAGGGAGGGGAGGGGCTTGGTTTCTGGTTTAAATACATGAAATGCAATAGCAAGTTTCACGGTTACACATGCCTCTCTATTTTTCTATCTACATATGTAAATCAAAACGCAAATACCACTCTATACAGTCTCCTACCCATGACATTTTTCCATGCAGAGTATTCCCTTTTCTCCTATGATCGTTACTTGTCTCCAAAATTTGTGCACAGTACCTGAAAAAGCAGAGTAATTTATAAGCCCATGTAAAACCAAAGCTGTGCAGCTGCTCAGAGTTTGCAAAACTGAAACAGGAGAGATTTCAATGCAAAAAATACTGTCTCTCCACAGATCAGTTTGCCCAGAATACAATACATACACAGAGGCAAAGAACCACACACTCGGAGCTGCAAGAAGCAAGGGCTCAGTGCTGATAAAGGGACGTCAGAAGTGTTGATATTAAAGCTTTTCTTTTTTAAAGTTAGAGAACATATGCCTTTGTGTATATTTCTCTTTTTAAAAAAAATTAACTCTGTTCCACACACCACCCAAACACATCTTGGACTTGCGAAGGCATTCTAACAAAAGTTTATTTGTTTTCTTTTTGTCTTTACATGTTATGACATCTCAAGGGCTGTAGCTGGCACTCATGTTTACAAAGCAGGGGAATTCCACGCATGGTGACAGAATAGATATTCTAACAATATGTTACAAATATTGTCAATTGGATATTTTTTCCTTTACATTTTCAAACACATCATAAATCTAGACTAGGTTTCTGTGTATGAACCCTGCTTACCACTGAGCTGGAGACTCTTGGCATGAACTCAAAGAGGGGTTTTTATAAATAAAACTTAGTAAAATCACTATGCACTCCATTAATTCAGGAACACTCTGCCTCAGCTTCAAAGGGGATCTTTACAGTAAAGATGGTGTTTTTGCTGCTTTAATGATTTTCTACTTGTACTTGTCATAACTACATGAACCAAATATGCAATACCAGGGAGCAGTGGTTTAGAGAAATGCGCAGTTCCATCTCCCATCCAGCTCCGCTTCAATTCAATAGATTTGAGGCTTTATATAGAAAAACTACTTCATAAATGTAACACTTGAGGCCTTTGTATTGTGCCACTTAATGAAAGCAAGCTACATGCATGCTTGGGGTATACACATACCTCATGCACTGCTACAACATCCAACCTGTGAAGGAGTCCGCATCCGAGTCAAAGTAAGTTGAGCCAATAGAGGTAAAATGATACACACTTCATCTAAATAGTATATACTATAAGTGGCCTACTAAGACTTTCCATACTTAATCCTTTTAGGGAACATGAAGGCTCATATTTTACTCCAGCTTGTCCCTTACCCCACCTCCCTGACACACGTTTATTACTCCCAGTCTCAGGGAGATGACATTTTCAGGGGGTAAAGAAGGGAGCCAAGAGAAACAGTAAATCTGGACCTGGTTCTTGGACACATCTTTAGATGCTCTGATACATTAAGCACACTTCCTGAGCCTCAGTTTTCCTAAATATCCTAAATGGGAACAACCATCCTCACACTCACACATGTTTTGACTTGTGAATATTTTGAGGAACACTGCTATTCAGCAAATTCACAGAACTTCAGGGAAAACCATTTGGGATGAATTTAATTGAGAAGCAAAAATGTTATCATAAACGCAATGAAAATAAATCTGTTTTTATTAATCTGTTTGCAGTTGCTGATTTTAAAATAAAGTAAAAAGTCACTACCTACAGCTGCATCCACTGTGGTTTTTTAGTGTCAACAAGTATGTGGAAGTTGAGTTCTCTCTCTGACATGCTGCTTCCACAGCAGGAAGGTCCAGGTGCCCCACAGGAGGATGGGAAAGGACAATTCTTTGTTAGTCCCAGGCTGAAACCCTTGGCTGGGAGGGCAGAGCCACATTTTCTCCTTCTCAAGTTCTATGTCTTCAAGCAGAGTGTTACAGAGCAACTTGTGCTCCTGAATATCTCAAAATACTGTCTAGATATCAATGATTTAATCTAATTCACTTCTACCAGTGGCCATATTGTCTTTTCACACTTGCCCTTCTTTGCATGCTTCTAGGGTTTGGAAATGCAGAAGCTGAAACACACCAGTGGCAATAATTTAGTGCAAAGTCCCACTCCAGCAAAGCCAAACTTCCAGCCGTGATCCACAGCTTTCTATTTAGCTACACATGCACATTTTCCTTCTTTAACCACTCTTTTTACATTGCTCTCTGTCCCTCCATTCTCTTCCCAAATACTAGTCTCTCTCCTCCAGCTTCCTCCCTCCTATTTAGTGCTGGATTCCCTTGCAGTACCCCATAACGGCCTGTGGCCACTCCCTCAGACCATTTCTTCTCAATCAAAGCTGCTGCAGAACATTTCCTCTGCACTGAATTGTGAGGAGAGACAGAAACAGAAGAAAGGAACTCAAAGGAGGGCTACAACTGACCCGGGTCCTCGCCAGACTTTCTTAGCCAACTTTCCTTATTACTCTTTCCACAAAGGGGAGATTGCTGCAAGACAGCAAGGGCATGCATGCTTAATATATTTTTAAGTGTACAAAATGCTACGCATAGATAGTCAGCCCTCCTCCAAAAGGAAATGAGTCACCCTGGGGCTCTGTTCAAAGAGCACCTAAAGAATGAGGCAAAAAATATTTTGCAGCTACACACAACATCACTTGGTGCATCTGAACTGATGTCATGGTTTGACATGACAGCCATTTCTGGTAATGGGGAAGAGACTGTAAAGATGGCTCCTGTAAGAAGTTGCTCGAAACTCTCCCCAGCTCTGAGCCAGACCCACTTCTGGGGCTGAGCAAATTGGGCACCTCCACAATCACTTTTTAAGAAGAAGCCTGAAGAGGAGGGTTCTTCCTGTTTCTTCCTTCTTCTGTCCCTTCTTCTCTGGCTGGTGGTGGTACAAGGAGTGGGAAGAGAAACAACCATGTGGACTCCAAGGTCAGTGAGGGAAGAGAGGAGGAGGTGTGCTGGAGCAGAGACTCCCCTGCATCCTGTGGAGAGGACTGGTGCCGCGAAGTTTTCGGCTCTTGGCCTGAAAAACCCAGGCTCAAAGCCTGAAACCCAGGCACGAAGCCTGAAACCCAGGCACGAAGCCTGAAACCCAGGCAAAGAGGCCTGAAACCCAGGCACAGAGGCCTGAAACCCAGGCACGAAGCCTGAAACCCAGGCACAAAGGCCTGAAACCCAGGCATGAAGGCCTGAAACCCCGGCACGAAGCCTGAAACCCAGGCACGAAGGCCTGAAACCCAGGCACGAAGGCCTGAAACCCAGGCACGAAGCCTGAAACCCAGGCACAAAGGCCTGAAACCCAGGCACGAAGCCTGAAACCCAGGCACAAAGGCCTGAAACCCAGACACGAAGCCTGAAACCCAGGCACAAAGGCCTGAAACCCAGGCACAAAGGCCTGAAACCCAGGCACGAAGCCTGAAACCCAGGCACGAAGGCCTGAAACCCAGGCACGAAGCCTGAAAAACCCAGGCACGAAGCCTACTTCATGCGGCGATCAACCCAGGGTCCGATTCTCAGCTGGGTGAGAAGAAATCAGTCCTACTCAATGTGAGTGATAGCAGAAATCTTCATCTTTATTGAGAGCAGGCTCTAACTTATATACACAGCAGCTTCAAAACTAGCTCAGCAACAGCAGCTAATAGATTACATTCTTGTGTTCATCCTACTTGTGGTTTCTGCGATAAGCAAGCTCCCTCACATTTTCCCATCTTGTTTTTCCCCCGTAGTTGTTTTCCACCTTGGGCTGTTAGCTCGTTAGCTGAAAACAGCCCGACCTTGAAGGAACAGAAAGCGGCCTGCTGTCTGCGTGACAGCAACTGCTTTAACCATGGCTCTGACTCTGGTCTTGATTGTGCATTAAATTCATATAACTAGAACTCAGATTGCCTTGCCCCATCAGGCCTAACATTATACTCTGGGATCCATGTCCATTCTCCCTTAACCACTCCTCGACAAATCCCCCGTTTTGTTTTTGCACAATCAAGACTGAGTCAGTCAATGTATGCACTGCCTTCATAATACAACTATATACTATTCTAAACATTACAAGCAAAAGCAAAATAACCAAAATCCATCTTAACCCTTCTTTGATTAACATAGTCAACCAAGGTGACAACCCCCCAAAAGCTGATTGAAGCCAATTATCAAAAGGGTTATAACCCACCATAATATTCTTAGCATGAACCTTTAAATATGGCAAAGCTTTGTGAATAGATTCACTATGATCAGAAAGATTAAAACAACACATGCCTTCAAAGTCTTGGCATCCATGCCCTTGTGCCAATAGCAAAAAATCAATAGCTGCACGATCTTGCAATAAGGCATGTCTAAGGCTTTTCTGGTCTGCTAGCAATTTTTCAATAATATCAGTAGGAACATTAGCTTGCTGCTCCGACCAACATACTAGTTTTTCTAACTGCCGTAAGGCCTGGGCTGCAGCCAACCCAGGTACAAATGCTGAAGCAAATACATTCGCCGTAATGGACCACAATTGTACTTTACCATCACAATCTCCTTTTAAGTTGTGGGTGTTTCTTGTTTTCTGTAACTTGGTAATTTTTAACCAGTCCTGCTGTCGAGGAGCAAACAAAGTTAGTTTCCCTAAATAACATGGTTTCTAGATCTCTCTCTTGATCTACAGTAAATGCCTCCTCCTGAGCAATGAGGATATCATGCATACAATGATACACAAGTGCATGTCTAATACTACTTACATCACTAATCAAGCCTTCTAATGTCATTGAAGTTTGGTTACTTTGTTTGCTAAGCCAGCATCCTAATTTGCATAGCTGAGTTAATAAAGCAGATACTCTTACATCTGGAGCAAATATACTAGTTGCTATTATTGCTGAGGAAGACCAAAGGTAACATGGTCATCACATTCACCAGTAAATGCATGCACAAATTGTTTTGGACAATGATGTTTCTAAATCATTGTGTGATTAGGCATCAAGATTGTCAGTTGTCCCAAACTGCATGGTTCCCTTTGTAATCTCAAGGGTATTCCAGGCCATGCCTGGTCCCCACAGATCAGAAAAATTCCCTTTGGTAACTGTACAGGCACAAGACTAGACCTGGGTCTTTTTGGTGAAGTATAATTGCACCGAGATGTTGCGTTCTTATACACGCCCAGGATGGGATCCACATTCTGTCCCAAATGTTTTGGTATTGCTGGTAAAATTAAACATAACACAAAAATCCATCTTTATAGATCTCAATAATTCTAACTCCTGTGGCTCTGTTATTATTGGCAACCATGAAATGATCAAATCCCAGCTGTCAACTTTGCCATTACCCTTAACTAAGGGATTTGTTTTTAATGCATTTGATACAGGCCATTGTGCCACATCTGATGGAACTCCCACCAAACAGGTAGAAAAAGGATTATCTGGAGTGGTCATTGATAAACATATTGTAGACTGATTGATTGCTTTGGCCAGTGTAACCCACATGTTTTGCTTGGTTTGTTGAAATTGCCTAAAACCATCTACCACAATCATTTGAAGCATCAACAGTATGACAAAATCCTTTTTTTTTTTTTTACTTCTGATAAAATAAAAATCTTTCACCAATGAGTCTAAAACACAAACCACCTTTTAGCTTCTCAATGTCAAAATGTTCTGTTCCTGACACCTAAAACACCTTAGAAAGTTTCCACTGTAAGAAAACCAGTATTCATCATCACATCTACAGCAAAATGCATAACATCACGACCAACAGTTTTTACACTCTTTGAGGCAAGGTATTGAGGATGTAAAGGATGAGCGCAGCGGTCCATGAGGGCCGGGGCCGGCGGTGTTGGCGCGGTGTGTGGGGGGGCGCTCTGGAGACACTGACCGGGCGCGGGAAGCGGCTGCGCGGCGGCGGCTGCGGATGGAAGGGGCGGGGGGGTCTGGCTCACTCCGTGCCGAACCCCGGCGCCGGCGGCGCAGTCGGGATTAGTCCCTCCTATGTTTTCTTTGTCTCCCCTCTCGTGCCGGATGGTGCCCAGTCTAACACGGGGTCGCGCTCCCCCACTCTCCTCTGATCGTCCTGCGCTGCACCCCCGCCCGACTCTGCCCGCTCGGCATTCCCCTGCAAGTCGTCCCAGGGGTAACTCGTCGGGTTGGGCTCTGAATGGGGAGTAGCTCTCCCGCGGGGGCTCTGCTCCGAAGCCCCTTCGCCTCTCTGACTTTGTAAAAACTCTTGTGTAGAGAAGAAATTTTTTTTTTTCTTTTTTTTTTTTTTTCTCTCAGCACGCCCCGCTCAGCGATGGGCCACGCACCGGGCTGGCTTTCAGTGGCAACAGGCTGTGTTTCCATGGTCTCTTGTCGCTCCAGTTTCTTTAATACTTCCTGCAGGAACCTGTCCGTTCCCTTGTCTGTCTCCTTCAGCCTCGGCGCAACGGTCAACGCCTGGGCTGCAGCCATGGCCACACGCTGTTCTGCTTGCATTTCTTTTAAAGTATTTATCACGTCTCTCCAAACGAGACCTAAATTTTTACTGATCTTACTATTGTCCTTATCACCACTAATAGTGGCTTCCCAGAGAAGGTTTCCAATTTCTCGCCACTCACCAGAAAAGGGAGGTGAGATATAATTAGTCCTGATACCAAACAGTCCAGCTGTTGGCTCGGCTACAGTCTCGGGCATATCAAGCCGCTGAGTTACAGCAGCGGCCAAATCCTTTTCCAACTTATACTTTTTCAAACAGTTAATTACTTCTCTCCATGGTTTCATCAGTTTCCGAGCAGTCTTATCTTCGTCTATAACCAAGTCCCAAAGACAAGTCCCATATGCTCTCCACTCCTCCTCATCAAAATATTTCTCAGAGTCTTTAAAAAAACCTTTACAATTACTATGTACAAGTAGACCAGACAAATTGGTCAGTTTAAAGTCCACCCCCTGCTTTTCTAAAAAGCGATGTAAAAGTGAGAGTGCTACCTCCTTTTCCATGTTGTCGGATCCTCGTCTCACCGCAACCTGTAGTCACTCCCCCGGGTACAGCAACCTCTGCTTGGGATCCGGCAGGCTTCCTCCGACGACTGCCTCTGCCTCCGGATTTTCAAGTCTCAGCTCCCCGCAGGCAGGCTCTTTACCCAGTAACACCCAGTGATGGTCCCTGTTCGGGCGCCATATGCCGCGAAGTTTTCGGCTCTTGGCCTGAAAAACCCAGGCTCGAAGCCTGAAACCCAGGCACGAAGCCTGAAAAACCCAGGCTCAAAGCCTGAAACCCAGGCACGAAGCCTGAAACCCAGGCACGAAGCCTGAAACCCAGGTAAAGAGGCCTGAAACCCAGGCACGAAGCCTGAAACCCAGGCACAGAGGCCTGAAACCCAGGCACGAAGCCTGAAACCCAGGCACAAAGGCCTGAAACCCAGGCATGAAGGCCTGAAACCCCGGCACGAAGCCTGAAACCCAGGCACGAAGGCCTGAAACCCAGGCACGAAGCCTGAAACCCAGGCACAAAGGCCTGAAACCCAGGCATGAAGGCCTGAAACCCCGGCACGAAGCCTGAAACCCAGGCACGAAGGCCTGAAACCCAGGCACGAAGCCTGAAACCCAGGCACAAAGGCCTGAAACCCAGGCATGAAGGCCTGAAACCCCGGCACGAAGCCTGAAACCCAGGCACAAAGGCCTGAAACCCAGGCACAAAGGCCTGAAACCCAGGCACGAAGCCTGAAATCCAGGCACGAAGGCCTGAAACCCAGGCACGAAGCCTGAAACCCAGGCACGAAGCCTGAAAAACCCAGGCACGAAGCCTGAAACCCAGGCACGAAGGCCTGAAACCCAGGCACAAAAGCCTGAAAAACCCAGGCACGAAGCCTGAAACCCAGGCACGAAGCCTGAAACCCAGGCACGAAGGCCTGAAACCCAGGCACAAAAGCCTGAAAAACCCAGGCACGAAGCCTACTTCATGCGGCGATCAACCCAGGGTCCGATTCTCAGCTGGGTGAGAAGAAATCAGTCCTACTCAATGTGAGTGATAGCAGAAATCTTCATCTTTATTGAGAGCAGGCTCTAACTTATATACACAGCAGCTTCAAAACTAGCTCAGCAACAGCAGCTAATAGATTACATTCTTGTGTTCATCCTACTTGCGGTTTCTGCGATAAGCAAGCTCCCTCACATTTTCCCATCTTGTTTTTCCCCCGTAGTTGTTTTCCACCTTGGGCTGTTAGCTTGTTAGCTGAAAACAGCCCGACCTTGAAGGAACAGAAAGCGGCCTGCTGTCTGCGTGACAGCAACTGCTTTAACCATGGCTCTGACTCTGGTCTTGATTGTGCATTAAATTCATATAACTAGAACTCAGATTGCCTTGCCCCATCAGGCCTAACATTATACTCTGGGATCCATGTCCATTCTCCCTTAACCACTCCTCGACAGACTGGAGAAGCTGAGATTCATTTGCATTTAATTAAAGACTCTGTATCAGGGGCAGAGACTCATTTTGCTAAAGACCCCGCAACAGGGGTACTGATTCTCTTCATTAATAACAACGGTTTACTAGAAGGAAGTTCAAAACAAGTTAAAGACCCCATAGGGGCAGTGACTCACTTCATTAAAGATCCTGCATCAGGGGCAATGACTATGGCCAGAGGAAGCCACGTCCCATATGAGGGACCCCGTATTCACAGAAGCTGTAACTGTGGGGAAGAAACCACACCAAAGAAGCTCATTAAAATTATGCCCAGAGGAGGCTATGTCCTGTGTGAACAACCCTGTATTAGCAGAAGCTGTAGCTGCTGAGAAGTACCCACACTAGAGAAGTTCGGTAAGGATTGTGTCCCGGGGGAGGGACCCTGTATCAGAGCAGGGGAAGAATGCCTGCTCCTCTGAGGAGAAGCAGCAGAGCCCATCTGTGAGAGACTGACCACATCCCCCATTCCCTGTCCCCCTGAGCCGTTGTGGGGGGAGGAGGTAGAGATATCGGGAGCAGTGAGCTGGGCCTGGGAAGAAAGGAGGGGTGGGGGAGGGAGAGCTTAAAGTGCTGGTTGTAATTTTCTCATCATCCTGCTCTCTTTAAGCCCTTTAAGCTCATGGAGTCTATCCTTTGCCCTCACACTGCCCAGTCCACCACTAACCCATGGCCCTCAGCACATCAGCTCCACAGTTTTGCAATAGCTCCATTGATGGGGACTCTGCCACCTCTCTGGGCAGCCTGAGAGACGACCCTCTCAGGAAAAAAGTTCTTCTTCATCTCCAATCTAAACCTCCCCTGGTGCAATTTGAGGCAATTTCCTCTTATCCTTTCACTTTTTACTTGGGAGAAGAGACTGATCCCCACCTCACCACAACCTCCTGTCAGGGAGTTGCAGAGACTGCTCATGTCTCCCCCTCAGCCTCCTCCAGGCTGAACACCTCCAGCTCCCTCATCAGACGTGCTCCAGCCCCTTCCCCAGCTACACTGCCCGGCTCTGGCCACGCTCCAGCCCCCCAGTGTCCTTCTTGCAGTGAGGGGCCCAACACTGAACACAGTACTCGAGCTGCAGCCTCACCAGTGCCCAGTACAAGGGGACACTCCTGCTAGTCACACTATTTCTGATCCAAGCCAGAATGCTGTTGGCCTTCTTGGCCACACTGCTGGTTCATATTCAGTCACAGTCCATTAACACCCCTAGGTCCTTTTCTGCTGGACAGCTTTCCAGCCACACATCCCCAAGACTGTAGCATTGTATGAGATTGTTGTGGCCCAAGTGCAGGACTCAGCACAATTGGTCTCAGCCTGTCCAGGTCCCTCTAAAGAGCCTTCCTGCCCTCAAACAGATCTATGCACCCATTCAGCTTTACATCATCCACAAACTTACTGAGGGTGCACTCAATCCCTTAATCCAGATCATTGATGAGGATATTAAACAGTATTGGCCTCAGCACTAAGGAACACCACTAGTGACCAGAAACTAAATGGAATTAACTCCATTCCCCACCACTCTCCACGCTTAGTCATCCAGACAGTTTTCCACTCAAGCTTGCATTCTAATTCCCCTCTAGAAAGAAATATCTCTTCTAGAAAGAAACATTCTTATCCCCTTTAGAAAGGTTGTTTACTATGAAGAAAACTCCAAACCTCCTTAGAAGTAGCCTTTTCCTTTGTCACATCAGCCTGTTATTTAAATGCCCTGGGAGGGCAGCTAGGCAGCTAATTCATGCCCGGTTTTGGCAATTCTCTTACCAATATGTCCAGACTCACAAGGTTTCTTTTTTCTTTAAAACCAAGACCCATGGTGTAATTATTTAGTTCTTTTCCATCCAGCACATACCAAGTCCTCATCACCACCTTTCCTTCACCCAGCAAGGTATCACAAACTGGGATTGAGGCTCTCAAGGTGATGTGTGAGCCTATGTTTTCATTTCTCAGTCATCCTGTTTCCTTAGTACACGTTTTTCTGAATATTATAAGTTCCCATAATGACATAGGGCCACATTTGGAGATTATCTACATACCTGAAGACCCAAACACTTGTACAGTAATTCCTAGCAGGCATTTAAGTGAGCCAGGCACTTCATTTACAAATCCATTTACAGTTCCACAAATCAATCTTCCTAACATTACTTAGGCTTCCAATTCTATAAAAGAATAAAGAATATTTCAAAATAACAAAAGCATTCCTCCTTTACCCTTTAAATTGCATGAACTTTCAAAATTTTAAAAAATACCTAATTTTGAGCCCTTTTATGTGTTCTAATTCTCTCACTTTTTAAAATTTTTAACACAGCTGTTCTTTCTCAAATGATGCCAGATGCTGGGTTCATCAACCAAATGCATGAAAACAATGGTCTGAAAGCAATTAGAAGCACTGAGACTCATATTAAAATGTGATAACACTGTTCTAGTGGGAATTGCAACACTGCTGCATTTCTGACATTTCTGTGCTGCCAGACAGACAGGATGTGCTGGAAGTGGGCCCTGATCAAGAAGGTAACATACTGGAATTTTTTCCTAGAGTAAATGAAGGATTAGCTGAGTTGGAACACTTACAAGGATTTTTATTATGGCCCCAGCTCCCATCTCGTTTTAACACTGTTAGATCCTTCTGTCTGTGCTCATTGTATCACAACCATTCTTTAAGGAAAAAGGTCAAACCCACCAAGCCATGTGCCTTGGCTGCAGCCTGCCTGTACCCAATGCTCCTAATTAGGGATCAGAGCTGAGCTCCATTGATCTAATACAGAGTCAAAGGAGCTCTAGGTCCACTCTGAGCAAATATCTATCCATCAAGTGCCCCAAATATACTGAAGTAGCCACTGACACAGCTTGTGACCTGCAGGCACCCTGGAAAGTTTAAATCATCACCCCTATTATTGTGGAAATGAAGATCAAAGTCACAATCAGAATCTCCCAGCTTATTAACAGACATAATAAGCGATGGTCATGGTCCTGAAAAATTTACAGCCTGACCATTTGTCTACACCTGGAGGTTGATTCAGTTTCAAGTTTGGGTTAACATGAGACAGGAGGAAACTTGCTGAAGGTTACTCAACAGTCTTTGCTGCCAAGTCAATGGTCCATGGGAATACATTGCCCTTTCTGAACTTTAAGCCATTTCTGGAGACAGAAGTTTTGAAGAAAAATTTTGTGGGCTTGCCCAAGACAATACATTTATGTCAGCACCACACAGTTCTGTATTATTTGTTCTCAAGGATAAGGAGAAATTTACTTCTGCTGTTCAGAAGGAATACTAACCCCAGCCCCTGCTATAGTCCTCATCACAGCTTTGCCTTTTCACCTCCAAGAACTATCACACACAGCTATATGTGCAGTTTAAGCTCTTCTCTTTGTTGACTTTGCACAGAAAACACCACACACATCCAGCCCCTCCCTACTCCCCAAGCTCATAACAAGGACAGCTCACCCTTAATTCCCCTGCCTTGTACTCACCCCGGGGCAGGTGAGCATACATACTTTTCTTAATGATTTGTTCCAGCCTGATGAATAAGCAACAGATGGAAGAATTATGCCAGAAGTGCCACCAGGAACCCAGCAAATGGTCAACATATTTTGTGCAAGAAGCTGCAAGAGGAATTGTGAGCCCTACCAATGAACCATCACATCTCCTCCTCTTAAAGAGTTTCAAAGGCTCCTAACCTCCTTCCACTCGAACAGGTCTTTTTCCAAAAGCAAAGGTTTACATGACATTTTGTTTCACAGCCTTAAAGACCTTTAAAGGTCCTTTCCAACCCAAACTATTCTGTGACTTTTCTTAACTTCATCTCACACCTTCCCTATCAGCAGCAGCATTGCAGAGGACAGCATGCATGCTGCCCACACCAAAAAAATCCACCATGATTTCTTCATCTCTCACACTTTGAACACATCTTGGGTTGACATCTGAGTCTTTCTAATAGAGAATAGCACTGGTGAGTTTTGGAAACAGATCAAGGATTAGGAACAGACCACAAAGTGACCTATTCACAGTCAAGATGCATAACAAAGGGTTGATCTATAGGCATTAGTGGCAAGAATCCAGTATGTAAAAATACAATCAATTTGTTTCCTCATTAAAAACTTTAATGAAGAAAATTATTTAACACAAACATTCAAGCTACTGACACAGATTAATTAGAAAACAACAATAGAATTCTGATTAAGGGCATAATATTTAACTTGTTTGCTTTGGACAAAAAAAACCCAAATGTGCAGAGACGGAATAAACTTTCCCAGTAAAACAGGCTCAGCAATAAATAACAGCTGTATTATGTTAGAAAGAGCCACACCACTCTGCTTTGAAGCAAGGAAGGGGTGCAAATTTCTCTGGGTCTTTGGATGCTCTTGGCAGAGGTCTCCCATTTTTACAGTGAGCTAGGTCTTATCTCTCAAGCCCAGAGAAGTGACACCACCTGCCCAACGTCAGGGGGACCATAAAAGCAGCTCCATCCTTTTGTTTCCAATCAGCATTAACTGTTACTTAATGCTTGCTTTGAGAATTCAAACATTTGAGAAACCCCTCCTCCCTAGGCTCAGCCTCTGCTCTTGAGAGGTACCTGCATTCCCCTGACCCCAAAGTCCCCAAAGTTGAAATACTTTTGTCTCCTGAACAGATGACTGTGAAACAACGACAGCAAAATCACTTCTTGTTTTGTGAACTTTTGTCTCTTGTGCTTGAGAGACTGTCCTAATCTCCCCTGAACACGTTTTAGTGATAACATTTACGGTACTAGGACCAAAATGATTTTGTCACTTCTCATTCCAGTTCAATAGAAATATAAGAGTTTTGTTTCTAACCTCTGTCATTTTTAATAAAGTAAAATGCTTTAAAAAAATGTAAAATTTAGTTCCACTTCCTACTGGACCATCAAGTCCATGTAAGCTTCACTCTAATCAAATTTAAGGGGGGAGGAATACCAAAAAGATGCTTTGCTATTTCTTTTTTTAGCATAAGGAAACGGCCAACAATTCTAATCTCATCAGATCAGGATGGGTCTTTAATCTCATACTTTGACCATTTTCACTCTGGAAAAGCTTAAGCAGAGAATGAAAGTTAGTTTAAAATTTAATCAGGAATGGGGAAAGATGGTCTTGCTCTTATGGAAGATGAAAGAGTAATGATCTAATTCCTTCAGCTGCCACCAACTGCATGAAAATCTTAAATAAATTACTTATCTGGAGAGCTTAAAAGGCACCCACACAAAATGCCACAGGATTTTCAGTACATTCACTTATAGGATTTCTTTCTTTCACCCAGTGTTTTGTATATGGCTAAGAGTAAGGAGGATAAGACAATTTTCAGCATCTCTGTTTCAAAGAATCACAGAATGGTAGGGGTTGGAAGGAACCTCTAAAGATCATCTAGTCCAATCCCCCTGCTCAAGCAGGTCCACTTAGATCAGGTCACATAGGAACACATCCAGGCAGGTTTTGAAAACATCCAGAGAAGGAGACTACACACCCTCCATGGGCAGCCTGTGCCAGGGCTCCCTCACCTCAACAGTAGCTTTTCTTTAAGTTTAAGTGTAACTTTTTGTGTTCCAACTTTTGGCCATTACCCCTAGTCCTATCACTGGATACTACAGAAAAAAAGGGATGCCCCATTCCCTTGACAGACATCTTTCAAATACTTGTAAGTATTAATGAATTGGCCTTTGGCCTTCTTGGCCATGAGGGCACATTGCTGGCATATGTTCAATTTATTATCAATCAGGACTCCTAGGTCTCTCTCTGCAGAGCTGCTCTCCAGCAGGTCAATCCCCAGCTTGTCCTGGTACATGAGGTTGTTCCTCCCCAGATGCAGGACTCTGCACTTGTCCTTGTTGAACCTCATGAGGTTGATGCCTTGAAGAAGCCAGTCAGGACTCAATAGCCAATGTGACTATTAAGCAGATATTCTTTATTGCAACACTGGGGAACACAAGGGATTTCTCCACCAAACGTGCCCACCTCAGCCTTTGAATTTTCAGCTTATATTTACAGCAAACATGAATATTCATCACATTTCCAGGAAAGGGCTCGCCCATAGTCCCGTCTTAGTCCACCCAAGTCACATCTCCGTCACGCCTCTTTTGGTGTCTTCTCGCCTTCTTCGGTGGTCGCCGGGGGTCACTGCTGAATTAAGATCCGAGTCTTCCTTGCAGTGTACTTTTCACCTCGGGGTTTTGACGTTTGTCCAAACTGCAGAACAGAACGAAATGGCCTAACGGTTTGTTATCCGAGGTAAAAGCTCTGTCATCCTCAGATAGTAATTCCATTTAGAGCCAAGCTGGCCTTGTAGTTATTAGTGTTAATCAATGTCCAAACTGTACAACTGACCTAATGATCTGTCATCCTAAGCAATACCTTTGTCATCCTAAGCACTAGCTCTGTCATCTCTAGATACTAGTTCTGTTTACAAGGAAAGGACAAAATCGGCCTTGTCGTTATCAGCGCTAAGCAATAGTAACTTCATTTAGGAACACACCAGCCTTGAAACTATCAGCGCTAAGCAATAGTTGTGTTACAAGAAATAGCTGTGTCGTTCTAATAGCCGCTTGTGGGCTTACCAGGCTAGCAATTTCATAAAACTATATGTGTGATTTTCTAACTAATATTGTAAGTTTTAATAAGCAAGCTTCCATAACCTAAACTTATCTATTTACCTATGAATCAAGGTTCCTCTCTGCCCAACTCTCAAGCCTGTTGAGATCCCATTGAATGGCAGCACAGCTTCTGGGGAATCAGCCAGTCCTCCCAGTTTGGTGTCATCAGGGAACTTGCTGGGGGTACACTCTGTCCCCTCATCCAGGTCATTGATGAAGATGTTGAACAAGACTGGCCCCAGAACCGATCCCTGAGGAACTCCACTGGCCACAGGCCTCCAACTCAATTCTGTGCCACTGATCACCACCCTCTGGGTTCTGTCATCCAATCCGCACTGCTTGAGCTTTTCCATGAGCTTTTCCCCCACTCCTTCCTGCAGGTAACCTTCAGTTACCTGTTCAGTTAATCAGTGAGTTACATTCTCACAATTTTCAAAGGTGGTCAGAATATTCTTTTTGTTCCTGGATTATCCAAGAAATACAATTATTTGGGCAAAAAGCTCATTTATGCTGCAACAACCAAGGTAGCAAACAGGGCTAGTTCAAGTCTATCTATATCCCCAAGTCACATGGATGCTTATAGATCCAGAATAAAACCTGTTTCTGCACAGCAGAGGAGGAGCTCAGCTAGCAGAAGCAGGTTAATCATCTTGGGCCATTCTCCAAAGTACAGAGCTTGAAGCCAATTCTGATTTCTGTTCCAAATTAAGACACTGACAAGCATATTACGCCTTTAATGCACCTGATATGTGGGTAAAAGGCAGTTACAAAACATTTGGTTCTTTAGCTTTGTGGGAGATTACAGTCCTGAAAGTTATAGCCCTATAATTTCTTATAGCAAATTACTCTTTACAATTGTAATGGCTCCATACACATTCCCCCTTAAGCCAGACAGTATAAGTTAGAAACCATAGGCCTAGTCCTTATTCAGCTGCATCATTATTTTGGAAGGTTCTTTGCATTGGGATCAAGTTTGATGTTTTCATTCGTATTAAACAATTTTCAGATCTCTCAAACACCAAGACTAAAAGCTTCTCTTTCATTTTCTTAACCAAAAACTTGAATAGGTGATATATTTGGTCATGTCTCACCTCTTCCTTTTAAGTACTTTATAAATAAAGCCCCGGTCCACCAGCTGCAGGTAGAATCCCCCAAGAAGAGAACCTGTTAAGGCAAAGCATAGCAAAGTTTTCAGCCAAACAGGAAGGCCCAGTTTACATCAGACCTTAAGAAAGTGGAGGGACACTGAGAAAACTCTTATTAAATCATTAACCAGCTTCAGCAAAATGAGCTCACAAAGGAATCTATTGAGATTTTTTGATGCAATATGTAAAGTGAGGAACTAACTCAAAAATATCTGATTTCCATTACAAAGCCAAAGAATGAGTGTTGCACTGCCAATACTATAACAAAAAACATCCTCTAAGTATTTCCCCCATATGGTTCACTGTGGAGAAAAAATGAGGGAGCATGGACATGGATCCCAGGGTATAATGCTAGGCCCGTTGGGGCAAGGCAGCCTGGGCTCTAGTTATATGGATTTGGTGCACAATCAAGACCAGAGTCAGAGCCATGGTTAAAGCAGTTGCTGTCACATAGACAGCAGGCCGCTTTCTGTTCCCTCAAGGTCAGACTGTTCTTGGCTAAAGGTGGTAAACAACTTTGAGGAAAAATAAGATGTGAAAATATGAGGGAGCTTGCTTATCGCAGAAACCGCAAGTAGGATGAACATGAAAATGTAACCTATTAGCTGCTGTTGCTGAGCTAGCTTGAAGCTGCTGTGTATATAAGTTAGAGCCTGCTTTCAATAAAGTGAAGAAGATTTCTGCTATCACTCACATTGAGTAGGACTGGATTTCTTCCCACCTAGCTGAGAGTCGGATCCTAGGCTAAGAGCTGCAAAACTTCGCGACAGTTCACAGTGAACCACCCACCTCTCTCAACTCATTGGTTCACATTTTGGGCCAGAGAGGAAGAAGTCACAGATTTGTTCTGTTCAAAATACAAACTGTTTGTCATTATCATATAGCTTTTGAGGTTATGCACTCAACAAGCAAACATCAGGGAGGCTCACTTTTCTGGAAGTGTTCACGCTCTTTGTTCCTGAAAAACATACAGATCCCAGTTCTAGTTCAGCCACCTCCTAGTAGCAGTATCTCCAGATGGACTCAATCAAAACTGCAACTCAACCATGTAAGCAGAACGCAGAGGGTGGATTGTTACAAGAAAGAGTAGAAGAAAATGCTGCTGTCATGTTGGAAAGCAAAGTTAGGTCACAGAACAGTCAAGTTTGCCAGAAAGCCGTGTTTCCAATAGGAATCCTCTGTCCTTACAGTCTTGAGACAGAACTAATAGTCTACAAGGACCAGAGCCTTCTGCAGCCTCCCCAGAGAGCCAGGACTTGGTCTCCAGAAGTGAAAGATGAGTCCAGGACACACCAGGACCTTGATCACAGATCTTACCCTTGCACTGATTTGTAATAGAAACAAGATTGGAAGCAACCCCAAGAGCACCAATTCGGCACATGTAAGGTTTGAAAGCAAGTTCTCCAAATCCTACTCTTCCTAACTGTGCTGTATGATGGATTCACCTTCAGAAGAGCAGAGTTTGCTTTTATCACAGAATGGTTTGGGTTGGAAGGGACCTTAAAGATCATCTCCTTCCAACCCTCTTGCCATGGGCAGGGACACATTCCAGTAGACCAGGTTGCTTAAAGCCTTATCCAACCTGATCTTGAGAACTTCCAGGGATAGGGCAACCTGTTCCAGTTTTTATCTGTTCATAGCTATTCTACCCAAAAGCAGTCACCTGAGGAGAATGATATTGACAGGTCTGACCAAACAGAACTCCATTCCTTGCAGATGCAGGACTACCAGCAAAGAAGCTCTGGAATATGCAAGGATGAAATTCTCCCCAGGTCAATGCTATTCCTGCCACAACTAGGTCTAGATTTGCCCTTCAGTATGAGCACAGGACTCGTACTCTTGTCACACCAAGATAATTTGGGTTTATTCATACATTTTCAACCTTTACACAAAATTCAAGCAGCAGATCCCCAGGCCTCTAGTCATCTGTTGCGGGGGGCGGGGGGGTGTTACAAATCCTATAATTGCATAGAAATTCAGTAAAATACACAATTAGCACACACCCTCCTCCCATCCACAACTTGAGTTTGCTGAGCAGCATCCATTGCCTGAAGCAAATCCTAGAGCTAAAGGAGTCAAACCAGATCCATTTGGGGCTAGAAGCAAAAACTGCTGTCTGAAGTCTTACAGTCTGTTTTATGCAAGGAGTTCAAATTTGATGGCTATAATGGTCTCCTTGCAGCTCAAGTCTATAAAAGTCTAAACCCCACTTTCCTCACAGACTCAATTTCAGCAGGAACCATAAAGTTTCAGTCAAATTTCCTGTATTTTCCTGTCCAATTAAGAACACTAATATCACCACAGATATCAAGACAGTCTAATTTGTTTGGTGCACAGTGTTTGTTGGGTTTTAATGTTTGCAAAATATTTTTTTAGAAAAAAAAATCAAGGATGTGCAAGATTTCAAGCAGAAAAAAAAAAAAAAGATGAAAATGGGATTGGGGAGCTCACCATTAGCAAAGTCGGTTACAAACTACTTCAAATGCATTTCTCAGTTAAATGTTACAGAAGCAGCAACAGCTATGCAAAGACTCTGGTTACACAATTTCATTCATTTACAGTCCTCAGGTTTCAGATTAACAATGCATTCTCAAGGAAATGGATGGGGTAAGAGGGGTAATTTTATCAGCTGGAATGGAAAAAGATGCAAATTACTGAAAAAAAGGCTAACCCAGAAGGCACCAAACTGCATTACTGGCAGAGTGAATGGCCACATTCACCCCAGGTATAAAAGCAGGTCGAAAATTATAACAGCTGAATTGAATTTTTGCCCCTGCCACATCATCTCTTAACACAGGAGAATTCCTTCCTCAGCACTCCCCAAAAGGAGGGGAAGAAAAAAAATCCCCTACCAAGATGACAGAGTAAATTGGGAACATCCTAACAGAAACTTCAGTACACTTTAAAAATAAATAATCACCACAGTCAGTATTGACTGTTGAGAATTAAAGGAATACCCGTGCTCACATACACACGACCACAGATGTACCAGTACAGGGTGGTGAGAGGCTCTGGATCTCCATTAACAACAGTTGGTACAGCACACACACACTTATACATCCCTGAACCACCGCTCCCCTGCACGAAGGAAAACAACTCGAGGAGCTCATTTTTAGGAGAGAAAATGCAACTGCTAAGTACTTCTGAAATAGCATGAACTTCCTTTTATTTTTTTTGCAGTACAAATCTGTATTTAATGGCCACAGTAAATGTGAATGAAACTCTGCTCAGCAAGATAGTTTCCTTGCTAAGCAAATAAATTTGGGGTCTCTGAAGAATATGAAGGAGGAGAACAGCACTTTGCCTAATTAAGGACAATGTGATGAGGCTATAGTCCAGCCCTAGCAAAAAGGTGCTGAGCTCAATGATTTGCCCATCAAGTCACATTCTTAAATTCCTTTTATCTTGGTATCACACGTTATTCAGCATAATGAGTTTAATATCAGTAGGAATTACAGGCAGTGCATTTACACTAATGAAGCAAAATTACCCTGAAATTGAATTTTCTTCAATTTCAATCTTAAAACTGTAAAATAAGGTTGAAAATTGAAGTAGTAAACATAGTTAATATAGCTAGAAGTTTATTAAAATGGGCTAAACACACTGTTTTAGACAAAATTTTGGATGTACTTCCATTAATAAACCTTTTACTATCCTACTGCAATACCTTGCCACAGAAAGGATTGAGTTAAACCTGATTAATTAGGCTTAAGTTCCCCTGGTGTTGAAATATCTGCAGCTGAGCTACACCTGTAAGCCAATAAAGCTAGTAGCTTACTGGTTTGTGAATGCTGTCACAAACTACAACAATTTGCTGAGTTTTGTAGCATAACTCCCAGGATGGTCAAACCAGAAGCAGTTGCTGTGTTGTCTTCACCATTACACTTCAATTTGGGGTCAAATCATCCTGTTTCAGTTCAAGTGGCAAGTGTGGGATTTCTTACTGACAGATATGACAAAGCACCCTTGTGACAGTGGCACCCAATTTTGCTTCCTGAAAACAAGTATTTCTGCAGCTCTGGTTGGAACAGAGTGTGAAAACACACACCTGAGCACTGGGAACATCTCACACCCCCTCTACATTCTGCATCTCTGTACCAAGGGTGAGCAAATTCTAAGCTCAGAGACTGTATTTGTTTTTTCTGAACCTCAGTGTTCTGAGCAAGGCTCACAGTAGCAGAGCCAAGCCTCTGGTTAGAGATGCAGGACAGCTATGACATTTCACTACACAATTAGACATTTAAACCTCACCCTAGACGTCCATTAGACCCCTAAAAAAAAAAAAAATCATTCAACCAGGCAAGGGGCGCACATCTGCTGCCCAGCCTGGGAATCCAAGCGTGTCACCAGCCATAGCAGTCTTGCATTTGTGACACTGCACAGAGATATCAGCATGGCAGTCCAGCAATTGTGGAGCTCTGGGAAAGACCTTGGCTTCTGCAGGCTCTCCTCAGCAGGGCAGGACATCACCTGGAGATGGCTGATATGTGAGAGGTTTCACTGCAGAGTTAAAAGGCTACACACAGACTTTTCCTCACTGATAGCACAGTAGTAACATTAGGAATATTGCCATAAATCCTAGGGAGAGTTAGACAAGGCAGTAAAATGAGGTTTGGAACTTGTTAGCCAGAGGTGAAGAGCCTGGTCTATGCTGGAGTTCCTGCTGCTGGTAGGAATGTCAGAAAATGGTCCTGTGTATCAGTTATAAGCATTAGGATTGGGCCTCAGTTTCACACCATTGTTTTCATCACAGCAGAGCAAATTAAAAGTAGAATTTCAGAGTCTATTTTGGATTTCCTAGTGAGTGTATGCAAGAAACTCAATATTAATTAGTCTCCTTTCTCTTCATTTCAGCTTTGATATACGACATGCCTGCCTTGTTCTCCTTTTAGCACTATTACATTTCACCTCAGGGAGAAAAAAAAATACTAAGAATTTGCTTCCATCAATGCAAACTTGCCTTCCAACGGGGAGTTTAAATGACTAGCTCACTCCAAAGAGATGGAGGAACTATTTGTCTTCATATTTTTAAATAAATCCCATTCTCCTCATCTCACCCCCTGCCACTGTAACTGCTCTAGAAATGTCGAAATGCTGAGGTGAGGTCATTTAACAGCAAGAAGAAGACTTTTTTTTTTTCCAGTTGCTGCTCTTGCCAAAGGACAAGAATAGGCTTGTGTTTCTGTGCGGAGTCATGTATCCAATTCATCCCAGGTGTCGGACATCTGCTGCTCACTCTGCAGACGGCTTTGTTAGGACACGAGAAACAGCAGCGATGATCCCCAGGAAAAACTCCCACCCTTGGCCCACCAATGGGCCTAAACCAGAAGCACCTTTGGGGTTTCTAGGAGACAAACAAAACTCTGCTTCAGCCCCCCATCCTGCCTCTACCCTCCCCACAAACCAAAGCTGATTTTTAGCAAGTTTTATCTATTTCAAACACTTTGGTTTTCCATTCAGGACTAGAGCAGAGTCCTCGGCCCACGGTCAGGACACGGGTAACTGCACATGCTACTGTACTGGGAGATCCTCATCCCTCACATGGGTGATTCCTGAGGACCAAGCCTCCAGTTTTGTTCTGTGGGTTGTTTTCCTGGATGCTATGCAAAGCAATCAGGGAAAGCAATTATCAACAAAAGCAAAGAGATTATTAGGAGAAAAATTGCCAGGCCAGGATTTACATATCTTATTACCAGGAAGTAGAATAGGATCTGAGGTAGCAGTGAGAAGAAAAGAAAGAGAGAACTGTTTCAACTCAACAGTGCACTTCAAGTAACCACATGAATTCTGAAAGTAAAACAGTACGAGGACTCTATCATAACTCAGTCATCTGATGACAGCCTCCCCACAGCCATTGCCTGCAACACCTCTGACACGGCTCCTCCAACAAAAATACCCCAGACTGCCTTGGAAAAAAATATAATCTGCAAACATAATCCACTCCCTACCGACCACATTTCTCACAGTGAGACTGGAACAATATATCTTCACAGGTAGCACATGGAGACAGAAAGCCCAACCACTTGTTCACATTATAGTCATCAGCCACCCTCTTTCTGGGGAACACTACGAGGCCATGGGGAGAGCAGCAATGTAAAGACCTGATGGCCAAGTTACAGGAACAGTTATTGAACCTGGCTCAGGATAATAATACTAGATGAAGCTCTTCCCTTTCAGAGATGCATATGTCGAGCAATTTACTTATATCCATTATGAATTCAAATAATGAAATCCTACACGCCATGTTGTGTTTCACCCCACGGAGGTGAAAGGCAGAGCACGAGGATGCACAGGGGAGGCAGAAACTTCCTGAAGACAATGGCTGATGATTTCCTGAACACCCGCTACAAAAGCCACAGGAAGCTCCCCAAAGAGACAGACTCACGCCCCATCCTCAAGAGCAAGAGCATCCTCAAGGTCATTTCAAATCAAAAGATATAGTCATTGTTACAGTAATCTCTCATCACAAATCACTGCATTAATGGCTCAGGTCAGAACAAGGACATACTCTGTTCTTCTCACTCTTTCCCAAATGCCACTAAGCAATAAAACAGAAGCAGGAAGTCAGTAGTGCCCTGCAGTCTTTGCACAAGGATCTCATCCCTCCAGAAGTACCTGCAATTTATTTCAATAAACAGGACCGCGGCCCACATTTTAACCTGAGCATCCAGGAGATATTTGTATATCACCTCTCCTACTGATGCAAAAGCTGCTTCACCAAGCCTCCTGCTTTTCTGAGATGACATTGTTCTAAAAATTCATTCTTAGACTGAGAAGCAGCTAAAAGCTACGGTTGAGTTCTATGTCATGTCATTGGTGTTTCCCCCAGATGCTCCTTCTTGAGCAAGTCACCAAAGCCACAGACAATCCCTGGAAAGGCAAAGGTCTACAGAATGATGGCTATAGCAGCAACTTTCCTGTAGTTTCCTGGGTCGTCCTTCCTGCCCTTTTTGAAGACTGGAGTGACATTGGCCTTTCTCCAGTCCTCAGGCACTTCTCCTCTCCTCCATGATTGTTCAAAAATGATGGGGAGAGGCTTAGCAACCACATCAGCCAGCTCTCTCAGCACTCTAGGATTCATCCCATCAGGACCCTTTGACTTAGGAGCCTTAAGCTTGGCCAACAAGTCTTTAACCTCTTTCTCTTCCATCCAGGGCAAGTCCTCTGCTGTCCTGGCCATCCTGTTATCCTTGCTAGACTGGGCTTCCCGAGGGCCAGCCTTGGCCGTAAAGACTGAAGCAAAGAAGGCGTTCAGTACTTTGAAGAGGCCAAAGTCAACTCACCTGAAATCCAGGGTCACGGTCCTGCTTTGTGTCCTGCCTCTTCCACACAGGATCTTGAACTCTACTATCTCATGGTCGCTGAAGCCGAGATTGCCTCCAACCTTCACATCCCTAACCATTCCCTCCTTATTTGTCAGTACCAGATCCAATCTGTAGGAATCTGTAGGAACCTCCTGGACTGCGTGTACTTGGCTTTGTGGTTTTCCCAGCAAATATCAGGGTGGTTGAAGTCTCCCATGAGGACCAGGCATTGTGATTGTGAGGCAGCTGTCAACTGTTCATAGAAGGCCTCATCCACATCCTCCTCCTGATCAGGTGGCCTGTAGCAGACTCCTACAACAATATCACCTGCCTTGCCCTGGCCATTAATTTTTATCCATAAGCACTCTACCCGCTCCTCATCCCCACCCAGGCACAGTTCGGTACACATTAATTTTTCTGCAATATTAGAGGGCACTGCTATATATCCCTCCTTCCTCCATTAGATAATGCTACAGCGCCATTTTCCAAAGGCTTCCATCTTCTGCATTCAGCTTGTTTCAATTATTCAGGGCAACCCAGGCTGATAATTACAAAGTCCTGAGTTGCTGAGTAAAACTGATGCTTAATTAGCCAGCAGGAAAGATTGATTAAGATATAGCAGGACATCTTGCAGAGTTCTTCAGTGGGACTGCAGGGAATAGAGTCTGGCTGTGCCCTTCCGAAGGATAAAATTATCCACTTCTCAGGGACTCAACAGCAGTTTTATTTAAACTGGATGCTTAGATCAGTCAGCCACCCTGAGTTTTATTGTCAGATCTTAACATCAAGTGACACAACTAATATCTTATAACTAGAGCATTAATAGCAAACTACAGATCACATTTCTAGTAAAAAATATACTGCAGCTGAAGCTGAAATTTTCATTTAAGCCTCCAGAAACCTGTTTTCTATTTATGTTCCTTCATTTTTCCCTAGCACAGTAGAACTACCTGTGTTTGTTTCACTCATCCAAATGATGTAGCTCATGTTCTCATGCAGGACTTGAACAGTCCTGAAGACACAAGATTTTGGAACCCATCTCAGACACAATTTTGAATTTAAGAAATCTTCTTAGTTCCTTTTTACTGTATCAAAGTCCAGGCAATACACATTTGAGTTCAAGCCACTTGTGAAATAGATACTTTCAGCAGCAAGCCAGCAGTATGAATCTTTGCTCACTGTATTGATTTACCCACAAGCTTAAGTATCAAGTGATTGATTTTTTCCACAAAATCCTCTCTAGCACAAGAGAGAAGGAAGAACAGGACATGATGTGAGATCCACATGCAAAGAGCTACACAGACACAGCCCAAGTCATACTATTTTACTTTGAAACATAAAATAAAGTCCAAGTAATAGCAATTTTGCAGACAACCATAAAACTGGTTAAATAGGAGAGTGTACAAACAGGTGCACTCATGTTATACTGTCCTGATTTTGCTTGGTAACAGGGGGAGGGGGCTGTAGTGCAGGCCCAGTAAAGAGTTCTCAGACTTTTCCCCTGGCTTTGGGGTTCGGACCCACTCCCAGCCCAGCTGGGCCAATCTGGCACCTCTGCCAGCACTATTTAAAGATGAGAATTTGAAGTGCATAGCGGGAGATGGAAGGGAAGGGCAAGATGGAGGTGACCACGTGGACCCTGCAGTCAGGAAAGGACAGAAAGAGCAATGCCAGACCAGAGACACCCTTTCAGCCCGCGATCAGAAGCAGAGACTCCCTGGCAGAGGAGGCGAGAGCTGGAGACTCCAGGTCAGAGGGAGCGAGCAGTTTAGACCCCAGCCTGGAGAAGATGAACTGGGGTTGCAGTGCCCCGGCAGAGCGGCCTGTGCAGGGCTGCCCGGTGTATGGGAGCCCCTGAGCTGGAGCAGGGGAGGGCTGGTGAGGAGCACTTCTCCTCAGGACTCAGATAAGCGGCAAGAGACATCAGGAAAGGACTGACTGCACCTCCCATTCCCTGTCCCCCACACTGCTTATGGCGGAGGAGGTAATGATACTGGGCTCAGGGCTCTGAGCCCAGGAAGAGAGAAAGGGTGGGGAAAAGGTGATCTTAAAGGGCTGGTTGCACTTCCATCATTCACCCTACTCTGTATTATTTTTCCATTAGATATTTCTGTTTGTTATGTTTTAGTTTGAGGCGGATTAAATTAAGCTTTGTCATGGTTTGACATGGAGCCATTTCTGGTAATGGGGAAGAGACTGTAAAGATGGCTCCTGTAAGAAGTTGCTAGAAACTCTCCCCAGCTCTGAGCCAGACCCCCTTCTGGGGCTGAGCCAGTTGGGCACCTTCATGATCACTTTTTAAGAAAAAGCTAGAAGAGGAGAGTTCTTCCTGTTCCTTCTTGTTCTGTCCTTTCTTCTTTTCCAGCTGGTGGTGGTGCAAGGAGTGGGAAGAGAGAGAAACAACCATGCGGACTCCAAGGTTAGTGAGGAAAGAGAGGAAGAGGTGTGTTGGAGCAGAGACTCCCTTGCATCCTGTGGAGAGGACTGGTAAAGCTGAGATTTGTTTGCACTTTGTTAAAGACCCTGTGCCAGGGGCAGTGACTATGCCTAGAGGAGGCCGTGTCCCTGTTGTGGTTTGGCCCAGCTAGCACAGCAGCACCACGACAGTCTCTCGCTCGGTGTCCCCATTCACCCCCACCCTCGTTAGGATGGCAGAGGCCCCAGCCAAATGGGAGTAAAAAGATAAGCAAGGGTGTTGTGGATTAAGACAAGGGCAGGGAGGGCTGGCTGCCAATTATGGTTCTGGGCAAAACAGACTCCAGTACTCGACTTAGAGAGGAAAGTAGGAAAGTTTATTCTACAAGAAACAGAATGGAATAAAAGCAAAAAGGGAGTAGGATGATGAGAAAATTACAACCAGCACTTTAAGATCTCCCTCCCCCATCCCTCCTTTCTTCCCAGGATATTTCTACATCCTCCCCCCTCAACGGCTCAAGGGGGCCAGGGAGTGGAGGATGTGGTCAGTCTCTCACAGATGGGCTCTGCCTCTTCTGACTTTTCAGATGAGGAAGGCTCCTGGTATTCTTCCCCTGCTCCAACACGGGGTTCCTCCCCTGGAACACAGTCCTTAACAAACTTCTCTGGTGTGGGTTGTTCCCAACAGCTGCAGCTTCTGTCGATACAGGGTCCCTCACACGGGACGCAGTCCTTGGTGAATATCTCTGGCGTGGATTCTTCACCGCGGTTGCAGTTTCTGCAGTTTAAAACTTCCGGCCATAGTTTTAAAGAAGAAAATCACTGCCCCTGGCTTGGGGTCTGCAGTGAAGTGGTTGGGTCCCTCCCACAGGACACGGCCTCCTCCGGCCATAGTCACTGTCCCTGGCTCGGGGCCTTTAATGAAGTGAATTGCTGCCCCTGGTCTGGGGACAGCTTTAGCAAAATGAGCTTCTGCCCCTGATACAGACTCATTATCAAAATGAGTCTCTACTGCTGATGCGGAGTCTTTAAAGAAATGAAAATAAATCTCAGCTTCACCAGTTCTCTCCATAGAATGCAGGGGAGTCTCTGCTCCAGCACACCTCCTCCTCTCTTTCATCACTGACCTTGGAGTCCACATGGTTGTTTCTCTCACTGTTCCTACTCCTTGCACCACCACCAGCCAGAAGAAGAAGAAGGGGCAGAAGAAGGAAAGAAGAAGGAGGAAGATGGAGGAAGAAACCTCCTCTTCTGGATTCTTCTTAAAAAGTGATTGTGGAGGTGTCTAATTGGCTCAGCCCAGAAGTGGGTCTGGCTCAGAGCTGGGGAGAGTTGCGAGCAACTTCGTACAGGAGCCATCTTTACAGCCCCTTCCCCCTTACCAGAAAAGGCTATCATGTCAAACCATGACAGTCCCATATGAGGGATCCTGTATCTGCAGAAGCCATAGCTGCTGGGAAGAACCCACACCAGAGAAGTTCGGTAAGGACTGTGTCCCGGGGGAGGGACCCCGTATCAGAGCAGGGGAAGAATGCCAGGAGTCGTCCTCATCTGAGAAAACAGAAGTGGCAGAGCCCATCTGTGAGAGACTGACTATATCCCCCATTCCCTGCCCCCCTGAGCCATTCAGGGGGAAGGAGGTAGAGATATCGGGAGCAGTGAGCTGGACCCAGGAAGAAAGGAGGGATGGGGGAGGGAGAGCTTAAAGTGCTGGTTGTAATTTTCTCATCATCCTACTCTCTTTTTGCTTTTGTTCTGTTCTGTTTCTTGTAGGCAGCAGAACAAACTTTCCTACTTTCCTCTCTCAGTTGAGTACTGGAGTCTCTTTTGCCCAGAACCATAATTGGCAGTGAGCCCTCCCTGCCCTTGTCTCAATCCACAACATCCTTGGTTATCTTTTTTCCTCCCATTTCACTGGGGCCTCACTGTGGGGGTGGATCGGGGGCACTGAGCAAGACTGTCATGGTGCTTCATTGCTGGCTGGGCAAAACCACAACAAGTTTCATCTTCCCCAAGCTGAGTAGCCTGGTCTGTTTTGTCTGGGACCGTAAGCAGCAATTAAGCCCTCCCTGTCCTTCTGGAGTTCTGAAGTCTGTGGTACTTAAGTCTAATTGTGGTCTTTTGTCCCTGGATGGGCCTAAGCCACAACATATACCAACCCCTGAATGTCCATCAACTTTCAAAGCATGGGCCCAATTGTTCAGATGGTTAAATAAAGCACACAGAACCTCAAGGTGTGACACTACTCTGAGGTATTTTCATTAGAAAGTAATGCAGGCAACATAAACCTGGCTTTGACTTGCTGGAAGCCAGAGAGAATCACATCCCTCTGCTCCCTTGCTTTAGCACTTGAGATTTTATTCTGCAGTCCCTCTGCCAGGTAGCATTCAGCATCTGGAAGAGAACTGCAAAGATACCTGTTATTGGCTAAGAGAGCTGGACCTGGCTATGCACTGGGAAGCCGTCAAGGCACCATATCAAGCAGTCTGATCTAGCGACACAAGTCAGACTGCAGACTTCATTTGGAGAAGTTAAAGCGATGAAGTGACTGAGAAGAGGATCTAAATATTGCATGTGATTACAGAGCTTGTCTAATTGCAATGATATAAGGCAAATAACCAAGAGCAAAGAAATCACCAAGCAGAGGAAAGCAAGAGGAAGGCAAAGTGAAACATGGATAAGTCTACTGGACCAAGTGCAATGGGCTCAAGTTGCGCCAGAGGAGGTTTAGATTGGAGATTAGGAACAACTTTTTCACTGAGAGGGTTATTCAGCATTGGAACAGGTTGTCCCAGGGAGGTGGTAGAGTCACATGGCAAAGCCACATAGATTTGTTGACGGATATGGTTTAGTTTAGTGATGGGCTTGGCAATGTGAGATTAGTGGCTGGAATCGATTCTTAAAGGTCTTTTCCAACCATTATGATTCTATTCTATCATAGAATGATAGGTGTTGCCGCTACTGGCAACACCACCAGGCCACCCGCATGGATCTCTCAGCCCACCTCGCTGAGGGGACAAGGATCACCACACACTCAGCATGGATGATACTTTATTCCAATCCCTTGTTTACATCATGTGCCTTTATCTGCAGGTCAGGGTTTCCTGGTCAGCAGATGTCTTGCACTGGTGCTTTAGAAATGCTTTGGATTCACCTCTGAATGTGATAATTGCTTCTGTGTCCTTGTGGTGGTTTGACCCTGGCTGGATGCCAGGTGCCCACTATGCCGCTCTATCACCCCTTCCCTCAGCAAGCCAGGGAGGGGAGAAAATAAGATGGGAGTCTCGTGAGTTGAGATAAAAGCGGTTTAATAAGGAGAAAGCAAAGCTGCGCATGTGAGAAGCGAAGCAAAGCAAAATAAGCTGTTACTCTCTACTTCCCATCAGCAGCAATGTCCGGCCACCTCCTGAGAAGCAGGGCTGCGGTACGTGGAATGGTTGCTTTGGAAGGCCAAAATGAATCACATCCCCCTTCCTGCTTCTCTCCCCCAGTTTATATTACTGAACTGACATAGCTGCAAGAGCTGCTATGGAAAATCACCGCCACCCCAGACCCACTACAGTTCTTAATGCCAAAAGCATTTCACAGCAGCAGATTTGTAGGATATGAGGCAGCAAAAAGGCAGTTGGAATTGAATCAACAAGGACAAATGCAGAGTCCTATACCTTGGGAGGAATAACTCCATGCACCAGGACAGACTGGGAGTTGACCTGCTGGAGAGCAGCTCTGCAGAGAGAGACCTGGGAGTCCTGATTGATAATAAGCTAAACATGAGCCAGCAATGTGCCCTCGTGGCCAAGAAGGCCAATGGCATGCTGGGATGCATCAAGAAGAGTGTTGCCAGCAGGTCAAGGGAGGTTCTTCTCCCTCTCTGCTCTGCCCTGGTGAGGCCTCATCTGGAGTCCTGTGTCCAGTTCTGGGCTCCTCAGCTCAAGAGGGACAGGGAACTTCTGGAGAAAGTCCAGCGCAGGGCCACCAAGATGATCAGGGGAATGGAACATCTTTCATATGAAAAAAGGCTGCGGGAACTGGGACTGTTTAGTCTGGAGTAGAGGAGACTGAGGTGAGATCTTATTAACATTTACAAATATCTAAATGGTGGGTGTCAGGAGGTTGGGACATCCCTTTTTTTTATTGTATCTAGTGACAGGACAAGGGATAATGGGATGAAGCTGGAACACGAAAAGTTCCATTTAAATATAAGAAAAAACTATTTAACTGAGAGGGTGATGGAGCAGTGGAACAGGCTGCCCAGAGGGGTTGTGGAGTCTCCTTCCAAAAATCCAAAACCTTCCCACCTCTGAGACAGGAGTTCACTTGGCTGATTTTTCTATTGTAGACTTCCCCCTTTATTGCTCACAGTGTTTCTCTACTTTTCTGCAAGCTCAAGAAAGGAGGTTTTAATTGTGGGGCTGAGTCAGAGAAAACCTTGAGAACTGAAGCAATCTTCATCCATCCTCCTGCAAGGGACTGAGTGGGACACTTCTCCCCTGTGCAATGGAGGAAGTGAGAACAGCTTCCCAAATTTTCAGCTTCCAAGTCTCAACATTGAATTCCCTGATATTTAAAATTTTGGAGCTACCCATGATGCTTCATTGATGCTGATTGTGGCTTATTAGCCCTCACAAACAGAATCTTGTTTCTTTTCCAAACAGTGGTGAGGCTGCTTGCCTTGCAATTGCCAGCTTCCAGCTTTCTCAGGCTGTGCAGGTGCAGTCACAGTCTCCCAGGGCATCACCTGTTCTGTCCTTCCCTTTGCCCAGCAAGAAAATAGCTTTCCAGACCTACCACCTGAAATTAAAAGGATCAACCAAGACAGGCAAAGGGAAGATAATCAGACTGCCAGACTGCTTTTGCTTCTACAAACGAGAACAGAAGCCCCGGGTTTGTCCGAGATATATCACATTTTTTAGAAGCACTGTTTCTGCCTTCAGAAGAAATTTGTGCTAAACAAACATGAAACACCCTTAAGCAAAAGTAGTTTTAAGAGACCCGAGCTGAAAGTGAAACTCTGCACAGTTAACTGACAATGTAGTGCCAATGAAACTCAGGTTGCTTATTTGCAAGGTGGAACTTAAAGTAATATAATTGTTGCAACCACATCGACTTATAAACAGAAAAAGAAGAAACATTCGCAAGCGTTGTGCTGGCTTTCAGCCACTGCAATCTCAGAGATGCCTTAAATGATAACAACTGTTACTAGCAAGCCATTGACTAACTGATTTCTTGCATCATGTGAACAGCCCTGCACTATGGCCCAAACTTTAACATAAGGAAATAGATGTTACTGTCTGTATATCGATACGTATTTCCTCCTCTATTTGTAATTTTAAAACACAACTATTCTTATAGTAATGCAGCTTGGGAACACCATAATAGCTTGAGCTCCTTCATTTCCAGCCTGTGTAGCTAAAAACCTCGTCACCCACTGAAGGCTTTGAGACCATATAGATTGTTAAGACACAGCAAGTTTGATACAGAGGTATGAGACATGCAATTAATCTCCATTCATAGCCTGCTATACCTGTCAGCAAACAAAGGCTGTGCCTTAGAAGGAGATCTGAAGCCTTCAATTAAAAGCAATCAGCTAACAAGAAAATAATCTAAGTTAAAGGAAGGTGGCAGGTGCAGAAATGAGTTGTTTACAAAAGTGTCAGCACTAAAAAATAAAGTGCTGCACATCAAAAATGTGAAGGGGTGAACTTCGCTGAAGCCCCTGTGATTAAAAAACAGGAGAAAATTTACACCTACATCTGGGGGAAGACACAAAGCATTTGGAAGAGAGCTTTGACAGGCTTTGAGGCTGCACGCTCTCCTCTCAAACTGACAAATCCCAGGACTGGAAGTTATCCCATATCTCGGAGGGGAAGGGGTTAGTGCTGCATGCTGCCAAGAGCCAATTGGAAACAAAAGGTCACAAAGCCCTGTGGCAACCAGGGCCAGCCCTGAACCAGCATCCCCAAGCATGGGCCAGAAGATGCTAATGACTCCTTCCTCACCAGCCACCCACATCTGCAGCAACAGGATGCCTCAGTAACACATGCACGGGTTGTTCAGGCCCGGGCTTGCCCTGGTGCTCCAGCAATGCCACTGCTCAAGGTTTATTTCTGAGCAGGTTCTAAGGTGGCCAACCTCTGCACGGGACTTCTCTGACCAAGCCTTTAGTCAGGCCTTCATGGACTCAGTGATTGTTGCAAAGGTCTATGCAAAACTTGATTATGCTCTCGTGAAGCATATTTTATTAGAAGAGTTTAGCATGGCTTCCTGCTTGACTGACCCAAAGGAGTAGAGGTGTAACAGATCAAGTTTGGGAAGAAAACCAGGAAAAACAACTTCAGAAACCTCTCACCTGCCGTCTTACATACAGAAGTAAATGTTGCCAGCTCTCAGCACAGCTCATTCACTCAGATGCTGAGACCTTGGGAGGGGTCACATCCAAATTGTCAAGCAGATGTGGGGCTTGAAGCCAGCACTGCTTTCTTGGCTGTACTCCACTTTCAGTGGGGTTGAAGCTTTCCTGAGGATGAAGCCTCACTGAGCAAGCTTGTTCACCACATCCCGTGTGACACACAACACTTGCACATCAAAAGCCAGCAGATACCACTACCACAGCCACAACAATAGGCTGCTGAGAGGGCCCATGGCAGAACACAAACTGCTTCTACCCCCTTTGTAATCACTCCCCTTATTCACCCTAGTAATGCTCACCAATGGAATCTCAATACCTTAACTGAGAGCACTTCAGCAGGGACATCTTTTAACTATGCCAGAAGACACCTTTCAATCTTGCACCCACTCTCTTCCTCTTACACAGGGTCTGGGGCCACCAGAGAGCTTCCTCATCCCTAACAGAGGCATGGATCCCGTTGTCAGCTCCTGAGCAACAGGACAGCTGCAAAAACACCAGGACAGGCACTCACATCCCTTACACTATCTTCAGAGATAGGGAACAGAGAAGACATATATAACCTGAGGACTCCAAATCCATCAGCCCTACAGAAGTAGCTCCCACAGTCTTTCTGTCTCAGCACAGCAAGGTGCAAAACGCCTTTTAGCTTCCTGCCCTGCAACCACAGCAAATTTCTTCCATGAAGCAGAAAAGGAGTAAGAAGGAATTTGTGATTACCTTCCAGAAGTCTTTGAATCTCCTCTGGGATCATGATACCTGAAACTTTCTACGGGAGTCAAACCTGCTGCTGCTCCTGTCCCTCAGGGGCAGGGACAAAGGAAGGAAGGAATGGAAGGAAGGAAGGAAGGAAGGAAGGAAGGCAGAAACACCCCAAAAAAGGTAAGAGGAACCTCTGGGCTACACTCAGATGCCACCTCCTCCTCTTAAAGCCCTAACCAACTTAACCTACCTCCCTGCAGGCCGCCAGAATACCCAGCTCTGGCCAATAGGCTGCAGAAGTGCCAGACTCACTCCAGCAACAGCACAACTGGACCTGGACTACCTATCAGCAGTACACACGGCAGAGACAACGCTCGTTTATCTGCGGCTATGTGGCCGATTGAGGTAATCCAGGGGTTCCTGGAGCACGGGGAGTGGAGGAGAGCCACCAGGAGCCAACAGCTCTGGAATATTTGGGAATAGGTAGTCCAACTTGATCAAGAGGGCTTTAAACTAAAGGACTTGGGCAGTGGGGGGAGAAGCAACATAGAACAAGCTATCCTGTCTAGCAGGGAAACAGGGCAGGGGAGGGAATGCCATGATAAGTGATCCTCATAGAATCATAGAATGGTAGGGGTTGGAAGGGACCTTTAGAGATCATCTAGTCCAACCCCCCTGCAGAAGCAGGTTCACCTAGATCAGGTCACATAGGAACATGTCCAGGCGGGTCTTAAAGACCTTCAAGGAAGGAGACTCCACAACCCCTCTGGGCAGCCTGTTCCACTGCTCCATCACCCTCTCAATGAAATAGTTTTTTCTTATATTTAAATGGAACTTTTCGTGTTCCAGCTTCATCCCATTATCCCTTGTACTGTCACTAGATACAATACAAAAAAGGGATGTCCCAACCTCCTGATACCCACCATTTATATATTTGTAAATATTAATGAGATCCCCCCTCAGTCTTGTCTTTTCTACACTAAACAACCCCAGGTCCTGCAGCCTTTCCTCATATGAAAGATGTTCCATTCCCCTGATCATCTTGGTGCCCCTGCGCTGGACTCTCTCCAGAAGTTCTCTGTCCCTCTTGAGCTGAGGAGCCCAGAACTGGACACAGGACTCCAGATGAGGCCCTCACCAGGGCAGAGTAGAGAGAGAGAAGAACCTCCCTTGACCTGCTGGCAACACACTTCTTGATGCATTCCAGGATGCCATTGGCCTTCTTGGCCACGAGGGCACATTGCTGGCTCATGTCTAGTTTATTATCAATCAGAACTCCCAGGTCTCTCTGCAGAGCTGCTCTGCAGCAGATCGACCCCCAGCCTGTACTGGTGCATGGGGTTGTTCCTTCCCAGATGCAGGACTCTGCACTTGTCCTTGTTATCAAATATATCCTGTAATATTAATATATCATAGAATCATAGAATCATAGAATGGTAGGGGTTGGAAGGGACCTTTAGAGATCATCTAGTCCAATCCCCCTGCAGAAGCAGGTTCACCTAGATCAGGTGCAACTGCAACTGTGCTGAAGAATCCACGCTCGGAGGCAAGCAGGTGTATTGAAATGTATTTATTGGAGGATCTGTGAATATATATTAACAGGTTTGCACCACACCAACATTAGTAATGTAGAACCCCATTGAGATGTTCCACTAGCACACACAAACACCTCAAAGAGCTGATGATCTGACCAGATGAGATGAAATATAGAAGAGAAACACGAGAACATGTCAAGAGAAGATGCTGGGAAAATAAACCAGAGTATTGATACCTGGGCTGGCGTTCAGGTTATACAGGCCCACACTGACACTGTCAACAGTAGCACCTTGTGCACAGTGCCCCAAAAATGGAGAGGCAGAGCTGTTGTCAGCTGAGAGTCTTACTGCAGGAGTGGAGAATTCTGGGTTTCCTCCTCTCCTTCATTCTTCCTGTGCAACACTTGACTGTGTGTCAAGCTCAAGTTCAAGTCCAGGCCTTGCTGTAATCCTGTGGACACGAGCCAATGAAGACTGGGCACACATTTCTTTTCCATATGGCACAAACATCCTCTGGTCCATATGCTCCTACATCTCCCTTGTGGAGGTGACATAGGGCAAGATGATCTGTCTCTGGGCGTACTCACAGTGATCAGTGAGGTGGAGGTGGTCTGTGAGGAGGCATGGAGGAGGCACCTCCCAACAGCACGTTCTCAGAAAACTTGTGATCCTGAAGTCAGATTATGGGGAATGGATAACACCACCGGAATCCTAAGCAGTACATAGCTCTGAGATAGTATTTCTACAGCTGCTATCAAAAGCTGGCCAGCATCAGGAAGGGAAGGACACTCTGTAAAGAGCAGCATTAGACAGACAGGAAGCCAGAAATGAGCAGTGAGTTGAGCTCCTGTGGAGGCTGCTGTTTCTCAGGGTGACAGATCATAGAATCATACAATGGTAGGGGTTGGAAGGGACCTTTAGAGATCATCTAGTCCACCTCCCCTGCAGAAGCAGGTTCACCTAGATCAGGTCACATAGGAACATGTCCAGGCGGGTCTTGAAGACCTTCAAGGAAGGAGACTCCACAACCCCTCTGGGCAGCCTGTTCCACTGCTCCATCACCCTCTCAGTTAAATAGTTTTTTCTTATATTTAAATGGAACTTTTCGTGTTCCAGCTTCATCCCATTATCCCTTGTCCTGTCACTAGATACAATACAAAAAAGGGATGTCCCAACCTCCTGACACCCACCATTTAGATATTTGTAAATGTTAATAAGATCTCCCCTCAGTCTCCTCTACTCCAGACTAAACAGTCCCAGTTCCTGCAGCCTTTTTTCATATGAAAGATGTTCCATTCCCCTGATCATCTTGGTGGCCCTGCGCTGGACTTTCTCCAGAAGTTCTCTGTCCCTCTTGAGCTGAGGAGCCCAGAACTGGACACAGGACTCCAGATGAGGCCTCACCAGGGCAGAGTAGAGAGGGAGAAGAACCTCCCTTGACCTGCTGGCCACACTCTTCTTGATGCATCCCAGCATGCCATTGGCCTTCTTGGCCACGAGGGCACATTACTGGCTCATATTTAGCTTATTATCAATCAGGATGGGCTTCAGTTTAATGCAAAGGTGATATTGATCTCTTGCTGTTTGGTTACAATGTGTGATGGAGCTGCCCTCTGCCCTGTAGATGTGTTGTAGCACCTCTTCTTCCAATCCTCATCAAACTACTTTAATTACTCTTTTATTGACAACTCTGAGTCTTAATGAGGAGGACTGCCACGCACTTCATTAAAGCTGCAGAGGAGACATTTCCCATAAACAACTAGGACCAAGGGCTGCCATCAAGGCTGAGGGAGAAGGATGGAGTTGAGGGACAACCTGCAGTTCTCTAGAGGAGGGAGAGCTCCCTGTCTGCTCCTGAGAGAGAAGAAAGATTTAGGACAAAATCCACATGATCTGAGAAGCAGTGGATTGAGGAAGGAGAAATCAGTCCTGGAGACTTGTCTTGGTAGACAAAGGGTCTTGGTAGACACAAAAGACATGACATGAGAGCTCCTTGAATATTTCGATTCAGGATGAAGAGATGAAAAAAATTTTGGGTGGCTAATGGCTAAATTTAACCTTGATTGTATTATTCAGTATGACACAGTATGTCCACACTGCTGTGGAAGATGGTGATGGCAGCATGTCAGACACTCATGAAAGGCATGCAGACAGGACAGTAGTGCTGGCTTTGGTACAATCTGCCAAAGTAAGTGGCATGGTTGGCTCACAAGGGCTGAGATACAGGCTGCCACAGCTTGGTTTAAAGCCAGTTCACAGACATCTGTATAAACATCAGTCACATCATTACACTTGATGATCCTGAGATTTCATTGATGGTTCTGTGACATTTCAGATTAAAACTGGATCAGCCATTCTGTGAGGTTTTCTTCATTCTGGAAAATAATCTCCTGTCTAAAATTGGCACAAAAAACAGATTTGGACTCAAGGGTCTGGATTCAGAAGAGATTCAGATATAATGTTCTAATGTAGTCCTGCTTCTGCATTAACATCCATAAATCTCTATATATCACACAGTTCTATTTCAATTATTGAGCCAATTTCCAGTCACTTTTATGATGTATTGTTTGATTTTATGAACTGGAGTGAAGGTTTAAACTCACTGAATTCCCATAGTAATCTTGCCCTCTAACCCTATCCACCTTATCAAATCTATCTTAATGAAATGCACGCATCTGTCTTAATGGCTTTCAAACTATGCTATGTAGACTGACCCAGATGTTAGTTCACAAATAGGAATATTTGGAGGTGTTAAATAGGATAGCTGGTGACAGAGGTAGGTCCCTGAAGTGATGTCTTCTCTTATGAAGAAATCAGTGATATGGGAAATATTACTAAAATCTTCATGAAGAAAAATGAGAGCCAGAGGCCTGGGGAATGGAAGCACAGCACTGCAAGCAGCACAGCAATAGATTTGGTCAAAAACAATTTCCTGAAGAGACTGATTATTTTGGTAGAAATTTAAAAATCAAACTAGTTTGACTTAAGACCAAAATATTGCTCTTAAGTATCTTGCCTGTGGACTATGGTTGTTCTACTGCATGGAAGTGGGGATTTGAGTGTTTCAGGCTCTATGAACACGATCCTTAGTCAGGCTGCCTTCCCTGTGCTGCTTGACCTGTCTTGGCAAAGAGAGGGTGTCCTCAGGGGCCACAGCACGTCCTGGAGAAACAGATGAAGGGTGCAAAGGGGAGTGCAGGGCCCTTGAAAATTGTTACACGGAGTACTGGGATTATGTTTGCTGTGATATGCTATGTAATAATATTTGCAAGTTGAAACACATTCCATTCCAGGTAATTGAGGGTATTTAATTCTTGAAGAAGAAAAACAACTCTGGAGAAAACTAATATTTTTCTTGAAAAAAGAAAACAACCAATCCTCATTCTTTTCTACATTTAAAAATAGCCAGAAGAAATCCAGGCATTCTGGGAAGCAGCCCTGCAATGTGATAGACACAACACAGGGGGCTGACTGCAAGTGTTCATTGCCTCGCTCTTCCTTCAAAGCCTTGATGGCGAATAAGCCACGATTTCTGTCACTCAAGGGTTTTTTACTGCCACAATGCATCATCTCAGCTCTTCAGCTTCTTTCCCATAGCTGCTCTTGTTCCATACTCATGAGAAAAGAAAGAAAGAAAGAAAGAAAGAAAGAAAGAAAGAAAGAAAGAAAGAAAGAAAGAAAGAAAGAAAGAAAGAAAGAAAGAAAAAAGAAAGGAAGGAAGGAAGGAAGGAAGGAAGGAAGATCTGCATGACAATCTGGTATTTAGTGTGACAGTTAATGATACAGGAGGCATGTTAGGCTGCATTACAAGCCCATTATCTGCGAGCTTGGATATTGGATGCATAACATTATTAATTAAACACCAAAATGACGACCGTTAGCAATCTTATCTGCTAAAAGAACTGGAAGGCAAAAGTATTCTGTAAATTCAAAATCTTATTGCTTCATTCCTGTCATTTTGTAAAACAGTTATCCTTCCATTTCATGCTTGTCAAGCAATCAATGAATGTTTGTAAACTGCTTTGAGATCTTCCAGGGAATTATGCTGCAGTTTATAAATGCAAAGTGTTACTACAGTTTATTCATTAAGAAATTAAAAGATAAAACTTGAAGATGCAAAACAATTCGGCTTGAAAAATACCCCAAACATTTGTGCAGCTGTTATTATGTTGCCCTCTTCTGCCAGATACTTTAAATAATCTTATGTAAGGGGTGAATTCAAACATTGCAGAGCTGCGTTCAAGGTGTAACCCTAGAGACATATTTGAACTAACAGCACTAATACCCAGCTCTTACACTCCTCATCTGCAGATTTCAGACCATTTTGAGTGCAAAAACCCAATGCCCGTTTCAAAAAAGGAGGAACCAAGGCTGAAGGAAGTGTCTTGCCTAAACATCTTGAGCCTGTGAAAGAGAGAGGAACAGAGCCCATGTGTTCTGAGTTTCAACCCACTGCCCTTCCCACTAGCTTAAATTGTTTTAAAGTTTAAAACCAGAGTCCTCTTCTAATGACTCTTACTGCAATGGGTGTCCTCCAAGGGTGCAATTCTGTAAAGTGCTGGGCACTCTGGCCTTCTTCCAATTAAGCACTTAAGTGCATAATTAACTCCAAGCTTATGAATTGACTAATTGAAAACAGCAGAAATGGCACTTTAAAAAGAAAATAGCAGTTTCCCCAATTAGTGCTTCCCACCTCAGAAAAGCACGGACAACAAAGACATCTGCACCAGGAGCCACATCACATTGGGCTCTGTCTGGGCACACCCAGAGCTTGCTGCCATGTCAAATGGGGATGATCTCTGGTGTTGCAAGGGAAGGAGCACATTTCTGACATTCTTACCCACAGCACTTACCATTCCCTACTTTGATTCCCTACACACGCTGAGCTATGCTTCTAGCCATGAAGAAGCACCCAGCAGTCCTGCAAATCTGACCTGCTTCCTGATGAATGTTCAGGGCTGAAATTACACAACAAATCTCTCTGAAGTTAACAAGAACTCCATGGCAGAGTATAGCAATCAGATCAGAGAAGCATCAGCCTCTGCTGCAGTAGGACAATCTAGACAAACTTTACAAGTAATTGACTGGATCCAGCCTAATACAGTGATTTGGTCAAAGTCTGTAGAAGAGCTTAGAATCAAACCTGGGTCTCCTAAATACAGCTTCAATACATCACTTCTACAGCAGGGCTTCCTCTCTCATTCATAGAATCATAGAATGGTAGGGGTTGGAAGGGACCTTTAGAGATCATCTACTCCAACCCCCCTGCTAAAGTGAGTCCACATAGATAAGATGACACAGGAACGTGTCCAGGTGGGTTTTAAAGACCTCCAAAGAAGGAGACTCCACATCCTCCCTGGGCAGCCTGTTCCACTGCTCCCTCACCTCAACAATGAAAGAGTTTTTCCTTATGTTTAAATGGAACTTTTTGTGTTCCAGCTTCATCCCATTACCCCTTATCCTATCACTAGATACAATACAAAAAAAGGATGCCCCAACCTCCTGACATCCACTATTTAGATACTTATAAATATTAATGAGATCCCTCCTCAGTCTCCTCTTCTCAAGACTAAACAGCTCCAATTCCCTCAGCCTCTCCTCATAAGGAAGATGCTCCAGTCCCCTGATCATCTTGGTGGTCCTGTGCTGGACTCTCTCCAGAATTTCCCTGTCCCTCTTGAGCTGAGGAGCCCAGAACTGGACACAGGACTCCAGATGACGCCTCACCAGGGCAGAGTAGAGGGAGAGAAGAACCTCCCTTGACCTGCTGGCTGCACTCTTCTTGATGCATCCCAGCATGCCATTGGCTTTCTTGGCCACAAGGGCACATTGCTGACTCATGATTAGATTATTATCAATCAGGACTCCCAGGTCTCTCTCTGCAGAGCTTCTCTCCAGCAGGTCAATCCCCCAGCCTGTCCTGGTGCATGGGGTTGTTCCTTCCCAGATGCAGGACTCTGCACTTGTCCTTGTTGAACCTCATGAGGTTCCTCTCTGACCAACTCTCAAGTCGGTCGACATCCTGCTGAATGGCAGCACAGTCTCTGGTGAATCAGCCAGTTTTCCCAGTTTGGTGTCATCAGGGAACTTGCTGAGGGTATACTCTTTCCCCTCATCCAGGTCGTTGATGAAGATGTTGAACAAGACTGGCCCCAGAACCCATCCCTGTGGAACACCACTGGCCACAGGCCTCCAACTCGATTCTGTGCCATTGATCACCACGCTCTGGGCTCTGTCATTCAGCCAACTCTCAATCCACCTCACTGTCCACTCATCCAAGCCACACTTCCTGAGCTTTCTGAGGAGGATGTTATGGGAGACAGTGTCAAAAGCCTTGCTGAAGTCAAGGTACATGAGATTCGCTGCTCTCCCCTCATCTAGCCAACTAGTTATGCACTCATAGAAGGCTATCAGGTTAGTCAAGCAGAATTTCCCCTTGGTGAATACTTGTTGACTCCCCCTGATAACCATCTTTTCCTTCATATGTTTAGTGACAACATTCAGGATGCTTTGTTCCATCACCTTTCCAGGGATGGAGGTGAGGCTGACTGGCCTATAGTTTCCTGGGTTGTCCTTCCTGCCCTTTTCAAAGACTGGAGTGACATTGGCCTTTCTCCAGTCCTCAGGCACCTCATCTGTCCTCCATGATTGTTCAAAAATGGTGGAGAGAGGCTTAGCAACCACATCAGCCAGTTCCCTCAGCACTCTTGGATGCATTCCCTTATCACTATCAAAGAGATCTAGGTAGGCAGCAACAGTGCCTTTCTGCTGCCCCTCTTTCAGCTTGAAAAGGGATGGTGATAACTTGTGTGAAAAATTTGGCCTTTCTTTTGAGTCACTGAGTAGTATAAAGTGGTGTGTGCCTTTTGAAGTGGCCGTTCACCTACAGATCTTTAGTCAGCTAAGTGCCCGATTATCCCTCTATAGCTTAGAGTCTCTTTTCTTCTCTACTTTTTTCTTATCTCCTCTGATGTAATTATCTACTAATTTGTTATTGCACTTCTTTAAAATTCTGCAACTCCCTACTTTTAATCTTTACTCTGTGTTTGTCCTTTTCAGAGCAAATGGAGATTACTCAAAAGTGAAAGAAAGGGCAGTACTCTTCCTCAGGGGGGATGTCTGTGGTGCTGAAGTACTGCCCAATTCTATCTCACTCTGCATTTACATGGCTTTGGGGAATGCACATATTAAAGGTTATGAAGATCTAATCCACCAGGATTACGAGGGTTTAGATTTTGAAATAAAAGCATTACAAATGTCAGATATCTAAACCCCCAACCCCCCCCTCCCCCGCTCCACCACAAACGTGCACACCCGATTAGGCAATTTCCTTGCCTTATATTTATTACAAAATTAGAAAATCATGATTACATTATCCACTGTCATGGTTTGACATGAAAGCCTTTTCTGGAAAGCATGCATAAAATATCCATCTATCAATTTAGCCCTTCACCTTGATTGGTTCCCAACAAACACAAAATTTCCAAAATCACAGTGATTGGTCAAAAAAAGATATCAGTCCCTTTGTCTTAGTAACAACTAAGGTAACAGCCAAGGTAACCTAACGAATACATTTACCAGGATCTCGTGGCTAAGGTAACAGCTAAGGTAACCTAACAAATACATTCACCAGGGTCTTGTAGCTAAGGTAACAGGTCCCCATCAGGTGTGGTATGTAACTTGCAGTTTGATCCTTATGTGATTCAAATGAATACTTACTTAATCAATAGGTGTTTGAGTTATTTGCAAGTGCTTATCTAATTGATTGAACTATTACTAGGTGATTAACAAGTGCTTGACTACTTCTTGTAATGATAAGTTGTTAACTAAAATAATTGTGTATCTGTAACATTTCCCCCTTTGAAAGTATTGATAATCACATTCCAATACTTTCACTCTTATATTTCCTTTGTCTCCATAGTAAAACCATGATTGGCATATGGTGGTGGATCACCTTTGAACTGATCGTTGTCTCTTGACAATGCTGTCAAGATTCTATTGCTTCATCATGTTCTTTGTATTATTTCGCTTTTGATGCAACAATATGCCAAATAGATTGCCAGAAACATTATAATCAATAGTAGAAGTGTTCTTTATCAGTGACTTTATCCAGGATTTTAGGTCCAGGCCCAGTCTCTCAAAAACGTTATCTATCCAGGTTGTGTTCATGTCTTACCTAATTTCCTGGTATTGGAATTACCTGTTCCGAGTCTATTTCTGGTTGGACTGGAGTCTGGGCCTGAACATTCAATACAAATCGATTTGACCATCCAATTTTGATCCATGTTTCCACCACCACTTTCCATTTCAGAGCCTGTTCAGAGTTTTTCCAAGAGAAAGCAAATAGTTATACACATCTTGTTTTCCCATCACATGCATGTTTGGATTTCGTTCAGGAACCTCATAGGGTTTTCCATACATTATCTCATAAGGACTTACTGACATTCCACTTCGAGGTTTCACTCTTATTTTGTAGCAATGCAAGTGGAAGTGCCTGAGGCCATTTTAATTTAACATCCTGACAAATTTTGCTAATTTGTCTTTTTAGGGTCTGATTCATTCTCTTCACTTTTCCACTTGATTGCAGTCTCCAAGGGGCACGTAAATCCCAGGAAATTCCTAGGACATTGATTACCTCTTGTACCAGATTGGCCATGAAATGTGGTCCTCTGTCTGAAGATATTCCAAATGGAACTCCAAACCTTGGAATAATTTCTTGCAGGAGCCATTTAACTGTTTCCTTAGCCTGATTGGTGCGACAGAGAAAGACTTCTGGCCATCCTGAAAAGGTGTCAACCCCAACCAACACATATTTATATCCATTGTATTTAGGTAATTCTGTAAAATCAATTTGCCAATAATCTCCTGATTCTACTGCAGTTTTTATTTTGCCCATCTGTACCCTTTTTGTACTATTGGATTGTTCTTTAAAAAATTTCACATTTTGCCATTACTGATTTGGCCCTTTCCAACATTTGTATTGATATTACACTTCTTTTCAAAAGCTGAGTCATAGCTTCTGCACCCCAATGACACTCCCTATTCTTTGTTTGCAAAATCTCTCTCATGATTAAGGGAGGCAATACTACCTGACCTGTACTTGTCATCCACCATCCTTCTGAATTTTTCTCTGCATTTAGTAACTTAGCCAATTTCTCATCCTCCCCTGAATATTTTGGTGGCTCCTTAGGAAGCGCTACTGTTCTGATGGGGATGATTGCCATTTGTGAGACTGTGTGTTGTGCTATTTTCCTAGCAGTCTGATCTGCTAATCTGTTTCCATCAATTATCTTTGAGTTCCCTGTCTGATGTGCTTTACAGTGCACGATTGCCACTTGAACTGTTTCAAGTGTTTCAGTCGTGTTCCAGTTGTTGCTCTTCCTGTGAAGTACTCAGAAACACTGCAGGATTTAGAAGGTTAGTTGTTCTCAACACTACATCATCTTGCTCAGTGAGAATTACCTGGTATTTCATCATTCGGCTTGAGGATAACCAATAATCCCCCCTTTTGCTCCAAGACTGTGGTTACCATATGTGGGACATAGTCCTTCCAATAGTCCTTCCCAAGGTCAGCTTTCTTGCTTCTTGGATCAGTGTGACAGTTGCACCTACTGCTCGCAGGCAAGAAGGCCATTCCTTGCTCATCAAGTCCAGTTGTTTGGAAAAATATCCCACCGGTCTCTTCCAGCTTCCTAGTTTCTGTGTCAGAATTCCTAGAGCCAAATGCTGTTGTTCATGAACAAATAACTGAACAGTTTCCTGCTGTTCTTTGCCCCATGTAAAAGGGGTAGATTTTGGGGCTTCATATGATTTGGCTATAAAACCATAATCCATGATCCAGAGCCTGCACCTTCCTGTCATTCCCTAAAATGCCCACAGCTCATGCACAGTGTGTGGTTCCAGAATAGCACAAATTGCTTCCTTTCCATTTGTCCCCAGTCTCCATTCTCCTTTTGAAATTTCGAGGCCCAAATAGATCACTGTTTGGCTGCTATTTGAGCTTTTTCTTTTGATACCTTGTACCCATTTAATCCCAAAAAGTTTAAAAGTTCAGTGGTTACCTGTATGCAGGCTGACCTTCCCGTTGTGGCATTTAGGGTGTCATCCACATATTGGAGAAGCAAATGCTCTGGTCTCGGTGTCACTGTCTTTTCATTAATCCAAAGTTCCAGTTCTTTTGCTAGTTGTCTTCCAAAGATAGTCGGGCTGTTCTTGAATCCTTGGGGTAGCCGTGTCCATGTTAACTGTACCTTGCGTCCTGTTTGGGGGCTTTCCCACTCCAAAGCAAACAGTTTACGACTTTCCTTTTCCAAAGGGATACAAAAGAAAGCATCTTTTAAATCAAGCACTGTAAACCACTGATAATTTTCTCTCAGAGCTGTGAATAAGGTATATGGATTTGCTACAACTGGATGTATATCTTTCACAATCTGATTTATGGGTCTTAAGTCCTGAACTAACCTATACTCTCCATTCTGTTTCCGTACTGGTAAATAGGTGTATTATCCTCTGACTCACATTCCTCTAGAATTTGATATTTCAGAAATTTGTCAATTAGTACTTTTAATCCTTGTTTTGCTTCAGGTTTTATTGGGTATTGTCTCACCCTGATTGATTTTACTTTTTCTTTTCTTTTAATTTTTACTGGTTGTGCCAATTTTGATTTTCCTGGAATCTCAGTTTCCCACACTATTGGGATCACTGCATTCTCCACTTCTGGAGGTAATTCTAGCACCTTTGGTGTTTTTCTTTTATCATCAATATTTATCCTGTCTTTGATTCAGGTATTTTTAGTAACAAGTCTCCGTTTTCAAAGACAATTTGTGCATTTAATTTAGACAACAAGTCCCTCCCCATCAGGGGTATGGGACATTCTGAAACATATAAAAATTCATATGTTATCACCTTATTGCCAAATGTAAATTTAAGGGTTCCAAAAATGGCTGATTTTCCTCTTTCCCTGTGGCTCCGACAATATTTGCAGTTTTAGTTCCTATTGCTCCTCTACGTGTATTTAAAAATGACAGTTTTAATATATCTACACATGATTACAGTACTCTATAAGTTGATCTTTATGAAAATCACCCTTAAATTCCTTCCTGCCAACAGACACCCAAGAGGTGAATTCTCAGGTACGTTGTTTGCCATTTCAAAATCCTTTTAGTTACAAATACTTTCTCAACAGTCATTTCGCTCTTTCTCTTCACTTTTCTCCGGCTGCACCCCTCGCGGGATCACAGAACTGCGCATCAAAGCTCCACACTCGCTTCATGCAGAATTGCACGTCTCAATCACACACACAGACAGTTCACAACACAGTATACAATAATACGCATATATACACAAAGCAATATACAAAGCAATGTACAAACCAATGTACAAACCAAAATCAATAGGTACCTTTACCATATACTTATGTGGGCCCAATTATACCAATTATCAATACCAATTGCCAATGTCAGCCCTGCGATCACTTCGTCCGACTTACAGGTTGCGATATCAATGCCAACCCTGCGATCGCTTTTGCGTTCGCCTTACGGGCGGCGCCCAGGCTCCCAATACCCAATACCGAGGATCCTAAAGCTCAACCAAGCGGAACTTTCGCTCCGTCTTATTGGCAGGCTCCTTTGGGCTTTCCCTGGGCCCAACCAAGTGGGGTCTCTGACACCGCAACTTACAGGCTAGTTCACCAGGTTCTGCCCTCAACCAATGAGAAGTGCCTTACCACTCCAGGGAACGTTGCGAGGAGCTGTAAGGGTTGCAGGCGATAGTCCTCCCTGAGAATTCCTCGGTGCCGGCTGGAGTTCGATCAGCATCCGATCCAGTCCAGTCTCACTCGCAAGGTCCCATCTGGGTCGCCAAAACTTGACGGATCCGCAATCGCGAAAAACTTTTCTACACAGGAATACAGATAAGCAGGCACTTCTTTATTATGCAGCGCTGGGAAAACACGGGGGATAGCTCCTCCATATGTGCTTCGTTGTTAGTTACGATTTTCAGGGTTTTTATACAGCTCAAACAAAAGAATCACGTTTGCCAACACAAGCATGCATAAAATGTCCATCTATCAATTTAGCCCTTCACCTTGATTGGTTCCCAACAAACACAACATTTCCAAAATCATGGTGATTGGTCAAAGAAAGATATCAGTCCCTTTGTCTTAGTAACAACTAAGGTAACAGCCAAGGTAACCTAACGAATACATTTACCAGGATCTCGTGGCTAAGGTAACAGCTAAGGTAACCTAAAAAATACATTCACCAGGGTCTTGTAGCTAAGGTAACAGGTCCCCATCAGGTGTGGTATGTAACTCTTGCAGTTTGATCCTTATGTGATTCAAATGAATACTTACTTAATCAATAGGTGTTTGAGTTAAAATCTGCCATTCAGATTTTTCTCTAAAAGAACAGATCTACATATGGGACTTTATCTCATTTTCCTCACTCTTATAAAACAACATTAATTGCAAGATAGTATTATAACTTAGTATTCCATTCAGAGGCCACAATTCCTCATCATCCAGAGCATACATTGGCCACGTATGATTGCAATATTCAATAAGCTGCTTTTTACATAAATCATTATGTATTTCTTTCCAGTGAGTCAAAAGGCAGCCCAAAGGAGAGGTTTTTGGCACAAGGCCCTTATTGTTAGAATTTCCTGCCCTAAACAGGTTTGACCACTTAGATGCCATAGCCAAAAATTATGGTGTCCTTCAAACACAGAGACTTAAAGGCACAGTTCAATATATCTACACATGATTACAGTACTCTATAAGTTGATCTTTATGAAAATCACCCTTAAATTCCTACCAGTGTGCCAACAGACATCCAAGGGGTGAATTCTCAGGTACGTTGTTTGCCATTTCAAAATCCTTTTAGTTACAAATACTTTCTCAACAGTCATTTCGTTCTTTCGCTTCGCTTCTCTCCGGCTGCACCCCTCGCGGGATCACAGAACTGCGCATCAAAGCTCCACACTCGCTTCATGCACAATTGCACGTCTCAATCACACACTCACAGACAGCTCACAACACAATATACAATAATATGCATATATACACAAATCAATATACAAAGCAATGTACAAACCAATGTACAAACCAAAATCAGTAGGTACCTTTACCATATACTTATGTGGGCCCAATTATACCAATTATCAATACCAATTACCAATATCAGTACCAATGTCAGCCCTGCGATCACTTCATCTGACTTACGGGCTGCAATACCAATGCCAACCCTGCGATCGCTTTTGCGTTCGCCTTATGGGCGGAGCCCAGGCTCCCAATACCCAATACCGAGGATCCTAAAGCTCAACCAAGTGGAACTTTCGCTCCGTCTTATTGGCAGGCTCCTTTGGGCTTTCCCTGGGCCCAACCAAGTGGGGTCTCCGACACCGCGACTTACAGGCTAGTTCACCAGGTTCTACCCTCAACCAATGAGAAGTGCCTTACCACTCCAGGGAACGTTGCAAGGAGCTGTAAGGGTTGCAGGCGATGTTCCCATCTGGGTCGCCAAAACTGTTGACAGATCCGCAAACGCAAAAAACTAAGCTAAGCTAAACTAAGCCATGGTAACCTAACAAATACATTCACCAGGGTCTCGTGGCTAAGGTAACAGGTGTGGTATGTAACTCTTGCAATTTGATCCTTATGTGATCCAAATGAATACTTACTTTTCATGGTATTTGAGTTATTTGCAAGTGCTTAGCTAATTGATTCAACAATTACTAGGTGATTAACAAATGCTTAACAAGTGCTTGACTACTTATTGTGATGATAAGTTGTTAACTAAAATAATTGTGTATCTGCAACAGGATGGCCTTGACAACAGAGGATGTAGGCACAAATGTAGCTTGGACCAGCCAGCTTGAATAAAGATGGTAGGGATAAGTTAATGCAGCTGGCAAGCTACTTCAGAAACAGGTGCTGCAAGGTAATCAATTGGGCCCTGGGTGATCTCATGGGCAGAAGCAGCATATAAGGAGGTAGCTAGCAAAGGAAGGGTGGCTTTGAGTCAACTCTGGTGGTTGTACTGTGTTGCTTGTGTATGTCTCTGCACGTGCATTACTTAGACTGTCTATGTCTTTGAGTGAATATTGCCTGCACCACTACAACATTTGGTGACCCTGACGTGATTTGCCGAATTGGTTGGATTAAGAACCCTTGGCAGAAAAGCACTTGGATTCCTGCTTGAAAAGGCAAGTGATCTGAGTAAACCGATATAATGGGAAAAATGATAAGCAAAGAGGAAAATCCTATTGACACCCTCCAGCATATCCTTGCTGAGAAAGGACTCAATTATGAAAGAGAGGATTTGCTAAGACTTGTAAGATGGGGACAGGAAGTAGGTCTCTTTGTCTCCCCCCAAGAAGTATATGAAAAGGGACACTGGGAAAATCTAGGAGACATGTTGAATAATGCTATGGGCTTGTGTAAGTTGGTATCATCCATTATACACCAGCTAGAAGCTGAGCGTGCTACAGCTGCTGCCATGAAAGCAGAAACTGCTGTACCATCTGCGTTCCTGGTAGATGCTAAAAGGTTCTTTGGAAGTGGTGACCTTATAGTACCATCAGCTCCACCTCTAGAAGAAAATACTAAGAGACTCTTCGGAGGGTATAATGTCGTAATACCCTCGGCTCCACCTCTAAAAGAGGAGAGCATGGATGTGAGCCCACCTCCCCCAGAACCCCCTAGAGCATCGTTCCAGAAGCCGAATGTGCGCATTGCTTCTCCTCCCCTCCCACCCACTCTTCACCATCCTGCCCCGTCCCATCCTTCTGCTATGCCTGAAGGAGTACCTGGCAGAGAACGAAAGGTACGCTTTACAAATGACACTGTGGATCTGCCATTGCCCCTGAGCTCATCAATCCCTGAGTGTATTCCTCTTCCATCATCACCCCCAACATCTAGTGAAGGGGAAGATCAACAAAGACAATTATTAAAGGAAGAATTAATAAGGCACAGAGAAGATATGAAACAGACTTTGGCCCATTTGGAGGAACTGATGGAAAAGCCAAAAGCAACAACTAATCAACTGTTGGAATGGATTAATGAATTAACCAACCCAGAGATTAAAGTTTCATCCCCACAGGTGCCCAGAGACCCCCAGCCAGATGACTATGATCTGGCTAAGAAATGGAGAGGCCTCATACGTGATGCGGTAATCGAAGGAGAATTTATTCCACAAGCCTTTCCAGCAATAGTAGCACAAAGAAAGCGACAATGGGCACCTTTGGATTGGAAGTTGGTAAGGGAAGGCCAGAAAGCTGAAATGCAATATGGCTTGACCAACCCATATGTTCAAACGTTATTGGATCATATTTTCGCCAGTGGATTAATGACTCCATTTGACTGCCGGAAGCTAGCAGAAACCTTCCTGAAGCCCACTCAGGTATTACTATGGGAGTCTGAATGGGAAAAAAGAGTTGATCTGGCAGTAGTAGAAAAGATGGACTTACAACAGGGAGATCCGCGGCGAGTCGTCACAGCAGATATGATGTTGGGTAAAGGACCATTTGCTGACCCTCAGGTACAAGCCTGACTGCATGAAGCTATTTTTCAGCAAACACAGACACTGGCTCGTCAAGCATTTAAGATTGTTCCTGACATGGGGGTGCCAGTTCCCTCATATGCAACTATTATACCGAAACCTAATGAGCCTTTTATGACCTTTTTAGACCATCTAAGAGCAGCTCTGTATCATATACCAAACATGTCAACTGAAGTAAAGGTGGAAATAGGGTTACACTTAGCAGTTGCTAATGCTAACCATGACTGCAAAAAGATCCTGGAGGCTCTCCCGTGGACAGCAACTTTGGTTGACATGATAGAAGCCTGCTCTAGGGTAGGATCGTCAGCACATTTAGCTGAAGCTATGGCAACAGCATTGAAACCTTTAGTTCAACCTCACTGTCGTGGTTTGGCCCGGCTAGCACAGCAGCACCACGACAGTCTCTCGCTCGGTGCCCCCATTCACCCCCACCCTCGTTAGGATGGCGGAGGCCCCAGCCAAATGGGAGTAAAAAGATAAGCAAGGTTGTTGTGGATTGAGACAAGAGCAGGGAGGGCTCGCTGCCAATTATGGTTCTGGGCAAAACAGACTCCAGTACTCAACTTAGAGAGGAAAGTAGGAAAGTTTATTCTACAAGAAACAGAATGGAATAAAAGCAAAAAGGGAGTAGGATGATGAGAAAATTACAACCAGCACTTTAAGATCTCCCTCCCCCATCCCTCTTTTCTTTCCGGGCCCAGCTCACTGCTCCCGATATCTCTACCTCCTCCCCCATCAACGGCTCAGGGGGGAAGGAATGGGGGATGTGGTCAGTCTCTCACAGATGGGCTCTGCTGCTTCTGTCTTCTCAGATGAGGATGACTCCTGGCATTCTTCCCCTGCTCCAACACGGGGTTCCTCCTTCGGAACACAGTCCTTAACAAACTTCTCTGGTGTGGGTTGTTCCCAACAGCTGCGGCTTCTGCCGATACAGGGTCCCTCACACGGGACGCAGTCCTTGGTGAATATCTCTGGTGTGGATTCTTCACCGTGGTTGCAGTTCCTGCAGTTGCAGGGTCCCTCTCTCGGGACAAGGCCTCTTCTGGGCATAAGTTTAATGAGCTGCTTTGTCATGGGTTCCTCCCCACAGTTGCAGTTGTGGATATTGAGTCCCTTCCTCGGGACAAGGCCTGCTCCGGCCATAGTGATAAAGGGTCTCTTCCTCGGGACACGGCCTCCTCCGGCCAAAATCACTGTCCCTGGCTCGGGGCCTTTAATGAAGTGAAAATAAATCTCAACTTCACCAGTTCTCTCCATAGAATGCAGGGGAGTCTCTGCTACAGCACACCTCCTCCTCTCTTTCATCACTGACCTCGGAGTCCGCATGGTTGTTTCTCTCACTGTTCCTACTCCGTGCACCACCACTAGCCAGAAGAAGAAGAAGGGGCAGAAGAAGAAAAGAAAATGGAGGAAGAAACCTCCCCTTCCGGATTCTTCTCAAAAAAGTGATTGTGGAGGCGTCTAATTGGCTCAGCCCCAGAAGTGGGTCTGGCTCAGAGCTGGGGAGAGTTGCGAGCAACTTCTTACAGGAGCCATCTTTACAGCCCCTTCCCCCTTACCAGAAAAGGCTATTGTAAGAAACTATGAATTAGGGTATTGTTTATTAAAATTTATGTTAAGCTCAATGTAAAGGTTAAGCGACAAAAGAAAGTACTTATGGGAACAGCTGCAGGACATCACTCGTGTGAGATAAGATAACTGCAATTGCCTTCACATACCAGACACCATTTGTGTAAACAGGAGAGATACTGCTCAAGGATGACTACAAGATGTTCTAAGGGACTGGCGAAGATAAGAAAAACAACTCTATCTAAGTGAGGGATCAATTATAAAACAAAGAAGGAAAACTTCTTACTCAGCAAGCACCGAAAGACAGAAAAAAAAGACCCCTCACAGTAACTGAAGCATGCGCAGAGCAGTTCTCCTACTTTACGGCCACGGATGCAAAATGTATAAAAAAGGACTGTTTAAACTAATCAGTACGGCAGTTGGCGGAGCGCAGACTCCCCTGCCGTCCAGCGCTGTCTTTGCTCTTATTCTACTTGCTACAATTAATAAAATTATAATTGGCTTATGATCCATTGTGGTCTCAATTTATGACAATCTTGGTGCCGTGACTCGGATAAGGAACGGTGAGCTTCAGTCCTCCGGGGAGGCGCCCCGCGGCAATCCGCGGCCCCGTGACTGACAGCCTACCTCAACCTTACCGACGAACCTAAATTCTAGAATAATGAGCAAAGGGGAAACCGGTAAAATCCCATAAAAATTCTGTGCACGGGAGTCCGGACGAAGACGCAGGACGCGTAAGTATATTGCGAAAATTGATTCGCGGGTTATCCGTTCGGGCGGGATTGGGTATCCTGGATTATAACAAATGAGAGGTTCGATACACTGAACCAAGCGAGTGTGGACCCTTAAGTACTGCGTTTCCCATCTCCCGCGAGGGACTGGGCCAGGAACAAGGGGAGCAAGTGAGTGTGTGTTTGTGGATAATCCAGAAGATGGGGGCGAAGGGCAGCAAGCCTTCGACACCCATGGGAAGGGTACCTGCTGTACCTAAGAATACCCCTCTGGCATATATCTTAGACAATTGGAGCTATTTCCCTGAAACCCTAGGGAAAGATAAGCAGAAAATAATAGAATACTGTACTAAGATATGGGGAGGGAAGAAGATTTCTGAAAATGTCTTTTGGCTAGTCTGCGGGCCAGAAGAAGATTGGATAAGACAACAATTAAATTTCTGGGTTAATAATAAAAAACCTCTTAACCCGGAAGAAAGTCAGTATGCGGAAGTATGGCTAAAAAGACCGGGAACTAGACTTTACCCGCTGAGTGAAATAAAAGCTAAACAAAAGAAAAAGAAGGAAGAGTTAGACGAAACCCTTCTAACCCCCCCTTACATTTCCCCTCCTGCTCCCACAGCCTCTCCAGAGGTCCCCAGAGCACCCACTCCCCCACCGGAGTTGGAACGAAAGTCTCCCCCTCCTCCTTTTGGGACCAAACCTTTATACTTGGGATGAAATGCAATCTATCCTTGGTCAATTATTTACTACTGAGGAAAGAGACATGATTAGACGAGCAGGAATGAGATTGTGGGATGCTCAACATGCCCAGGGACCTAAAGCAAATATTAAAATGGCCACTTCAAAGACCTAATTGGGAAAATCATGATCCGGTGCATAGAACTCATATGCAGGACCTGAAAACTATAGTAATTCAGGGAATTAGAAAAGCAGTACCCCGTGGCCAGAATATCAATAAAGCATTTAATGAAATGCAAAAGAAAAATGAGAGCCCTACTGAGTGGTTAGAACGACTGAGGAAAGCCCTTCAGCTGTATCTCGGGGTAAATCCTGACGAAGGGCAAGCACTCCTCAAAACTCAGTTTGTAGCAAAATCATGGGAGGATATCAGAAAGAAGATTGAAAAGTTAGAAGACTGGCAAGTGAGAGGGTTGGATGAATTATTGAGGGAAGCCCGGAAAGTCTATGTAAGGCGAGAGGAGGAGAGCAGCAAGCGGCAAGTGAAAATGATGGTAGCAGCGGTCAGAGAGGATCGTAAAAGACAAACTGCTGCTGGAACGAAACAAGGGAATGTAGTAGTAAAGAAGGAACAGAGATGTTGTTTTTACTGGGGGGAAAAAAGGGACATATAAAGAAGAATTGTAGAGAAAGGATCAGGGATGAGGAAATATTGAAAGCGGAATAGGGGAGTCAGGGGCTCTATATTTTGGGGGACCGGAGTCATCATGAGCCCTTGATAAAATTAAAAATAGGTCCCCATAAACTAGAGTTCACCTTTTTAGTAGACACTGGGGCTGAAAAAAATCGACTATTAAACAAATACCCGAGGGATGTAAAATTTCCCCCGAAAAAGTACAAGTGATTGGGGCAAAAGGAGAACCATTTAAAGTAAACAAAATCAAAAATGTATTATTTGAAACTGAAAATAAATTCGGAATGGGTGAACTCTTGCTCGTCCCTGAAGCAGAATTTAATCTGCTAGGATGAGATTTAATTGTTGAATTGCAATCAGAAATTAAAGTAAAGAATCAAGAGCTAACAGTGTCTGCTTATCCTTTGACCGTGGAGGATAAAAAACAAATCAGCCCTGATGTCTGGTACTCTCCGGACACAATTAGTAGACTGGAAATCCCACCGATTAAAGTCCAAATTTCTGAACCCCACATACCTGTGAGGGTAAAGCAATATCCCATATCCCTAGAAGGACGGAGAGGATTAAAACCAGAAATTGATCGGTTATTAGCACAAGGAATCTTAGAGCCTTGTATGTCACCCTTTAACACCCCCATTCTGCCTGTAAAGAAACCAAATGGGAAATATCGGCTTGTACATGATTTAAGGGAAATAAACAAAAGAACTATCACCTGGTTCCCTGTAGTAGCAAATCCATACACATTGCTAAGCAAGTTAGGACCTCATAACTCCTGGTATAGTGTGGTTGATTCAAAGGATGCCTTTTAGGCCTGTCCACTGGCAGAAGAATGCTGTGATTATTTTGCCTTTGAATGGGAAGACATAGAAACAGGCCGTAGACAGCAATTAAGATGTACCGTGCTCCCTTAAGGATTCACTGAGTCCCCTAATTTGTTTGGACAGGCCCTGGAAGAGCTCTTAAAAGAATACCAGGTACAAACGGGAAATGTACTGTTACAATATGTAGATGATCTGCTTATAGCAGGGAATAATAAGGAAGATGTAAGAAAAGAAAGCATTCGATTCCTAAACTTTCTTGCACAAAAGGGAACTAAGCCAAACACCGGTTTTAAGCCTACCAGATTTAAAGCGGCCATTCCATTTATTTGTTAACACACATGAAGGAACAGCATTCGGAGTATTAACTCAGGAATGGGCCGGACAAAAGAAACCGGTGGCATACCTATCAAAGCTGTTAGACGCTGTGAGCAGGAGTTGGCCGAGCTGCTTACAAATCATTGTTGCTGCTGCCTTATTACTTGAAGAAACAAATTGTATTACCTTTAATGGAGAAGTTGTCTTATATGCTCCACATAACATCAGAGGAGTGTTGCAACAAAAAGCAGAAAAATGGCTTACAGATAGCCGATTATTAAAGTATGAGGGAATACTTATAGAATCCCCTAAACTATCTTTAAAAACTATTGGGGCAGTTAATCCTGCTGAATTTTTGTACCCAGGAGAAGATAATGAACTGTTACACAATTGTTTTCAAACAATTGAACAGCAGACACATATTAGGCCAGACTTAGAAGAAGAACTATAATATGGAGAAGTATTATTTATAGATGGGTCATCACGAATAGTGGAAGGTAAACGATTGTCCGGATATGCCATGCCAGTTAAGTTGGATCATAGCTGTTGGCAGCAGTGGCGGTATCTGGAGCTGTACGGCCGGGTCACGGTGCAGAGCCCCTGGGTGCTGCCCTGAGGATTGTTTTGGCTGCCGTGGGGATGCCCAGGCACAGCCCTGCCTGCCTCCCCTGGCTGCCAGCCTAGGGCTGTGCAGGGCTCCCCCCGAGCTGGTCCTGCTCGCCCTGGCATGAGAATAGGACTTGCTGTTGCTGCTGCCCACTCTCCCCCCCACCCCCCCAGCAATGCCGTCCCGGCCGCACTGCAGCGGGGAAGACAGAGCACTGGGAAATGTAAAAAGGAGGAAAAAGATGGAACTATATATACAGACTCACGCTATGCGTTCGGAGTAGTACACACTTTTGGAAAAATATGGGAGGAAAGAGGATTTGTTAACTCGCAGGGAAAAGAATTGATACACCTGGAATTGATTCGGCGAGTTCTGGGGGCATTAAAAATGCCGAATAAAATAGCAGTTGTACATATAAAGGGACACCAGCGAGGTACAAGTTATCAAGTCAGGGGAAATAATGCCGCCGATACAGAAGCAAAATGGCAGGCAATTATAATACGATTTTGACTATGCACACAGCAGCCTGCGAGACCTGTCAAAAGGTTAATCGAAATAACATGAGACAAAAACCCCTTGGGGGACGTTCCCCAGCATACAGACCCTTCTCACACATACAAGTGGATTTTACTGAACTACCTAAGGGTTGGACGTTACAAATATTTATTAGTAATGGTGGATCATTTAACACATTAATGTTTTAATTCGAGATTGTGTGATTAATGACTATGTTTCGCAATTAGCAGAACACCGTAACAAGCTTTGGGAGCAGGGACTGATTGTGCAACGACCCCTGTTGGACTTAAAAAAAAAATTCATAATGTCAAGCCTGGAGATTGGATATTGATTAAAGTGTGGAAGGAAGAAACTCTAAGACCCAGCTGGGAGGGATCTTATCTTGTTTTGCTTACAACAGAAACGGCTGTCTGGACTGCTGAGCGTGGATGGACTCATGCCAATCGCATTAAAGGCCCAATAACGAGACCCCACTGGAAAGTAATCAGTACTCCAGGTGACACCAAGATAACCCTGAAAAGATAACGTAATGATAGAGACTTTATTTGATTGTTTTGCTGCGTTACCTTTTGGTATAAAGTGTATTGTCATTTATATTTGCAATAATTATTTCTTTGTTTATCTATTATATGGAAGCGTACAAAGTGTGCTGAAGGGAATTGCTAAACTCATACAACCACACCATATTGAATATAGAAAATATACTGATGTAAATAATATATATATATATATATACACTCTAGATATAAGAATTAGGTGTAATGATTTAAATTGCAATTGGTATCCATTTGCTTGTTTTAGGTGCAAGGTATGCCAGGATAAATGGTGAATGTGGATACCCTCCAATAGGAGTTTGCACACAGTGTTGGGAAACCACTCCAACGAACCAATCCCCTTTGTAGTTGAAATCCTGACTATAAAGAAAAGTGCTAACTGTGTCTTGCTTTGTCCCATTAAAGCCTGTGTAAACAGGTAAAAGGCCCTGAAACAGCTGTCTCCTGAAGAATTCCCTTGCTGCCGAGAAGATGGTACACCCCCGTGGCTCGAAGCAACCGAGTCGATGGGCGAGGCAGAGGAGGAACAAACTGTGGAGAAAAGAACCAAAACAATGGGACGCAAAAGCAACCATGGTCAAACTTCCCTAGGACTGGTAAAATTATACTTAAATTGGTAAAATTGACAAATACCGTTTTTCCTGGTATACTGGTGGTTTTGCTATTGATACTAACTCAAGCAAATGGGAACCCCCATGAGCCAATGCTCTGGAAATTATATAACTTACAGGAAAGTAAGCTTATACAAAATCGAAGCAGTTCGGAAGGAAATTGGAATTTTACTGTATCTTTATTTTCGCTAATACCTTTTGAAGCAATGGGATGTCATCCGACAAACTGTTTAAATTTGGGTTACACCCAAGCGCAATGCAAGGCATGGTACATATGTCCAGCCTCAAACCCTGGAAAAAGTTATTGTAATTACCCGGGACATTATTGTTGTGGTTATTGGGGTTGTGAGACAATAGCTTCAGATTGGAAAACAACAGGAGATAGATATATAGACATCACTTGGGGACCTCCTGGATGTAAGAAACCACAACACAGATATGACAAATGGGCTATCCCGACATCAGGAACTAAATGGGTTTGTTCAGACATCGGAATAACACCATGTCTGAACTTCGGAAAAGGTTAGATCAACGTAAAAAGGATCGTGAGGTGGGCAGATCATGGTATGAAAATTGGTTTTAACGTTTCACCCTGGCTAACCACTTTGTTGTCTGCTTTAGCAGGACCGCTTATTATGTTGATTCTGGGGCTTATATTTGGACCATGCATATTACGCTATATTTTACATTTTATTAAGGAGCGGTTTGACATAGCTAAACTACTCATTCTAACTACGGAGAGCTGAGACAGATTATAAAAGTATACCTACTAATGAAGATGAAGATGACGAAGACTGTTGTGAATGCGATATGCCACGTGAAAACTATGATTGTAATTGTAAGGTATTATCTTGTGAGTGTTATGATACATGTCGGGATTGTGGAAAAAGTTTGCCTGCAGTGTCGAAAATGAAAATAGCGTCTAATAAACAATAATAGGATAAAAGAAAAAGGGGGGATTGTAAGAAACTATGAATTAGGGTATTGTTTATTAAAATTTATGTTAAGCTCAATGTAAAGGTTAAGCGACAAAAGAAAGGAAAGTACTTATGCGAACAGCTGCAGGACATCACTCATGTGAGATAAGATAACTGCAATTGCCTTCACATACCAGACACCATTTGTGTAAACAGGAGAGATACTGCTCAAGGATGACTACAAGATGTTCTAAGGGACTGGCGAAGATAAGAAAAACAACTCTATCTAAGTGAGGGATCAATTATAAAACAAAGAAGGAAAACTTCTTACTCAGCAAGCACCGAAAGACAGAAAAAAAAGACCCCTCACAGTAACTGAAGCATGCGCAGAGCAGTTCTCCTACTTTACAGCCACGGATGCAAAATGTATAAAAAAGGACTGTTTAAACTAATCAGTACGGCAGTTGGCGGAGCGCAGACTCCCCTGCCGTCCAGCGCTGTCTTTGCTCTTATTCTACTTGCTACAATTAATAAAATTATAATTGGCTTATGATCCATTGTGGTCTCAATTTATGACAGCTATCATGTCAAACCATGACACTCACAAAGGAAATCGAAGGCCAAAATGCTTTAACTGTGGAAAAATAAGACATGTGAAAAATCAGTGTCAGTCCAGACCATTGGTATGGACAAACAGCTCCGCCAGGCCATCTGGGTCCAACGGCAGATTTCATGGCAATTGTTACAGATGTGGCAAGTTTGGCCATAGAGCCACTGAGTGCCGCTCTCGAGTGGCCAGACATACAATGCCTAAGGGAAACAGGTTAACAAGCACAAAAAGGACGAGCGTGATGACACAAAAACGCCCTTCAATACCAACAGCTGCCTGGATGGCCTCTGATCAGCCACTGCAGGAAGTGCAGGAGTGGATGTGGAAACAGCAGTAGATGTAACCATCCACAACACAGAGGTAACGGTTATCTCATCTAGCGCTAATGGACCCCTTGGCTATGGTTTAAGTGCTTTGCTTTTAGGACGGTCATCGGCCTCTCGACAGGGTATTTTTGTGCTCCCCGGTGTAATTGATGCAGATTATGAAGGAAATATTGGAATAATGGTTAAAGTTTGGCAGCCACCAGTTCATATACCTAAAGGAACTAAAATAGCTCAATTAGTTCCTTTCAGAGCTAAAGTTCCTTTTACAGGAAGTCGTAAGTGTCGAGATGGTGGTTTTGGATCCACTGGAGCACCTGAGGTAAGACTGACAATGCCACTTTCACAGAGAAAGCCCACTCAGACGGTTGTATTCCAACATCCAAATGGTGAACACGTGGTTGGGTACAACATATTACTGGATACGGGAGCAGACATTACCATTGTTCCATTATCCTATTGGCCAAAAAGCTGGCCTTTAGAGAATTTAGACACCCCTGTTGTTGGAGTAGGAGGAACATAGATGACAAAAATTAGCAGAGACCTGATTTCGGTATGCATACAGGGTAAAAAGAATAGATGTGTGCAAATTAGGCCCTATGTAATGAATACTTCAGTTTGGCTTTTAGGTAGAGACGCCTTAAGCCAAATGGGCTTTCGTTTGTCAAATGGAAATTTTTAATAGCAGCCATTGATGGGCGACCAATCCTGAAGTTAACCTGGCTTACAGATAAACCAGTTTGGATTGATCAGTGGCCGCTAAGCAAAGAAAAGCTCGCCCACATTCATGAATTAGTAAATGAACAATTAGAGAAAGGTCATATGAAGCCATCCATCAGTCCATGGAATACACCAATTTTTACCGTCCCTAAAAAATCAGGGAAGTGGAGGCTGTTACATGATCTAAGAGCTGTTAATGCAGTGATGCAGGACATGGGTGCTTTACAGCCAGGATTACCCTCTCCTGCAATGCTTCCAAAAGAGTGGCCCCTGTTGGTGATTGACCTAAAGGACTGTTTTTTCACAATTCCCCTACATGAGGATGACAGTGAGAAGTTTGCCTTTACAGTACCATCTATTAACAAACAAGAGCCAGCAAAACAATAGCAATGGACTGTTTTACATCAGGGAATGAAGAACTCGACAACTATTTGTCAAACTTATGTTGCCTGGGCGCTGGCACCTCTGCGCAAAAAATACCCTCATGTCTTATTTTACCATTATATGGATGATATCCTGATTGCAGGAAAAGACCTGGACCAGCATCACATTCTACAAGAAGTGAACCAACAGTTAAGCATCTCCGGGTTGTTGATCGTGCCAGAGAAGGTACAAATGCACGCCTCTTGGAAATATTTAGGTAATATTAACACCGATGCACGCATTAATCCTCAGAAGGTGGCAATTAAAACAGAAATTGCTAATTTAACAGATGTTCAAAAGCTAATGGGTGATATTCCATGGGTACAAACCATATGTGGTATCACAAATGAGGATCTTGCGCCACTAATGCCTTTGTTAAAGGGCTCAGTAGAGGCTGATAGTGCACGAAAATTGTCCCAGCAGCAAATGCAAGCAATAGAAAAAATAGGAAACAAGAGAGTCAATAACTACAGTCACCGATATGATCCTGACTTGTCAATTAACATTGCTGTGATAAGTCAAAACCAGCATGTAAGGGCAGTCTTGATGCAATGGGATTCAGTAACATCATCTCTGATTCCCTCTATGTGGTCGATGCCGCCACTCAGTTAGAGAGAGCGTTGTTGAAAGAAATCTCTAATCAGAATCTGTATCACTTATTTCTGCGGCTCTGGCATCAGATAAATGAACGTCAAACTGCTTATTATATTGGACATATTCAAAGCCATTCGGGCTTAAAAGATGGCCTATCAGTTGGCAATGAAATTGTTGACAAGATAGTGGCAGCTCCTTTATTGATACCTATGGGGCCAATAATTGACAAATTTTCTCAAGTCCGAAGATCGCACAATTTTTTTCATCAAAGTGCAAAAATGCTGGCGAAGCAGTTTGATCTGACCATATCTGACACTCAGGATATTGTTTCCACGTGCCCTGCATGCCAGAATCAAATCGGCCTAGGAGTAGGAGTCAATCCCAGGGGTCCGGCACCATTAGGTATATGGCAATCGGATATCACTGTCTATGCTCCCTTTGGACGATTTAAACGTATACATGTCACTATTGATATTTATTCAGCCATGGTTTGGGCCACAGCCTTAACCAGTGACAGTTCTCGAGACGTCGTAAGACATTGGAGGAGTTGCTTTGCAGTCCTTGGTGTTCCAAGAGAGATAAAAACTGATAATGGCTCGGGATACATAGCCAGTAAAACATGTAAGTTTCTAAACTTATGGGGTGTTAAACATACTACTGGAATCCCAGGAAATTCCACCGGTCAAGCCATTATTGAACGTACACATCAAACCTTAAAAGGCCTGCTAGAAAAACAAAAAATGGGGGAAGAGGGGGTGAGCCCTCAAGACAGACTAATGAAAGCCCTTTATACAATGAATCATCTCAGAATTGTGGCAAACCGGAATGAACCACCGGCATTAACACACTTTGCCCAAATGAGTCGGGATTTGGATTTTACTGACAAACCTAAAGTTTGGTATAAGAATCCCATTACTGGAGAGTGGCAAGGACCTGCAGATCTGTTAACGTGGGGAAGAGGCTATGCTTGTGTCATCACAGATCAAGGTCCCCAATGGATTCCGGCAAAATGGATCAAGCCACATCAACAGAAAGGACTTAATAACTGTAAGACCAATGGAAAAAACAATCTTGAGGAAAGAACCAACCCTCAATCCATCACTCTATTAAAACGTAAACCCTCGCAACTGTGGCACCACGTACGCTGCTGTAAATTTCTCCAGCTATCTGTATTGCATTAAAAGAATTGAAGAACTTAACAAGACGACCAATGGAAACTTGAAAGCAAAAATGGTGTATTTTCTACGGATGAAGAGATACTTCCATCTTACAGATAATGCTCACAGATCAGCATGCTAAAGGATCTGAAGAAAAGTCCAGAACTACATCAGGAAAAAGAAATATCAGTGGAGCTACCAAGAACTCATCCCTTCCTGCCAGTGTGCGTCCTTCCTAGCAACACATATCAGATTATGTTTATTTTGAGTTTATGGATTTCTGTATTGTATTGTTCAGCGATGTAGCTGTTATTGACCTTTTGTTGTAAACTCATGGCCATGGGTAAAAATATTTATGTTTTCTTCATGTACCTTTAATTTTGAAATGTGTTGCTAAAGGCTGTCTGGTTCAAAAAAGAAAAAGGGGGGAATTGTATGCACAAATGTGGCTTGGACCAGCCAGCTTGAATAAAGATGGTAGGGATAAGTTAATGCAGCTGGCAAGCTACTTCAGAAACAGGTGCTGCAAGGTAATCAATTGGGCCCTGGGTGATCTCATGGGCAGAAGCAGCATATAAGGAGGTAGCTAGCAAAGGAAGGGTGGCTTTGAGTCAACTCTGGTGGTTGTACTATGTTGCCTGTGTACATCTCTGCACGTGCATTACTTAGACTCTCTACGTCTTCGAGTGAATATTGCCTGCACCACTACAAGAGGACCTGCCCTGGGTGGATATAGAAGAGGGTAAAGACTTGTTGGCCAAGCTTAAAGCTCATAAGTCAATCGGTCCTGATGGGATGCATACAAGAGTGCTGAGGAAACAGGGTGATGTGATTGCTAAGCCTCTCTCCATCATTTTTGAACAATCATGGAGGACAGGCGAGATGCCTGAGGACTGGAGAAAGGCCAATGTCACTCCAGCTTTCAAAAAGGGCAGGAAGGACGACTACAGGCTGGTCAGCCTCACCTCCATCCCTGGAAAGTTGATGGAACAACTCATCCTGAATGTTGTCACTAAACATATGAAGGAAAAGATTATCAGGGGGAGCCGACAAGGATTCACCAAGGGGAAATCCTCCTTGAGTAACCTGATAGCCTTCTATGAGTGCAGAACTAGATGACTAGATGAGAGGAGAGCAGCGGATGTCACCTACCTTGACTTCAGCAAGGCTTTTGACACTGTCTCTCATAACATCCTCATCAGTAAGCTCAAGCAGTGTGGCTTGGATGAGTGGAGGGTGAGGTGGATCGAGAGCTGACTGAATGACAGAGCCCAGAAGGTGGTGATCAATGGCACAGAATTGAGTTGGAGGCCTGTGGCCAGTGGTGTTCCACAGGGATCGGTTCTGGGGCCAGTTTTGTTCAACATCTTCATCAAACACCTGGATGAGGGGACAGAGTGTACCCTCAGCAAGTTCCCTGATGACACCAAACTGGGAAAACTGGCTAATTCACCAGAGACTGTGCTGCTATTCAGTGGGATCTCGACTGGCTTGAGAGTTGGTCAGAGAGGAACCTCATGAGGTTCAACAAGGACAAGTGCAGAGTCCTGCATCTGGGAAGGAATAACCCCATGCACCAGGACAGGCTGGGGGATTGACCTGCTGGAGAGCAGCTCTGCAGAGAGAGACCTGGGTGTCCTGATAGATAATAATCTAACCATTAGCCAGCAATGTGTCCTCATGGCCAAGAAGGCCAATGGCATGCTGGGATGCATCAAGAAGAGTGTAGCCAACAGATGGAGGGAGGTTCTGGTCCTCCTCTACTCTGCCCTGGTGAGGCGTCATCTGGAGTCCTGTGTCCAGTTCTGGGCTCCTCAGCTCAAGAGGGACAGGGAAATTCTGGAGAGAGTCCAGCACAGGACCACCAAGATGATCAGGGGACTGGAGCATCTTCCTTATGAGGAAAGGCTGCAGGAATTGAGGCTGTTTAGTCTGGAGCAGATTGAGGGGGGATCTCATTAATATTTATAAATATATAAATGGTGGATGTCAGGAGGTTGGGACATCCCTTTATTCTGTGGTATCTATTAACAGGACGAGGCATAATGGGATGAAGCTGGAACACAAAAAGTTCCATTTAAACATAAGAAAATACTATTTTACTGTGAGGGTGAGGGAGCAGTGGAACAGGCTGCCCAGGGAGGGTATGGAGTCTCCTTCCTTGGAGATCTTCAAGACCTGCCTGGACACATTCCTCTGTGATCTGATCTAGGTGAACCTGCTTTAGCAGGGGGGTTGGACTACATGATCTCTAAAGGTCCTTTCCAAACCCCTATCATTCTATGATTCTATGATTCTGACAGCTGTGTAGGAAATCAGGATTGAGATTAATTGGAATGACTGTGGGAGAAGGCTGGTAATGGAAAAGCAGCGATGTTCAGTGTCAGAAACATATCCATCTCAGAGCTATTTGAGACCAGCAGTGCTAAAACACCAAAGATACTGTGGGGCAAGACTGCCTTTCCAGCTATTCAGAGAAAGGTGTGTGTCCCACCTGTTTGATCCAAACATTATTCCCAGCCTCCTGCCAGCCCGTGATGCTCATTCCAGTCCTGTTGATACCAGTTAGCTGTCTCTGGCATTACATTTTCTGTCCCTTCATTCCCTCAATAATCAGTCTTACTTGCTTGACCTTTCTCTCACACAGAATTTACATAAACCTGCCCTTCCTTTGCTTTTACATCATTCTTGTTAGTGATGTCTCTCCTTCCAGATCTTTCTCCTTTCTCCTTCTATAATAATGCAGCTGCTTCCAAGCCAAGATTTTTTCCCCAGAGATCCAATATTACCCGTGTCTTCAGTCTCCCTCTTGAAGTTTGTTTTCCCTCTTTCCTCAAAAGTTGGTCCTCATCCATTGTGGGTCTGTATATTTTTGCTGATATCCAGTTGTCTCATGTTTTATATTAACTCAGGACAAAGTTCTGAGGTCTATAATTGTTAGTACACAGCTGACACTTGGTTTAGGATGGAGGAAGCCCTGAGGAATCAGTCCTTACAGGGCAAGATTTTGGAGGACAAGAATTACTCTCCTCCTTTGTATTTTCAGGAAAGGTGGACACACATAGCATTCAATAGGTCATGTAAATCAGGATCATTCCACACTAAGTAACCCAGCTGGTGGTCAGGTACCATGTACTTTGATTAAATAATGTCTACTGTAATTCTATTGGTATCTGGAGAAAAATCTGTTTTGTCAAGCATCATCCTTGTCATGTTCCTACCTGCACAAACAACTCTAACATAGTATTTCATCAGAGACTTACTAAGCTGTTCTCAATTTGATTACAGCCCTAGAAAAAAATCATTTATCCTCTGAATACTTTGTATTCTATGTCACAGACATTTTGGTAAGTGTGCAGAGCTGCAATGAGAGATGGATGGACCTCTTTTTAAGAAAAGCTTTATTCAAAATGTCCATGAATGGGAAACTCTGGGCCTGTGTCTCACCTTCCTAAAGACCAAACAATTGGATGAAACTTGCTGTGGCAAGCCTGAGCTTTGCAAGAAACTTAAAGCTCTGGCAGCTGAACACATGTAGCCTGTCGTTTGGGCCGGAGAGCTGAAGTTTACTGATTAGGAAGGTAGCCATGATGCATCCTCGGAGGAATGCTGGCTGCAGAAGCTGTTCCACTTTATTCCATGTGAGTAGACTTGGAGAGAACTGATGATGGTGAACACCTGACAGTGGCATATAGTCATGCAAGTCTCATGTCATTAGAAAGGGAAAACTTCTGTCAGAAATCCTTCCTTCCAACAGGAGTCAGATATTTGTTTATATCAGAAGAGATAGAGAATCTTTCTACCGGTATGCAGAATGTGAAACTTGGTAAAAACCTATTACACAGCACTGACTTCAGCAAAAGGTTTTCCCTTGTTGCAGGATCTGACAATCATAGAATCACAGAATCACAGAATGGTAGGGTTGGAAGGGACCTCCACAGATCATCTGGTCCAAACCCCCTGCAGAAGCAGGTCAGTCTCAATCAGGTCACATAGGAACATGTCCAGGTGGGTCTTGAAGACCTCCAAGGAAGGAGACTCCACATCCTCTCTGGGCAGCCTGTTCCACTGCTCCCTTATCCTCACAGTTGTGGTAGTTTGAGCCTGGCTGGATGCCAGGTGCCCACCACACCGCTCTATCCCCCACCTCCTCAGTCCTTTTGTCTTAGTAACAACTAAGGTAACAGCTAAGGTAACCTAACAAATACATTCACCAGGGTCTTGTAGCTAAGGTAACAGGTGTGGTATGTAACTCTTGCAGTTTGATCCTTATGTGATTCAAATGAATACTTACTTAATCAATAGGTGTTTGAGTTATTTGCAAGTGCTTAGCTAGTTGATTGAACTATTACTAGTTGATTAACAAGTGCTTAACAAGTGCTTGACTACTTATTGTGATGATAAGTTGTTAACTAAAATAATTGTGTACCTGCAACAGGTAGGGACTGTAAAGATGGCTCCTGTAAGAAGTTGCTAACAACTCTCCCCAGCTCTGAGCCAGACCCGCTTCTGGGGCTGAGCCAAATAGATGCCTCCACAATCACTTTTGAAGAAGAAGCCAGAAGAGGAGGTTCCTTCCTCCATCTTGCTCCATCTCTTTTCCTTCTTCTGCCCCTTCTTCTTCTTCTGGCTGGTGGTGGTACAAGGAGTAGGAACAGTGAGAGAAACAACCATGTGGACTCCAAGGTCAGTGATGAAAGAGAGGAGGAGGTGTGCCAGTGAAGAGACTCCCCTGCATTCTATGGAGAGAACTGGTGAAGCTGAGATTTATTTTCATTTCTTTAAAGATCCCACATCAGCGGTAGAGACTCATTTTTAAATTAATGAGCCCGTATCAGGGGCAGAGACTCATTTTGCTAAAGCTGGCCCCCGACCAGGGGCAGCGATTCACTTCATTAAAGGCCCCGAGCCAGGGACAGTGACTATGGCCGGAGGAGGCCGTGTCCCTTGGGAGGGATCCAACCACTTCACTGCAGACCCCGACCCAGGGGCAGTGATTTTCTTCTTTAAAACTATGGCCAGAAGAGGCCGTGTCCCGAGGAAGGGGCCCAATATCCACAGCTGTAACTGTGGGGAGGAACCCATGACAAAGCAGCTCATTAAACTTATGCCCAGAAGAGGCCTTGTCCTGAGAGAGGGACTCTGCAACTGCAGAAACTGCAACTATGGTGAAGAATCCACATCGGAGATATTCACCAAGGACTGCGTCCTGGGGGAGGAACCCCGTGATGGAGCAGGGGAAGAATGCCAGGAGTCATCCTCATCTGAGAAGTCAGAAGTGGCAGAGCCCATCTGTGAGAGACTGACCACATCCCCCACTCCCTGCCCCCCTGAGCCGTTGATGGGGGAGGAGGTAGAGATATCGGGAGCAGTGAGCTGGGCCCGGGAAGAAAGGAGGGATGGGGGAGGGAGATCTTAAAGTGCTGGTTGTAATTTTCTCATCATCCTACTCCCTTTTTGCTTTTATTCTGTTCTGTTTCTTGTAGAATAAACTTTCCTACTTTCCTCTCTAAGTCGAGTACTAGAGTCTGTTTTGCCCAGAACCATAATTGGCAGTGAGCCCTCCCTGCCCTTGTCTCAATCCACAACAATCTTGCTTATCTTTTTACTCCCATTTCGCTGGGTCCTCCGCCATCTTAACGAGGGTAGGGGTGAATGGGGGCATCGAGCAAGAAACTGTCGTGGTGCTGTTGTGCTAGCTGGGCCAAACCACGACACTGCCAGAGGCTCCAGGTGAGACCATGCTCTCCAGCAGCAGTGTAGAGGATATTCTGCACATCTGATCCTGTACGGATGGGCCCAAGGGCGACTGCACGAGCTATTTCCTGTTTAATTTGTTGAAAAGCTTGTTGTTGCTCAAGGCCCCACTCAAAACAGTTCTTCTTTCTGGTTACTCTAAAGAGAGGGCTCACAAGCTGACTATAACCTGGGATATGCATCCTCTAGAATCCCACAAGGCCCAGGAAAGCTTGTGTTTCTTTCTTATTAGTTGGTTGAGACATAGTCGCTATTTTGTTCACAACATCCATAGGCACATGCCAACGCCCATCTTGCCATTTTATGCCCAAGAACTGGATCTCTTGTGCAGGTCCCTTTACTTTGCTTCTTTTTACAGCAAAACCAGCTTCTAGAAGAATCTGAATTATTCTTTTCCCCTTCTCAAACACTTCTTCTGCCTTGTTGCCCCATACAATTATGTCATCAATGTACTGTAAATGTTTGGGGGCATCACCCGTTTCCAGCACAGTTTGGATTAGACCATGACAAATGGTAGGACTATGTTTCCACCCCTGGGGCAATCGATTCCAGGTATATTGGACACCTCTCCATGTGAAGGCGAATTGTGGCCTGCACTCTGCTGCCAATGGAATTGAGAAAAATGCATTAGTGATGTCAACTGTAACATAGTATTTGGCTGCTTTTGACTCCAGTTCATACTGGAGCTCTAACATGTCTGGTACAGCAGCACTCAGTGGTGGTGTCACTTCATTCAGGCCACGATAGTCTACTGTTAACCTCCACCCCCATCAGATTTTTTCACAGGCCATATGGGACTATTAAATGGGGAATGAGTTTTGCTGATTACTCCTTGAGCCTCCAGTTGCTGAATCAACTCACAGATGGGAGCCAGGGAATCTTGGTTCATGCGATATTGCCTCCAGTGCACCGCCCTGGTAGCAATTGGTACCTGTTGCTCTTGAACTCGCAGCAATCCCACAACAAAAGGGTCTCCTGAGAGGCCAGGTAAACTGGAGAGTTGTTTGATTTTCTCTGTATCTACAGTGGCTATACCAAAAGCCCATCGATACCCCTTGGGGTCTTTGAAGTACCCTCTCCTGGGGTAATCTATGCCAAGAATACAAGGGGCCTCTGGACCAGTCACAATGGGGTGTTTTTCCCATTTGTCCCCTGTTAAGCTGACTTCAGCCTCTAATACAGATAATTCTTCACATCCCCCTGTCACTCCAGAGATCCAGACTGAATCTGTGCCTCTATACCTTGATGGCATCAGTGTACACTGTGCCCCTGTGTCTACTAAGGCTTTATACCTTTGTGGGTTTGATGTGCCAGGCCATCGAACCCACACAGTCCAGTAGATTCGGTCATCCCTTTCCTCCTCCTGGCTGGAGGCAGGGAGCCTCTATTTCTGTTCTTCATCAGAGTATTCACTATCTGATCCTTGCAATTTTAGACCTGAAGTCCCGTCATTGGCACTGAAGGAGGTGGTGGCAGTTCTTCTATGTCTTGGAGATTGCTGATTGTCTTCTTTTGTTCTGGCAGCTACTACGCTGACAGCCCTCTTGGGTGATCCTTTTCTAACAGTTGTCTTCCCCCTTAGTTCACGTACACGAGCTTCCAGCTTAAAAGTGGGTTCACCATCCCATTTCCTCATATCCTCTCCTTGGCCACGCAAAAAGAGCCAGAGTTCATTTTGTGGCGTACTCCTACGTCTGGGACTTCCTTTTCCCCTGGTTGGGGCAGTGGATGACCGAATTCTTGAGGCAGTTCTGACACCCAGGCCATCATCCCACACTGGTGAGGAGGTGCAGAGGCTCTCTTCATAGTTTTGCAACCAAGAAGATATTCTCTCCACTGTTGGTATATCCATATCTGGGTGATAAACCACTGCTAAGATATTAGAATATGTAGCTGGGGCACTCTGAATCACTTTTCTCAACATGACCCGTGTACACTGGACATCATCTGGATCTGTGGAGGCCTCAGCATTATCTAGATCACCATAGATGACTTCCAACACAGCTAATTCCCTTAGGTATTGGATGCCTTCATCTGTTCTAGTCCACTTTCCTCAGGCATTTACAAGATTTTCCTTGAATGGATATCTTGCCCTTACACTTGAGAGGAGCCGTTTCCAGAGACTACAAATTGAGGTCTTCTTTTCAATGCCTCTATCAATTCCCCGGTCCCTAGCAAGAGATCCCAGCTGTTGGGCTTCTCTACCTTCCAGTTGCTGACTGTCATCCCTGTTATTCCAACATCGGAGCAGCCAGGCACCGATCCGCTCACCTGGCTGGCGACTGGAATCTTTTCACATATCTCAAAGTTCTGATGAGGTGAGGGACTGAGTAGTTTCCATTTCCTTTTTGTTTTCTTTTACTCCTTCTCCTGATCTCTTTACTGAAGGACCAGCTGCTTCTTCTAACCTTTCCTCTTCCTCCTCGTCTGCCCTTACTAATCAATGATATGGACTTGTTGACCTCCTTATCCACTGTTTCTTTTTCACTACTGGGGCAAACACTGTGGTTGTTGTTTGATTCCCTGACTCAACCATGGTGGTCTCAGATACAGTTTGAGTTTCCACTTAAACCATAGTTCTCTGAGAGGACTGGACTGCGGCTCGGTAGGCAGAGGCTAGGCCCCAGTATAGTGCCTGAACCTGATGGGCCTCATTGGGGTAGGCAAGACACCCTTCTATCATGTGGCATGTGTCATGGTTTGACATTATAGCCTTTTCAGGTAAGGGGGAAGGGACTGTAAAGATGGCTTCTGTAAGAAATTGCTCGCAACTCTCCCCAACTCTGAGCCAGACCCACTTCTGGGACTGAGCCAATTAGACGCCTCCACGATCACTTTTGAAGAAGAAGCCGGAAGAGGAGGTTTCTTCCTCCATCTTCTTCCTTTTTCTGCCCTTTCTTTTCCTTCTGACTGGTGGTGGTGCAAGGAGTAGGAACAGTGAGAGAAACAACCATGCGGACTCCAAGGTCAGTGATGAAAGAGAGGAGGAGGTGTGCTGGAGCAGAGACTCCCCTGCATTCTATGGAGAGAACTGGTGAAGATGAGATTTATTTTCATTTCTTTAAAGACCCCGCATCAGCGGTACAGACTCATTTTGATAATGAGCCCGTATCAGGGTCAGAAGCTCATTTTGCTAAAGCTGGCCTCTGACCAGGGGCAGCGATTCATTTCATTAAAGGCCCCAAGACAGGGACAGTGATTTTCTTCTTTAAAACTATGGTCAGAGCAGGCCGTGTCCCAAAGGAGGGACCCTATATCCACAGCTGTAACTGTGAGGAGGAACCCACGACAAAGCAGCTCATTAAACTTATGCCCAGAAGAGGCCTTGTCCCAAGAGAGGGACCCTGTAACTGCAGAAACTGCAACCACGGTGAAGAATCCACGCCAGAGATATTCACCAAGGACTGTGTCCCATGTGAGGGAACCTGTATTGGCAGAAGCCACAGCTGTTGGGAACAACCCACACCAGAGAAGTTCATTAAGGACTGTGTTCCGGGGGAGGAACCCCGTGTTGGAGCAGGGGAAGAATGCCAGGAGTCATCCTCATCTGAGAAGACAGAAGCAGCAGAGCCCATCTGTGAGAGACTGACCACATCCCCCATTCCCTGCCCCCCTGAGCCGTTGATGGGGGAGGAGGTAGAGATATCGGGAGCAGTGAGCTGGGCCCGGGAAGAAAGGAGGGATGGGGGAGGGAGATCTTAAAGTGCTGGTTGTCATTTTCTCATGATCCTACTCCCTTTTTGCTTTTATTCTGTTCTGTTTCTTGTAGAATAAACTTTCCTACTTTCCTCTCTAAGTCAAGTACTGGAGTCTGTTTTGCCCAGAACCGTAATTGACAGCGAGCCCTCCCTGCCCTTGTCTTAATCCACAACAACCTTGGTTATCTTTTTTCCTCCCATTTGGCTGGGGCCTCCGCCATCCTAACGAGGGTGGGGGTGAATGGGGACACCAAGCGAGAGACTGTCGTGGTGCTGCTGTGCTAGCTGGGCCAAACCACGACACGTGCCAGTAAAGCAGGTTTTTTTTATCTGTTCAGGTGTAAAATCCCAGGTTACAGGAGGTGATAACCGTCCTAGGAATTTGCCCAAATTCATCCACACACCCTGCCACCCAGGGACTGGCCGCTTCAGGGGGCATTTTAACATCTTTCCATCCCAAATTTGTCCTCTCTGATACCCAGATGAGTCCAGATTCCACAAAATATGTAATATACCAGCCATATTCATTAGTAATATTACAACTCTCATATAAGGGTGACTAAGGACCTGGGAAGTCTGTATAACAAGATTGTCTACATCAGTCCAAATTGAGGGGAAAGAGATGCTTTGCCCCACGACCTCCACAAGATAGCTCCCACAGCACAGTAAATCCATCAGTAACAGAATGAGACTCACAATTATTATTTGGGCCATCATGTTCCCAGGCCCTTTCATCCTTTTCACAAAATCATACAGCCAACTTATCAAAGCTATCAAGGTTAGAGTGCAGCACAGAGTCAGTGTTAGTAGCATCACGTTCCTAAACATTACAAAGTGAAAGATAAGCTGCATTACAGCAAGGCTCCGTGACCAGCACAGGAACTTTGCACGCATTAGCTTACTGTAATTACAATGCATTTAATGTAAAACTGCTATTATCTCACCCCACGTTGGACGCCAATAGGCTGTGGTAGTTTGACCCTGGCTGGATGCCAGGTGCCCATACCGCTCTATCCTCCACCTCCTCAGCAAGCCAGGGAAGGGGAGAAAATAAGATGGGAGTCTTGTGGGTTGAGATAAAAACACTTAATTAAAGAAACAGCAAAGCCGCGCGTGCTGGAAGCGAAGCAAAAAAAACCAGATAAAGCGGTTACTCTCTGCTTCCCATCAGCAGCGATGTCCGGCCACCTCCCGAGAAGCAGGGCTTTGGTATGCATAGCGGTTGCTTTTTCCTACTTTCCTAAGTCGAGTACTGGAGTCTGTTTTGCCCAGAATTGGGAGTGAGCCCTCCCTGCCCTTGTCTCAATCCACAACAACCTTGGTTATCCTTTTATTCCCATTTGGCTGGGGCCTCCGCCATCTTAACAAGGGTGGGGGTGAATGGGGGCACCGATCCATCGAGAGACTGTCGTAGTGCTGCTGTGCTAGCTGGGCCAAACCACAACATCCCCTAGACAAAGACACAACCTGTCCCCGATTTTGCATGTCAATTAGATCTTTTCTTCCTTTCATTTGCGTAATTTCTCCCGGTGATAGTCGTGATGGTCTTTGGGGCCTTGGGAGATGACGACTGATAAGTCCTGAAGCTTTCTCACCCCTGATCTTTGCGCAACTTCAGATATCACTTGGCCCCTCACCAATCCGGTTTCTGCCTTCAAGGAAGTTGGAGGACCCAGGAGGTACTGTGTAGGGGGATAAGCTCGGCCTTTTTACAGCTTACGTGTGAATTTTGTCCTGTCTGAAAAATAAGCTTTATACTATTGCGGTACGTTAGTATAAGGTTTATTAATACATGTCACTATAAAGCTCCACATCAGTATTAATAGTAAAAGAATTTACTAACTTTATAGAAAAGAGGGAATTGATACCTTCTTTATAACTCTTTGAGTTATAGAGTCTCTTTCCGCAAGTCATTTTGGCACCCCAGATGGGACGCGCTCTGCTCGACTGCAGGAACAACTGGGGAACGGACATCCTAGCCACAGCCCAAGTCTCTTTCTTGGAGGAACTCCACTCCCAGCCGCTCACTGTGGGAGTAAACAACGACCATCTATTCTGCGGACAAGGTATGTGAAAGAGGGTAACAAGACCGCAGTCGGAGCAATCGGTAAGTCGCGCAGAGACGTCTGACGCTCGACAGAGTCCCCGTATAGGTATAAGTTGGGAAGAATCAAGACATTGGGGGAGGCTTACTTGGTTTTTGTAACTCAGAGGCCCCAGTCAGCATTGGGGGGGGATTACTTGGTATTCATAACTCAGAGGTCCCAGTCGAGATTCGGATGGTTACAGGGCGAATTCGCATGACATCTTGGTTTTAGTTTGCAGCTGCGGAAGGGATAATAACTGGTATAATAATAATAGCATTGTGGTGTTGGAAGTACCCAGGCTTATTTGTGTTTGTAAGATGAACAGATATTGTTGATATGGTGGTTAAAGTTGTGATGTGTGTGTGAATTGAGTGTTTGAATGAATGAGACGCAGTCTGACTGCAAAGTGAGTGCAGAGTCCTTATCCACGGTTCCATATCTCCGCGAGGAGACCGTCCAGAGACGGACGAAGCGTGTCAAGTAATCGTAGTGTTTGTTAACTTGTCTACATATGTTTTATGTGAACCAAGGGAGCCAAGAAATATATTTTAATAGTACCATTTTACACTATCAAGGTAGAGATAAGGAACGGGAATGAGAAGCTTCTCGGTGTTAATTCATTAACGAGAACTTTATATTCCCCTTGGGAGTGGGGAGAGGATCTCGCCCCAAACAGGAGGATCGGGACTATACAAATATCAGGAAATATACTTAACTTTTGTGTGTGAGCTATACAGTGGAGAAGAAAGAACTCTGTCCACTGCCCCATTAGAAATACCTTGTTTAAAACACCCCCATTTGGAACATGCTGGGTGGATAAAATTGAAGTGTACTTCTTGCCAATGTATATATATCACTGTGATAGCGTTGGAAGGGGTGGTGACTACCATACTGGTGTCCTGAGTGTGAAGAACACATAGCTGAGATTACAACCGTGTTTTGTGGTTGGGAGTTGGGATTACTTATTTTGAGAAACATTTCAGAGAAAGAATTACAAAGAGTAATTTGAGAATATAGGAAAATAATGGGAAGCACTCAGAGTGTGAGAGTCAAGAAAAGTCCATTAGGATGCATATTGGCACATTTGGAAAGATCTTGTGGGGACTAGGGGTACAGAAAGTAAGAAAACACTTATAAAATACTGCAACCGATGGTGGCCACTCTATAAATTAGATGGAGAGAAGTGGCCTCAAAATGGAACTCTGAATTATAATACCCTCCTACAGTTAATGTTGTTTTTAAGGAAGGAAGGAAAATGCAATGAGAATTCTTATGCAGATATGTTTTTCACTCTGAAAAATCACCCAGAGTGGCAGCAGGATTGTGGGTTAACTCCTCGTCAAGATCTCTTGATATTGGCCTTAGAACAAGAAAACAGGGGAGAACTAAAAAGGTGCTGTTCATCCTGTAGTGTCGGACAACACTGCACCAATAGAGATAAGGTGTATCAGGCAAACACTTTGGAAAGCCTTGAAGGCTATATACCTCCCTCCATGCCCCCTCCTAATGAAAGAGGGGCAGAAGTAATAAAACAGAAAATAAGAATGGAATATATGGGTCCTCATGGGACAGTGAACATGGGGGATGTGTTTAGACCAGTGCCTACTGGCAACCAGGGCCCTCCTCTAACAATGAGCATAACTTTACCTAGCCCTGCAATGGGTCCTGGTCCTTCCATGGAACCAGAAGGGGCTATAAATATGGGAACACCACTAATACCAGATAAAGGAACAGTGAAAAAGGAGCCACAAGGCCTTGGATTCAGCCCCATTTCATCAAGGACTCGGAGTAAAGTGGGTCTAATAATTCAAGCCCCACTGAGACAGGCAATGGGCCCAGTGGGACCCGCAAAAATAAAGGTTCCCTTTACCACTAATGACTTAGATTCCTGGAAGGAAACAGTAAGAGAGTACCGAGAGGACTCTATAGGCATCGCTAAAAGGTTTGATATGATTCTTAAAACCTTAGATCCAGACTGACAAGACATAGATGCATGTTGGATGCACTGACAGAAATGGAAAAACTGTTGGTATTGAAAACACAAAAACACAAGTACAGGCCCAAATTACTGGGGGGACATTGTATACCTTTGACAGACCCAGGGTGGGATCCAAATGATCGCAATGAGTATCAGCAGTTACAACAATATCAACAATGGATAAAATATGGGTTGGAAAATGCGATTCCTAAAACTATAAATTAGTCAATGCTATATGCCGTAAGACAAGGCCCTTTTGAAACTCCTTCAGAATTTTTAGACAGAATAAGACTTGCTATGTGCAAATACACTCCTCTGGACCCGTCGGCCGAAGTAGGCCAGCAACAGCTAATATCCTTGTTCAGAGGGCAGTCATGTGACAATATCCGAAGAAAACTGCAAAAATTAAGAGGGGCAGACGCGCGGGATATAGAAAGGTTAATCGAAGCAGCATGGAAGGTCTTTGGGAATAGGGAAAGTGACAAGGACAGGAGAATGGAACAAAGAATAATAGCAACTGTGGCAGCTCTGGAACAGAGACCACAAAGAAGAGAGCTACTGAGACTGGATAGGGATCAGTGTGCGTACTGTAAAAAAAAGGGACACTGGAAAAAAGAATGCTCTAAGGGATTCAAGGGGAGCTACGATGGACGGAGAGGGAGACCTGCAATAGCCCACTTAAAGGAGGACGATTGACAGGGACCTGGGGAGTCTACCCTGGCAGATCCACTGGTTACACTAAAGCTAGGGAAAAATGAAAAACAAGTGGAGTTTCTAATAGATACAGGGGTCTTAAACCAAGAACTGTTACTGCTAAGTAATGATTATGTTATGGTGATGGGAGCCACTGGCCAATGTGAAAAGTCATACTTTTTTGAGCCCTTAAAGCGCAAATTGGGAAAGCAAGTAGGAATTCACAGGGTTTTGTATGTGCCTAATGCCCCAAAAGCCCTTTTGGGAAGAGATTTGCTGGAACAGTTACAAGACAAAAGGTCACATTAGCTTGGAGGTGAATGATCAAAATTATATACAAATTATAATCCTGTTATTAACTAATATTGATACAGAAGGAAACATTAATGAGGACATCATAAACCAAGTATATCTGGGAGTATGGGCCACAGATGTACCCGGGAGGGCGAGGAATGCCCTACCAGTGGAGGTAAAACTTAAAGAAGGACAACAGCCGGTAAGGACTAAACAGTATCCCTTGAGGAGGGAGGACAGGGAGGGGATTAAATCGATAATAGAAAAATTCTTACAGTTAGGACTATTAAGAGAGTGTGAGTCCAGCTTTAACACTCCCACATTACCAGTCCGCAAGCCGGATGGGTCTTATCAGATAGTCCAAGATTTGCAGGCAGTCAACAGAATAACTGAGGACCTCTACCCCGTGGTAGCAAATCCTTACACCCTGTTAACTGTGCTAACACCCAACTTAACTTGGTTTACTGTTCTAGATTTAAAAGATGCCTTCTTTTGCCTCCCTCTCCATGAAGCCAGACAGAAAGTATTTGCATTCGAATGGGAAAGTCCTAAAAGTGGACCTAAAACTCAGCTTACTTGGACGGTGCTGCCTCAAGGATTCAAAAATAGCCCCACCATATTTGGCAACCAGATAGCCAAAGATCTCGAATCATGGGAAGCCCCACCTGAAGAAGGAAAGCTACTGCAGTATGTGGACGATATCATAGAATCATAGAATGGTAGGGGTTGGAAGGGACCTTTAGAGATCATCTAGTCCAACCCCCCCTGCAGAAGCAGGTTCACCTAGATCAGGTTGCATAGGAACATGTCCAGGCGGGTCTTGAAGACCTCCAAGGAAGGAGACTCCACAACCCCTCTGGGCAGCCTGTGCCACTGCTCCGTCAACCTCACAGTGAAATAGTTTTTTCTTATATTTAAGTGGAACTTTTTGTGTTGCAGCTTCATCTCATTACCCCTTGCCCTGTTGCTAGCTACTATAGAAAAAAGGGATGTCCCAGCCTCCTGACACCCACCCTTTAGATATTTGTAAATGTTAATAAGATCTCCCCTCAGTCTCCTCTAGAGATATATTAATTGCTACCAAAACAAAGGATGCCTGTCTAACCTGGACGGTGAGTCTTTTAAATTTTTTGGGGCTCCAGGGGTATTGAGTATCCAAGAAAAAGACTCAGACAATCCAACAGAAAGTGATCTATTTGGGCCATGAAATTAGTGCGGGACAAAGGACATTGGGACAAACTAGGAAAGAAGCTATCTGTCAAACATCCAGGCCACAAACAGTAAAGGAACTGTGAACCAAATCCTGGGCTAATATTCCCAAGGCAATCCTCTGTTTTTCATGTGAGAACAGAAAAAATGGTTTACTCACATCTGGAAGTCCTAGGGCTGGGGCAGACATCAGAGCTTTCTTTAACTGATCAAAGGTCTGTGCAGCTTCTTTATTCCACTGCCGATATTTTTGCTCTGTGTTCACCATCGCGTATAAAGACTTAACCAACAGTCCATAATTATAGATCCACAATCGACATCACCCATCTTAGTTCCCCTTGGCTCCAAACTGCAAAAACAACATTAACATTTTCTACATCCTTTATGTATTACTCTGTTTCTTGCTTCTAGCTCTTGAGACCGACCCCCTTGTTTCAACTCTCCTTGCCACAGTTCACATTTCACTCTTCTCGTTCACAGTTCACTCTTCTAGTCTGGAAAATCTGTGACGCTTCCTCATGCTAGTTCAATTGTAATAATGATGGTTCTTTTCCTTGTACCCATAGACATTAAAATGTACATCTCTAGTTCTTACTCCCTGCTGTCTGTGGAGGGAGGCTAGATAACTACCTGCAAACTGAACTTGCAGAAACTAATGTTCGGGGAGAAGTGGCTCACCTTAACTGATCTACCTGAGATCACAGGGAGACCACAGAAGAATCTGAAACTGAGCCAAGCTCATCTCAGATCCCAACAAATGCTTTAACTACAAACTACCTGTTCTGTTGGGCACTACTCTGGGTCCCAGACACTTGCCCTTATTGCCACAAGTGCCTTTCTCTTGTAGTTTATCTCCTTTCATTCTGACTCCATCAGCTAGTCCCCAGCTCCCAGCTCTTCAGTCTTCCACCAAATGATCAGAGAATCACATCTCAGAGAAGAGCAGAGAGAACGCAGCACCTGGGTCTTGTGTCAGTTTTATTTACCTTCATTGCACTGTCTTCCATGGCTTAACAGAATTGTTTTACACCAGAGAAAATTGGAAGCTAAGTAGTTGCCTGTCAGGTAGTGTCTGTTGCCTGTGTGAGAAGCTGACATCGTAGTCAGCTACAGTCAGCCATCTCCATGGTGAGCATCAGCCCTGGCCCCAGAGTCCTCCTGCTCATGCTCCTTCTCTATGCTGGTATTTGTAGCAGTGCCACTGGGGACTCCCCTTGTACAGAAGTATGCTGCAGTTCCCACTTAAAGCTCCACGTGCACTGCACACACAGCAAATTAGCTAACAAGAAGATGAAACTGCTGGAGGGGATCTAGTTTCTTAGTCAGGGACCCCACTACAGAGCAACATCCCTGAAGTCAGGTGATGTCACAGAATTATACCAAGGGTACGTTCAGTTCCAAGTATATAGAAGAAAGAGACATAGAAGGAGATTAAAAAATTGTTTTACATCACAGTAGACTAGCAGTAAGAGTATGTTTGGCACAGGAGGGACATGGATAGAATGCAAAGCCTGTTTTAGAAGGGAGAAATGGAAAGGGGAGGCTATTTTCATGGATTCAATAAAAGCACTGTGTTTCAAAAGGAGTTTAATACACAAATTCCCTTCTTTATGCAGGAGAATTGTTTGATAAAGATGAGTAAATTAACTTCCTTCCCCACGCCCTTTCCTCTTTTCTTCTTCTTTTCTCCTATCTCTACCACCTTCTCAGCATCTCCTGGAATTGCCATTTGAGATTACAAGGTGTCAAAGGGAGTGAACTCTGCTTCTCGTAAACTTGATGCCCTGACTTTCAGTATTAGAGCCATAGCCTCTACCTTTAAATATCAGCCACCCATAGAAACAACAGCAGCAGGAGAGGTTTCCATGGTGACAGGATGCAGGTCACAACCTCTGTAAATGTAATCAGAGCACTGGGACTGGTGTGTGGAGACAGTTTTAATTCTCCGTTAGTGGGAGCTCTATGGTCCAACATGTACATAAGTTCCTCATATTGACAGACAACCTGTTATCTTCAGGATGGTGCTGCTATTGCCAGTCCTCTTGCTCATTTGCTATGTCACCTTAATTTTTAAGCACCAACAGAGCAATTCTGGGATCTGGCATGGCCCGACCTTCACTGCTCTGGGCTTTACAAAAGCCTGCTCGTACGATTTCAGCTGCCCACCTCCTTTTCTCATTTCTGCTCCCTATCCCACACTGGCTGCCTGCGCAGGTGGCAGTTTGGAGTCATAGCTGAGTCCCCTCCACTCCACATCTATCAAGTCTCTCATTCCTACTCCGTCTGGATACACAGGTATCGCATTGTAATGTGCCTGTCTCCACAGTGCCTACATGCCAAGTGCAATACAGCAGAACAGTGTACCTCGATGCTGTCTGAGAGTCAGACAATTCTTCAGTAGGGCAGGAGAGTTTCTTATGAAACATGATACACAGGAGCATGTGGGAATGTACCTGGGGGCTCTTACCAAATATACTGAAGATTTACAAGAAGGGCATGTGCTGAGTGTTTACAGGGTCCAGGCTGAGGTTATACTCTATGAGACACAGAATTTCTGGCTATTTATGGCATGTACAGAAGCTGGATATTTACTGACTGTGCCTTATGATGAGTATTTCCAATACTTTCTCAGTTTTATGCTTTTCCTTGTCCTTTTTTTTTCGGCTATATATCTGTCTTGCATTGCAAGTCTCAGTGTATCTCCTCCTAGGATGCATAAGAATTGAATAGTTCCCATCTACGAAGATAAAAGCAGCTGCGTGAGCCAAACTGTTTTAGTGATGCATGATGTTTAACAGCTTTAATTACTGGCTTCTTATTATGCTAAGCTAATAATATTTTAAGCCCAGTCTGTAATAATATCAGAGATCTCCACTTTCTGAGTCAACAGTGTGCACAGATGACTTTGGAAGTCAAATAGCAATTATGGCTTTTTCTCCTGTGTATTTGTGTATTTTCAGTGAAGAGAAGTTAAAAGCTTCTCTCTAGTAGGAGCCACAAGCATTCAGGTTCAGTCCTTGTATGCTATCAGATCCACAGAGCAGTACAACAGTAGCAAGTTTGACAGATACTGGAAAGGAAGAGTTAAAGAGTTCATCCAAAATTGTCATTCCACTGCAGCTTTGTAGCCTTTCATTTCAGATTAACTTTCACATGTAGTCAAACCCATGTTTGACTGGGCAGCTACTGTGTCTTGCATAGATTCCTTGAAACTATGCCTTTGAATCTTTGGCTGAGAGAATGCTTTGAAAGCATTCAAGATTTTCAGCCTGTGAGCAAGTGTCCTAACCACTGGCTCCTGCTTCCCTTACATTGGCAGCAGGTACCTTTACTCTCACTATGCCATGCAGTGCCCATCTCTACAAAGTGCCATCACTGTGCTCGGGAAGGAATTTGCTGAGTACATTCATGAAAGTGCTCTTTGAGAGGAACTAATCAATTGCTAAAGACAAAGCTCAGGAGCAGAAATCTCTGCCTGTCATCTCTATTATCTTTTTTGCTTTGTGTGCCTCCACATTGTGCGTGGACAGAGAATGGAAACTGTGCCAGGATCCTGTGCATCTCAGAGAACCCTGTCACCTGAAATATTATCCTGTCTAGTTGTGTGCAGCAGATTCAGCCTTTCAGAACAGTGGGCCTGAGTTGCCAGTCTGTCATGAATAGCTCTGTACACATCAAGATGTTGATAGTAAGAGGCATACATGCTTGGGATGAATGTTAACCCAAAAGAGTGAGGTGAAACCAGTGGAAGGAATAGGGCTTTCCTGGGCTGTTAGTATCTGGGCTATAAAAGCCTTTTGAAAGTAAGGGGAGAGAAGTAGAAGTTGATAGGGTTGGGCTAGGGGAGGTTTTTTCCACCTTTGATCCTCAGATTGTCCTGTTCAGCTGAGTGGAATACAAAGCAAGGGTGTCTCAGAGTTCACACTTCACCTCAGCAGCGCAATCAACGGGAGAAGCAGTGAGCGAGACCAACAGACTGTCACTGGTAAAATGAACTGTCACCTCCCATTTTTCAGAGGCATGGTGGGATGAATTGCAATTTTGAACCATGTGACCCATTACTGATTGAGTTCCGCTGTCTTAGAACCCCACTGAACAAGGCAAGTTCATTTCAGGCTGATGTACCATTGCTTATCCATTTTGGAGCCAGTGAAATTAACCACTTCAGAGCTGATTTCCCCTTCTCTTCCCCTCCTACTGCCACCTTCCTAGTTTTGAACCTGGAAAGGTCAGTGAACAAATCTCACAAAGCATCAAGCAAGATCTATGTGGCCTAGAGAAGGCCTAACAGAGGTGCTGCTCTTAAACTGTGCTGGCTCTAAAAGACAGCTGTTCCAGTCACCAGTCTCTAGCAGACATTTGTTCCCACCATAAAAAGCAAAGCAGAACTTGCTGCAGTTCAGCAAAATTCAGCGTGCTTGGCAGCCTCAGAGGAGTCAGGGGGAACCTGAGTCCTGCCATGACAAAGGGCTAGTGGGACAACTCAGGCAGAAAGCAGCCATATATGAGAGGTGGAAACAGGGGCTGACTTCTTGAGAAGAGTATAGGAACTTTGCCAGAGCAGGCAGGGGTGCATCCAGGAAGGCTAAAGTCCTTCGAGAATTAAATCTAGCCAGGAAAGTTAAGGAAAACAAGAAGGGGTTTTTCAGGTACATCGGCAGCAAAAGGAAAATGAGGGGCAATGTGGAGCCGCTGCTGAACACAGAGGGTGCAGTGGTGACCGAGGATGCTGAGAAGGCTGAACTACCGAATGCCTTCTTTGCTTTGGACTTTACAGCCAAGCCGGCCTTCGGGAAGCCCAGTCCAGCAAGGATAGGATTGTTGACGGATCCGCAATCGCGAAAAACTTCTCTACACAGGAATGCAGATAAGCAGGCACTTCTTTATTATGCAGCGCTGGGAAAACATGGGGGATAGCTCCTCCATACCTGCTTCATTGTTAGATACCATTTTCAGGGATTTTATACACCTCAAAAAAAAGAATCACGGTTGCCAACCCAAGCATGCATAAAATGTCCATCTCTGAATTTTGCCCTTTACCTTGATTGGTTCCTAACTATCATAAAATTTCCAAAATCACAGTGATTGGTCAAAAAAAGTTATCAATCCCTTTGTTTTAGAAACAACTAAGGTAACAGCTAAGGTAACCTAACAAATACATTCACCAGGGTCTTGTAGCTAAGGTAACAGGTCCCCATCAGGTGTGGTATGTAACTTGCAGTTTGATCCTTATGTGATTCAAATGAATACTTACTTAATCAATAGGTGTTTGAGTTATTTGCAAGTGCTTATCTAATTGATTGAACTATTACTAGGTGATTAACAAGTGCTTGACTACTTCTTGTAATGATAAGTTGTTAACTAAAATAATTGTGTATCTGTAACATTTCCCCCTTTGAAAGTATTGATAATCACATTCCAATACTTTCACTCTTATATTTCCTTTGTCTCCATAGTAAAACCATGATTGGCATATGGTGGTGGATCACCTTTGAACTGATCGTTGTCTCTTGACAATGCTGTCAAGATTCTATTGCTTCATCATGTTCTTTGTATTATTTCGCTTTTGATGCAACAATATGCCAAATAGATTGCCAGAAACATTATAATCAATAGTAGAAGTGTTCTTTATCAGTGACTTTATCCAGGATTTTAGGTCCAGGCCCAGTCTCTCAAAAACGTTATCTATCCAGGTTGTGTTCATGTCTTACCTAATTTCCTGGTATTGGAATTACCTGTTCCGAGTCTATTTCTGGTTGGACTGGAGTCTGGGCCTGAACATTCAATACAAATCGATTTGACCATCCAATTTTGATCCATGTTTCCACCACCACTTTCCATTTCAGAGCCTGTTCAGAGTTTTTCCAAGAGAAAGCAAATAGTTATACACATCTTGTTTTCCCATCACATGCATGTTTGGATTTCGTTCAGGAACCTCATAGGGTTTTCCATACATTATCTCATAAGGACTTACTGACATTCCACTTCGAGGTTTCACTCTTATTTTGTAGCAATGCAAGTGGAAGTGCCTGAGGCCATTTTAATTTAACATCCTGACAAATTTTGCTAATTTGTCTTTTTAGGGTCTGATTCATTCTCTTCACTTTTCCACTTGATTGCAGTCTCCAAGGGGCACGTAAATCCCAGGAAATTCCTAGGACATTGATTACCTCTTGTACCAGATTGGCCATGAAATGTGGTCCTCTGTCTGAAGATATTCCAAATGGAACTCCAAACCTTGGAATAATTTCTTGCAGGAGCCATTTAACTGTTTCCTTAGCCTGATTGGTGCGACAGAGAAAGACTTCTGGCCATCCTGAAAAGGTGTCAACCCCAACCAACACATATTTATATCCATTGTATTTAGGTAATTCTGTAAAATCAATTTGCCAATAATCTCCTGATTCTACTGCAGTTTTTATTTTGCCCATCTGTACCCTTTTTGTACTATTGGATTGTTCTTTAAAAAATTTCACATTTTGCCATTACTGATTTGGCCCTTTCCAACATTTGTATTGATATTACACTTCTTTTCAAAAGCTGAGTCATAGCTTCTGCACCCCAATGACACTCCCTATTCTTTGTTTGCAAAATCTCTCTCATGATTAAGGGAGGCAATACTACCTGACCTGTACTTGTCATCCACCATCCTTCTGAATTTTTCTCTGCATTTAGTAACTTAGCCAATTTCTCATCCTCCCCTGAATATTTTGGTGGCTCCTTAGGAAGCGCTACTGTTCTGATGGGGATGATTGCCATTTGTGAGACTGTGTGTTGTGCTATTTTCCTAGCAGTCTGATCTGCTAATCTGTTTCCATCAATTATCTTTGAGTTCCCTGTCTGATGTGCTTTACAGTGCACGATTGCCACTTGAACTGTTTCAAGTGTTTCAGTCGTGTTCCAGTTGTTGCTCTTCCTGTGAAGTACTCAGAAACACTGCAGGATTTAGAAGGTTAGTTGTTCTCAACACTACATCATCTTGCTCAGTGAGAATTACCTGGTATTTCATCATTCGGCTTGAGGATAACCAATAATCCCCCCTTTTGCTCCAAGACTGTGGTTACCATATGTGGGACATAGTCCTTCCAATAGTCCTTCCCAAGGTCAGCTTTCTTGCTTCTTGGATCAGTGTGACAGTTGCACCTACTGCTCGCAGGCAAGAAGGCCATTCCTTGCTCATCAAGTCCAGTTGTTTGGAAAAATATCCCACCGGTCTCTTCCAGCTTCCTAGTTTCTGTGTCAGAATTCCTAGAGCCAAATGCTGTTGTTCATGAACAAATAACTGAACAGTTTCCTGCTGTTCTTTGCCCCATGTAAAAGGGGTAGATTTTGGGGCTTCATATGATTTGGCTATAAAACCATAATCCATGATCCAGAGCCTGCACCTTCCTGTCATTCCCTAAAATGCCCACAGCTCATGCACAGTGTGTGGTTCCAGAATAGCACAAATTGCTTCCTTTCCATTTGTCCCCAGTCTCCATTCTCCTTTTGAAATTTCGAGGCCCAAATAGATCACTGTTTGGCTGCTATTTGAGCTTTTTCTTTTGATACCTTGTACCCATTTAATCCCAAAAAGTTTAAAAGTTCAGTGGTTACCTGTATGCAGGCTGACCTTCCCGTTGTGGCATTTAGGGTGTCATCCACATATTGGAGAAGCAAATGCTCTGGTCTCGGTGTCACTGTCTTTTCATTAATCCAAAGTTCCAGTTCTTTTGCTAGTTGTCTTCCAAAGATAGTCGGGCTGTTCTTGAATCCTTGGGGTAGCCGTGTCCATGTTAACTGTACCTTGCGTCCTGTTTGGGGGCTTTCCCACTCCAAAGCAAACAGTTTACGACTTTCCTTTTCCAAAGGGATACAAAAGAAAGCATCTTTTAAATCAAGCACTGTAAACCACTGATAATTTTCTCTCAGAGCTGTGAATAAGGTATATGGATTTGCTACAACTGGATGTATATCTTTCACAATCTGATTTATGGGTCTTAAGTCCTGAACTAACCTATACTCTCCATTCTGTTTCCGTACTGGTAAATAGGTGTATTATCCTCTGACTCACATTCCTCTAGAATTTGATATTTCAGAAATTTGTCAATTAGTACTTTTAATCCTTGTTTTGCTTCAGGTTTTATTGGGTATTGTCTCACCCTGATTGATTTTACTTTTTCTTTTCTTTTAATTTTTACTGGTTGTGCCAATTTTGATTTTCCTGGAATCTCAGTTTCCCACACTATTGGGATCACTGCATTCTCCACTTCTGGAGGTAATTCTAGCACCTTTGGTGTTTTTCTTTTATCATCAATATTTATCCTGTCTTTGATTCAGGTATTTTTAGTAACAAGTCTCCGTTTTCAAAGACAATTTGTGCATTTAATTTAGACAACAAGTCCCTCCCCATCAGGGGTATGGGACATTCTGAAACATATAAAAATTCATATGTTATCACCTTATTGCCAAATGTAAATTTAAGGGTTCCAAAAATGGCTGATTTTCCTCTTTCCCTGTGGCTCCGACAATATTTGCAGTTTTAGTTCCTATTGCTCCTCTACGTGTATTTAAAAATGACAGTTTTAATATATCTACACATGATTACAGTACTCTATAAGTTGATCTTTATGAAAATCACCCTTAAATTCCTTCCTGCCAACAGACACCCAAGAGGTGAATTCTCAGGTACGTTGTTTGCCATTTCAAAATCCTTTTAGTTACAAATACTTTCTCAACAGTCATTTCGCTCTTTCTCTTCACTTTTCTCCGGCTGCACCCCTCGCGGGATCACAGAACTGCGCATCAAAGCTCCACACTCGCTTCATGCAGAATTGCACGTCTCAATCACACACACAGACAGTTCACAACACAGTATACAATAATACGCATATATACACAAAGCAATATACAAAGCAATGTACAAACCAATGTACAAACCAAAATCAATAGGTACCTTTACCATATACTTATGTGGGCCCAATTATACCAATTATCAATACCAATTGCCAATGTCAGCCCTGCGATCACTTCGTCCGACTTACAGGTTGCGATATCAATGCCAACCCTGCGATCGCTTTTGCGTTCGCCTTACGGGCGGCGCCCAGGCTCCCAATACCCAATACCGAGGATCCTAAAGCTCAACCAAGCGGAACTTTCGCTCCGTCTTATTGGCAGGCTCCTTTGGGCTTTCCCTGGGCCCAACCAAGTGGGGTCTCTGACACCGCAACTTACAGGCTAGTTCACCAGGTTCTGCCCTCAACCAATGAGAAGTGCCTTACCACTCCAGGGAACGTTGCGAGGAGCTGTAAGGGTTGCAGGCGATAGTCCTCCCTGAGAATTCCTCGGTGCCGGCTGGAGTTCGATCAGCATCCGATCCAGTCCAGTCTCACTCGCAAGGTCCCATCTGGGTCGCCAAAACTTGACGGATCCGCAATCGCGAAAAACTTTTCTACACAGGAATACAGATAAGCAGGCACTTCTTTATTATGCAGCGCTGGGAAAACACGGGGGATAGCTCCTCCATATGTGCTTCGTTGTTAGTTACGATTTTCAGGGTTTTTATACAGCTCAAACAAAAGAATCACGTTTGCCAACACAAGCATGCATAAAATGTCCATCTATCAATTTAGCCCTTCACCTTGATTGGTTCCCAACAAACACAACATTTCCAAAATCATGGTGATTGGTCAAAGAAAGATATCAGTCCCTTTGTCTTAGTAACAACTAAGGTAACAGCCAAGGTAACCTAACGAATACATTTACCAGGATCTCGTGGCTAAGGTAACAGCTAAGGTAACCTAAAAAATACATTCACCAGGGTCTTGTAGCTAAGGTAACAGGTCCCCATCAGGTGTGGTATGTAACTCTTGCAGTTTGATCCTTATGTGATTCAAATGAATACTTACTTAATCAATAGGTGTTTGAGTTAAAATCTGCCATTCAGATTTTTCTCTAAAAGAACAGATCTACATATGGGACTTTATCTCATTTTCCTCACTCTTATAAAACAACATTAATTGCAAGATAGTATTATAACTTAGTATTCCATTCAGAGGCCACAATTCCTCATCATCCAGAGCATACATTGGCCACGTATGATTGCAATATTCAATAAGCTGCTTTTTACATAAATCATTATGTATTTCTTTCCAGTGAGTCAAAAGGCAGCCCAAAGGAGAGGTTTTTGGCACAAGGCCCTTATTGTTAGAATTTCCTGCCCTAAACAGGTTTGACCACTTAGATGCCATAGCCAAAAATTATGGTGTCCTTCAAACACAGAGACTTAAAGGCACAGTTCAATATATCTACACATGATTACAGTACTCTATAAGTTGATCTTTATGAAAATCACCCTTAAATTCCTACCAGTGTGCCAACAGACATCCAAGGGGTGAATTCTCAGGTACGTTGTTTGCCATTTCAAAATCCTTTTAGTTACAAATACTTTCTCAACAGTCATTTCGTTCTTTCGCTTCGCTTCTCTCCGGCTGCACCCCTCGCGGGATCACAGAACTGCGCATCAAAGCTCCACACTCGCTTCATGCACAATTGCACGTCTCAATCACACACTCACAGACAGCTCACAACACAATATACAATAATATGCATATATACACAAATCAATATACAAAGCAATGTACAAACCAATGTACAAACCAAAATCAGTAGGTACCTTTACCATATACTTATGTGGGCCCAATTATACCAATTATCAATACCAATTACCAATATCAGTACCAATGTCAGCCCTGCGATCACTTCATCTGACTTACGGGCTGCAATACCAATGCCAACCCTGCGATCGCTTTTGCGTTCGCCTTATGGGCGGAGCCCAGGCTCCCAATACCCAATACCGAGGATCCTAAAGCTCAACCAAGTGGAACTTTCGCTCCGTCTTATTGGCAGGCTCCTTTGGGCTTTCCCTGGGCCCAACCAAGTGGGGTCTCCGACACCGCGACTTACAGGCTAGTTCACCAGGTTCTACCCTCAACCAATGAGAAGTGCCTTACCACTCCAGGGAACGTTGCAAGGAGCTGTAAGGGTTGCAGGCGATGTTCCCATCTGGGTCGCCAAAACTGTTGACAGATCCGCAAACGCAAAAAACTAAGCTAAGCTAAACTAAGCCATGGTAACCTAACAAATACATTCACCAGGGTCTCGTGGCTAAGGTAACAGGTGTGGTATGTAACTCTTGCAATTTGATCCTTATGTGATCCAAATGAATACTTACTTTTCATGGTATTTGAGTTATTTGCAAGTGCTTAGCTAATTGATTCAACAATTACTAGGTGATTAACAAATGCTTAACAAGTGCTTGACTACTTATTGTGATGATAAGTTGTTAACTAAAATAATTGTGTATCTGCAACAGGATGGCCTTGACAACAGAGGATGTAGGCACAAATGTAGCTTGGACCAGCCAGCTTGAATAAAGATGGTAGGGATAAGTTAATGCAGCTGGCAAGCTACTTCAGAAACAGGTGCTGCAAGGTAATCAATTGGGCCCTGGGTGATCTCATGGGCAGAAGCAGCATATAAGGAGGTAGCTAGCAAAGGAAGGGTGGCTTTGAGTCAACTCTGGTGGTTGTACTGTGTTGCTTGTGTATGTCTCTGCACGTGCATTACTTAGACTGTCTATGTCTTTGAGTGAATATTGCCTGCACCACTACAACATTTGGTGACCCTGACGTGATTTGCCGAATTGGTTGGATTAAGAACCCTTGGCAGAAAAGCACTTGGATTCCTGCTTGAAAAGGCAAGTGATCTGAGTAAACCGATATAATGGGAAAAATGATAAGCAAAGAGGAAAATCCTATTGACACCCTCCAGCATATCCTTGCTGAGAAAGGACTCAATTATGAAAGAGAGGATTTGCTAAGACTTGTAAGATGGGGACAGGAAGTAGGTCTCTTTGTCTCCCCCCAAGAAGTATATGAAAAGGGACACTGGGAAAATCTAGGAGACATGTTGAATAATGCTATGGGCTTGTGTAAGTTGGTATCATCCATTATACACCAGCTAGAAGCTGAGCGTGCTACAGCTGCTGCCATGAAAGCAGAAACTGCTGTACCATCTGCGTTCCTGGTAGATGCTAAAAGGTTCTTTGGAAGTGGTGACCTTATAGTACCATCAGCTCCACCTCTAGAAGAAAATACTAAGAGACTCTTCGGAGGGTATAATGTCGTAATACCCTCGGCTCCACCTCTAAAAGAGGAGAGCATGGATGTGAGCCCACCTCCCCCAGAACCCCCTAGAGCATCGTTCCAGGAGCCGAATGTGCGCATTGCTTCTCCTCCCCTCCCACCCACTCTTCACCATCCTGCCCCGTCCCATCCTTCTGCTATGCCTGAAGGAGTACCTGGCAGAGAACGAAAGGTACGCTTTACAAATGACACTGTGGATCTGCCATTGCCCCTGAGCTCATCAATCCCTGAGTGTATTCCTCTTCCATCATCACCCCCAACATCTAGTGAAGGGGAAGATCAACAAAGACAATTATTAAAGGAAGAATTAATAAGGCACAGAGAAGATATGAAACAGACTTTGGCCCATTTGGAGGAACTGATGGAAAAGCCAAAAGCAACAACTAATCAACTGTTGGAATGGATTAATGAATTAACCAACCCAGAGATTAAAGTTTCATCCCCACAGGTGCCCAGAGACCCCCAGCCAGATGACTATGATCTGGCTAAGAAATGGAGAGGCCTCATACGTGATGCGGTAATCGAAGGAGAATTTATTCCACAAGCCTTTCCAGCAATAGTAGCACAAAGAAAGCGACAATGGGCACCTTTGGATTGGAAGTTGGTAGGGGAAGGCCAGAAAGCTGTAATGCAATATGGCTTGACCAACCCATATGTTCAAACGTTATTGGATCATATTTTCGCCAGTGGATTAATGACTCCATTTGACTGCCGGAAGCTAGCAGAAACCTTCCTGAAGCCCACTCAGGTATTACTATGGGAGTCTGAATGGGAAAAAAGAGTTGATCTGGCAGTAGTAGAAAAGATGGACTTACAACAGGGAGATCCGCGGCGAGTCGTCACAGCAGATATGATGTTGGGTAAAGGACCATTTGCTGACCCTCAGGTACAAGCCTGACTGCATGAAGCTATTTTTCAGCAAACACAGACACTGGCTCGTCAAGCATTTAAGATTGTTCCTGACATGGGGGTGCCAGTTCCCTCATATGCAACTATTATACCGAAACCTAATGAGCCTTTTATGACCTTTTTAGACCATCTAAGAGCAGCTCTGTATCATATACCAAACATGTCAACTGAAGTAAAGGTGGAAATAGGGTTACACTTAGCAGTTGCTAATGCTAACCATGACTGCAAAAAGATCCTGGAGGCCTCCCGTGGACAGCAACTTTGGTTGACATGATAGAAGCCTGCTCTAGGGTAGGATCGTCAGCACATTTAGCTGAAGCTATGGCAACAGCATTGAAACCTTTAGTTCAACCTCACTGTCGTGGTTTGGCCCAGCTAGCACAGCAGCACCACGACAGTCTCTCGCTCGGTGTCCCCATTCACCCCCACCCTCGTTAGGATGGCGGAGGCCCCAGCCAAATGGGAGTAAAAAGATAAGCAAGGTTGTTGTGGATTGAGACAAGAGCAGGGAGGGCTCGCTGCCAATTATGGTTCTGGGCAAAACAGACTCCAGTACTCAACTTAGAGAGGAAAGTAGGAAAGTTTATTCTACAAGAAACAGAATGGAATAAAAGCAAAAAGGGAGTAGGATGATGAGAAAATTACAACCAGCACTTTAAGATCTCCCTCCCCCATCCCTCCTTTCTTTCTGGGCCCAGCTCACTGCTCCCGATATCTCTACCTCCTCCCCCATCAACGGCTCAGGGGGGAAGGAATGGGGGATGTGGTCAGTCTCTCACAGATGGGCTCTGCTGCTTCTGTCTTCTCGGATGAGGATGACTCCTGGCATTCTCCCCCTGCTCCATCACGGGGTTCCTCCTTCGGAACACAGTCCTTAACAAACTTCTCTGGTGTGGGTTGTTCCCAACAGCTGCGGCTTCTGCCGATACAGGTTCCCTCACACGGGACGCAGTCCTTGGTGAATATCTCTGGTGTGGATTCTTCACCGTGGTTGCAGTTCCTGCAGTTGCAGGGTCCCTCTCTCAGGACAAGGCCTCTTCTGGGCATAAGTTTAATGAGCTGCTTTGTCATGGGTTCCTCCCCACAGTTGCAGTTGTGGATATTGAGTCCCTTCCTCGGGACAAGGCCTGCTCCGGCCATAGTGATAAAGGGTCTCTTCCTCGGGACACGGCCTCCTCCGGCCAAAATCACTGTCCCTGGCTCGGGGCCTTTAATGAAGTGAAAATAAATCTCAACTTCACCAGTTCTCTCCATAGAATGCAGGGGAGTCTCTGCTACAGCACACCTCCTCCTCTCTTTCATCACTGACCTCGGAGTCCGCATGGTTGTTTCTCTCACTGTTCCTACTCCGTGCACCACCACTAGCCAGAAGAAGAAGAAGGGGCAGAAGAAGAAAAGAAAATGGAGGAAGAAACCTCCCCTTCTGGATTCTTCTCAAAAAAGTGATTGTGGAGGCGTCTAATTGGCTCAGCCCCAGAAGTGGGTCTGGCTCAGAGCTGGGGAGAGTTGCGAGCAACTTCTTACAGGAGCCATCTTTACAGCCCCTTCCCCCTTACCAGAAAAGGCTATCATGTCAAACCATGACACTCACAAAGGAAATCGGAGGCCAAAATGCTTTAACTGTGGAAAAATAAGACATGTGAAAAATCAGTGTCAGTCCAGACCATTGGTATGGACAAACAGCTCCGCCAGGCCATCTGGGTCCAACGGCAGATTTCATGGCAATTGTTACAGATGTGGCAAGTTTGGCCATAGAGCCACTGAGTGCCGCTCTCGAGTGGCCAGACATACAATGCCTAAGGGAAACAGGTTAACAAGCACAAAAAGGACGAGCGTGATGACACAAAAACGCCCTTCAATACCAACAGCTGCCTGGATGGCCTCTGATCAGCCACTGCAGGAAGTGCAGGAGTGGATGTGGAAACAGCAGTAGATGTAACCATCCACAACACAGAGGTAACGGTTATCTCATCTAGCGCTAATGGACCCCTTGGCTATGGTTTAAGTGCTTTGCTTTTAGGACGGTCATCGGCCTCTCGACAGGGTATTTTTGTGCTCCCCGGTGTAATTGATGCAGATTATGAAGGAAATATTGGAATAATGGTTAAAGTTTGGCAGCCACCAGTTCATATACCTAAAGGAACTAAAATAGCTCAATTAGTTCCTTTCAGAGCTAAAGTTCCTTTTACAGGAAGTCGTAAGTGTCGAGATGGTGGTTTTGGATCCACTGGAGCACCTGAGGTAAGACTGACAATGCCACTTTCACAGAGAAAGCCCACTCAGACGGTTGTATTCCAACATCCAAATGGTGAACACGTGGTTGGGTACAACATATTACTGGATACGGGAGCAGACATTACCATTGTTCCATTATCCTATTGGCCAAAAAGCTGGCCTTTAGAGAATTTAGACACCCCTGTTGTTGGAGTAGGAGGAACATAGATGACAAAAATTAGCAGAGACCTGATTTCGGTATGCATACAGGGTAAAAAGAATAGATGTGTGCAAATTAGGCCCTATGTAATGAATACTTCAGTTTGGCTTTTAGGTAGAGACGCCTTAAGCCAAATGGGCTTTCGTTTGTCAAATGGAAATTTTTAATAGCAGCCATTGATGGGCGACCAATCCTGAAGTTAACCTGGCTTACAGATAAACCAGTTTGGATTGATCAGTGGCCACTAAGCAAAGAAAAGCTCGCCCACATTCATGAATTAGTAAATGAACAATTAGAGAAAGGTCATATGAAGCCATCCATCAGTCCATGGAATACACCAATTTTTACCGTCCCTAAAAAATCAGGGAAGTGGAGGCTGTTACATGATCTAAGAGCTGTTAATGCAGTGATGCAGGACATGGGTGCTTTACAGCCAGGATTACCCTCTCCTGCAATGCTTCCAAAAGAGTGGCCCCTGTTGGTGATTGACCTAAAGGACTGTTTTTTCACAATTCCCCTACATGAGGATGACAGTGAGAAGTTTGCCTTTACAGTACCATCTATTAACAAACAAGAGCCAGCAAAACAATAGCAATGGACTGTTTTACATCAGGGAATGAAGAACTCGACAACTATTTGTCAAACTTATGTTGCCTGGGCGCTGGCACCTCTGCGCAAAAAATACCCTCATGTCTTATTTTACCATTATATGGATGATATCCTGATTGCAGGAAAAGACCTGGACCAGCATCACATTCTACAAGAAGTGAACCAACAGTTAAGCATCTCCGGGTTGTTGATCGTGCCAGAGAAGGTACAAATGCACGCCTCTTGGAAATATTTAGGTAATATTAACACCGATGCACGCATTAATCCTCAGAAGGTGGCAATTAAAACAGAAATTGCTAATTTAACAGATGTTCAAAAGCTAATGGGTGATATTCCATGGGTACGAACCATATGTGGTATCACAAATGAGGATCTTGCGCCACTAATGCCTTTGTTAAAGGGCTCAGTAGAGGCTGATAGTGCACAAAAATTGTCCCAGCAGCAAATGCAAGCAATAGAAAAAATAGGAAACAAGAGAGTCAATAACTACAGTCACCGATATGATCCTGACTTGTCAATTAACATTGCTGTGATAAGTCAAAACCAGCATGTAAGGGCAGTCTTGATGCAATGGGATTCAGTAGCAAAAGACCCATTGAGGCTTCTGGAGTGGATATTTTTGCCATATAATATGCAAAAAACAATTACCACGAGGCTAGAGGCAATTGCAAAAATAATAGTTAAGGCCAGGAAACGTCTGCTGGAAATAGCAGGGATTGAGGCAGACGTCATTTTCATTCCTCTTGAACTGGGCACTGCAACAACCTGATGAATTACAGTGGGCCTTATTGTCATATCCAGGGATTATAAATAATCATTATCTAGCCCATAAATAGTTTTCTGTTAACTTTCAAATGGAAGACCGGCCGTTGAGATCAGCAGTACCTGTTAAAGGCCTGACTGTATTCACTGATGCAAGTAAGATCCAAAAAGTAAGTTAGTAAGTCAAAGCAGGAGTGGTTTGGTGGGAGAATGGAAAATGGCAAAATCTAACTGTTCACTCTCCAGGCAGCTCAGTTCAACTGTTGGACTTAATGACTGTAGTTACAGCTTTTGAGAAATGGCCAGACGTCCCATTAAACATCATCTCTGATTCCCTCTATGTGGTCGATGCCGCCACTCAGTTAGAGAGAGCGTTGTTGAAAGAAATCTCTAATCAGAATCTGTATCACTTATTTCTGCGGCTCTGGCATCAGATAAATGAACGTCAAACTGCTTATTATATTGGACATATTCAAAGCCATTCGGGCTTAAAAGATGGCCTATCAGTTGGCAATGAAATTGTTGACAAGATAGTGGCAGCTCCTTTATTGATACCTATGGGGCCAATAATTGACAAATTTTCTCAAGTCCGAAGATCGCACAATTTTTTTCATCAAAGTGCAAAAATGCTGGCGAAGCAGTTTGATCTGACCATATCTGACACTCAGGATATTGTTTCCACGTGCCCTGCATGCCAGAATCAAATCGGCCTAGGAGTAGGAGTCAATCCCAGGGGTCCGGCACCATTAGGTATATGGCAATCGGATATCACTGTCTATGCTCCCTTTGGACGATTTAAACGTATACATGTCACTATTGATATTTATTCAGCCATGGTTTGGGCCACAGCCTTAACCAGTGACAGTTCTCGAGACGTCGTAAGACATTGGAGGAGTTGCTTTGCAGTCCTTGGTGTTCCAAGAGAGATAAAAACTGATAATGGCTCGGGATACATAGCCAGTAAAACATGTAAGTTTCTAAACTTATGGGGTGTTAAACATACTACTGGAATCCCAGGAAATTCCACCGGTCAAGCCATTATTGAACGTACACATCAAACCTTAAAAGGCCTGCTAGAAAAACAAAAAATGGGGGAAGAGGGGGTGAGCCCTCAAGACAGACTAATGAAAGCCCTTTATACAATGAATCATCTCAGAATTGTGGCAAACCGGAATGAACCACCGGCATTAACACACTTTGCCCAAATGAGTCGGGATTTGGATTTTACTGACAAACCTAAAGTTTGGTATAAGAATCCCATTACTGGAGAGTGGCAAGGACCTGCAGATCTGTTAACGTGGGGAAGAGGCTATGCTTGTGTCATCACAGATCAAGGTCCCCAATGGATTCCGGCAAAATGGATCAAGCCACATCAACAGAAAGGACTTAATAACTGTAAGACCAATGGAAAAAACAATCTTGAGGAAAGAACCAACCCTCAATCCATCACTCTATTAAAACGTAAACCCTCGCAACTGTGGCACCACGTACGCTGCTGTAAATTTCTCCAGCTATCTGTATTGCATTAAAAGAATTGAAGAACTTAACAAGACGACCAATGGAAACTTGAAAGCAAAAATGGTGTATTTTCTACGGATGAAGAGATACTTCCATCTTACAGATAATGCTCACAGATCAGCATGCTAAAGGATCTGAAGAAAAGTCCAGAACTACATCAGGAAAAAGAAATATCAGTGGAGCTACCAAGAACTCATCCCTTCCTGCCAGTGTGCGTCCTTCCTAGCAACACATATCAGATTATGTTTATTTTGAGTTTATGGATTTCTGTATTGTATTGTTCAGCGATGTAGCTGTTATTGACCTTTTGTTGTAAACTCATGGCCATGGGTAAAAATATTTATGTTTTCTTCATGTACCTTTAATTTTGAAATGTGTTGCTAAAGGCTGTCTGGTTCAAAAAAGAAAAAGGGGGGAATTGTATGCACAAATGTGGCTTGGACCAGCCAGCTTGAATAAAGATGGTAGGGATAAGTTAATGCAGCTGGCAAGCTACTTCAGAAACAGGTGCTGCAAGGTAATCAATTGGGCCCTGGGTGATCTCATGGGCAGAAGCAGCATATAAGGAGGTAGCTAGCAAAGGAAGGGTGGCTTTGAGTCAACTCTGGTGGTTGTACTATGTTGCCTGTGTACATCTCTGCACGTGCATTACTTAGACTCTCTACGTCTTCGAGTGAATATTGCCTGCACCACTACAAGAGGACCTGCCCTGGGTGGATATAGAAGAGGGTAAAGACTTGTTGGCCAAGCTTAAAGCTCATAAGTCAATCGGTCCTGATGGGATGCATACAAGAGTGCTGAGGAAACAGGGTGATGTGATTGCTAAGCCTCTCTCCATCATTTTTGAACAATCATGGAGGACAGGCGAGATGCCTGAGGACTGGAGAAAGGCCAATGTCACTCCAGCTTTCAAAAAGGGCAGGAAGGACGACTACAGGCTGGTCAGCCTCACCTCCATCCCTGGAAAGTTGATGGAACAACTCATCCTGAATGTTGTCACTAAACATATGAAGGAAAAGATTATCAGGGGGAGCCGACAAGGATTCACCAAGGGGAAATCCTCCTTGAGTAACCTGATAGCCTTCTATGAGTGCAGAACTAGATGACTAGATGAGAGGAGAGCAGCGGATGTCACCTACCTTGACTTCAGCAAGGCTTTTGACACTGTCTCTCATAACATCCTCATCAGTAAGCTCAAGCAGTGTGGCTTGGATGAGTGGAGGGTGAGGTGGATCGAGAGCTGACTGAATGACAGAGCCCAGAAGGTGGTGATCAATGGCACAGAATTGAGTTGGAGGCCTGTGGCCAGTGGTGTTCCACAGGGATCGGTTCTGGGGCCAGTTTTGTTCAACATCTTCATCAAACACCTGGATGAGGGGACAGAGTGTACCCTCAGCAAGTTCCCTGATGACACCAAACTGGGAAAACTGGCTAATTCACCAGAGACTGTGCTGCTATTCAGTGGGATCTCGACTGGCTTGAGAGTTGGTCAGAGAGGAACCTCATGAGGTTCAACAAGGACAAGTGCAGAGTCCTGCATCTGGGAAGGAATAACCCCATGCACCAGGACAGGCTGGGGGATTGACCTGCTGGAGAGCAGCTCTGCAGAGAGAGACCTGGGTGTCCTGATAGATAATAATCTAACCATTAGCCAGCAATGTGTCCTCATGGCCAAGAAGGCCAATGGCATGCTGGGATGCATCAAGAAGAGTGTAGCCAACAGATGGAGGGAGGTTCTGGTCCTCCTCTACTCTGCCCTGGTGAGGCGTCATCTGGAGTCCTGTGTCCAGTTCTGGGCTCCTCAGCTCAAGAGGGACAGGGAAATTCTGGAGAGAGTCCAGCACAGGACCACCAAGATGATCAGGGGACTGGAGCATCTTCCTTATGAGGAAAGGCTGCAGGAATTGAGGCTGTTTAGTCTGGAGCAGATTGAGGGGGGATCTCATTAATATTTATAAATATATAAATGGTGGATGTCAGGAGGTTGGGACATCCCTTTATTCTGTGGTATCTATTAACAGGACGAGGCATAATGGGATGAAGCTGGAACACAAAAAGTTCCATTTAAACATAAGAAAATACTATTTTACTGTGAGGGTGAGGGAGCAGTGGAACAGGCTGCCCAGGGAGGGTATGGAGTCTCCTTCCTTGGAGATCTTCAAGACCTGCCTGGACACATTCCTCTGTGATCTGATCTAGGTGAACCTGCTTTAGCAGGGGGGTTGGACTACATGATCTCTAAAGGTCCTTTCCAAACCCCTATCATTCTATGATTCTATGATTCTGTGACAGCTGTGTAGGAAATCAGGATTGAGATTAATTGGAATGACTGTGGGAGAAGGCTGGTAATGGAAAAGCAGCGATGTTCAGTGTCAGAAACATATCCATCTCAGAGCTATTTGAGACCAGCAGTGCTAAAACACCAAAGATACTGTGGGGCAAGACTGCCTTTCCAGCTATTCAGAGAAAGGTGTGTGTCCCACCTGTTTGATCCAAACATTATTCCCAGCCTCCTGCCAGCCCGTGATGCTCATTCCAGTCCTGTTGATACCAGTTAGCTGTCTCTGGCATTACATTTTCTGTCCCTTCATTCCCTCAATAATCAGTCTTACTTGCTTGACCTTTCTCTCACACAGAATTTACATAAACCTGCCCTTCCTTTGCTTTTACATCATTCTTGTTAGTGATGTCTCTCCTTCCAGATCTTTCTCCTTTCTCCTTCTATAATAATGCAGCTGCTTCCAAGCCAAGATTTTTTCCCCAGAGATCCAATATTACCCGTGTCTTCAGTCTCCCTCTTGAAGTTTGTTTTCCCTCTTTCCTCAAAAGTTGGTCCTCATCCATTGTGGGTCTGTATATTTTTGCTGATATCCAGTTGTCTCATGTTTTATATTAACTCAGGACAAAGTTCTGCGGTCTATAATTGTTAGTACACAGCTGACACTTGGTTTAGGATGGAGGAAGCCCTGAGGAATCAGTCCTTACAGGGCAAGATTTTGGAGGACAAGAATTACTCTCCTCCTTTGTATTTTCAGGAAAGGTGGACACACATAGCATTCAATAGGTCATGTAAATCAGGATCATTCCACACTAAGTAACCCAGCTGGTGGTCAGGTACCATGTACTTTGATTAAATAATGTCTACTGTAATTCTATTGGTATCTGGAGAAAAATCTGTTTTGTCAAGCATCATCCTTGTCATGTTCCTACCTGCACAAACAACTCTAACATAGTATTTCATCAGAGACTTACTAAGCTGTTCTCAATTTGATTACAGCCCTAGAAAAAAATCATTTATCCTCTGAATACTTTGTATTCTATGTCACAGACATTTTGGTAAGTGTGCAGAGCTGCAATGAGAGATGGATGGACCTCTTTTTAAGAAAAGCTTTATTCAAAATGTCCATGAATGGGAAACTCTGGGCCTGTGTCTCACCTTCCTAAAGACCAAACAATTGGATGAAACTTGCTGTGGCAAGCCTGAGCTTTGCAAGAAACTTAAAGCTCTGGCAGCTGAACACATGTAGCCTGTCGTTTGGGCCGGAGAGCTGAAGTTTACTGATTAGGAAGGTAGCCATGATGCATCCTCGGAGGAATGCTGGCTGCAGAAGCTGTTCCACTTTATTCCATGTGAGTAGACTTGGAGAGAACTGATGATGGTGAACACCTGACAGTGGCATATAGTCATGCAAGTCTCATGTCATTAGAAAGGGAAAACTTCTGTCAGAAATCCTTCCTTCCAACAGGAGTCAGATATTTGTTTATATCAGAAGAGATAGAGAATCTTTCTACCGGTATGCAGAATGTGAAACTTGGTAAAAACCTATTACACAGCACTGACTTCAGCAAAAGGTTTTCCCTTGTTGCAGGATCTGACAATCATAGAATCACAGAATCACAGAATGGTAGGGTTGGAAGGGACCTCCACAGATCATCTGGTCCAAACCCCCTGCAGAAGCAGGTCAGTCTCAATCAGGTCACATAGGAACATGTCCAGGTGGGTCTTGAAGACCTCCAAGGAAGGAGACTCCACATCCTCTCTGGGCAGCCTGTTCCACTGCTCCCTTATCCTCACAGTTGTGGTAGTTTGAGCCTGGCTGGATGCCAGGTGCCCACCACACCGCTCTATCCCCCACCTCCTCAGTCCTTTTGTCTTAGTAACAACTAAGGTAACAGCTAAGGTAACCTAACAAATACATTCACCAGGGTCTTGTAGCTAAGGTAACAGGTGTGGTATGTAACTCTTGCAGTTTGATCCTTATGTGATTCAAATGAATACTTACTTAATCAATAGGTGTTTGAGTTATTTGCAAGTGCTTAGCTAGTTGATTGAACTATTACTAGTTGATTAACAAGTGCTTAACAAGTGCTTGACTACTTATTGTGATGATAAGTTGTTAACTAAAATAATTGTGTACCTGCAACAGGTAGGGACTGTAAAGATGGCTCCTGTAAGAAGTTGCTAACAACTCTCCCCAGCTCTGAGCCAGACCCGCTTCTGGGGCTGAGCCAAATAGATGCCTCCACAATCACTTTTGAAGAAGAAGCCGGAAGAGGAGGTTCCTTCCTCCATCTTGCTCCATCTCTTTTCCTTCTTCTGCCCCTTCTTCTTCTTCTGGCTGGTGGTGGTACAAGGAGTAGGAACAGTGAGAGAAACAACCATGTGGACTCCAAGGTCAGTGATGAAAGAGAGGAGGAGGTGTGCCAGTGAAGAGACTCCCCTGCATTCTATGGAGAGAACTGGTGAAGCTGAGATTTATTTTCATTTCTTTAAAGATCCCACATCAGCGGTAGAGACTCATTTTTAAATTAATGAGCCCGTATCAGGGGCAGAGACTCATTTTGCTAAAGCTGGCCCCCGACCAGGGGCAGCGATTCACTTCATTAAAGGCCCCGAGCCAGGGACAGTGACTATGGCCGGAGGAGGCCGTGTCCCTTGGGAGGGATCCAACCACTTCACTGCAGACCCCGACCCAGGGGCAGTGATTTTCTTCTTTAAAACTATGGCCAGAAGAGGCCGTGTCCCGAGGAAGGGGCCCAATATCCACAGCTGTAACTGTGGGGAGGAACCCATGACAAAGCAGCTCATTAAACTTATGCCCAGAAGAGGCCTTGTCCTGAGAGAGGGACTCTGCAACTGCAGAAACTGCAACTATGGTGAAGAATCCACATCGGAGATATTCACCAAGGACTGCGTCCTGGGGGAGGAACCCCGTGATGGAGCAGGGGAAGAATGCCAGGAGTCATCCTCATCTGAGAAGTCAGAAGTGGCAGAGCCCATCTGTGAGAGACTGACCACATCCCCCACTCCCTGCCCCCCTGAGCCGTTGATGGGGGAGGAGGTAGAGATATCGGGAGCAGTGAGCTGGGCCCGGGAAGAAAGGAGGGATGGGGGAGGGAGATCTTAAAGTGCTGGTTGTAATTTTCTCATCATCCTACTCCCTTTTTGCTTTTATTCTGTTCTGTTTCTTGTAGAATAAACTTTCCTACTTTCCTCTCTAAGTCGAGTACTAGAGTCTGTTTTGCCCAGAACCATAATTGGCAGTGAGCCCTCCCTGCCCTTGTCTCAATCCACAACAATCTTGCTTATCTTTTTACTCCCATTTCGCTGGGTCCTCCGCCATCTTAACGAGGGTAGGGGTGAATGGGGGCATCGAGCAAGAAACTGTCGTGGTGCTGTTGTGCTAGCTGGGCCAAACCACGACACTGCCAGAGGCTCCAGGTGAGACCATGCTCTCCAGCAGCAGTGTAGAGGATATTCTGCACATCTGATCCTGTACGGATGGGCCCAAGGGCGACTGCACGAGCTATTTCCTGTTTAATTTGTTGAAAAGCTTGTTGTTGCTCAAGGCCCCACTCAAAACAGTTCTTCTTTCTGGTTACTCTAAAGAGAGGGCTCACAAGCTGACTATAACCTGGGATATGCATCCTCTAGAATCCCACAAGGCCCAGGAAAGCTTGTGTTTCTTTCTTATTAGTTGGTTGAGACATAGTCGCTATTTTGTTCACAACATCCATAGGCACATGCCAACGCCCATCTTGCCATTTTATGCCCAAGAACTGGATCTCTTGTGCAGGTCCCTTTACTTTGCTTCTTTTTACAGCAAAACCAGCTTCTAGAAGAATCTGAATTATTCTTTTCCCCTTCTCAAACACTTCTTCTGCCTTGTTGCCCCATACAATTATGTCATCAATGTACTGTAAATGTTTGGGGGCATCACCCGTTTCCAGCACAGTTTGGATTAGACCATGACAAATGGTAGGACTATGTTTCCACCCCTGGGGCAATCGATTCCAGGTATATTGGACACCTCTCCATGTGAAGGCGAATTGTGGCCTGCACTCTGCTGCCAATGGAATTGAGAAAAATGCATTAGTGATGTCAACTGTAACATAGTATTTGGCTGCTTTTGACTCCAGTTCATACTGGAGCTCTAACATGTCTGGTACAGCAGCACTCAGTGGTGGTGTCACTTCATTCAGGCCACGATAGTCTACTGTTAACCTCCACCCCCATCAGATTTTTTCACAGGCCATATGGGACTATTAAATGGGGAATGAGTTTTGCTGATTACTCCTTGAGCCTCCAGTTGCTGAATCAACTCACAGATGGGAGCCAGGGAATCTTGGTTCATGCGATATTGCCTCCAGTGCACCGCCCTGGTAGCAATTGGTACCTGTTGCTCTTGAACTCGCAGCAATCCCACAACAAAAGGGTCTCCTGAGAGGCCAGGTAAACTGGAGAGTTGTTTGATTTTCTCTGTATCTACAGTGGCTATACCAAAAGCCCATCGATACCCCTTGGGGTCTTTGAAGTACCCTCTCCTGGGGTAATCTATGCCAAGAATACAAGGGGCCTCTGGACCAGTCACAATGGGGTGTTTTTCCCATTTGTCCCCTGTTAAGCTGACTTCAGCCTCTAATACAGATAATTCTTCACATCCCCCTGTCACTCCAGAGATCCAGACTGAATCTGTGCCTCTATACCTTGATGGCATCAGTGTACACTGTGCCCCTGTGTCTACTAAGGCTTTATACCTTTGTGGGTTTGATGTGCCAGGCCATCGAACCCACACAGTCCAGTAGATTCGGTCATCCCTTTCCTCCTCCTGGCTGGAGGCAGGGAGCCTCTATTTCTGTTCTTCATCAGAGTATTCACTATCTGATCCTTGCAATTTTAGACCTGAAGTCCCGTCATTGGCACTGAAGGAGGTGGTGGCAGTTCTTCTATGTCTTGGAGATTGCTGATTGTCTTCTTTTGTTCTGGCAGCTACTACGCTGACAGCCCTCTTGGGTGATCCTTTTCTAACAGTTGTCTTCCCCCTTAGTTCACGTACACGAGCTTCCAGCTTAAAAGTGGGTTCACCATCCCATTTCCTCATATCCTCTCCTTGGCCACGCAAAAAGAGCCAGAGTTCATTTTGTGGCGTACTCCTACGTCTGGGACTTCCTTTTCCCCTGGTTGGGGCAGTGGATGACCGAATTCTTGAGGCAGTTCTGACACCCAGGCCATCATCCCACACTGGTGAGGAGGTGCAGAGGCTCTCTTCATAGTTTTGCAACCAAGAAGATATTCTCTCCACTGTTGGTATATCCATATCTGGGTGATAAACCACTGCTAAGATATTAGAATATGTAGCTGGGGCACTCTGAATCACTTTTCTCAACATGACCCGTGTACACTGGACATCATCTGGATCTGTGGAGGCCTCAGCATTATCTAGATCACCATAGATGACTTCCAACACAGCTAATTCCCTTAGGTATTGGATGCCTTCATCTGTTCTAGTCCACTTTCCTCAGGCATTTACAAGATTTTCCTTGAATGGATATCTTGCCCTTACACTTGAGAGGAGCCGTTTCCAGAGACTACAAATTGAGGTCTTCTTTCCAATGCCTCTATCAATTCCCCGGTCCCTAGCAAGAGATCCCAGCTGTTGGGCTTCTCTACCTTCCAGTTGCTGACTGTCATCCCTGTTATTCCAACATCGGAGCAGCCAGGCACCGATCCGCTCACCTGGCTGGCGACTGGAATCTTTTCACATATCTCAAAGTTCTGATGAGGTGAGGGACTGAGTAGTTTCCATTTCCTTTTTGTTTTCTTTTACTCCTTCTCCTGATCTCTTTACTGAAGGACCAGCTGCTTCTTCTAACCTTTCCTCTTCCTCCTCTTCTGCCCTTACTAATCAATGATATGGACTTGTTGACCTCCTTATCCACTGTTTCTTTTTCACTACTGGGGCAAACACTGTGGTTGTTGTTTGATTCCCTGACTCAACCATGGTGGTCTCAGATACAGTTTGAGTTTCCACTTAAACCATAGTTCTCTGAGAGGACTGGACTGCGGCTCGGTAGGCAGAGGCTAGGCCCCAGTATAGTGCCTGAACCTGATGGGCCTCATTGGGGTAGGCAAGACACCCTTCTATCATGTGGCATGTGTCATGGTTTGACATTATAGCCTTTTCAGGTAAGGGGGAAGGGACTGTAAAGATGGCTTCTGTAAGAAATTGCTCGCAACTCTCCCCAACTCTGAGCCAGACCCACTTCTGGGACTGAGCCAATTAGACGCCTCCACGATCACTTTTGAAGAAGAAGCCGGAAGAGGAGGTTTCTTCCTCCATCTTCTTCCTTTTTCTGCCCTTTCTTTTCCTTCTGACTGGTGGTGGTGCAAGGAGTAGGAACAGTGAGAGAAACAACCATGCGGACTCCAAGGTCAGTGATGAAAGAGAGGAGGAGGTGTGCTGGAGCAGAGACTCCCCTGCATTCTATGGAGAGAACTGGTGAAGATGAGATTTATTTTCATTTCTTTAAAGACCCCGCATCAGCGGTACAGACTCATTTTGATAATGAGCCCGTATCAGGGTCAGAAGCTCATTTTGCTAAAGCTGGCCTCTGACCAGGGGCAGCGATTCATTTCATTAAAGGCCCCAAGACAGGGACAGTGATTTTCTTCTTTAAAACTATGGTCAGAGCAGGCCGTGTCCCAAAGGAGGGACCCTATATCCACAGCTGTAACTGTGAGGAGGAACCCACGACAAAGCAGCTCATTAAACTTATGCCCAGAAGAGGCCTTGTCCCAAGAGAGGGACCCTGTAACTGCAGAAACTGCAACCACGGTGAAGAATCCACGCCAGAGATATTCACCAAGGACTGTGTCCCATGTGAGGGAACCTGTATTGGCAGAAGCCACAGCTGTTGGGAACAACCCACACCAGAGAAGTTCATTAAGGACTGTGTTCCGGGGGAGGAACCCCGTGTTGGAGCAGGGGAAGAATGCCAGGAGTCATCCTCATCTGAGAAGACAGAAGCAGCAGAGCCCATCTGTGAGAGACTGACCACATCCCCCATTCCCTGCCCCCCTGAGCCGTTGATGGGGGAGGAGGTAGAGATATCGGGAGCAGTGAGCTGGGCCCGGGAAGAAAGGAGGGATGGGGGAGGGAGATCTTAAAGTGCTGGTTGTCATTTTCTCATGATCCTACTCCCTTTTTGCTTTTATTCTGTTCTGTTTCTTGTAGAATAAACTTTCCTACTTTCCTCTCTAAGTCAAGTACTGGAGTCTGTTTTGCCCAGAACCGTAATTGACAGCGAGCCCTCCCTGCCCTTGTCTTAATCCACAACAACCTTGGTTATCTTTTTTCCTCCCATTTGGCTGGGGCCTCCGCCATCCTAACGAGGGTGGGGGTGAATGGGGACACCAAGCGAGAGACTGTCGTGGTGCTGCTGTGCTAGCTGGGCCAAACCACGACACGTGCCAGTAAAGCAGGTTTTTTTTATCTGTTCAGGTGTAAAATCCCAGGTTACAGGAGGTGATAACCGTCCTAGGAATTTGCCCAAATTCATCCACACACCCTGCCACCCAGGGACTGGCCGCTTCAGGGGGCATTTTAACATCTTTCCATCCCAAATTTGTCCTCTCTGATACCCAGATGAGTCCAGATTCCACAAAATATGTAATATACCAGCCATATTCATTAGTAATATTACAACTCTCATATAAGGGTGACTAAGGACCTGGGAAGTCTGTATAACAAGATTGTCTACATCAGTCCAAATTGAGGGGAAAGAGATGCTTTGCCCCACGACCTCCACAAGATAGCTCCCACAGCACAGTAAATCCATCAGTAACAGAATGAGACTCACAATTATTATTTGGGCCATCATGTTCCCAGGCCCTTTCATCCTTTTCACAAAATCATACAGCCAACTTATCAAAGCTATCAAGGTTAGAGTGCAGCACAGAGTCAGTGTTAGTAGCATCACGTTCCTAAACATTACAAAGTGAAAGATAAGCTGCATTACAGCAAGGCTCCGTGACCAGCACAGGAACTTTGCACGCATTAGCTTACTGTAATTACAATGCATTTAATGTAAAACTGCTATTATCTCACCCCACGTTGGACGCCAATAGGCTGTGGTAGTTTGACCCTGGCTGGATGCCAGGTGCCCATACCGCTCTATCCTCCACCTCCTCAGCAAGCCAGGGAAGGGGAGAAAATAAGATGGGAGTCTTGTGGGTTGAGATAAAAACACTTAATTAAAGAAACAGCAAAGCCGCGCGTGCTGGAAGCGAAGCAAAAAAAACCAGATAAAGCGGTTACTCTCTGCTTCCCATCAGCAGCGATGTCCGGCCACCTCCCGAGAAGCAGGGCTTTGGTATGCATAGCGGTTGCTTTTGGAAGGTCAGAAATTAATCTTGCCTCTCCTTCTTGCTCCTCTCCCCCAGTTTATATTACTGAGCTGACGTCATATGGTATGGAATATCTCCTTGGTCAGCCTGGGTCAGCTGTCCTGGCCATGGTCCCTCCCAAGATTGTGACCACCCACAGTTATTGGTGAAGGTGGGGGAAGGAATGCTGGAGGGACAGCCCTGATGCTGTGCAAGCGGTAGTCATAATATTGATATCAACAGTAAGTACAGCACTGCAGGAGCTGCTGTGGAAAATCACTACCATCCCAGACCCACTACAATTACATTACACTACCACTGACTCGCTAAGGCAAGCGCTACATCCTCACCATGGTGGAGGCAACCACTGGATGACTGGAAACATATCCTGTGCCTCATACCACCTCCCGGAACATGATCCTGGGCCTTGAAAGGCAAGTCCTATGGCAACACGTCACCCCAGAAAGAATCGAGTCAGACAATGGAATGCATTTCAAAAACAACCTTATAGATACCTGGGCCAAAGAGCATGACATCGAGTGGGTCTATCACATCCCCTATCATGCACCAGCCTCTGTGAAAATTGAACGATACAATGGACTATGAAAGACCACTTTGAGGGCGATGGGAGGTTGGACCTTCAAACATTGGGACACGCATCTAGCAAAGGCCACCTGGATAGTCAATACAAGGGGATCTGTCAATCGAGCTGGCCCTGCTGAATCAGAACTCCTACACACTGCAGAAGGGGATAAAGTCCCTGCAGTGTGTATGAAAAATCTATTAGGAAAGACAGTTTGGATCAATCCTGCCTCAGACAAAGGCAATCCCATCCAGGGGACTGTTTTTGCCCAAGGACCTGGATATACTTGGTGGGTGATGCAGAAGGATGGGGAAGTTCGATGCGTACCCCAGGGGGGATTTGATTTTGGGTGAGACTAGCTACTAAACTAAATGGTGTTAGTTACTGAATAACCTCCACTTTGTCTTAAAGTCCAAGGGCTTTGTCCTATTGCAATGGCTGTATTCATACACTGGAGTGCCAGAGCCAGTTTCACTACAGGCACTTCAAGTAACAACCTGTGGATCTGCTGCTCTGCCTTGTGTGTTTTCTGGCAACCTCCTGCCTTAAGCATGCTCTTCAGGAAGAGGTGATCTCCTACAAGAACATGCATCCAGAGCTGAGACCAGAGAAGCTGAAGCAGCATGTTGATATCATCTGAGCAGGAACCTGGAAGACTGCTATGAGAGATAGAGCTCTGAAGTCATGGACTAAATTAACAGCCCGTGGACTAAGGGAATAATATCTGTATCAATGACAGGAAAATGTTTTAAAATGTGCCTTATCTGGACATGACGTACATGGTATAGAATAAGGGGTGGATAATGTCTTGGGTCTGGCTGGGGTAGGGTCAACCCTCCCCCGCCGCCGCCAGGGGGCGTGGCCAAGCAATTCAATCGCATATGATGTCACGCTCAGGATATCAGGGCAGCGGCCGGGCCGCGGCGGCGCTGTGGCAAGTGCGGGAACTGCGGTTGTGCTGTCGGGCTGCGGGTCGGGCTGCGGGTGGTGAGCAGTTACACCGGGCATCGCTCATTTTCTTATGTCCCTTGTCCATCATTGTAACTGCCTACTCTTTGTGATGTTCTATTAAATTGTCCTTATCTCAACCCACAAAGTTCTACAACACTCTTGATTCTCCCCCCCCTCTGGCTAAGGTGGGGAGGAGTGATTAACTGTGTGGTTTGGTTATTGTTCAGCCAGGGCTAAACCACCACAATTATGAAGTTTGAAAACTGCTATTGGAAAAGTCAGTTGACCTGAGAAACATCATAAGTTTCCATGTTCCGTTGAATACAACGACAAGGACAGAAAGGAAGCTTCAGTGTCTGCTCTGAGGGAGTTTATTCAGTAGCAACTACAAAGTTATGCTTCGAGGAGGTAATTATTGCTTCTAAATCCCAAATTTTTTGTAACTTCAAAAATTGGAAATCAGTAACTCAAAATCAGGATAAAGGTGAGAAAACCACTTACTGGAAAGTAAGTTTTATATCATCCTGTATGAATGTAAATAGAGGAAAATCACCTTCAGGCCTTATTTCAGGCAAAACTCCCATGGTAATCAATAGTGGATCCTGCAGTCAGCCAACAGTGTACCTGACACCCTAAGGTTGGATTCTTATTTTACTAGTGCCATTCTAGTGACTGTAAAGAGTTGTTCAATATTTCCCCAAGCATAAGAGGAATCAGGCTACAATATTTACAGGTTGTTTTCAGTCAGCACGTGTTTAAAAAAAAGTATAAAAGTATAGAAGTTTATGTATCAGTAATACCCAATAACTTCTATTATAACATGGTCTCTGTTACAAGCACTGGGAAATAGAGGAGGAAAAAAACATCTCTGTCCATGGAGTTTACAGTGTGGACAGTGTCCTTGTTAAATTACAAGCCTTTTGCCACTGACTACAGGAAGAGCAGGTTCCACTTTCATAAACTGCAATAAATGGAGAGAAGGAATTAATTTAAAAATGGGAATTTATATTTGCAATTACATAGTATTAAATAATGCCAAAAAATCTTGTCTGAAATATTGCACTAGCAGGGTATGGATTTTTTTATCCTGAACTTTGCTAATTTCCATTAATTTATTTTTCCTTGGAAGCATTTATTTTCTGTAGCAATGATTACTCTAGCTAAGGGTTATGTGTTTATCCTTTGATATGGGCAGAGAGCCTAGGTGGATGGGAGAGATTTTGCAGCTGAAAAGAACATTCCCCTTTTTTAGTGTTTCCTGCATTTTGACAATATGTAATTCCATCTGAACAGAGGAGAACAAGCAAGCAAACTTCAAATGGAGAACCATCCTCTTAATCTGAAGACTTCTAAAGTTTAAAAGCTAAGTGGTTTTGGTACTTTGCTTCATATGCTTACATTTTATAGGCTGTGATGTGAGATGAAGTAATTGCTAAGACTGCATTTCTCTCTCAAACTCTTCTCCAAGGCAGACAGAGGATGTCAAAATCCTTTTGGTGGCACATCCTTTGGGGCTGGACTGCTGTTGCTGGGGCCTCTGGAGTCTGTGGTCTGTTGGTTGTGCACAGGGAGTGACTTTCGGAGCCTGTAAGTCATGTCTATTGGGGCCTTATCCTTCTGCCATAATGACACATGAGTCAATGTCTTTGTCTGCCAGGATTAATATAGAGAGGTTAAAGGTCCTCAGAACCAGTGGTGTTGAAAACCTGACTGTAAAGAGTTCCTTTCTTGCATGCTTCTTGCTAGTAAATAAGGCTTGTGCTGTTTCTATGGAAGGATTTTTGTTTGATTGTTTTTTAATATATCTCATGAAACAGTCACTGCAGCTCAATGTGGGGCTTAAGGCAAGCAGTGTTTTGGAACAGGAATCAAGTCAACCTGTATCTTTTCAAAGGGAGGGACCTGGAGGAACTGTGTTTCTTGTAACCCCTTCACCTCTGAATTATTTGCTGACTCACGCACACAACATCCTGTGTAACTCCTAAGGGCTGAGGAGTTAAGTATCATGTCACTTCAATATAGACACCTCACTTGCAAATCCCAGACTTTTTACCAAAGTAGGGGATCCCTACTGTCAAGACAGAGTGAAAACTGAGATCTCTCAGCACCCCAGAATAGTCTCTGAATGCCAGGCAGTGTAATCTAGGGGGAAAGGGGACGAGCACTGAGGAGGGGTTCCAAAGAGTTAGAGTCTACTCCAGCTTCTGTCCCTGACCTGCTGGATGATAGTGGGCAAGTAAGTCACTTCCTTTCTCCGTGCCTCAGTTTCTCCATTTGTTAAAAAGGTGAGAATTATGTCAATCTCCTTTATGAAGGGTTTTACAGCCAAAGTGGATGAAAACAGCCTGTAAGAGCAAGGCATTGCAGTATTTATTGCAGAAAAATGGGTAGAAAAGCTGCAGGTTTGAGGTTCTATTGCAGCATTTTCTCCACAGAGCTGTTCCTCGTGCCCTGTGTTCAGTTGCCCTGGCCATGCAAAGGTGCTGCACACACACCTAGAAGTGACAAGTAACAGTTATGTTGCAGAACTGTGTGATAAATTGTTTCCATCATGTACTTTTGACCACCTCACCTGTGCACTGAGTACTCATTTGACAATGTCTAGACAGCAAGTGCACTGATGCCATGGCCTTACCCTGCTGACCAACATTGTCTCATTGTTTTCTTAGGTTCTCCCATCTATCTGTATCCACCTGCTGTCTTTCTTATCCTTTGACTGTAAGCACTTTGGGATAGGGACTGTATTCATAAATGAATAGGAGCATTAGCAACTCATAACAATCTACAGATTGGAATTTGAAATACATCAATTGTGAGAATGACATGTAATTCATATAACATTAATTGCCTCAAACTTTTGAGTACTTTTAAGATGACCATGTGGCAAATACCAAAACTGTATTCCTTCAGTGGTGGGCCTTACTCCTAGAAACTGAAAAAATTGCAGATGGTTTGTAGAAAGCCTTAGATAAGTACCCATGAGAATGGATTGGAGCTCTTCATTTCCAGCTCTGCTTTGCCTCACAGCCACCACTGACATCAGGATCTCTGTGCTGAGAACACCCTTCCCATCGTTTTCTGCACTTTGGGTTGTTGACCTTCTCCATGGGACAAGCAATCTGGACTAAGCCCTTGGCCCATCCAAATCAGTGGTAGCTTTGCTGAGATGAATGCAAGCAGAGTTCTGACCTCTCATCTTCTGTTCCTTCATCTCTCTGCTCTGTTGTAGCCAGCAGCTTGCTCTTTACTATCTTCACCCAAGACTACCTGTAATCATGCTTAGTAACGATTTAAACCAAGTTGCACCAAAATCAAGGGGAAGATGCTTGTTAGCACTGATGATTTTGGAGCAGCCCCTAAAATAAAGGTTTTTGATTGTCCTCATGCTGTGCTAACATTAACTACTTCATTTCCACAAAGCTTGCAGGCAGATGAGCTGACAGGCAAGGGAAATCCTCGGTGCTTGCCCAGGAGGGTGTGGTGATGAAGAGAAGGGGAGTTTCTGTTTTCAGATCCATAATTCCTTCCTCCAGCACCTTTTCCTCCTGCCCCAGACACAGTCTTGGCTGCTTTGCAGTTGTTCATAGACACCATCTACATCTGTCCTGAGCCACAAGATATATTAATCAATTTGATGAGGATGTTAAAGCTTTCTCTCTGCACCTAATTATGGGCTGATTTATAGTACTGGCCTTTTATTTGATGGAGCTCTCCCCTTGGCAGTGATTTACATGGCATTGGCACCAACCTCTCCATCTTTCCCATACTCTGTCATTTTCTCTACTGCTCTTTCTTTTTTTCCTCTCATCCCTCACAGTTTCCTCCCTCCTCCCCATACCCCTCTGCTCGATGTTCCCTCATGAGAGCCTAATGACATGTTGACAGACTAGTGAAACATTGCTCCTCTTCACTGCATCTGTCTCTGGCTCGGTGGCTCCCTAGTGCTCTCTGACACGTGCAGATGGAAGATCTGGCAGGAGAGGCAGAGGCTCTGGCCATTGCCCCAGCACAAGCCCTGCAGCTCCATATATATTTCCTTCTGGAAGTAGTTGATGTAGAGATTGATGTTCCCTAGGAAACATTTCCATGCTGGCAGAGATCTAGGGACCCCCCATCCTGGTTCTCCAGACTTCACCACAATTCTCTAATGTAGTAACAAAGTAATTAAATAGCACTGATTCAGACTTTCACAGTGTGATTCACCTGAGGATCTCCCAAATTTTTGAGGAGAGGGATAAGTTTTATTTTCTTTTAGTACCAGGGAGGAAACTGAAACACAGAAGCATTAGAAGGTTGTGTTTCTGAAAGGGTCAACTGATAGAGTCATCCCACTCTAGTTATTACCTAGAGGTTCCTCTCTTGAAGCTAATGGGGAAACTGGGAGGAGAATGAAGCAATTACACCAGTTTCACTCAACTCTATGAGATTAACTCTGCCCCAGAGCAGAACCTGTCTCTAACCCTTCTTCTTTTTTTCTTTTTTCTTTTCCTATTTCTTTTTCTCCTTTTTATTCTTTATATTTTCATAGACGAGATTCTTGAAAATAAAGTCATCTCAGAATATTTGGAAACATAGCAAAAGAAAGATGTGTTTCTGCAGGTCATATATTATACTGAATCAAACATTCATGGCTACTGGTACTAATGCAACTCCAACCTCATCCTCCATTTTCTTTTGTGCCTGGAAATTGAAAAATAGCACTTTTATAGAGAAAAGCAGCTTTCGTGAGGGGGATGGTCTTGCCAGGAGGCGGAGCCGCAGAAACCGCGGGGGATTTAATCGTCCCCCAGGGAGCGCGAGCGACCAGGAGCGCGGCGGCACCCAGGTGTGGCACGGCAGTTCGAGCAGGCAGGGCGAGCAGGGAGGACGGGCAGGGAACAACCTCATGGCCCATTTAGAGAAACAGAAGTCTGAGAAGTGCCTCAGCTTCAGCTTCAACCTAGCAAAATGGTGAGCACTTGTCTAAGGACTAAAGCCAAGGGTCAGGTGGACAAAACCCAGGTGAAGGTCAATGCATCCACCCAGACAGAGCTGGTTAGTAGAGAAGCTTTGGTCCAGGTGGAGTGCAGGGAGTGTTTAGATTGCTTAAGGACCTATGCCTCTGTCGTGGTTTTCTCCAGCCAGGAACAAAGAGTCACGAGGGTGCTCGCTCACTCCTCCCACTCCCAGCAGAGTGGGGAGGGGAACCAGACAAAAAGGGGAAAAAACCCGCGTAGGTTGAAATAAGAACGGTTTAATAGAACAACAATAAGAAGAAACAAGTTCAGGGGGAAAAACAAAAAAAAAAACCAGTTTTAACAGTAAATGAGGGGATATACAAAAGGAATGGCGCGTGCCGCAGCTGCTCACCACCCGGGACCCGACACGACCGCCCCCGACCGGCAGCCCGGCCCGCGCTCCCGAAGCCCCGGCCCCGACTAGCTCCCTGCCTATATGTACTGGGCATGATGTCAATATGGTATCGAATACCTGTTGGCCAGCCCGAGTCAGCTGCCCATGTTGTGCCCCTTCCTACTTCCTCATCAAAGTAAACTCTATCCTAGCCCAAACCAGGACATTCCACCCCTTATTCTATACCATCTACATCATGCCTAGTTTCACAATATACAACATCTAAACACCGCATTTCCTCTCCCTGATAAAATATGGGCACACACAGAGAAGTATATCATTCCCTCAGTTTATAGGCCATCCCCCTAACATTCCCGTTGAGTGCATTTAGTCCATAACTTCAGGTCTTATTCGTCATAAATCTTTCACAGCAGGGCAGATGGGGTGTGTGTGTGAGATAGGTCACTGCATGCAGTATCAGGAGTTTGCAGCTGGTCTATTCGGTGTGTCTTATCTGTAAGTTGAAGGCACTGATCTTGAGGATGTCACTGGGCGCCAATTCACATTCCGCCATTCTGTATCTTGTTCGTCCACGTCCATCTTTCAGTGATCTGGGTGGTTCTTACTGTAGTGTCAGTGATATGGCATAGAGCAACTATGGTAATGGTGACATACAACAGCAAAGTTATCTAACAACTAACGTAATTCAATTCGATTCATGGAATTCACAGGCTATTCTCACTCAGAATCAAATTTTCTTGAGGTACACACTGGGTTTCCCCATCCTTGCGCATCACCCACCAAGTGTACCCAGGTCCCTGAGCAAAAACAATCCCACGGATGGGTTTGCCTTTACCCAAAGTAGGACTCATCCAGACTGCTTTCCCTAACAGATCTTTTACGTGCACTACAGGGACTTTATCCCCTTCTACAGTATGTAAAAGTTCAATTGGGCAGGGCCAGCTCTGTTCACAGATCCTCTGGAGTTGACTAGCCAGGTGGCCTTTTCTAAATTTGTACCCCAATGTTTGAATGTCCCACTTCCCATTGCTCTCAGTGTGGTCTTCAATAGTCCATTGTGTCATTCAATTTTTCCCGAGGCTGGTGCATGATAGGGGATGTGATAAATCCATTCAATGCCATTCTCTTTGGCCCAGGCATCTATGAGGTTGTTCCGGAAGTGTGTCCCATTGTCCGATTCAATTCTTTCTGGGGTGCCATGTCACCAGAGGACTTTCCTTTCAAGGCCCTGGATGGTGCTCCGAGCAGTGGCATGAGCCACAGGATACGTTTCCAACCAGCCAGTGGTCGCCTCCACCATTGTAAGCACATGGCGTTTACCTTGGCAAGTCTGTGGCAGTGTGATGTAATCAATCTGCCAGACCTCTCCGTATTTATATTTCTGCCATTGTCCTCCATACCACATGGGCTCCACCATTTGGCTTGTTTGATTGTAGCACACGTCTCACACTCATGGATAACCTGTGCAATAGTGTCCAAGGTTAAATCCACCCCTCGATCACGAGCCCATTTATAGGTGGCATCTCTGCCTTGATGACCTGAGGTGTCATGGGCCCACCGAGCTAAAAATAACTCCCCCTTGTGTTGCCGGTCCAAATTTACCTGAGCTGCTCCAATCTTTGCAGCCTTGTCCACTTGCTGGTTATGTAGATGTTCTTCTGTGGCCCTGTTCTTAGGTATATGGGCATCTAAATGGCGCACTTTCACAACTAGCTTCTCCAGCCGAGCAGCGATTTCTTGTGTGGAGAAAAAATGAGGGAACATGGACATGGATCCCAGGGTATAATGCTAGGCCTGTTGGGGCAAGGCAGCCTGGGCTCTAGTTATATGGATTTGGTGCACAATCAAGACCAGAGTCAGAGCCATGGTTAAAGTAGTTGCTGTCACGTAGACAGCAGGCCGCTTTCTGTTCCCTCAAGGTCGGACTGTTCTTGGCTAAAGGTGGTAGACAACTTCAAGGAAAAACAAGATGTGAAAAAATGAGGGAGCTTGCTTATCACAGAAACTGCAAGTAGGATGAACATGAAAATGTAACCTATCAGCTGCTGTTGCTGAGCTAGCTTGAAGCCTGCAGTGTATATAAGTTAGAGCCTGCTTTCAATAAAGTGAAGATTTCTGCTATCACTCACATTGAGTAGGACTGGATTTCTTCCCACCCAGTTGAGGATTGGACCCTAGGCTAAGAGCCGCAAAACTTCCCAACAGTCTTGCCATATTGGGGCAGCCCAGATGGGTTTGCCCCATCATTGCCAGTTGTTTTGCCTCCATTGCTGTAACTACCCCCACACAGCATTTGCTGCCATCCATGAGTCAGTGTAGAGATAAAGCCTTGGCCAGTTTTCTCGTTCAGCAATGTCTAAAGCCAACTGGATGGCTTTTACCTCTGCAAACTGGCTTGATTCACCCTCTCCTCCTGCAGCTTCTGAAACTTTGCGTAGGGGGCTCCACACAGCTGCCTTCCACCTCCGATGCTTCCCCACAAGATGACAGGACCCATCGGTGAACAGGGCATACCGCTTCTCATCTTCTGGAAGTTCCTCGTATGATGGGGCCTCTTCAGCATGAGTTGCCTCCTTTTCTGGTGATATTTCACTGTCTTCACACTCTGGCCAGTTCGTGATCAATTCCAGAATTCCAGGGCGGCTAGAATTTCCTACTCAAGCTCGTTGTGTGATCAATGCGATCCACTTACTCCATGTAGCATCAGTTGCATGATGTGTGGGGAAGGCCCTCCCTTTGAACATCCAGCCCAGCACTGGCAGTCAGGGTGCTAGGAGAAGTTGCGTTTCTGTGCTGATCACTTCTGACGCAGCTTGAACCCCTTCATATGCCGCCAGTATCTCCTTCTCGGTTGGAGTGTATCGGGCCTCGGATCCTCTGTATCCCCGACTGCAGAATTCAAGGGGTTGGCCTCGAGTCTCCCCAGGTGCTCTCTGCCAAAGACTCCAAGTAGGGCCATTCTCCCCAGCTGCGGTGTAGAGCACATTTTTAACATCTGGTCCTGTCCAGAATGGCCCAAGCACCATCGCATTAACAATCTCCTGTTTAATTTGTTCAAAACTTTGTTGCTGTTCAGGACCCCATTCAAAATCATTTTTCTTCCTTGTTACGTGGCAGAGAGGGCGCACAATCATACTGTAATTTGGAATATGCATCCTCCAAAAACCCACAACACCTAGGAAAGCTTGTGTTTCCTTTTTGCTAGTTGGGGGAGACATGGCTGCAATTTTGTTGATCACATCTATTGGGATATGGCGACGTCCATCCTGCCATTTTATTCCTAAAAACTGGATCTCCTGCACAGGCCCTCTGACCTTACTTCGTTTAATGGAAAAACAAGCCTTCAGAAGAATTTGAATTATCTTCTTCCCTTTCTCAAGAACTTCCTCTGCTGAGTTGCCCCACACAACAATGTCATCAATGTATTGCAGGTGTTCTGGGGCCTCGCCCTTCTCCAGCATGGCCTGGATCAGTCCATGGCAAATGGTGGGGCTGTGTTTCCACCCCTGGGGAAGTTGATTCCAGGTATACTGAACCCCTCTCCAAGTGAAAGCGAACTGGGACCTGCACTCTACTGCCAAAGGAATTGAGAAGAATGCATTGGCAATATCAATGGTGGCATACCATTTGGCTGCTTTGGACTCCAGTTCATATTGGAGTTCCAGCATGTCTGGCACAGCTGCGCTCAGCAGCAGCGTGACTTCATTCAGGCCACGATAGTCCACTGTCAGTTGCCACTCTCCACTAGACTTTCACACTGGCCATATGGGACTGTTAAAGGGTGAGTGAGTTTTGCTGATCACCCCTTGGCTCTCCAGTTGGCGAATCAACTTATGAATGGGAATCACTGAATCTCTGCTGGTGCGATATTGCCGCCGGTGCACTGCTGTGGTCACAGTTGGCACCTGTTGTTCTTTGACCATCAGCAACCCCACAACAGAAGGGTCCTCTGAGAGGCCGGGCATGCTGGACAGTTGTTCAATTTCCTCTGTCTCCATTGCAGTCACACCAAAGGCCCACCGGTACCCTTTTGGGTCCTTAAAATACCCTCTCTTAAGGTAGTCTATGCCCAGGATACACGGGGCTTCTGGGCCTGTTACAATGGGGTCTTTGTGCCACTCATCCCCAGTTAAACTCACTTCAGCTTCTAACAAGGTTAGTTGTTGAGATCGCCCTGTCACTCCAGAAATACAAACAGATTCTGTCCCTTTACAACTTGATGGCATCAGAGTGCACTGTGCTCCAGTATCCACTAAAGCCTTGTACTCTTGTGGGTTTGATGTGCCAGACCATCAGATCCACACTGTCCAATAAACTCGGTTGTCCCTCTCCTCCGCCTGGCTGGAGGCAGGGCCTCTCTAGTACTGGCCATGGCAGTCATTGGATACTTTTTGTGGAAAAGAGCTAGAAGTCCCCTCTAGGGGACTAGAATAGAGCTCAACCCTTCTATTCTGTCTAGGGAGTTGCTCACTCGAAACTGGAGTAGCATCTTTACAGGAGAAATTGCTTCTTGTAGCGGTTTTTCTCTGTAACTGCCGTGCCCATGCCCTTAAGGCCAAAGTAGGTTGCCCATGCCACTTGTTCATGTTCTCTCCCTGGTCCTGCAGGTAAGACCACAAAGCACCTCGTGATGTCTGCCCTCTATATTCCCTCTCTTGAACAGAGGGACATCTACTAATAGCTGAAGTATGGCCTCGGGCAGGTGGAGAGCGGGACATATCTTCTTTGAATTGGTGGAACTCTTTTGACATTTTATCTACAGCTGAAACAACAGCCTGTAGGGAGGAAGACAGACTTTCTTCATATTGCCGAAGTTGAACACCCATTTCCCCCACTGTTTTCCCCTCGCCTTCTTTCCAGGAGATGACTGCCAATGAATTAGCATAAGATGATGGTGCACTTTGCAGAAATCTTCGCCACATAGATTGTGTGCACTGGACCTCATCTGGATCTGTTGGTAACTGCCCATTATAAATCATTTCCCGCATAGCTAACTCCCTCAGGTACTGGATACCTTTGTCCATTGTGGTCCACTTGCCTGGGTGGCATATGATGTCTTCTTTGAAGGGGTATCTTTCCTTCACACCAGACAAAAGTCTTCTCCAGAGGCTGAGGACTTCTGTCTTTCTTCCAATTGCCTTGTCAATGCCGCCATCCCGGGACAGAGAGCCCAGCTGTCTGGCTTCCCTGCCCTCCAAGTCCAAGCTGTGGGCCCCATTCTCCCAGCATCGGAGCAGGCAGGTGACAAGGTGCTCGCTTGGGTGGCGGCTGTAATCTTTTCGCACTTCTCACAGTTCGCTCAGGGACAAGGATCGGGTGATTATCTCTGGCTCTGGCTCTTCCTCCTGCTCCCGTGATGACACTGGTTCATCCTCATCCCTCACAAGGCAAACTGATTTTTTTATGTGTTTCTTTTTCTGGACAGGAGCAACTGACACTGGCACAGGTTGATCCTCTGATTCAGGATCAGTGTCTGCTGTTGGAGTTAGGGCAGCAACAGCATCAGTTGCCTCAGTTTGAATAGCCACAGTTGTTGCTAGGGTGACATTCCTAATCTGTACAAGTAAAAAACTCTTCCAATACCTGTTCATATTCTTCTGTATGTCAGTCCCTCCATAGCTGCCCAGACTGTTTCATAACAGTCTGAAAAACAAATTTTGCAACTCTACCCAAGAAAAACACCCTACCTAGAGGACAGAGCAATAAAACCACAATGGCTGGGACATCCCAAGTGCATTCTGAATTGTCAAAAGCTGTTGCAGTTAACTTGAATGAGTAAGGGAGGATGGAAAAAATGGAAAAATTACGTCCCTCCATTTTTCCCATGAACTGAGTGTCATTACTGTCACTACATTCTGCAAATAAATGTCCAAGTTACAGAAATGCCAACCAAGTCATGTACAAGTATTGGCCTAGCTCCATACCATACAGTGATATAACCATACCATAAGCCAATAACAACCAGTATATCAGAACAAGTGCTTTCGTCCCTTTTCCAAAGGCCATAAACACTATCACAGAGAATACATAGTGCATATGAGAAATTATTGGCCAACATCATTTAAGTGTCGAGGAGTGGTTAAGGGAGAATGGACATGGATCCCAGGGTATAATGTTAGGCCTGATGGGGCAAGGCAATCTGAGTTCTAGTTATATGAATTTAATGCACAATCAAGACCAGAGTCAGAGCCATGGTTAAAGCAGTTGCTGTCACGTAGACAGCACAGACAGCAGGCCGCTTTCTGCTCCTTCAAGGTCGGGCTGTTTTCAGCTAACAGCTAACAGCTCAAGGTGGAAAACAACTTTGGAGAGAAACAAGATGGGAAAATGTGAGGGAGCTTGCTTATCGCAGAAACCGCAAGTAGGATGAACATAAGAATGTAATCTATTAGCTGCTGTTGCTGAGCTAGCTTTGAAGCTGCTGGATATAAGTTAGAGCCTGCTCTCAATAAAGAAGAAGATTTCTGCTATCACTCACATTGAGTAGGACTGATTTCTTCCCACCCAGCTGAGAATCGGACCCTGGGTTGATCGCCGCATGAAGTAGGCTTCGAGCCTGGGTTTTTCAGGCTTCGTGCCTGGGTTTCAGGCTTCGTGCCTGGGTTTCAGGCTTTGTGCCTGGGTTTTTCAGGCTTCGTGCCTGGGTTTCAGGCTTCGAGTCTGGGTTTCAGGCTTCGAGCCTGGGTTTTTCAGGCCAAGAGCCGAAAACTTCGCGGCATTTAAGCATATAAATCAACATTGTGACCAGCAGCTTTTTTTAACTGATATCAGAAATGTACACAAGAAAATTGTTTCAGCCCACTGTGTCTTATTTCAACCCTGCGTGCCCCACGTTGGACGCCAAATAATGTCATGGTTTTGTCCATCCGGGAACAAAGAGCCAAGAGGGTGCTCGCTCACTCCTCCCCCTCTGGAGGGGAACCAGACAAAAAGGGGAAAAACCCGCGTAGGTTGAAATAAGAACGGTTTAATAGAACAACAATAAGAAGAAACAAGTTCAGGAAGAAGAAACAGTTTTAACAGTAAATGAGGGGATATACAAAAGGAATGGCGCGTGCCGCAGCTGCTCACCCCCAGGGACCCAACATGACCGCTCCCGACCGGCAGCCCAGTCCGCACTCCCGAAGCCCCGCCCCCGACTAGCTCCCTGCCTATATGTACTGGGCATGATGTCAGTACGGTATCGAATACCTGTTGGCCAACCCAGGTCAGCTGCCCATATTGTGCCCCTTCCTACTTCCTCATCAAAGTTAACTCTATTCTAGCCCAAACCAGGACAGCCTCTGAGGCAAAAATGTGTCATAAGTGCCCTCAAGTTCAGGAACTGCAGCGCCTGGTGAAAGAGCTGCAGGAAATTGTGAGTAGGCTCTGTAGTATTAGAGGGGAAGAAGTGGAGATAGATGGAGGCTTCCACAATCAGGTACAAGCCTCCAGTGAATCCAATAAGTCATGGATCCTGGTTACAAATAAAAGATAGACAAAGGCTCATCTTCAAAGCCCTCCTTCCAGAGTGCCCACTACAAATAAGTCTGAGGCGCTGGTGAAAAGGGACTTCAACAAGCAAGCTCCAAAATGGGAAAACCCACTAAACAACCCATCAGCTGCTCCACCTGCAGTAGATAATGGACATTGTAGGAAGAGGCGACAGGTGCTTGTTGTGGGTGACTCACTGCTAAGGGGCACTGAGAGACCCATCTGTGGAGCAGGTAGGGAGTCAAGAGAGGTGTGCTGCCTGCCTGGAGTCAAGATCAGGGATGTGACCGAGAGTGCCACGGCTCATCAGGGATGCAGGCTACTACCCCTTACTTGTGTTCCATGTAGGTATGAATGATGTCATGAGGCATGACATCTCCAGGATCCAGATGGATTTTAAATTTTAATTTTGTGTCCTTTGTGAGGACACAAAGCAGGACCGTGACCCTGGATTTCAGGTGAGCCTACTTTGGCCTCTTCAAAGATCTACTTGGACGGATCTCATGGGATATGATTCTAAAAGACAGAAGTGCCAATGAGAGCTGGTCAGTCTTCAAGCACCACTTCCTCCAAGCCCAGGATCAGTGTGTCCCAACACACAAGAAAGGAGGAAAAAGGAGGTAGAAAGCCTCCATGGATGAGCAAGGATCTGCTGGGACAACTCAGGCAGAAAGCAGCCATCTATGAGAGGTGGAAACAGGGGCTGGCTTCTTGGGAAGACTATAGGAACATTGCCAGAGCATGCAGGGTGCAACTAGGAAGGCTAGAGCCCTTCTAGAATTAAATTTAGCCAGGGATGTTAAGGACAGTAATGAGACATTTTTCAAGTACATCAGTAGCAGAAGGATGGCGAGGGGGAATGTGGGCCCGCTGCTAAACACTGAGGGTGCCCTGGTGTCTGAGGATGCAGAGAAGGCCGAAGTACTGAATGCCTTCTTTGCTTCAGTCTTTACGGCCAAGGCCAGCTCTCGGGAAGCCCAGTCCAGCAAGGATAACAGGATGGCCAGGACAGCAGAGGACTTGCCCTGGGTGAAAGAGGAAGATGTTAAAGACTTCTTGGCCAAGCTTGAGGCTCATAAGTCAATGGGTCCTGATGGGATGCATCCTAGAGTGCTGAGAGAGCTGGCTGATGTGATTGCTAAGCCTCTCTCCATCATTTTTGAACAATCATGGAAGACAGGTGAGGTGCCTGAGGACTGGAGAAAGGCCAATGTCACTCCAGTCTTTGAAAAGGGCAGGAAGGACGACCCAGGAAACTAAAGGTCGTCAGCCTCACCTCCATCCCTGGAAAGGTGATGGAACAACCCATCCTGAATTTTATCACTGAACATATGAAGAATAAGATGGTTATCGGGGGAGTCAACATGAATTCACCAAGGGGAAATCCTGTTTGACCAACCTGATATCCTTCTATGAGTGCATAACTAGATGACTAGATGAGAGGAGAGCAGCGGATGTCACCTACCTTGACTTCAGCAAGGCTTTTGACACTGTCTCCCATAACATCCTCATCAGAAAGCTCAAGCAGTGTGGCTTGGATGAGTGGAGGGTGAGGTGGATCGAGAGTTGGCTGAATGACAGAGCCCAGAGGGTGATGATCAATGGCACAGAATCGAGTTGGAGGCCTGTGGCCAGTGGTGTTCCACAGGGATCGATTCTGGGACCAGTTTTGTTCAACATCTTCATCAACGACCTGGATGAGTGGACAGAGTGTACCCTCAGCAAGTTCACTGATGGCACCAAAGTGGGAGGACTGGCTGATTCACCAGAGACTGTGCTGCTATTCAGTGGGATCTCGACTGGCTTGAGAGTTGGTCAGAGAGGAACCTCATGAGGTTCAACAAGGACAAGTGCAGAGTCCTGCATCTGGGAAGGAACAACCTCATGCACCAGTACAGGCTGGGGGTCGAATTGCTGAAGAGCAGCTCTGCAGAGAGAGACCTGGGAGTCCTGATTGATAATAAGCTAAATATGAGCCAGCAATGTGCCCTCGTGGCCAAGAAGGCCAATGGCATCCTGGGATGCATCAAGAAGAGTATGGCCAGCAGGTTGAGGGAGGTTCTTCCCCCTCTCTACTCTGCCCTGGGGAGGCCTCATCTGGAGTCCTGTGTCCAGTTCTGGGCTCCTCAGCTCAAGAGGGACAGGGAACTGCTGGAGAGAGTCCAGTGCAGGGCCACCAGAATGATCAGGGGACTGGAACATCTTTCATATGAGGAAAGGCTGCAGGAACTGGGGCTGTTTAGTCTGGAGAAGAGGAGATTGAGAGGAGATCTTATTAACATTTATAAATATCTAAAGGGTGGATGTCAGGAGATTGGGACATCCCTTTTTTCTATAGTAGATAGCAACAGGACAATGGTTAATGGGATGAAGCTGGAACACAAAAAGTTCCACTTAAACATAAGAAAAAACTATTTCACCATGAGGATGAGGGAGCAGTGGAACAGGCTGCCCAGAGGGGTTGTGGAGTCTCCTTCCTTGGAGGTCTTCAAGACCCGCCTGGACATGTTCCTATGTGACCTGATCTAGGTGAACCTGCTTCTGCAGGGGGGGTTGGACTAGATGATCTCTAAAGGTCCCTTCCAACCCCTACTGTTCTATGATTCTATGAAATATTGTGTGAGCAAAGATAACAGGCTGAGGGTCGAGGAGGTTCAAACAAGCTTTTTTTGTTTGATACCTCTGACTTTCCTAACTTTGTCTGCTTTTAGTTAAGAAGTCTAATATTTGGGGAAATTACAACAGTGTACCTGAGCTAAGGAGATATGCTTCAAATCTCCAGAAAACAGTGAGGTATTAGGTGGCATTTACTGACCCTGAATCCATCCTCTGGTTTACATGTGCATTCACTTCTCTTTGAGTTGTACATCCCCGTTCCCTATATGCAGCTGCCACTTTGCACAGCAGGTGGTTGGTTCTCTAGCTGCCAGATGTGCCCATGAGACAAGATGTTTTATGTGTTCAAAATCAGCTGCCCATCCCCAATGTAGAGATGAATTCAGTGGTGTGTGCTGAAATAATCACAGCAGTATAGAAGGTAAAAATCTTCTATTATTGCATTACTAATACTGTAATGACAATAGAAATTCTAGTCATTCCCTTCTTGCAAGAAAAGTTTCTCCCAGGAAATTATAGGTAAAGAAGTTTTTGCTTTACCATGATAAAACTGAAGCCTGTTTTCACTTTCTGGGACTAAGTCATCAAAATTAAACTCATAACCAGACTAATGACTTTAAAAATCTGAGCTTTGGAGTCACACCAAGGATAAATTTGGCCAGTTGAAACATATATTTAAAGAAGTTAAGGTTCAAATATGGCTATTAGGAAATATTCATATGTATATCCACTACATATGAACATGTATATTGATTCATATGTATATCCACTACATATGAACATGTATATTGCCCACTATAAATAAATATGAGGCACTGGCGACAAGAGACTTCAACGAGCAAGCTCAAAAAGGGGAAAACCCATCAAACAACCTACCATCAGCCACTCCACCTGCAACAGGTAATGGACACTGTAGAAAGAAGTGACGGAGGCTTGTTGTGGGTTACTCATTGCTAAGGGGCACTGAGAAATCCATTTGTGGAGCAGATAGGGAGTCACGAGAGGTGTGCTGCCTGCCAGGAACCAAGGTCAGCGATGTGGCCGAGAGAGTGTCACGGCTTGTCAGGGATGCAGACTACTACCCCTTACTTGTGTTCCATGTAGGTATGAATGATGTCATGAGGCATGACATCTCCAGGATCCAGATGGATTTTAAAACCTTGGGGGAGCAAGTAAAAAGTAGGGGGCTCAGGTTATTTTCTCCTCCGTCCTGTTCACTAGAGATAAAGGGGGAGTCTGCAATGGAAAAATCAGCCAAGTGAACTCCTGGCTGAGAGGCTGGTGCCAGTGGGAAGGTTTTGGATTCTACGACAACGGATTCTTCCTTGGGGACTACAGCTTGATAGGACAGGGTGGGATTCATCTCTCCCATAAGGGCACTGCAATATTTGGGAATAGGCTAGCAAAATTAATAAAGAGGGCTTTAAACTAGGGGATTTGAGGAGTGAGGGGAGAAGAAAAATAGAACAAGCTGTCCTCTCTATCTGGGAAACGGCAAGACAGGGAATACGATAAGTGCCCCTCATCCGCACATTGTGCTGAGATGCAGAAGGCTGATCATCCCGAGAAAGAGCCAAACCAGGGAGGATCCTCCTGCATCCATCCAGGGAAACCCACATCTTTCAGTAAGCCCCTGAGATGCCTCTACACCAATACACTCAGCCTGGGGAATAAGCAGAAGGAGCTGGAGATTTTGGTGCAGATGCAGGGCTACGACCTTGTAGTGGGTCTGCGATGGTAGTGATTTTTCTTGCAGTGCTGTACTTACTGTTGGTATCAATATTATGACTACTGCTTGCACAGCATCAGGACTGTCCCTCCAGCATTCCTTCCCCCACCTTCACCAATAGCTGTGGGTGAGCACAATCTTGGGAGGGACCACAGCCAGAACAGCTGACCCAGGCTGACCAAGGAGATATTCCATACCATATGACGTCAGCTCAGTAATATAAACTGGGGGAGAGGAGCAGGAAGGGGAGGCAAGATTCATTTCTGGCCTTCCAAAAGCAACTGCTACGTGTACCGCAGCCCTGCTTCTTGGGGGGTGGTCGGACATCGCTGCTGATGGGAAGTAGAGAGTAACGGCTTTATCTGCTTTTTTTTGCTTCGCTTCCCACGTGCGCACGGCTTTGCCGTTTCTTTATTAAACTGTTTATTTCTTTATTAAACTGAGTCCAGTGCAGGGCCACCAAGATGATCAGGGGACTGGAACATCTTTCATATGAGGAAAGGCTGCAGGAACTGGGGCTGTTTAGTCTAGAAACGAGAAAACTGAGGGGAGATCTTATTAACATTTACAAATCTCTAAATGGTGGGTGTCAGGAAGTTGGGGCATCCCTTTTTTCTATTGGATCTAGAAACAGGACAAGGGGTAATGGGATGAAGCTGGAGCACAAAAAGTTCCATTTAAATATAAGAAAAAACTATTTCACTGTGAGGGTGATGGAGCAGTGGAACAGACTGCCCAGAGAGGATGTGGAGTCTCCTTCCTTGGAGGTTTTCAAGACCCGCCTGGACATGTTCCTATGTGACCTGATCTAGATTGACCTGCTTCTGCAGAGGGGTTGGACTAGATGATCTCTAAAGGTCCCTTCCAACCCCTACCATTGTATGATTCTATGATACCACATTCATGTGTCACTGCAGTTCATGAATCCATGTCCATCTTGTCAAGATCAAGATATTGGCTCACCAAAATGCCCTTTGCAGGCAGATGTGCATATGTGCAAAACTACACAGACACTTTAGCCTGCAGATTGCACATGTTTCACTGTGCTCCATAAAATGAATATTAATGGTGCTGAAGCTGGAGTCCTGTCCAGAGAAGCAGATGCTTTTCGATGGTGAAACTGGCTGCGCCGAACAGATGAAAAGACATCTCTGCTGCTGAGTGTATTCCATCAGACCAGGAGCAGCTGCTCTAAAGCTTCTGAAAGCAAAAATCTTCATGAATATATATTAGGAGGGGGAAAATGAGACTTCTACAGAACAAAAGGAAGCAGAGAAAGTTACTGAGAGATGCTGAGTTCTTTCATCTCAGTAAAATATGCAATTAACACAACTCAGAAAGGCCTTGAATTTGTTCACGGTGACTATAGGATCAGAGATAAGGTTTCTTTTGATGAACAAGAAAGACCATGAACTGCTATTCCTCTGCCTGTCAACACAGGAGTGCTTGGCATAAGTGAATTCACAAAATTACTGAGTCAGCCTCCTGGAAATGCTCAGCAATCTTTTGATCTAAAGGGAAGCTTCTGGGGTTTCAGGTTCAGAAATGCTTGGCATTCCCTTGGAAAAAAAAAAAAAAAAAGGTGCCCATTTTTGAGGATGGCTATACCTTGGAGCAGTGTTACATTCCCCAGTGTGCCATTGCTCCCAGGCACCAAAGCAAAGCTGCAGGACCTGATTTCTAGCAGCCCAGTTTACATGGTGCAGATGTAAAATGCTATTGGGTCTGCATGCTACAGAAAGGACAGTGGCAGTCTGAGGTGTAACACAAAGGAGGACTTACAGCATTCTCCATCTTTGCAAGGTGATGAGGTGAGGCAGAAGTGTCTCCATCTCTTCTGGGAAATGAAGGATAGGCTTGAGAGCAGATGTGACTCACATGCTTTCTGTCCACATAGACATTTGTTAGGCTAACTTTCAACCAGGCTCAGAGATCTGCAGTGTACTTGGAAACAGCTGACCTTAGACTAGATACTGATGGGCAGGGCTATGGGACACTGAGCTTCATCTGAGATATCCAATCCCTTTGCACTGCATGAAAGAGAACTTGGATATATGCTAAGCTGAGGCTTTCCCCCTTCCCATGACCTTTAGAGTCCTGGTTCAAGCAGCCTCCCAGTGTGACCTTGAGGACTTACCCTACAGCTAGGAGGCACAGCCAACTCAGAAAAATGCTCTGTGCTGGACTGGCAGTACAATAGGCCCAGTGGAACATGGAATCCATTACTCAGTTATTAATTCTTATGTTCACACTGGTACAAATCCTTCATTTCCACCAGTTCTGCTTGTTAGCTTCAACAGGCAAGAAACAGGCCACCATAAATGCACGAGAAGGCTGGCATACCAAGGTGGCTAGGCTGAATTTGATCCCATTTGTTTCAGGAGCCAGAAGTAGAGGCCTAGAGGAGTATGTAAAACCTTCCAGTACGCAGATGTTTCTGCTACACCCTGGTCTTCACACCCTGCATGTACACACATTCATTGGAGTCTGTTGCCTCCAGACTGGCAGAAATTGTTTTCAAATGTATCTCTTTTCCTGTCCCCCTCCCATATCTCATATTGCTAACCAAGACATGCCGTGACACTGTCTCATCACCGTACGACTTGTTATGATGACTGTGAGGAGTAGTCATCTTCCTTCCTCTTTTCTCATTTGATCCACTTTTGAACCACTTCTTGATGACAACCTGGAAATCTGTTTCTCTGCCTTGCAATGTGCTCACTCCTTGGAGCTATCAATTTATTACAGAGTTTTTAAAAATAGGGATAACTACAGATGGCTTGCAGATGGAGGAAAAAACAGACACAAATTTCTGCTGGCTGCAATTTCAATTGAGTCCAGGATAATTCCCTCCTTCTGTTTGTTCTGGGTGAAGAGATGCATTCTTTCTCTTCCTGTAAGCAGTAATAGGAAGGCTGAATTGGTGCAAAAACAGTAACAGACAGAAGCAATCAAAAAAAGTCCAGAATGACTTTGCAGAACAGAAATAACTCTTTTGCCTTTCTTTTAGTATTTTCTTTTTTTCTTTCCTTTCCATTCCTTCCTTTTGCATTTTCACACCCACAATAAGCAGGTGCAATTCAGTACTTACAGAGCTCTATGTATTCTTAAGCAAGTTGTGCAATAAATTCCTCTCAGAAGAGCGACAACTTCAATTTATCCTGTCTCCATTAAATACCTCCCATTCCTCATTCTCATGTCTGTCTCTCTTCTTCCCTTCCCTTTATTTTTCCATCAGATATGCAATTGTGGCTTCTGGTCAAAAATAATCTGATATACAAAAATAATCTGATATAGGATGCCGTGTTTAAAAAACAACAATTAACAAGTTCCAAAACATTGGTATCTTCCACTAGACAAGGATCCAGATTTCATGCATGTGGAATCCCTAACATTATCTCCTGTGCTTTCTTAGTGAGTCTGGTGCATCTGGACTCACTCACTTATCTGTTAGATATAAGGAGTTATCTGATTTATAAATTCTGGAGAAGGTACAAGGAAGAGCTATAAATTTATCAAAGGTATGGAGGGTCTTAGCAATGCTGATAGACCAATGTGTTTAATCTCATGCAGTTTGGAGAAACTGAGATTACAGAAAAGATATGGAGGGAGAAAAGACTGCTCTTGCTCTCTCTGAAAGCAGATCTGAGACACATGGATAAGAATGTTGTTCAAACTGAACAGGAAGAGAGAAATATGCAGCTGGTTTAAGAGGTACAAGTGATGCTCACAAATATTTTTACCCAGGATGTAGGTTTGTTAATGGAAGATAACTCGAGTTATCCAGTGTGTCAGAGAGAATTCCAGTTCTGTTTGTATTATACAGGCAGTAGCAGTACCATAACCATGACAGTCTAGTGATTTTAGATTTTTTTATACATAATCCAATGCTATGAAACTGTGGCTGATCCCCTCCACAAGTGAGAGCAACTTTTCTGCCTTAAAAAAAGATTTAATTTAACAGTGTATTTAGTTTCCTTGAAGGAAAATCTGACAGTCTAGACTCTTCTGTCAGTGCTACAAGAGTTACTGGTTGACAGTGACCCTAATACAAGAGACAAGAGGAAACCTTGCTTCCAGCACTGGCTCCTGAAAGCTGGTCATGCCTCTAAGTGTCCTTGTGGTTGTGGCTAAGCCCCTGAGATAGTTTCTCCTTATCCAGGAAGAAAACACAATATCTGTGACCTTTTCTGTTCTTGGCCTCTCTGCTATGAATATCTCCAATGTTGGGTTTTGCCCACATGTGTTGGGGACTACTCCTGACAGGGAAGGATTAGGGATATTGGCACAGAGGTGATTCAGACAATTGAGAATTGGAAGCAGCCTAGTTTTAATTTGGATTAGACTGCTCTTGATAAGGTGAGTTCATGAGCAGCTTCTTATGCCTCGCCCTTCTTGCATTTCTGGGGACTTGTTCTGATGATGTAACATTTTTTCTGATCTATAGTTTCTGGCTTCACTCCTCTCAAGCACAGTCAGCTGCATTCATCTGGTCTTCAAGTTCTCTGTCACCTTAGCTATCCAAATTTAAAGAGTTTGCGATTCTATTCAGGGAGAGGTGTCTTCTTACAAAATTATCTAATTTTGTATTTTCAAGTGCTTTTACTATTTGTCATATTAATGCTTTAGCAGCGATCTCTGTTGACAGTGCAGCCTAGTGGATAAAGCACTAGGCTGGGACTCAGCACATCTGAATTTTATTCCCAGGTGTCATGGTTTGGCCCAGCTAGCACAGCAGCACCACGACAGTCTCTCGCTTGGTGCCCCCATTCACCCCCACCCTTGTTAGGATGGCGGAGGCCCCAGCCAAATGGGAGGAAAAAAAAAGATAAGCAAGGTTGTTGTGGATTGAGACAAGAGCAGGGAGGGCTCACTGCCAATTATGGTTCTGGGCAAAACAGACTCTAGTACTCGACTTAGAGAGGAAAGTAGGAAAGTTTATTCTACAAGAAACAGAACAGAATAAAAGCAAAAAAAAAAAAAAAGGGAGTAGGAGGATGAGAAAATGACAACCAGCATTTTAAGATCTCCCTCCCCCATCCCTCCTTTCTTCCCGGGCCCAGCTCACTGCTCCCGATATCTCTACCTCCTCCCCCCTCAACAGCTCAGAGGGGCAGGGAGTGGGGAATGTGGTCAGTCTCTCACAGATGGGCTCTGCTGCTTCTGCCTTCTCAGATGAGGACGACTCCTGGCATTCTCCCCCTGCTCCAACACGGGGTTCCTCCCCCGGAACACAGTCCTTAATGAACTTCTCTGATGTGGGTTGTTCCCAGCAGCTGCGGCTTCTGCCGATACAGGGTCCCTCACACGGGACACAGTCCTTGGTGAATATCTCTGGCTTGGATTCTTCACTGCGGTTGCAGTTTCTGCATTTGCAGGGTCCCTCTCTCAGGACACGGCCTCCTCCGGCCATAGTCACTGTCCCTGGCTCGGGGCCTTTAATGAAGTGAATCGCTGCCCCTGGTCCGGGGTCAGCTTTAGCAAAATAAGTCTCTGCCCCTGATGTGGGCTCATTATCAAAATGAGTCTCTACCGCTGATGTGGGGTCTTTAAAGAAATGAAAATAAATCTCAGCTTCACCAGTTCTCTCCATAGAATGCAGGGGAGTCTCTGCTCCAGCACACCTCCTCCTCTCTTTCATCACTGACCTTGGAGTCCGCATGGTTGTTTCTCTCACCGTTCCTACTCCTTGCACCACCACCAGCCAGAAGAAGGAAGAAGGGGCAGAAGAAAGAAAGAAGATGGAGGAAGAAGCCTCCCCTTCCGGCTTCTTCTCAAAAAAGTGATCATGGAGGTGGCTAATTGGCTCAGCCCCAGAAGTGGGTCTGGCTCTGAGCTGGGGAGAGTTGCGAGCAACTTCTTACAGGTGCCATCTTTACAGCCCCTTCCCCCTTACCAGAAAAGGCTATCATGTCAAACCATGACACCAGGTCATCTTGCTGGACAGTTACGATTAACTAACTTTGCCTGACCTTACAGTCCAAATTACAAAATCGTAAAAAACGCTGATATCATTTCTGAAATCTACCAGAGAAAACTGGTACTGGCCTTTAGCTTATCTTCTGATTGTGTTTTATCTACATATAATGTGGTATTTGCTGATGAAATAGCTAAGTAAACATTATTTACCACCAGTGTCACATGAGAAAAGGCTTTCCAATGTAAGTGGTGTGGCAGGAAGTATAAGTAAAATGATAGTAGATAAGGTAGAGGGATGAGTGTGGACACAGTAAAGGTTTGGTTTCACACTATTTTAATGAGATATTTCTATCCTGACACACCTTAAGCTGGTACGGCTGGGGCAATTATTTTCAATAGCTGAGAAGAAAGTCCAGTTCTTACAGTGAACTCTTGCTACAACAAGAGCAAGAGGAAAATCAGGTCCCAGAAGGAATTCTACTCTCTCTGTCTCCATAGATTGATGCTGAGGCCCATACAGCCAGAGCTTTTCTGCCACGTAATCATCAGGTGCCATGATGCTTCCATATCCTTTTCATTCCTGGGCAGTAGGTAGAGCCCCTTCTGGCGTGGATTTTTACTCTGAATAGACTTCCGTACAACAGAAAACTAAAACAAACTCCAAAGACGACTTATCCTTTCTGAGCTGAAACAGGAGGATATCCCTTAGGCTAGTAAATGCAGCAAAACCCAGGAAAAATGCAGCATCAGTCAACATTAAAAACAAAGTCATGGAGAGCACATTTGCTGTTTGAGTAGGGTCTAACGTTAGTGACAGGACAAGTTTTCTTAGCCAGCATGCTGTGGATCTGCAATTCCTCAGCAAACTGAGATGGCTCCGTTGCTTTTGATTTGGTTTCCCTGTTGCTTTTGATCTAATTTCCCTTTCAGAAGGCGAAGGAGAGAAGGGCTGGGTCAGCTGGATCCGGGAGGGGCTGGAAGCCTTAATCCGCAAGGGTGCATCTGTGGGCTGGATGTCTGAAGGGTGCTGTTTTCAGATGCCAGCTATTAGGCTTTGGGGTTGTTTCTATTGTAACTATAATTAGGAAGGGGAGCTCTTTGTTTATTTAGCCTGAGAGCTTTAAGATAAATAACAGTTCCGAAGATGCTTTTCAGCACTTCATAAACCAACTGCCAGCTGGCCAATTTCACCTCTGAAAGGTCTCCTGCTTCTTTTCTTTTCTTTTGTTTTTTTTTTTCTCCCAACTTTGGAAAGATGGTATATCCAAAAGGAAAAAATCTTCCAGAGAAATAACTGTGATGAGGAATATGTGCATTTGTGAAGGGGGGAGGGGAAATTACTTCACCCTTGAAAGACTTGAGGTATTCAAAATCCTAGCCCATTACTGAACTTAAAGCCATTAGAAGGCATCTCCACTGAGAATTTGCAAAGGGCAGAGACATCCAGCAGCCTGACCAACACATCCTCAGCTGCCATTGATAGACATTTTTCTGATTTCTTCTTTTCAATGTCTCACTCAACACATCCAGATATTTACTGGTGTTCTTTTTTGTTAACTGAGTTGCTTTGATTCCTGCACAGTTCATGGGATTGTTTGTGCCAAGGACCCAGATCCCCTTTCTCCAGAGTGAGGCAGGATTCCTGCTGAGAGGCTGTTAACTGCCATGCAGTCTCTGCAGGCAGAAGTGAACAGCATGTGAACTCAAACACTGTGTACGCTTAGAAAGACTCTGGACTGTTCTCCAACCTCTTGCCAAGCCTGGAATCACATTTTGTTTGTGTATGAGGATGGGGTACACTGCAAAACGTGACCAAGGCCTTTGGATTCTCAGAAAAGTAATGACAAGATCTGTGGTCGTTGAATTTTAGGATCCCAGCAACAGAGAAGAGGCAATTTTGCCTGCAATAGTCACAAAATCCAGCCTGAATAGAGTACTGCTTTAGATACCTCCTTCCAAGAGTTCCTTCTCATGGTCACTATGACTCCACATAATGATGACACATGGAAGTAAATACCAAAAGTAATGCAGCAGTCAAGCCTTGCCAAGCTGTCCAGTTAAACCAGGGTCTCTAGGATGGCCTAGGGAGTTGGGATGGGTGAGCATATATGGGCAGATGAACTACAACAAAGGAATGGCACTCTGCTGTCAGCACCATTACCAGTATAACTTTGCCCCTCAATCTCTAAACACTCCCTGGGGCAAAATGTCAAAGAACTGAAGATAAGGGCCTAGATTCATCTCACAAACATTTGACGGAGGCAAGAAAAGGGAATGAGCAACCTGCCTGTCAAAGATCCTGTTAAAATAGGTCTTAGATTTCTTTCTAGATAGGTGGTAAACCTACTATGGCTGTGAGGCATGTTCCTCTTTTTTCAAGTGTGTTTTTCTGGGCATCTAAACTTAGCTATGAATGGAGCAGCCAGGAGCTCTGGCTACTGAGCAACATAAAAGCAGCAGAGACAAAAGGAAGAAACAGAATTAGCAGGAAATCATGTAAAGAGGAGACAAGGGGCTAACAAAGGTACCTATAGCTTTCAGACAGATCTTTAGAGGCTATAAAACTGCATGAATCTCAGGTGTGTGTCACAACATTGCTGAGAAAAACTGCACTTAAATTAGCTGGATTCTGAGCTTGTGTAAATTGGCCCAGCTCCCCCAACTTCTTGTAAACCAGAGAGACTAATGGGGAAAAGTTTCTTTTCAAATAAGAAATGGGAAGAATGAGATGTTTAACAAAGTGGCCTAGAAACCTCCAAGCACTGGACAATCTCCACCTGATTGCATTAAAACAGCCTCTGCATTTTACAAAATCCACTCATGCTTTAATCTGTCCTCCATTTCACATTTCCTTGTGATGTTGTCCAAAGAAATGCACTCATTGGCAATAAGCTTAACAGTCACCACAAAGCTTAACAGGACCTTGATATGGCTTTTAAAAAACCCCAAACCCTTAACTACTAAGGCTCACAATTTTTTTCTCCTCAGCAGGAATGAAAATCAGGCTGCCAGTCTCCCCACGCAGATGAGAATTGTAAATGTAGTTAACTTAGTTTTCCTAATTGTAGACCCTGATATGAACTTATCTGTATGTCTGTTACAAATGCCAAATTTTTTCATCAGTAGCCCTTTTGACAGTCACAGGCTCTGTCTCCACATTCCCAATTATCCCAATTGTTAATGTGTGCAGCAAATAGCATCTAGGAGCTGTTTCCCTGAGTCAGGGCCTTATGTTTAAGCACAGAAGAGCAAGAAGATGTTTAGTCCAGATTTTTTCCTGTTTTGCAGGACAGTACAACCTTGTCATCCAAAGATCAAGTTCAGGATTTTCTTCTTCCCCTTTGATCTATGGTGAAACAGCAACTGTGTGGCAATAGCTTCAAGTTCCAAGACTCACAAAGCAGGAGGTAGTGAAGGATGCATGATGTTTTCAACCCCATCTTGTCTTTTCTTGTGTGTCAGCAGTGATTCAAGCACATTTTTACATGTAGTGCTCTCAGACTTCTGTGGATTTATTAAAAAATTGTCTAATTTGCTTGAGGCATAACAGTTCTCTTTGCAGATGCTCGTGATAGTAAACTTGCAACGTAACACTCTTAAGAATAAAGTCTGATGTTCAGGAGTCCCACAGGGTGGTAAAGCAGGAACTGATAACTTCTTGGTTGATCTTAGAACCAACCTACACTTCCAGAAACAAGAACAATTTAGAACCTTGTGCATCCTAATTGTACATGGGTAGATTAGGTGAAAGCAACCTCATCTCTACTTTGTTCAAAAAACCTCATAGAGAACTACTTCTGTGGTTTCTAAGTTTGTGAAGGGGAGGGTAAGAGGGGAACGCGCTTTTACAAGCTTTAAGGCATTTCCTCCTTGGGTGATAATGAAGCTGGGAACAACATAAGTGGTGACAGTTTATCTGGAGATGCTGCTGTGTTCATTAAGAGGGGTTGTTGCTGTTTATCTGTGTCTTATCTGCAAAATCAGATGTTCAGAAAACAAATTCTCAATGTTGTCAGCGTGCTGTAGTGTTAGTGTAGAAAGGGGTGAATTTTCAGAGGCCTTAACCCAAACTCTGAAGCTGATAGTTTTTCAGAGATGCTGCTGCTCCTTACAAAAGCTTTGGTGATATAAGGGAAACCATCCCAACTTGGAAAGAAAATATCCTTTTTCATCCAAAATTCCATCCAGGAAAAATCAGAACATTTTTAAAGCCTCATGGCAACTTTTAAAAGATTGTCTTGGGCAGACTGGCACATCCAAGTATGAGCAATACTACAGGTCAGTCATCATGGATGTGGCAGATCTCTGCCCCAGAGCTGGTGATTTATGCTTTCTTCATAATAACTCTAGGGGAACGGGCACTTTGAAGGTGCAGCTCATCTTCTCCTGAGCCAGAGTTTAGCTGAACCATGCAGGCAAAGTGCCAGTTGCTCTCACCAGCTATAAAAGGAATCTGAAAGGCTGGACTGGATTAAAACATACACATTGAAACCATCTAAAGTTAGCAGAGATGATTCCCTCTGGTGAAATCTGCTGGTCAATTTGCCATTGCTGCTTATTCTTATGTAAAAGGCATTCAGCTGTTACTATGGTAGGCAGCAATTTAAAAGCCTAAACCAATACATGATCTCCGTATTGCTATTCACTCTTCAGCTATGCCACAGAAGGAATAAGCAGGCACTGAAGATATAGTAGCAGGTGGATCAAACAGCCCCATGGCTAAATTAATTTTTTTATCTTTTATTTCTTTTACTTGGAGAAGTGAAAATAGGAGTGAGAAGAATTAACCTCCACAAAACTCCACCTCTCTCACTCTCAGAATACTTAGTCCTTTGCCTGTAGCCATGTGAGAGCACCATACAACCCTCCAGTTGTGACTGCTTCTCTGCATCTGAAACTGCAGCAGTCCCAGCTACTCCAGCCATCTTACAACCCCAGATCTGACAATAACCTTTTTCTGCAGAACTCTCTGCTATTCCCACCCGTGTCTACAGCTATCAGCAGTCCTTCCTCACACCAGTAACTCTTCTCTAATCCAGCACTTCTTCCTTTCAGTTCTCTTAACCCTAGCAAATCCTACTCTGCCTCTTCATATAAGTGAAGCCAAATAGACTGTCCCCAACTGTTCAATGCTTTGTGAAGTGACCCAAAAGTTGGTTGAAACCACATTCATCTTTATGAACAAGATGATCCTGAGTTTTTGGGATAGAAAGGTTTGTCATCCTACTGACACAGCTCCTTTTTTTTCCATCTAAGCAAACAGTCTGGGCTTGCTTTCCTGATTTGCCATTTTTCTCCCTATGAAATGCTGCAAACCGACTCAATATATTAGTTACTCAGAGATTTTAAAGCCTCAGCCAACTTCTCAGCAGCCAAGAGCCTTTGTCGAGAAAAGGGAAATCAATGTGATGAGAGAAGCAGGCATATGTGATTTAAAATAAACCATTTAAAAGTCACTGAGCCTAGTTCTGTTGCCTTGTCCTTTCTATGGGACCTACATGTTCTGTGGTTTCACAGTGGTGAATGAGGGTTGCATAGCTTAAAAATACTATCAGAAAGGAAAAGACAGCAAAGGGATGATTCCTAAGGTTTATTTGAGTGGGTTTTATTGCTAAAAAGATATCACACCCTCTCCACCCTGTTCCTACCCATGTACTGGCTTTGGATAATTGACCCTTGTACATACATAGTGTCTCTGCCCAATAACAAAAGTGAACTCCCAATAATTTAAAATAGATGTATCTGAGGCCAGTGCCTCAGATTTATGGCTGCAAATTCATGCAATATCCTGGACAATATCCCACAGAACAAAGCTTCAGTTTAAATTGGGCTTTTCCACCACCGTTTTTTCACTGGCTTTCTTATGACAGAGCATGTAAAAGAACAAACATCTCTGAAGTTATGTACAGGATTTACATTGTCATAAAATTGGAACTGGATCAGATCACAGTTTCTTCTGATTTGAGACTCTCTCCAGGAGACACAGCACCAGCTGCTGTACTGGAAGGTGCAAGAAACCTCTACAAATGCAATTATCAAATCACCTACCCCCAGGAAAACTTTCTCCCTGACATCCATTAGTTAAAGGCTAGTTTATATCCTTCAGTGTGAAGATCTAGAAACTTTACAAAACTCCAGGTCCAAACATTTCCTTTCTCTCTCCCTTCTTTTCTGTGTTATCAGATATGGATGAGGTTTCTCACATGGACTGCTTCTAACAGCAATCACTTTAAACATCCATATTAAGCAAAGGACACCTTCTACTAGGGTTATGCCGGGATTTAAATCAGCCTCAAGACATGAATAATTTCCCATCATTCTCTCTAGTCTTTTTCCAGGGGGGAGGGGGGAGGAAGAAATCCCTCCTATTTAGTATCTTTTGATCCCTTGAACACAAGAACCACTTGACCCTTTTGCATAAACTCCTGTTAGCCCCTGCCAGCTGGATCTCATGTCCCACAGCATTCTGTACACCTAGGGGGTATCAAGCAGAGCACAGATCATCTGCTGACTGGTGGGCAGCTACTCACCCACCAGAGAGCAGAGTGTGCTTATCAGGATGCTGCACCTCCAGACACCAACAGCATAATGACAGCTGCCTGTGAAATGGGGCCAAGATAAATGATGTATTGCCCTCATCTCTAACAGTGTGGCCCAGTGGAGGGGCGGGAGCCAACACCTTCTGTAAACAATTCCCTGTCTCAACTGAAACAGCTTTAGGTTGAGATGCTGGATTAAGAAAGTGATTCTTGCCCTGGACAGAAAGTTAAAGGGCAGGGGTAATAATGCACTGCTGGCCAAAGGTAGTTGAGGGAACTTAGCCATTACTCAGCAGTGGTTCATTTGACCTGGCAGGAGAATATCTGATATCTAAACAGTCTCACTCATCCTGAAGCACTCAGAAACTTCTACATTAAATATTTTATGCCCTTGTTTGATAATGTTTATTTTGCTTTCTCCCCATCTGCATGTGGCCAATATGCTATAAGTGGGAAAAACATGGGGTAGCACATACCAGAGATAAAACACTAATGTGTGATCTTTTTTAAACAGAGATTTATGAGACATACTGTGAAGCTGACTAGGCAAAAAAAAAGTAGGGAATTTACTACAGGGACCAGTTCTGCATTGGTCTCAATGCCATCAACAGTGCATGATCTCCCAGCTCTTTCCTTTGTAAGAAACTTGTGCAAATCATGACACACTCAATAGAATCATGATTTAGTAACAGGATTTTGATTAGCCTTATCTAGATATCAGTTTCTCCACTTCTGCATGGGTGGAAAGGGAGGAGGAAAAAGTGAATTTAAGTCAGTCTTATTTCCCTGTATCTGATATAGTTCTCTACCCTTTCACCACTCCACTGTAAGTTAAAACAGTTTTGATACAGTCATGGTTTCTAGGTCATTCACTGAAGACTGTGCTCCCTCCTTGTATGAATGTGTAGTTGATTGGGTGATGCCAACTTATACTAAGAATCAGGGCACCTCAATTTCCAAGGGACAACCAGTGCCTAGGTTGTAGCCATCTTCATCTAAGCTGGTTGCCCAAAAGCTCTTTACAGTCAGCAGAGATCTAGTCAACGCAGTCAGTGAAATCTAGAGGGTGATACACCTGACCAACCATGACCTTCTCTAGAAAATGGATGGTGCCCTCTCTCTCCACACTACAGTCCCAGCCATTAGAAATGGAAATCAGGCCAGACAGAGGTGATGTTGTTACAAACATCCACATTTAATGAAGTGTCCCTTGCTGTCTGAGGCTGCTAGAGAACACTACAAATTAAAGGTTTATAATTTGATTAGTTCTGAATTCAAGAGGGCTTTTATGGACCAGTTCCTGGAGGCTCTTTCACTCTGCCAGCTCCAAGAACAGTTTGAACAGGAAGGCCTCCAGTCTCCTGACATACTCCAAAATCCTTCAAGGCCTAACCAGCACTTAAATGAGAAACATAGCTTTCTCTCTGGTGAGAACTGATATTGTCTAATGGTAACTTCTTAGAAACAGAAGTCCTGGATTTCTTATGATTTTGCCTCTGTGCAGGAAACAGAAATCCCCATTCACATCTTTTGCCTCAATTTCCTTGTTTGTCAGAGATATGGTAAAATGATGTTACACAGGCTGCCCTGTTACCATTGGCCAATAGTTTCACATTCTCAGATTCATGTTTAAGAACTCTTTGTTAAAAGAAAGAGCTGTCTGTCACTTTCTAACAAAAAGTAAATAACAGAGGAGATCACAGTGCTGGTTCTATTACTCTTGATCTGAGACAAACCTGGTTTTATCTGCTGAGTTATTAGAAGCACACCTTTACTTGTAAAAGTTCAAGTGAAATCAGGATAAAAGCTGGAAAGGATGCGGGTTATGTTTAAAATGTTATCTGTTCTTTCTCAGACATGTCTTTCCAGCTCAGATATTTACATGCTGATAACCTTTTGGTCCCAATGGTGATAGAGAGTTCGTGCCTTGTATTTCAAAACTGATAAGAAATTGAAAGATGTGGAGCCTCCAAGAAACATTATGAAAAACAATCCTCCTCCTTTTCCCCAAGTTCCTTGGGTTACTAGAATACTCGAAACACTGCATTTCTGGAAATTATTTACTGTAGGAAATCTTTTGCCCCAAAGAACATAGGAAAGAGATACAACTTTGAGGACTGATGGAGGAGACATAACTGCTTTTGTTATTCAGAGGTTTGGGCTTTGATCTGCCACTCTTGTAGATTCCTTCCTATCAGCAGATCAAGGAGAATTTTTATCTTGCTGGGAGCCTTTGCCTGTGTGCTGTTATTTTTTTATTAAAATCTCTTTGCGGTAATATCAGGAGAAATTTTATAGCCTTCTCTGTTTTGTCTTGTAGAAACTGAACAGGCAAAACCCCTCCATATTTTTGAGGTTTTAAATAAGTAAGTAAATGTCCTTGGAATGCTTCCCCCTCAGCCTTTTTATGCTGTAATGTGGTCACACCGTAGAAGAAGATTCATCCAAAAAGTAAAAATTTAGCAATGTTGTACATTCCTGAGAGTGGGAAAGCAAGGGAATCTTGTGCTACTTCTTGACTTTCTCCAAGCTGGCAGATATTGAGAACAAACTTTCTCTGACATTATCTAAAATGAGTTCAGCAGATCTAAGGCCAAGCAGAAGTGTGGTTTTGTTGTAAAACAATAAACAAACAAGCAAAACCCATTGCAAGTGATACTGTCTAGCACAGAGCAGAGATCAAGTGAAGTACTGGCATTGGATTCCCATTCCTCAAGATCGAGAAGGGAAGGAGCCTTGACAGGGTGAAACTTCCCCTGCCATTCCTCACCATATGAATAAACATAATGTCTCCTTCTCCCAGGTCCCTCACAGGCACCTTCCACAAGCTCTCCATTTAGGGAACAAGAATGAGGAAACTACCAGGGAATCTGCAAGTCTGAATTTACTGTCAGAAACATCAGCAGTTTCGGCTTGATGCTGTTGACCTCTGATCACAACCTCAAGCTTTTATGTTGAAGTAGCTGGTACAAGCCCAGTTTTATGAACTGAGTTTTAAAGTTGTACAAAAATCTTCAGAAGGAACAAAATGTAGACTGTTAAGCTGTTGAGCTGCTGAAATGAAGCTGATACTGACCTGAAATATTCTGATCTCGGAGAGACAGTCCAAAAGGCACTCTAATGCTTTATGTGCATCAGATGCATTAGTTCAGTGTATATGTATCATCTTCTTGTGCTTCCATGAATGTTTCTCCTCACTGAGAGATGATGACCACCAAAGACACTTAATATCATGTGCTTCATCTGGAATACAGTCCAGCACAGCAGAGTACTGAGGCCTTGGCACAGAGACAGTTAAGCAAGCCAGATGAGGTTCCAGTCATACCTTTCATAGCCAAGATTGTGTAAGGGATTTATGTAGAGTGCTGTTGATGACAGAAAAGTGCAAGCTAATTAAAACAGGGCTCTTGTTGTATTTCATGTATGACTGGGCAAAGCTTAACACAGCAGGGCAAAGACATGGCAAAAATTCAGGCCCTTACTCAATACTCATTTCTGCACCTCACTGGAAGGCTTGCAGAGGTTATCACATTTTCAAGCTTGATGCTGCCTGCAAGCCTCAGCTTCCTGCCCTCAGGCTCTGTCCATGCATCGGCCAGCTGACCTCAGACCATCTTCATCATCTCTTCAGATGGACCTCGTTCAGACTGCCCACAGGGAGTGCTCAGGCAGGCAAAACTTGCTGCACACTCACTTCCAGCACCAGAGCACTCACGGGCAGCTGGGAAGCAGTCAATACAGCCGTGCCCTCAGGACCAGGTCCTGGTCCAACATACCTGAGGGTTGTCACTTTTCTCCCAACTGCAGAAGTTACTGCAAAGGGCAAAAGTCACTGGAGAAGGCCTGACCAGCTGTGGTATCTCTGACATCTTTGACTGTAAGGTGTGTAAAGGAGAAAGTGGCATCCCTTCACAGCACCCAGCAGAGGGGGAGCTTCACCTTCCTGGGAAACAGTGGGCACAGTACAAAACCTTCTCTCAGGACTTTTCTTCCTTCTTCCTCTTATTATTTTCAGGGGGAAAAAAACCAAAACAACCAAACAAACAGATATTTTCTTTTTGGATGGTATTATTTATGTGGTGTTTGGTTGGGTTGTTTTTTTTTTTTTGATGGAGCAGCAGAAACAATATGAAATGCACAAAGAATACCTGCTGATTTTCATGGCACTATCAATTTCTTCTCCATCATGGAGAAGAGGCAGGATATGAGTCAAGGGAAAATATATTTACTTTTCCTTGATACACACAGCCTTGGCAACATGATTGTGAATGTACTGAATTTATAATAAGCCATGCAAAAAAAACTTCCCTAGAAGACTTTATAACTTTGCAGGCAACCAACCTCCATAATCAAATCTTACAACACAGCTCACTACTTCATAAATTTGAAATAAATCATTAAAAAAGCATATTAAAATAATTTGTATCAGTAGGGACTGATTTAAAGCCCAGCTCATCCATCAACAATATGCTTTCATTTGCTAGTATATTTCTCCAAACTGCAGGAAAAGCCTCACTAGATCCATTAATAATAAAAAGAAGAGAGCCTTCACAGAGAAAATGGACAAAGGGAAAGTGGAGAAATATTCTCATAAACTTATTTTTCTTTACAAGATCCCCTCAAAAAATAATTATGGGAGACAAATGCTGCCACGACTTTTGATCTTTAATTGAAGAATCATTTAGGACAATATTTAATGCATGAAAATAACTTTTGGGGTTTTTGCCATTCAGAGGAGAGTGGATGGGGAAAAAAATCTGGAAGGCAATAAACCCATACGTTTCCCTGAGGGAAAGCTGGCGAATAAATTACTTATCCTTTGGAAACCGCTAAAGAACTGGAGAGGGGTAGTGCAAAGGGAAGGACTTCCACTTTTTTTCCGGCTTTCCTCACCCTTTCGGTTGAGCTGCAGTAGATATTTGCGACTGTCCGGAGAACAGCCCCGTCCTTAGGCGGAGCGGCCGGCGGGACCGGGGCGCCCGGGGCTGGCGGAGCGGCGTGTCCCAGAGGCGAGGGAAAGCCCGGCTACTCCGGGACTCCGCTGCTGGCTTTCCTGCAAACTGCAGGGAAGCAGAGAGTAGCTATAACCTGCCCTTCGGATGGGCTCCGTGTTCAGAGGCATTGCTCCAAAACATGTTTGCACACGCTTGTTTATCGTGTTTTATCAGAAGGCGCGGCTTTGCCTTTGAAATGTGAGAGCCTTAAAACATCTCCAGCTGCTAGAAGGAGCTATATTTTCTTCACTCTGTCAGTCGGCATTTAAATGTAAACTATCTCGAATCCTTCCGTAGGAAACACTATTAAAATATCATTAGGGGAGCATTTTTTCTCGTATCCTTCTCTCTAATAAACGAGTGAGGCTCAGAGTTTCCCCGCCGTGGGATGGGCTGAAACACCCAGTAAATCTGTGTCCATTGACACGCTAATGGGAGCAATAGGAATTCAAATCGGAAACTGCATTTCACGTCCTGCCCCGTTTCGTGAAACACTGTTCTCCCTTCTTTTTGTAGTACTAGCTTCTCTGTTTGGAGTAAGCGGCATGTTGCTTCCCTTCTGTAACGCCAGCTTCTCTCTTCCTCCCCACATGTAGCTCCGTGACTCGCTGACTCAAGCAAAACGATTGTGAAAACGTGGACAAAACCACGGAGGACTCCAGGCACCTGCTGCAAGCAAATGCAAAGAGAATTATTTGGGCAGAGTTGATGAATGAAGAAAGAAATTAAATAAAGACAGCCTGAGGTAAGATTTCCTCGAGGTGACATTTCACTGAACGAACTCCCAGAGAAAGACCAGGAGAAACACATGAGATTTCTCACCCTCCCCTTTGGATTTTTGTAGTTGTTTGATTTTTATTTTTTCCTGAGACCAAAACGCTTGTGTTTTGCCACCTCACCAGGCTGTTTAATCAACAGACTGTGATAACCTCCAGAATTGTATAGTCATTAACAAATCCATTAAATCTCATCGGATTAGCTCACCTTCCTTGTGTCTGATTTTGAGCTACCTCACACACGGTTGTTTGGCAATCCTGTGTGAAAGAGATGTACACTCACATTCCCCTTGCTCTAAGAGATGTTTTGCCAAAGCATTACCAGGGTATGGTGCAAATACTCTGCAAGGCTGTAGATCCTCAAACAAAAGTTCTTGCCACAGGCACTGGGAGCAAAACTTCCCACCCCCAGGACCCTGCAGCTCTCAGGCAGGAGCTCCTATCCCAGGGTAGGATCTCAAATCCTCTGGAAACTCACACAGGCTTTTTGCCAGGCCCCCAAACAGACAGCAGGTGTCCAAAAGAAAAGTCTCCTTGCCTTTACCAGAGACCCAGTGCCCCAGACAGGGGCAGCTTCAGCTCCCACTGTATCCCTGAGACATCTAAGGTCTCTGGGACTGTCCCCAGAGTTCCCTCGGTCACCTCACAGGATCTGCCCTAGGTATTGGCCCAGTTGTTACCTGCTTTGGAGACACTTTGGATTTGCCTTATGGTTCTATCTTCTTTCCTTTTAATAGGAGCATGTTCAGGTTTTGCAATAAGCCCCTCCGAAATATTTCTGGTTTGCATCAAATCTTGAGTTGCTTCTCTGATGAAAAGCTTTTCTAAAAGTCTTTTGTTATTGTTGCTGAGGCAGATTTCAGTTTGTTGTTACCTAAACCTATCTCTTCTGTCATGGCTTCAGGCAGAAACATATCCGCATTTATTTTATTCATTTTTAGGTTTTAATCCCTTGCTGTTGCATATACTTTTACATATAAATATATATATAATATTGAATATATATGTATGCATTTTATACTTTAGATAATTTCTTATATAGATATACATATCCCCTTTCCTCCCCTGCTGTAGTTTTTATGGTTGTACTGAGTTTGCAGGATTGTACCTTGTCACACAGGCTCCCTAGGCAGAGTAAATGTCCATGCACCCTGCCAGAAGGGTGCACTGAAAAGCAACTCCTACCTTTCTTGGTGTGTCCTCCCTGGCCCAGTGCTTTTTCTTTTTTAACCCCAAATAATTTTTCAAAGTGGCCTCCTGGCTGGGAGTGCTGAGTGCTGGCCTTCACAAGGGCTGGCCGGGATGCAGAGACCCAGGCTTGACCTCATCTCTGGTCCTCAGGCCAAACTGGGCCCATCTTTGGGTGAATTCATTTCAGGCTGAACTTTGTGTGAACCTGAGCCGGAGAGGAAGGGAACCGACAGAGCAAGGCTGACAGAGGCAAGTTCTGAGCAAACCCATCAGCCTGAGTAAATATTGAACAAGTCTATGTGAAGGCTCGGGTTGAAATGGAGCTGTCAGACCAGTGTAAACTGAAAGGATAGGTGAGGCCTCTGAAGAGCAAGGAAACATTTTGTATACCCACTTCTGCAATTGTTCCTTCCACCCAAGCCCTTTGCCCTAGACCTCATTGCACCTGCCTGAGAGGCTACAGCAACTCTGAAGCTGATATGCATGAAATATCTGTGTTGGTGGAAGCAAAGGGCTGAGGGGCAGAGGGGTGAGCAAGGGGACGGTACTATGGGGTGGCCCTTTCAGTGTAATGAGCTGGGAGCATTACAACTGGGGTTGAAAGAAAGGAAAAAATTGAACTAAAATGGCGTCAGAAACTGCAGGGTAAAACTAAGGACATTACTCCCTCCCCCCCACGCTATCAGGGTGACCTGGGTTGGGGCTTGTTTGGGTTTTGGCTCGTTTGGGCATGTCTGGACATGTTGGGGTTTGTATCGAATGGAACTGCGCAGGTGTGCTGGGATTTTCCACTCTCCTTCCCCACACTATTGATGTGCAGATGTGCTGGAATTTTCCGCTCTCCTCCCCTCTCTATATAAACCCTCCCCGCCGGGCCTCGTGGTGGCCTCCTCTATCTCCTGCGTGAGGTATGAGACGGCCCGGAGCTCCGAAATAAAGCCACCTCGTGTTTTTGCAGCAAGCTGGTCTCTCGTCTTCCTTGAGGTGATCGCCGTCCGGTGTTTAAAGCGAAAGTTCCGAAATAAGGGAAGCTTTCATTTGGGGGCTCGTCCGGGATATCGACGAACACCTCAGGAAACGATGACCCCTTGGAGGTGAGCTTTTTGTGTGAATGTGCTTGTGGGTGTTTGTGAGTGTGTGGCGCCACATGAGTGATTGAAAAAGAATTTTTGTGCTGCTATAAAATCTTATGCTGTTTTAGGGATACACTACATGTCTTTACTAATGTTCTTGTGCATTTTGCTTGGGAATCTGGTTTGTACTGTGGGTGTCTTGCTGAGCTATATCTTGGGGGTCTGTTTCGTGTAAATTTTGGAAGGCTGGTCTGTGTCTCTTTGAATGTTCTCGTGAGTGTTGTTTATTTCGTATACGCCTGGGAGCTTGGATTGCAGGACTTATTCGTTTTTGTCGTCGTTTCGAGCCGCGTGAGAATAGTTGCGGAAAAAAAAAAACCCACAAACCGAAGTAATCTAGCCTGTAAGAATAAGATCTGTTTGAAGGAAGCAAAATACCCGACACTGGTCTGAGGACAGGGATCGTGGGTTCGAGTCCCACCCCTGGTTGTGGGTTTAAGTCCCACTCGTGGGTTAAAGTCCCACTTTTGGTTCACTTGGCGTGTTGGCGATTTGGGATCCCGTTGGTATTTTGATGCAGCTGTCACTGAGGACCGTGAGGACTCAGTGACTGCGGGGATAGACGTGTCCAGAACCTCAGGCTGCGGCCCTGAGGGACGCCTCAAGGGTGGAAGGGAGTCAGGAGGGTCTGACTGCCCGGAATTCAGTGAACCGCTGGTCTTGTTTCTGTGGTCTTGTTTCTGTTAATGAGGTGTCGGTATCGGTATTTAACAGGCGATTGTGGTCTTTGTTGAATGGGAAGGAGAGGCCTCAGGCCATCTGAAGTAATGCTTCAGTCTTTGCTGTCTGAGTGCAAACAGAGTTGGTTGGAAACAGGCTCGGTGTTAGTGTTTTTCTTTGTTTTCGTGCTAGGAACTCTCGGTTTTTATTGGAGTAAAATGGGTCAAGCTGAATCTACTCCTTTATCTTTGATTCTGGACCATTGGGCAGACGTTACGGCTAGAGGACGGAATTTATCGTTAATTGTAAAAAAGGGAAAATGGCAAGTCTATTGTGAAAGCGAATGGCCCACCTTTAAAGTGGGCTGGCCTCGGACTGGTACTTTTGTTATCACAACCATTCGAGCAGTCCAGGCTATTATCAAGGGAGGGCACCCGGACCAGGAACCTTACATCTCAGTATGGGAAGACCTGGTTCTCTACCCCCCTAACTGGGTTAGACCTTTTCTCCCCCCGCGGGGATTAATGGATTTACCCGCAGAAGTCAGTGCCTTGACATTAAATACTGGGGAAGGGGCTGACCGAGATAATGAGGAGAAAAGTAAAAAAGAACCGCCCAAAATTTACCCTGAAATAGAAGGGCCTCCTGAATGGCCCACGGCACCACCGCCAGAACCAATTCAGCCCCCTCCTTATTACCCCCCCTTCCTCAAGTGCCTGCCGGGGGACCGCCTGCCGGCACCCGCAGCAGGAGACGGGCGTGGGAGAATGGGCCTGATTCGACCGTCACTTTGCCCCTTCGAGCGGTTGGGCCACCCCCGGCAGACCAAAATGAGTTGCAGGTGTTGCAATATTGGCCTTTTTCTTCATCTGATCTATATAATTGGAAAACTAATCACCCTCCTTTTTTGGAGAATCCTGCTGCTCTTACAGGTTTAGTCGAGTCTCTGATGTACTCCCATCAACCGACTTGGGACGACTGTCAGCAATTACTAAACACCCTCTTTACCACCGAAGAGAGAGAAAGAATTGTCTCGGAGGCGCGAAAAGCTGTTCGTGATCCTGCCGGGCGACCAATGCTGACGGCGGCAGAAGTGGATGAGGCTTTTCCTTTGACACGGCCGCAGTGGGACTATAATACAGCAGCAGGTAGGGAACGGCTGTCCATCTATCGCCGGGCTCTGGTGGCAGGACTTAGGGGGGCTGCAAGGAAACCTACTAATTTGGCTAAGGTAAGGGAAATTATGCAAGGTTCTAACGAACCTCCCTCTGTGTTCCTTGAGAGGCTTATGGAAGCCTATCGGATATACACTCCTTTTGATCCGACATCAGAAGGGCAGAGGGCGTCTGTTATTATGTCATTTATTGGGCAGTCTGCCCCAGACATAAAAAGAAAATTGCAGCATATAGAAGGGTTACAGGACTATACTCTTCGGGATGTGGTAAAAGAGGCTGAGAAAGTATATCATAAGAGAGAAACAGAGGAGGAGAAACAAGAAAGAGAAAAAAAGGAAAGGGAGGAAGCAGAAAGAAGAAGACAGAAGTGTCAGGATAGGAATTTAACTAGGATTTTAAGTACAGTAATACAAGAGGGAAAGCGACAAGGAGCAGAGAGATCCAGACAGGGAGGGAACCTGGGCGGCAGTCAAAGGCAAGGGCCAAGGAGACCCGGAAGAGGATGGGCGCCCTTGGAAAATGATCAATGTGCTTTTTGCAAAGAGAAGGGACATTGGGCCCGAGAATGCCCTAAGAAGAAAGGGTTGAAAGTCATGACCTTGGAAGACGAAAATTAGGGGAGACAGGGCTCGGCCCTGCTCCCCGAGCCTAGGGTAACCCTAAGTGTGGGGGGAACTCCTGTTAACTTGATCGATACAGGAGCTGAATATTCTGTACTCAAGAAAACAATGGGAAAAACAAAAGAGAAACAGACTCTGGTAATCGGGGCCACAGGACAAAAAAATAAATGGGATTGCCCGAGGGGTTCTGACTCAGGCCTTTGGTCCGTGGAAACGCCCAGTGGCCTATTTACCCATTATCAAAGCCTGCTGTTAACAGATCGTATTGTTCTCGCACCACCGGCTGTCCTGAATCCGGCCGCCCTGCTGCCTGAGGTAGGGAATCTTCCTGTCCACAGCTGTGAGAAAATACTGGTGGAAGAGACTGGTATTCGGGCAGATCTCCCGGACCAACCCTTGCCAGGGGTGCAGTCGTGGTTCACAGATGGGAGTAGCTACCTCGTGGAAGGTAAGCGAAGGGCCGGAGCAGCAGTGGTAGATGGGAAGAGGGTCGTATGGGCCAGCGCCTTGCCTGAAGGGACCTCAGCACAGAAGGCTGAATTGATAGCCCTGATACAGCCCCTAAGATTGGCAGATGGGCGACTGATTAACATTTACACAGATAGCCGGTACGCCTTTGCAACAGCACATGTACATGGCGCCATCTATCAACAGAGAGGACTATTAACCTCAGGGGGAAAAGACATAAAAAACAAGGAGGAAATACTAAGCCTCTTGGAAGCCATCCATCTTCCGAAGGAGGTAGCCATTATACACTGTCCTGGGCACCAGAAAGGAACAGACTTTATAGCAAAAGGGAACCAAATGGCCGATAAACATGCCAAGGAGGCGGCCCAAGGACCCATGATCGTACTGACCAAAATCAAAGAACTCACCTCGGTGGGAAGCTCAGAAACCAGAGAAAAGGTCATCCTGTCTGAAGAAGAGAGTGTGGCCTACCTTACTCGTATCCACCAGTTGACGCACTTGGGACCTGAGAAAATGCGGAGTCTCCAAGGTAATTGGGTCAGACAATGGACCTGCCTTTGTCGCCCAGGTAAGTCAGGGGCTGGCCAAACAATTGGGGATTGATTGGAGGCTTCATTGTGCTTACCGGCCCCAAAGTTCAGGACAGGTAGAAAGGATGAATAGAACTATAAAGGAGACTTTAACTAAGTTGGTTACAGAGACCGGCGGGGGTGATTGGACAGCCCTTCTCTCCCTTGCTCTTTTCTGCGCGCGAAATACCCCAGGACCCACGGGGTTGACCCCCTTTGAGATTATGTATGGGGCGCCCCGCCCATTAATGAGACTTTGGGGAGCTGGGCACGTCCTGATGATGATATTGTTATGTTTGTTGTATTAGTAGCTATGATTTATGTTGTCTACAAGTGTATTTTAGGAATCATTGCCAGAGAAAAGCGCAGCATCAGCCGACTTATGGGAGAAGGTTACATAAGAAGAGAGCTGAAGTAGCCTGAAAACTTCTGTCAGAAAAGGCTTGACAAGAGACTGGGATCTGCGTGGATGGCTCGCACTGATCAACCTGGTCTCCAGCCTTGTTTTGTTACAATAATTAGTAGATTAGTTGTTTTTGTTAGATGATAGGATTGGTAATAAGCCCAACTCAAGTACCCTGGAGCGTGAACATGAATTCTAAGATTAGAATTATTAACAAAAAGGAGTGGGGAATGAAAGAAAGGAAAAAATTGAACTAAAATGGCATCAGAAACTGCAGGGTAAAACTAAGGACATTACTCCCTCCCCCCCACGCTATCAGGGTGACCTGGGTTGGGGCTTGTTTGGGTTTTGGCTCGTTTGGGCATGTCTGGACATGTTGGGGTTTGTATCGAATGGAACTGCGCAGGTGTGCTGGGATTTTCCACTCTCCTTCCCCACACTATTGATGTGCAGATGTGCTGGAATTTTCCGCTCTCCTCCCCTCTCTATATAAACCCTCCCTGCCAGGCCTCGTGGTGGCCTCCTCTATCTCCTGCGTGAGGTATGAGACGGCCCGGAGCTCCGAAATAAAGCCACCTCGTGTTTTTGCAGCAAGCTGGTCTCTCGTCTTCCTTGAGGTGATCGCCGTCCGGTGTTTAAAGCGAAAGTTCCGAAATAAGGGAAGCTTTCAGGGTCAAACATGAAACAGCAGATTGGAGGTCCTCCTCCTTAAATCCAGGTAACTTATGCAGCATCAATCCTGAAAAATATAGTATACATTTGATATAAATACAGGTGAACTACTTTGTCTATAAATATACATAATCCAAATAAACCTATATATATCCAGCTCCCAGAACTTAGCCCTCTGGGACTGCCAGGGCTGTGGGGCAGGGGGAGGGTCCCTAAGGCTGAGGAAGGGCTGTTGAGTGTGCAAGCTCTTCTGCCCAGTGGGGATTTGAGGGTGGCTGTGCTCACCCAGTCCTTAGCACAGCTGCAGGTTATTTGCCTGGTTCTCCACAGGTTTTAGAGTAACACCTAAAAATGTGTTCATGTCAAAACACTGAGAAAACATATGTGGTGGTTTAGCCAGGTGCCCACCAAGTCATAATATCACTCCCTCTCCTAAACTGGACAAGAGAGAGAGAGAAATATAAAGAGAGGGTTGTGTGTTGAGATAAAGACAAGGAGATCACTCAGCAATTAGCATCATGGGCAAAACAGACTCAACTTGGGGAGAAAAAGGTTTGATTAATAAATCAAACCCCTCCCTCTTCCCAGGACTCTCCTTCCTTCCCCTCCAGCAGCACAGGGGATGGGAGATGGGGGTTGTGGTCAGTTCATTACAGATGGACTTTGCCGCTGCTTCTTCTCAGGGGGAGGCCTCCTCACACTTCCCACTGCTACACTGTGGGGTCCCTCCCACAGGAGACTGTCCCTCACAAACTTCTCCAGCATGGGTTCTTCCCATGGGCTACAGTTCTTCACACACTGCTTCAGCATGGGGCCTCCCACGGGGACAGCTCCTCACACCCTGCCCCAATGTGGGTCATCCACCAGGAGAACAGTCCTTCAGGTACTGACTGCTCCAGCCTGAGTCCCTCACAGGATCACAAGTCCTGACAGCAAACCTGCTCTGGCCTGGACTCCTCTCTCCCCACGGGCTCCCAGGTCCTGCCAGGAACTTGCTCCAGGGTGAGCTTCCCAGGGAGTCACAGCCTCCTTCAGGCATCCACTCACTCCAGCGTGGGGTCCTCCACAGGCTGCAAGTGGATCTCTGCTCCCTGGTGGTCCTCCATGGACTGCAGGGGGACAACCCACTTCACCATGGGCTGCACTGCAGGTCACAGGAGAGTCTTTCTTTCAGGGCCTAAGCTCCCTCCTCCACCTCTTTCTCCACTGACCTTGATGTCTGCAGAGATGTTTTCACATTCTCACTCCCTAATGCTGCTGCAGTTTAACAACTGTCCAGCAACTTCTTCTCCTTCTCAAATACACTATTCACAGAGGCATTACCTCAATCACTAATTGGCCAGGCCTTGGTCAGCTGTGGGTCCATCTTAGAACTGACTGGCATTATTCCTATCAACTACAAGGGAAGCTTCTGGCAGATCTTTATTTAAAGAATACACCCCTACAATCTCCCCCCACTATCAAAAATCTGGCCCAGGCAAAACCTCTACAACTTAAAAGGCGTGAAAATCTCTCCTGGTTTGCTTGATTTCAGGTATGTTAACTCTCTTGGCAGGTGCATGGTCACCTTGCTGCCTTGGGGCTATGCACAGAAGACAGATCAAACCATTTCAGTTCTGACTCATTTGTGGTGTGATGAAAATGTCTTACCTTTGTCCTGCTCTGGCTTTGCTGGGAGCTGGGGAAGGGATCTAAGGACTAATTTTAATGTGTGAAACAAGTTTGGAGAAACCCCGAAGACTTCCTCCCCTCTTCTTCTCTACTTCAAGGCACCAAAGGCTTTCAGGGGCTGGCAATAGCCCAACCTAGCCATAGTACAGCCGTGGAGGGGGAGATTTTGCCCCTAGACAGAGGATCTGGGAGCAGAGTTCACAGCAGCCAGCAAAGTGGAGTTGAATATAAGGAAGTAAGTCTTCCTTAGTATTTTGAGGGTATTTTAAATAGAATGTCCTCTTCTCAGATCAAAAGGGCTTCACATTGAGAGAACAAATGCTTTAGAGTGAGGAGAAACATTTCACATCAAGAGATAAGGAGCAAATGTCCCTGGAGTATCTGCCACTGCAGGCCAGAGTGCCAGGTGTGCACTTTGGGTCTCTGCAGGGCCAGGAGAGAGGGACTCTGGGTGTCCTTTGCCCATGCCCTCCTCCTGCAGAGGGACAACAGGTCCAACACTGACTGCCATTAATAATTTACATGGTTACGTTTCTTTAACTGGGAGTTTCCCCTTCCTTTGAGATATTAACGGAATAAATCTTCCCTACGATTTGTCTCTTTGTGAGAGTACACAGCTTGACTTGTCTAATTTTCCTGCTCATGAAAAATACCAGGGACTCACAGACAGACCTGCATGAAGAGATGGGAGTATACCAGATTATAAACAGCCATGTCATTGTGTATCATTTTTAGATGAAACAAAGGAGTATGTGTAGGCCTCTTATTTGTGATAAAGCCCAACTATGGAGATAGGGCTGAGTCTCAATTGGGACTCGTGCTCACAGGCATGAGGCGTGCCTCCTTCTGTGAAACCTGTGCCAGAGCACTGTGGTAAGGAGCACAGTTCAGGTCCTGTGGGGATCCAGTGGTGCCTTCGCTTTATCTGCTTCTCTGGGTATTGGGCAGACATGGGTGTCCCTCACTGCCTCACAGGAGCATCTATTGCTGGCCAAAGGACCGCCAGCCTTGAATGTCCTGGCATGGCCTTTCCAGCCAGCTCCTGCTTCACAGCAGCGGGTTTTGGACTCTTGAGACAAAAGGGAGCATGAGAAACTTGGAGGGAAAGCGAGGAGGGAGATGAGATTAGCTGTGTGAGATTGTTGTTGGAGAAATAGGGCTTGGCGGTGAGAGGGGCAAAGGGAGCGAACTGAGTAGGACTCCGGAGGGGGTTACATATGTAAGGGCATATCGGTATTGGTTCTGCTGACTCTTCCGGAGAGTCCCTTTGAGTTTCAAATGAGAGCTAGCAGTCTTTGTTGTGCCCGACACACGGACACAGCAGTACCCTCCTTTTTTCCTGCCGGCCCGGCACTGCCCACCTCACCTGGGGGCGAGCGGGCCCCGGTCGCTTCGCAGGCGACGAAGGAGCAGGACAGAGCATAGAGACTGAACCGGGGCTGAAAATCCTCGAAGTGGAGATCCACGGCAGCACAATGCCCCGTTTCTAAGAGACAGCTTGAATCACACAGGTTCAACGAAACCTTCAATTGCATTGCTTCAACAAACAGGTTAGACCAAGCTGACTCACTCCCAACAGGTTATAAAGTCAATCTCTCTGCCTGTGATTTTTTTTCTCTCCTGATGTTTTGCAAACTGCTAGTGTAACAAAATCCTCTTTTCACCTTCCCTTCCCCCTCCCCCCGCCTTTTCCTTTTCCTTATCTCTGAGCTAATTGGACACTCAAAAATATTTTCTTTCGAGCAAGGAAGGTGGATTAGATGAAGGAAGATGGTATCTCCGGGGAAGAGCGATGCTCTGTAGCCCAGGGACCACCGGATGGTCTGGACTCGGACTGCCACTCTAGGCTGCGCTGCAGCAGGTACTTTGCTCCTTCCTCGTCCCAATCACGCCTCCACCGAAAATGTTTGCAAATTGGACGAAAACAGAACAATAGTTTCTCCTGGCAGCCCTTCTGTTTACTTGTTTAGAAATCCCAGAGGCGTTTCGAGGTAAAGAGGTCAGAGCCTCTCCCCTCCCTCCCGGCCCTGGAACGGTTCTGCCGCGCTGGGCCGGGCAGTGGGCTTCGTCCCTCCGCGAACCGATCTCTGGTGTTACTTGGACTGTGGAAAATGGCCTTTCAAGGGGATAACTTGGGAAGCTGAAGGGAGGAAACCAAATTGACGCTTAGTCTTGGTTTTGAGTGGGATCAGCCTCACAGAACTGATCGGTATAAATGAGAAACCCGCCTTGCCCCCACTCCAGACCGCAAGTCCGCTCCAGTTAATGCTGATGCTTCACTAATGCAGGTCTTGTTTTTGTGCCGGAAGGAGATGAGGATGATTTTCTGCTCTCCTCAGGCCTCATAGCACTGTGCGATAACTCCACCTGGGCAGCTCCGCGTTTCTACCCGGTGCCGTCTGGGTGACTTGCTTTGAACGCCCCCGAAACGGAGGCGAGCGCTGGACCCGATCATGCCGTGACAATGCGGGTGCCGTAGGATACCAGCAGTAAGCGGGATCGGGCGTTTGCTTGGGGAGCTTTGGCAGCAGCCGAAGACCTTTTCCTTCTCCTCCCCCCGAGCCTAGGCTCCCCCGCCCCTTGTCGTGCATTTCCCTGGGCGGGAGAAATTTTCATTCCCCTTAAAGTCGAGAGGACTTGGGTGTGGAAAAAGTAAACTTTATTAAACGGAGGTAGTTTCATTTCGAGATACAGAGCACGGGAAAGGGAGTGGTGGGGGAATGGGAGATTCCGATTAAGAAACCGCTAGTTTTTCTCTATGACTTTGTTCCCCAACAACAGTTGCCGTGATTTTCAGTTCGCCCTACCCTAAGGTTTCTCGTGGGGAAGGGAAACAATTTAGCCGTGGTTAAATAATGTTTTGATTGGACTCCGATAAGCCTAGGGAGGGGGGAAGGACATGACCAGAAACCGTGCTACTTCTCTCCAAAACTTCAGTCTATCGAAGTGGACAATAAATAGCAGCCAGTGCATCAGTGTCGGGGGAAGCTAAACTCTGTGCCCTCCCCCCCGCAGCCTTGCACCCCTCCACTTTCACACCTTCTACAACAGTGACCGTTGCCCAAAGCACCTCGAGGTCATTCTTCATCTCTTCTAGTTTTCTCTGAGAGCACAACCCTTCCTCCCTCTGGACCATCAACAGTTACAGTCGCAGAACATGTAGAAAACCCTGTAAAGTAGTAATAGTGCAAAATGGTAACAGAGGAGTTGCATTTTTTGCTTGATGTTTGGGTCTTTGCAGAGACCGCTACCAACTGGGACGCCTCTGATCTCGGTCCAAGATATACAGCCAGCAAATAAAAGGGAAACAAAAGCAACAACAAAAAAAGTTTTTACAGTCTCGCGGGCACGAAAAATACATCAAACGTGGGATTCTTGCAGGCAAAAATCGTTGTGCATATTTTTAAGACGGGAGAAAACTAAGTTCGTTTTCAAGTTTCTGTAGTTGAAAGTGCAGTTCCTAAAGGGGAGAGAGAAGCGAGTGGGGAGATGTCCCTGAGACAAACACCGATTGCTACGGATGTACGGGGACACGGCTGCTCCTTTGGAGTCCAGCGTTTTACAGAGGGTCTATAAATTAAGAAATATAAATGCGAGCTGGTGTCACACGTGTGGAGATGGCCGGAGCCAAAGGCACTAGCGTGGAGGGAAGTGTGGCCTTGTTTCCACGCTTGTGTGCGGGCGGGGCTGCGCGTGGGAGGTGCGCGTTCGTGCGTTTGTTGCCTGCGAGAGTCTGCAGGAGGGCAGCCCCGGGCTGATCCCCGCGCCCCGGCGGAGACGCATTTCAGGAGGAGATCGAGCTGGGGGAGGTCTCAGGTGAGGTGCAGTTGGACTGATCCGAAGCTTCGCCCGCTTCTTTTGCAGACCTGGAGGCAGCTGCAGGGGCAAGTCCTTCCTTCTCCCTCTTCTTCTGTTTCATCCGCCTGTTCTGGAACCAGATCTTGACCTGGGTTTCGTTGAGCTCCAGGGTGGCAGCGATCTCCACCCTCCGGGCTCGGGTGAGGTACTTATTAAAGTGAAACTCCTTCTCCAGCTCCGTCAGCTGCTTGGTGGTGAAGTTGGTGCGGATGGTGTTGGGCTGGCCCAACAGCCCGTACTCCGACACTTTAGCTGTTAAGGAGCAAACACTAACAGGACAGGAGCAGCCAGAACAACTTCCTCGCTAGGCTCGGGGGGTGTGGGTGCAGGTTCCCCCCCCCCCCCCCCCGCAGTTCCCCTCTTCTCCTGGGCACTCGTGCTATCTCTCGCATCCTCGGCTACCCCTGCCCCCACCTCCCCCCAAGCCCAGGGGCGCAACATGGAGGGAAAGACCATCCCGGGCTCTGCAGATCTCCCCCCCGCCCTTGCAACTATTCCCCCCATTTCTCTACAAAATGCCATGAGAGTAGAAAGTTCGTGGGAAGGAGTGGAAGGGGAGGGCGAGGGTGATAATGTAAGGGAGGAGGAGGGAAGCTGGTGATTTAAGGAAGATTATGGAGAAGGAAGTTGAACATTAGGGGAGATGGAAGCCACGACAGTGGAAGAAATGGGAAGCCTAGAGCGTTTCCTATTCCGAGATGGGCATTTGGCCTGCGGGAAACTGAGTTCAAGGATCCTCCATCAGATGTATCTGGAAAATCTATCTGGCTTTTCCTCAGCGCTGAGCTGGTGTTTAAAAAAACCAAAAAAACAACAACAACAAAAAAACAACAAAAACCCAAAGAAATCCAAATCTATGTTCACTTTGGATTCAAAGCCCGGGGAAGGCAACCTTCCCCTGCAGGGCTGGAAAGCTATCCCCGCCTCTTTCCTTCCCCAATGGGGACCGTCCTCCCCGGACCTGCACTTCTCAACTCACCTGTCTTGGGCGGGTTCCTCTTCACTTTCATCCAGTCGAAGGTCTGTGTGGCGCTGGGACACGGTTCGGAGGGGCACGCAGGGTCTTTGTCCTCGTTTAAAGAAGGCGAGAGGTTGCTGTAAACGCCGGACAAGTAGCCGGACTGCTCCTGCCCATAAAGGTGGTGTTGCTGGTACTGCCCAATCGCCCCGCAGTAGCTCTCTGCTAAGGAGCCGAGGCTGGATCCCGCGTTGGCGGAGCACCCAGTCGCTTGGAAGTACATACCGTCCGCGTCCGACTGGCTGAGGTAGAGCTGGTGGTGCCCGTAGCTGGGGCCGCAGGATTGGGCCGGATACCCGGCGGCTGGGGCAGCACCTGCGAAAGGCACAAGGCGCCCGGAGGAGGGAGGCTGGTAGCCGGGGCTTTGCGAGGGCAGATGGGCGGCCGCAGCCGCGCTCCCTCCTACGCCAAAGCGCCCGTCGCAGTTAAAAGTGTCACTGACAGGGCTACCTGAGCAGGAAGGGAAGGAAGGGGAGCTTTGCTCTAAATTATGGTAGGCGCCCGTCCCACGGTTACAAATTGCATACTCTAAGGAGGAGTTCATCCTAGTATTGTCCATCTGCCACTGATGGAGGAGGGTCAGCCTGTTTTGAGGGGGATGTCTCCTGCCCTACAACCTTTAGATAGTATGTCAAAGCTGTAAAACTTCCGTGCATGCGTCGCTGGCCCTAGAACTCCGCAGCCCTCGACGGGGCCGGGGTGGGGGCAGGGGGAGGCGGCCACGAGGTCCGCCCCCAGCCCAAAGAGCGAGGGGCTCCTGAAGTTTGTCACATCTCTGAGCTCATCCATCAAGACCTTGACATTTGCATGACAAAGGGGTTTCAATCAAACCCTGCCCATCAATCTAATAACAACACGAATACGTCAAAACCTTTCCTCAAAGACTTTAAAAGACAGAAGGAAGGTGGGATGTGGGGAGGTGAAGAGGAAGAGGGGCTGAGGGAAGAATCTGAATTATTCACCACTGTTTTAATGCTAAAAGGCCCCCGAGTTATGCGATTAGGCAATTTCAGCAGAGCTTCCCCTTGCCCCAACTGAAAAAGATTTTCCCCAACCCTAATCTCTATGTGAGAAAAAGAAAAACGGAAGGAAAACAGGTAGGAAGGTCTGTCTCCTCTATCTCCTCAAGCACAAAAGGATGCTCTTTTTTCATTTTGAAACTTTTCCCTAGAAAGTGACGTGAACGTTTTCTGGACTGAAGAGTCTAATAAAGAAAAATACCCTCCATACGGTTTAATTTTGCCACATAGGCTTTGTGTCTAGGGCTAGTGTGGATAAATGCAATGTAATTAAAATCAATATTATAATAAGTCAATTAAATAAAGTTAGGAAAACAGAATGTCTTTTGTTGGAGACATACCATGTCCAGCTTAACAGTTGGAGGAATGGAACTAAAAATGATCCATTTATCCTCTAGCCACCCATTCACTCATGCACCTACACATTTATTGCTGAAAACAGTACATGTTTTAAGGGCTTTAACCAATGCTGGAACCTTCAACTCGGCTTTTCCGTGACAAACTTGGTTGGATCTTCTCCCGACCCTGTGTCAGACCAGAACTTTTCCCCGGTAGAGCCCAGCTGATGAGTAGGTGGAAAGCCACTGGCTTCAGGCCGACCACTCCACTGCTCGGAGAATGGGAACATTTATTTACTTGTTAGCAGAAGGTAGACAAGAGCACCCAACAATATGACGCCCACAGTCATTTGTTACTTGTCAGGATATTTACTGGTTATCCAGCCTCTAAGAAGAACTAGGAGGACTTTTTTTTTTTTCCCTCGGGCCAAAAGTTCACTTTGAAAGGCGTAAACATGTCCTTTAGTTGGGAGGTTTGGCTGATGCAACACATTGGGGTAACATTTGTTAAGAAAGTGCAACACAGCAGCTATGGCATCAACCTTCCTCCTTCCTTTAACCTCCCCGAGAGAAAACGTGAGGTGTAGCCAATTATGAATCTTGTCCTTCAGTAAAAAAAAATGAGAAAAGTATTTCTAGAGCTGCGTGTCTATTTATTCATTGATTCCGCCGACTTTGCTGATGCTGAGATATTCAAGAAGAAAATATTTTCGGTTACAAATGTTCTCTAAAACTCTATCTCCTTTTCTGCGTAAAACAACTGAAAGTGATTATAAAGATTGGAAGCAATTTTCATGTCTTTCCCCCTGCAAGAGAAATCGGTTTCTAATTTGATTCTAGGAGTGCTTTTTACATGATGTTGCACTCGGGTTTAAATTAATATATTATATTTAAACGATGCTTACAGTAGATGATTTATGTGTGTATAATATTTTTTTTAAAGGATAGATATTTATGTCTCCCTTGAATCAATGGGTTCGTATTCTCTGATAATTTCCCACCATGATCTCCCTCTATTGTTACCTTAGGATACTTTATGTTCTTAAAATGTAGCTATCTTCTGAGGTTCAGAATTAGCTCCGAGAGAGCTCACTGCTGCGGAGTTACAGAGGAAAGTGTTACTATACATCTCCTCTCTGCGAAGACTAAACCAAAGCTTAGACCTGAGACAGTCTCGCGTGAAAGCACAGTTTCTTTAGTAGATGGGAAAATCGAACAGGACAGGATCAAAATGATGGCCATGAAATGCAGCAAACGTCCCGCCTCTCTCAGAGGGTGAAATGCGGTCCTGGGGCTATTGGAGCCGCTCCAGCCCCTACTGGGGGGAAAATGAAGATCCCGATGAGTTGGGAGGTTGAGAGTGAAAACAGAGCCGAGGAGGGAATATGCGGAGCTGAAGTCACTTTGACAAAGGCACTTTTTTTGTCTCTCTGTGGAGGTAACTGTCAGACAGAGAAAGATGGGGTGTTGGAGCCTGTTTCCTTCCAGAGAGGGATCACTGCCCTCCCGCTCCTCCCAGGCGCTGCGGGGCCGTTCGTTATCTCTCCTCTGAGCAACTCTCTCAGGTCCCTCACTTCTTACCTGCTGTGGGAGGGAGCCCGGGCAGGGAAACGCCGGGCAGATTTAGGGAGGTAGCAGGATATAAGGTACTGCGTTCCCGGCACCCCTGGGGCTCCCCCACCCCCGCTTCTGGGAGATGCCAGGCTGACGGCCCCGGGCAGGGTCGGCGGGGTAGCTGCACTTCAGCTTACTCTGCCTTCTGGCTCCCACTTCTTTCCCCAAAGTGACGTGGTCTTCCCCAAAACGCATGGCTTATGGCGACTGCGCGGTATTTTCGAAAGCCACAGCGTCAACGTGCATGCAGGCACATTGGGAATCGCTTCCCCAAATTTTCTGCTTAGCCCTTTACTCTGGATCTGATAATAAATGACTGTTGTTGTTATTATTTGGTTTAACTCCCGTTGTGGGGAAGGTGTGAGATTGTTTCCCTTCATAACCAGCAGAAGAAATACCAGATTATTGATAACCAGTCACAGAGTGGACCTAAATCTATCACTGGTACATTTATTTCTTTAAAACCTCATTTTTTGTGGAGTTGAGAGAGGGAAGGCGATCAAAGAAGAGACTCTCAAATTCTCATGTGGAGACTCTCAAATTCTCAGAGCTCTGTCCTACAACCCCCATCCCACTCCAAATACTCACTTAACCCTTCATTAGATTTATTCCTTGATTTTCACTTATGTATTGAGGGAAACAATAGTTACCCCTACCCTTTAAACCCCAGACGGCACTGTTTTGGGAATGGTGCTGTCTTTCACTCAATAGGATTTAAAACAAAATATCTGGAGATGGATGAGGCTAGAGGGTGAGCAGGGAAATTTTGAGCTCTTTGTTTCCCGGAAAAAGACACTGCTACCTAGGAGTGGGCTGGATGATCCCTGGAGGCAGAGGAGACCACGTTCTGGGCCGGGTTTCTCGCATGGCCCGGAGGTGCAGAGCTGCTCTCCTGCTCTCGAGAGCTGCTGCGGGCCCAGAGCGCTTCTAAGCCTCAGGCTTTAATTGAGGAGCGGATAAGAAATGAGGAGGGCAGCAGCAGCGTAACATCGTTTTTCCATGGAGTTCTCGGTGGCAGGGGACCTCCCATGCCCACCAAAGACATCCCGTGCCTTTGGCCCTTAAACTCACCCCGAGGCAGAGGGACTTGGTGTGACAAAATCCGGGGCAACTCATGGACTTGCTGTAAGTGGGGGGTGGACCCATACTTACACCCTCTCACCGCTGAATTAGCGAGATGGGAAGATGCTTGTTTTCAAACAACTCTCCTTTGTGGGAATACCTCTGGTAAAAAAGATCTCACCAGAGGAGTTTTCTGTGCAGGCGGCACAGAAGGAATGAGGTATTTTCAAAGGCTCCAGAGCGCCCAGAGTCTTCAGATGCTTCGTTTTGGAGTGAAATATAACTCTCTGCAGAGAAAGTTTGTGTCACTTCTGGCTCCCAGCAGGACGATTTATATGAAGCACCACTGGCTCTGGGATGCGTGTTTGGCTGCGGACGTCGTTATCACCAAAAAGGACTTGTCCCTAGAAATTGTCAGAGAAATTTATAGTGTCGACATGTGTCTCTGTTACATTGTAGCCTGCTAAGCTATATTTGGGGCTAAAAAACTGTAGAGGGAAAAAAAATAGTATATGGGAAAATTATTCAGAGTTTGGGAGTCCAAAGAAATGCAGAAAACAAAAAAAAACCTCTTCATGAGTTACGAGCACCGGACTATCTTCGAGCTACAGAATAAATATGAGACAATTCAGATAAGATATAATCATTCTCGTCTGCCGTTTTCGGGAGCAGAGTAGGCGCATTGCCGAGGACTGACCAGTAGGGATGGAGACCGAGACCGGCTCCAGCGTGGTGCCCTGCGGCTGCCTGGCCGGGGATGGCCCACAGGTGGTCAGCATCCATTCCCTTGGGTGGGAGCTTTCTTAAGCGGGAAGAGTGACATGGTTTGTGTAGTCGGTCTCCGGAACAACGTTTTGAGCATAAGATTTGGTGCGATATGACTCTTTCAATACTTTTTCCTTTTCAGAGTGGCACAGATCTTTTAATTCCCCCCTCCTCCTGCGCCAAAAGATGAAATTCCTCCTCCGACGGCTCTGGGGAACCTGTCCTGTTTTCTTGTGAGTCACATCGACTATTTCAATGTGATTCCCAGGGCAGAGGTGTGTCTGTAAGTCCCACTAACGAGATTCATTCAAGCCTCTCTACTCGGTGAGAGTGTGGGTGAGAGGTCTGTATCTGCTGCTCCCGTGTGCAGCAATGTTCTTTCTCAGAGGGCAGACCTCATGGTCTCCTCATCCCGTCCGAGTTCCACTCCTGACGGTCCTTGCCTTCTCCAGGACAGCTCGGAGGCCCCGAGGGACCCTCGTGCAGGCCCATCTGGCTCTGAGTTCAAGACGACCTCGGAAATCTCCAGGAGCTGCAGGACTCTGACTGAACCCGAGAAGTTTCAAACCCTTCGCGTTTCATTCAGATCCAGCATCTGACAGGCCCGGAATGGACTATATCCACCTAAACCCACTCATAGAATCATACAATGGTAGGGGTTAGAAGGGACCTTTAGAGATCATCTAGTCCAACTCCCCTGCAGAAGCAGGGTCACCTAGATCAGATCGCATAGGAACATGTCCAGGCGGGTCTTGAAGACCTCCAAGGAAGGAGACTCCACATCCTCTCTGGGCAGCCTGTTCCACTGCTCCCTCATCCTCATGGTGAAATAGTTTTTTCTTATATTTAAGTGGAACTTTTTGTGTTCCAGCTTCATCCCATTACCCCTTGTCCTGTTACTATCTACTATAGAAAAACGGGACGTCCCAACCTCCTGACACCCACCCTTTAGATATTTATAAATGTTAATAAGATCACCCCTCAATCTCTTCTTCTCCAGACTAAACAACCCCAGTTCCCGCAGCCTTTCCTCATATGAAAGATGCTCCAGTCCCCTGATCATCTTGGTGACCCTGCGCTGGACTCTCTCCAGCACTTCCAGCACTCTTTACTAAGTCCACGAATTAAATAATAACTTCATAAATATTTTTAATATTAGTAGGTCAGCATTATTAATAACAATCAGCGTTAGTTTAAACAGCATCCCGCTAGGATTGAGAACTAGATTCAGAGTTGCAGTGATTCTGAAGTTAGTTTCTCCAGACCCGGCGGTCTGTATTTTCACCTTTGGTGGATATAAAGATAAAAAAAAAATTACAGACAAAGCTGGGATATATGCGGGAAGTGCCAGGAGTACAAGCAGAAGAAGGTCTGCTCTGCCAATCCTTCCTTTGATAGTGGAGTATCAGGAGCGTTCCCCAGGCTCCGGCCACAGAGGACCAGGATGGACTGGAAGAGGATGCTACAGCTCACTTGGGAAACGGCCACGGGAGGGATATTCCGGGAAGCCGGAGCCTGTCACCGGCAGCTCAGGAGAAAGGTCGGAGCGATTCCCCAGGAGAAATGAACTCTTCCCATCTCGTCCCTCCAAAGCTCGACTCCTGCCTCGCTCCACACCCGCGTTTCCTTTCCGGAAGTTTTTCTACTTTGAGCCTTCCTTCAGCTCTAACTGGTGGGTTCAACATCTTCAGGGCTTCGAGTAGCTCGTGAGCAAACACCTCCACAGACTAGATCAGCACAAGATAAATATTACTTTAGCATCCTTACTAAACGTGCGAGCCTATCTCATTTGCATATATTTAGGTTAACAATCATGAGGCAATTGCAGTGCTTTGACAACGATCAAGAGCTGAATATGCTTAATATATGCCCTTCAGTTGCTCAGAACAGAAGGGCAGGGTTGCAAATATGCATTCCCCATTTGTTTGACATTTTGAAGAAGGTAAAGAATGGCTGAACTAATGGTGAATTCTTACAGTCATTCAATAATTTAGATTTTATTGAATAATCCCCTTCTTTCCTCCGACATTTCAGTCTTGTTAATTAGGACAAATAAGAAGGGACTAACAGTAGCAAGGATAATAACTGGTGAGCTTCCATTTATTAAGTTACTTTCCGTGGGCGTAGAATTGATCTGTGGCTGTGACTGGCATGCTTTCTAGACCTGCAGCAACTTTGAGAGGTCATTATGATCTTCAGCAGGGCCCTTGTTAGAGATCTGTATTGATAAGGTGTCAGGGTTTACGTTGGAGGTTCTCGGAAACCATTTCCACGCCCCTGTCCCATTCCAGCACTTCCTCCTCTGGGTGACGGGGGAGGGGGATGCCGCCCCATCCCAGCCCCAGGCAGGGGAGAACCTGCAGAAGACGATGTCCTTCTTGTCCCCTCCCCCTGCCTCTCCTCTCTTCCCCTCCTCCCTTCCGCATGGAAAAGGCGTGTGTTGTTGTGGAAATCCGCTGCAAGCTCGATTTGCTGAGGGATATATCTCCGTGCACTTATTTTTAAATTGAATAAGAAATTATCTTCTCTGGAGAGGCAAAGCGGATGTGCAGCTCCACGATCCGAACCAGTGGGACGGGGACCGGGCCGGGCGCTCGGCCGGAGCAGGACCGAGAAGTGCGGAGCGGCCTCCGCCACTGCGAGTCTGGCACTGCCGCTCCGGCCCTGGGCTGCCCGGCAGCGCTCGAGACTTTTGGCGTCGACCCGCCCCGACTATCTGATTCCGTGCTCCTGCCGCCCCCCAGCAAGCCTGTGTTCAGGATTGAGAGAGGGGGGAGACGAGAGGGGAAATATATCAAGCACTGGAACAAATGGCGCTTTGATAGACAACTTCTGGCAATGCCAACGCTGCTGCTGAGTATGTTCCAGAAGCTGGAAATATTAAATAAACTTAAAGATAATGAATAGCCTTCTGTGGTACTTGGGCTGTGCCGGGGCTCCCCCTTCCCCCTCCCGCGTGGCTCTGGGACTAGCAGAGCGGAGGGGGATCGATGCGGTGACTCCCAGACTGGGTTGCGAAGGTAACTCGGATGCAGGCAGTGCGAACAGCGGACTAGACGCTTCCTTTCATTTATAGGAAGGTGTTAACGTTCATTTGCGTATTTTAATTGCAATCTACTTCGATTTTCAATACAAGCCAACTCCCTCCCAGAGTGAGATGCTAGCAGGTTTGAAAGGTCTTCTCGTCTGGTAGGGAAAAAGGCTGTCAATATTATTCTGAATTAAAAGGTAGCTGTAAAATCACCCCCCCCCCCCCCCCTTTGTTACAGTGGGAAGAAATAATCTAGATCTGAGAACCGCAATTTCGAAAACAAAATACCAGACGACCACGCAGAAGTTTCCCGGGGACCTGGGATACCACACAGGCAAACTCTGAGAGCCAAGCAAACCTGCCAACGGCTCCATTCTCTGCGGAGGGAGGCGGCAGCCACCGGGAGAATCCCCGAAGGCCAGAAGTGGCCCGCGGGCCGGAGAAGGCTGGGCCTTTCCCTGTTCTAACCCTAAAGAGAGGATCTGGTGTCTATACTGCTCGTCATGTCCGCTCCGCTACTCCCCGCGGCTCCCTGCGCCATTTTAAGGCCTCCTCTGCGAGTCCGTCTCCCTCTCCGCCCCAGCTGCTCGCCCCCTGCCCCACTCCGCCCTTCCTTTCCGCATTACTTTCGCACAAACCCCACTTGAACGCCTACCAAATTTCTACCGTGTCTGAAGAAACACCAATGACTTAGCAAAGACGTAATATGATTTATTTTGGGTGTCACCGCGATTGATTCCTGCGCTGATACCTTTTCATTCATAAGCCTCCCCTCAATTCCCTTCCCCCCTCCCCCCCTCCTGATATACGAGTTCTGTATTTAAAAATCCCTCTTGCGAGGAAGCTTTCGTGAAGGGACGCTCCAGTCAGGCAGAGCCGCGCGAACCGCCGCAGAAAGTGATCACAGATTTATGAGGCCGGGAGGGCTGGCTTGTAAGGCTGATAAAGAGGAGGGGGGGGGGAAAAGGCCTCTTTCAGGCTAATCTCTCACCCCTCATTCTTCTAAAATGTTTATTTGTTGATCACGCTGCCGGCACGCGCTGCCCTCCCATGGTGGAGGTTTTGCACTTACTCAAAAACCTCCCCTTTTCGCCTTTTTTTTTCTTTTTTTTTTTTTTTGTGCATGTGTGTGCGTGTCCGGGACCTTTAAAACAGCAATAACTGAGATGTCTCCCATCTGTATTTTCTGTTGCGAGAGATGAGAGCAGGAGGAGCGGGCTGAAGGCGCCCGCACAGCTGAAGAAGAATGGAGGGGGATGGGCACGGGGATGGCGCAGTCCCGCTGTCCCGCAGCGCGGGCGCGGAATGTGCGGGTGCTCCGAGCGCTGCCTTTGTCTTGCTGTTTGTCTCTTTATCCGGCGGTTTCCTGACGAGAGAGATTTTCAGTGACCAGAAAACACAACCGCGAATGGTAAAATGGGAAACAAATATCCTGCACTGATTTAATAAAAAATTAAATAATTAGAACCCAAACTCAAGGAAAATGCGAACGGAACTGAATACAGAGAATATTTCTGACTCCTGAAGCTTCTTGAAATGTTAGCTGGGAGCAATTCCTTTTGTTTCCTCTCTCAGTGCACACGAGGAGATTATTATGACATCGTTAGTGCAAACTAGGAAAAAGGAAGGTGATTGATTTAGTTAAAAAATCTCACATTTTCCGATTAAATATGTACCAACACACGTTTCTCGGTTTTATAAAGACATTTATTCACTCTGTGAAAATAATGTACAATAAATAATTTGCCATTTACTATTAAAGAATTTTAATAAATACTCTACATCTAAAACTTAAAAGGAGGAAGGAAAAATCATCTGTTTAGCTTTTATTATTAGTTTTAATTTTATTTTATTGAGAAATCTAGAAGTCTCGTTCTGATTCCTGAGAAAGTAGCTTGGAGGGTTTACAAACGTTTTCTCTTGGGGGCTGACGTCTCTGGTGTGTGTGAGAACTAGCGGATGCTTTTTAAAAAATAAATACATTTTTAAAACTCCAACTATAATTAAATACCAGCATTTAGCAAAACTTGGACTGTTCTTTCACGTGAGCCTTGTAGAATAAATATTGAGAGGGGGATTCGGTTCCCACGGTGTGAGAAGCTTTAAAAGAAAGCGTCTGGAGGGGTGGATGAGGTGATTGAATGAGAGATGGCTTGGGTTTCTTTTTGAGGGTGCCCTTCCTTCCCCTTTTCAGGAGCCTGGGAGGAGCTGGCGGTGGCTCGGGACAGGGCTAGTGCTCCTGGAAAGAGCAGAGGCGGCGAGGCGGGGGTGACTATTGGAAATGTAAATGTTGCAAATCAATAGTACAAAGTGCGCTGGTAAAAACGTCCAGGTCTTCCTCAGAGAAGTGAACGGGGCTCTCCAGGGAGCCCTGTAGACCGGGGGAAAGCCCCTCCGAGAGCTGTAGACAGGACTCTGCCGAGAAGATGCTCAGCTCTGGCAGCAAAGGCGAGTCCCGACTCCCGGGATAGTTACGGTCCAAAAGGCCGGCGGCCTCGTCGGGCTCCCCCGCGAACTGTGGGTTCTCGGGCCCCTCGCTCCCTGGTGCTTCCCCCACTGGGCTGGGGGGCCGGCCCGGCAGCGGGACTGTCCTCAGCTTCCTCTGCCAGGTCGCTGCCCTCGTCCGAGTTGGGGTAGGAGAGGTCCCCGTCGGGGGTTTCTTTGTACTGGATTTGTCTCTTGTGCTTCATCCGGCGGTTCTGGAACCAGACCTTCACTTGCCGCTCGGTGAGGTCGAGTAGAGCCGCGATCTCCACCCGACGGGGTCTGCAGAGGTATTTGTTGAAATGAAATTCTTTCTCCAGCTCCAGCAGCTGCGTGTTGGTGTAGGCGGTCCGGAGCCTCCTGGAACCGCTGGTGTCCGCCAGCCCCTGCGTGTCTTAAACACATACAAAACCGCACGTTGCAAAGCGAGGGAGCAGGGACCGGCGAAGGGTCGGGACCCATCCCCTCCCTGTTGTGGGCAGGGCAGAGCCGTGCCCTACGCTACAGAACATGGGGTGGGGAAAGAAGCTAGGGGAGAAAAAGAAATGGTTACTTAAACTCTTCCCACTGTGGAAAAGGGTCGGAAATCACTCTCCGGTTCCCTTGCCCCAAGAAGGAGAAAGGATATTGCTCCCTGGCCTCTCCCTTTAGAGATCCTTCGTCTCTGCCACCTTCACAGATAAGGGTAATTTCGACCCATTCCTCCCTTTTTCTTTTTTCCCCTTTTGCCAACAGTTCAGGGGCGAGGCTGCGGAGCTTTGACTTCATTATTCCAGTATTATCTGGTCAATGAGCTCCAGTGTCCGCCCTTCTCCTACCCTAGCAGTTACCTGAACGGTGCCATTAAAACACTAAAACAGTGAATTGTGCCTTAAACGTTTTGTCTCGGGGGAAGAAGTGTTCTTGGCCAGGGCAGATGGAGTTGGGAGAGGATTTGAGGCTATATTTATTTTATTTTGCAATGGGGAACTGACCCCCTCGATGCTGGACGCTGAGCCCAGCTATCGCTCTTTCTGCCTCCCCATCCTGCTAGTAGCAAGCCCCGCGTTACCCACTCTTCTTTCTTTCTCCCTTCACTCTTCTTTCGAGATTTGTAGGCTTGTTCTTTTGTTGGTTTATTTGTTTCCCTGTAGATTGTAAAAAAAAAAAAAAAAAAAATCCAAGGCTGAAAGGGCGAGTCAAGCAAATGGCTGCCAGGTCCCCCCGCTGGAACTCTGAAAGAGTCCTCCCACCCCCCCCCCCCCCGACCCTCTCGGCTTTGGCCAAAGTTACAGCACTTTGCTCTTTTATTTGCGGGGGGGTGGAGGCAGGAGAAATATATCCTCCTCCCCGGCTGTATATATTGCTTCGGTGTATTTTATTGCGTGACACAATTTCGGGGGGGGGGGAGGGCTGGGGTAGGGTTACTCTGGGGCGGGGGGGATCGTTTATTATTCAGACCGTCTCTGATTTCAGCAAGTACCCCCTCACCCCCTCCTTAATACGAACCTGCAGAAGATCCTAAGGCAGGGACCGGCACCGAAGATGATGAGGAGGGAGAGGAGGAAGAGGATGGAGCCTGGGTAGCTTTCTTGGAAGATTTCTTCTCCTTCATCCACGGGAATTCCGCTGCTAGGCGGCCGGGCTGTGCCAGAGGCTGGGGCTGGGACTGGAATAAGCCATGAGATGCTCTTTTTTGGCTCCTCGGTCTTCCCTGGCTGCTAGAACAAGGATTCAGACTGAGGGTGGTTTGCTCAAAAGGAGAAGGAATTAATGTCGAGTCCTTGATTGATGAAGTTTGAAATGTCTCCAGAACAGCGGGAAGAGACGTCAGGCACTCTGTGAGCGAAGGCTGGCTATTTATAAACTCGATCTCCCTCTCAAATTCAAAATTCATGGCTTTTCCAGGGCCTAGGGTTTAATAAGCGAGGGGAAGGAGAGGAAGGAGGGGGGAGAGGGAAAGAAATCTGAGGGTCTCAGTTTTTATGGCAGTGATGATGATGGTTCTCGGACTTTTTTATAATTTTTATATTGTTGATAATACAGGCCTAGGGAGACCTTGCTCTATTAAACTCGAGACTGGGGCGAAATTGCAGCCAATTCCTGCTCACGTGGCTAGCCCTGACCAATGGCAGCCGGGGCCCGGTCCCAAACGGAAGGCATTATTTTCTTTAATTAAAAAAAAAAAAAAAAACAAACAGACGGGAGAATATCCCCAGAAAAGTGTGTGGGAAAAGGGGCTTTGCCCCCCCTGAGGTGTCAGCCGGCAGCCAGGGAAATGCCGCCTCAACCGCAGACGAGCTCCGATCTCGTCTCTGGCAAGCGACGACATAGAGGTGTAGAGGCTGCAGAGGTATATTGGCGTGTTTGTGTCTGACGCTGGATATGAGCACTGAGGAAGTCAAGTGAACTTGCAAGTCAAGTATAAGTAGACTGGCCTGATTAACGCTGTTAAATTACTTTTAAAGAAACAGCTTAATCCTTCTGCTTCTAAAGCCAGACTTTAGGGACCTTTTTGCACTTTCTTTGAAGGCCAATCACCTTTTAATATCTTTGAAATCCCATTTCTTCCTTCCCATCAATAATTCCCCCCTCCCGTCAATAATCGATGCTACTTACAGAGTTTACCATATAAATAAACTGAAGTCATTTCCCAGGAAGATTTTTTCCCCCTTTTAAAGTGCCCGGATCCACACAACCCGTAAAGAAGTGAGAAACGATCAATCTTTTCCTCGACAGACTTTTGACAGCTCGCTCAGCAAACAAATTCTGCTCTTGCTACGGAGTTACTTCAACCAAGAATTTGAAAGTTTAATCCAAGGTCCTAAATTTGGGAAATCTAGAAAGTAAACATTTCTGAAGGAAAAGAAAAAAAAACTGCTTGCTGCAGACTGAAAACGTGGCTGGTTCAGAGTTTATTTGCTCAAGCTTCGTTTCTCCCATTTTGCAGGGGAGAGGGACTGACAGGCTGCATTCTCCCAGGAAGAAGCCTGGAAACTTTTGTCAGTCCAAGCATCTGTGTGGGTGGTATGGGTTTCTGAGAAACACATAATAAATCTAAAGCTGAAGTCGAAGCCGAAGCACAGTTTAGCAAAAAGGGATGAAGAAAAAATTTTTAAAATGTTTACAAAATCTAAGGGAAAATTTTCCTAAATATTTCATATCTGTGAATGCACTGATCGAACTCAGAATAAATCCACTCAATCTCGGCAGATCAGAACTGATGTAAAAATTAATAGCAAAGTTTCTGATCTTTTCTTGTTCATTTGGATTCAAGTGGCTTTTCAGGAGTCCCGGACTTTGTCATGGAGCTGCCAGATTCTCCGTTTTGAGGGACTGGAGAACTGGAATGCAGCCTGAGAGTTTGGCATGTGAAAAGAAACTCTTCCAAGCCACTCCGAACTGTTGTCGCTGGTTTTGCCAACACTAAAGATGCAATAAAAGAAAAAGAAAAAGAAAAAGAAAAAGAAAAAGAAAAAGAAAAAGAAAAAGAAAAAGAAAAAGAAAAAGAAAAAGAAAAAGAAAAAGAAAAAGAAAAAGAAAAAGAAAAAGAAAAAAAAAAGAAAAAAAAAAAGAAAAAAAAAAGAAAGAATGTCTTGGGGAATGAGGGTTTTTTCCCACGCAGCACGCATAAGCATAAGGGAGAAAAAATCATCTCCCTACTGAAGGGGAAAGGCATCTCCTGATACGAATGAATTCCCAGAATTAGTGAACGGTGGTGAAATGCAGAAATTGTCAGACAAACCAGGGCCTGCGTCCTTGATGCAGCGGCACAAATTACCGCCTGGGCGTGAGGAACTGTAGGAGACGGAGCCCAGCGACACACTGTGAGGGGCCGCGATCTGAGCCTCCTTTTCCCCATTTTCTGAAGGTTTCTGAACCTTCTTTTTCCCCATTTTAACCAGTCCCTAGGAATCTCCGACACAAATTCCGGCAACATGCGAGACAGGAAAATACATCCAATTAGAAGGAGGGGGAAAAAGCCAAGGAGAAGCCCAAGCCTGACTTGCCCACCAGAGCCCGCACGCTTTTCTGCTTTTAAATTATAGTATCACCGAAAGTAAATGGCTCTCTGCATGGCCGGACATCACCCAGCCCCGTCCTGGGGAATTAAAACAAGCCCTATCTTTCTGTTATACCGTTATTTATTATTGCGTCAAGGTTATAATTATTAACCTGGAACTTCATTTATTAAGAAAGATCAGAGTTGGAAAGAAACGAGATCATTTCTCGTGTAAAGCTTTCTCTACCCAACCTTTCTATATGCATTAGTTTACCCCGGCTCCTATGGATGTCCCTGACTGTACACAGCAGTGTACAAAACACTGACACACGCACATACCCCCTGTTTCTACAGCCCAGCACTGTTTTTCGGTACCTTTTACAGTTTTTGCACCCTTTTCTCTCGGCAGCAATCAGCATCCCCCTCTTCTTTCCAGCGCAGGGACCTTCACCTCTCCAGCGGCTGCAGCAACAGAGCAGTTTGAGCCCGGCAAGCAACTCACTCTTTTCCAGAGCTAGAAAACTTTTATTAGCCCTCACTGCTTTAATATAATTTTTCTTAGGACTTTAGAACTTAAAAGGCAAATTATCCAGTGCATTATCCCATCTGTTTTCACTGCTGGCACGGAATGACTGTCTCACTTCCACTGATAATGTAACCTTTAACGTCATCTTTTTCCCCTTTTAATTAAAATTTTAGATGTGTGCGTTAGTCTGAAAGGGCTGTGAGTGTGTTTCTGTGCATCTGTGTGCACATGTATGTGTGTACGTGTGTGCACGTGTGAACATGGGTGCACGTGTGTGTGCATGGTAATACTAATTAATTACAATAAGTAATTTATTTTATCTTCACCTTTAAGGTGTCCACACAGAAACTCAGGGCCCTTTTTCCTTCTTTTTATTTCTTGTGTGTGTGTGTGTGATTAATCCTTTTCCTTTGTTTTCATTCGTGGTCCAATGGCATCCCGGCCCCGACGCCACGTGACCCCCTCTTTGTGGCCGCGGGTGCGGGCCGGGGCCGCGCAGGGACCACGCGGAGCCGCGGGAGGGGGTGGTGGGTCCGTCCTTGTCCCGAACGCGCGGAGATTTCATCCGAGAAGGGGACTCAGCCGAGGATGCCTCCACTCGGGCTCTGAAATGTCTTGCGCACTGCTTTCCCTGCGCTCCTGTCGCTGTTTTCACTTCCACGTTCTGTATTTCTGCCCTTAAATTCGACTGATAGGACAAGATAATTTGATAACAGAAAGTTTATTCAAGAATTGTTCTACAGACAACCCTTCAGCAAGGAAGCAAAATAACTACTGTAAGAACAAAGAAAGACCTCCAAAGAGGAGGAGGGAGGTGGGAGGGAGGAATTAGCTATAGTTCTTCTAATCCAGAACTATACAATTACAGTCTGACTCTGCTCTCATGCCTCCAGTAGAACTAATTACATTATTCATAAGTACGAAGGTGACATAAAACTACTGGTCTTCCTAATTACGGTAACTAAAATAAGCTTGTTGTACAATGACAAGGAAACACAATGTCCTCTATAACAAGTAAATACTAAAAAAGTACCATTTGAATCTTTTTTTTCCTCATATAAATACATAATATTGGGGATAAATAATACAAAAAAAGGAAAGTATTTTAAACTGGCTATAACCAATAAATATATATGAATTTTCACCAGAACACACACCTATTGAAGGACATCTCGACTGAGCTGGACGAAAACCCTTCAAAGTTGTTTTTATATCCATTATATGTAAACTCTAAGTGCAACAAAGATGTCCAGACAAGAAAGCATTAGCAAATATGAGAGATCCATTCACTTCTGCTTCGACTGGAGGACATTCCATTTGTTCAAATATACCCTGTTTTCATGTAAGGTCAAAAAGGAGGAAGGAAGTATAGGACTTCTCAGTCTTAAGATTGCTTTTCTGTTAACGAACCCTAAGAAAAATACCCCCAAAACAAAAAAACCCAATGTTGTTTAACGGAGACATCATATCATCAGAGGCAAAGGTAGGAAAATATTCAGACCTGTCAACTTCCTCTCTTTGGACTGCTGTTACTGTTGGGGCAGGGGGGTTTAGGCATTTCAAAAACTGTTTTTTACTGAACATTTTGCAATGCTTAGACCTCTCTTATTGTGACTGTTTTGGGGTTTTTTTAATTATTACTATTTTTGAGAGGGGAGACAGGGACTGGAGGGAAAGAGTGTGAATCCCATGGATTGTCAGGTATGTATATTTGCAGTTTGTGTGGGGACTGGTGGGAAGTTACTCAGCAAAAAGGATGTCCTTCCTCTGAAGGCTGGAAAGGAAAGCACAAGGTTCTTCTTGAGATGGAGTTGGAGAGGAGGAAACTTTTCTTGCCACTGTCTTTTGATTGCATATGTAGCCACACGTGCACATCTATGTAGATGCAGAAACACCAGTTGTAAAGACTTGGCTGGCTGAATATTCTCTTTTCCAGTGTCCAAGGATTATTGATTTAGAAATGAAGGATGTTGCTGCTTAAAATCTGCTAGATTCCCACAAAACTACCCCAAACCTGTTTCAGAAGCATTTGTTTTGAAACAAAGCAGGTATAGCTCTTCAGAGAAAGCACTGCTTTTGGCAGTAAATACTGAAATGATTGGAAATTGTGCCTAATAAAACCCACAAATAATAATAGCAATCACAACAACCCAGTAGAAATCGTCCTGTCAAAGAAAGAAAGAAAATAGCTCAACACAAAAGTTCCTGAAGCTGATCTTGCCCTCTTCCCCTTTCCTATATCCTGGCGTATGGTCCCATCTGCTTCACCTGAGCCTGTCCCTGCTCTCTATCACAGGTGGGTCAGCTTGGGCACCTCTTGGATTCTGCCCTGAGAAGAAGCGTGGTGTGTGGAAAGGTCTGTGTAGGTGGGGTGAGTCTCGCATGGTCCGTGGTGCTGGCTCGGAGGCATCTGTGGAGGCCCATTGTAGTCTATGTTGGCAGCCTGGTGATGTGGCAGATGATTGAGACCGTAAAGGGATGGACCAGAGGTGGGCATAGAATCCACATAGTTACCTCCAACATAGACGGGGCTGCCCTGCACACTGGCAGTCCCGTAGACCACCTCATTCCCTTGTAAGACGTGGAGGTCGTACTCGGGGGCTGTGTTGGCATATTTCTGTTGGGAGGGACAGCCTTTGATGGGGTTTTGGTAGTTAGTTGACATGACATAGGCATTTTGGTGGGGTTTATTGAAGGAAGGTGGCGAGGGGGCATCATAGTTGCTGCTCATGGTGTGCAAGGCGTTCATAAATCCAGCAGAAGATTGCATGGTCTGGAGCGGGCTGCCAGTGGGGGAAGGCCCTCCAGAAGAAGACCCCATGCCTTTTGACTTCTGATCTTTCTTATACTTCATCCTCCTGTTCTGGAACCAGATCTTGATCTGCCTCTCACTGAGGTTCAGCAGGTTGGCCATCTCCACACGACGGGGCCTGCACAGGTAGCGATTGAAGTGGAATTCCTTCTCCAGCTCCACCAGCTGAGCACTGGTGTAGGCTGTGCGGGCTCTCTTGGAGGCTGAGGAGCCTGGAGGGCTTTTATCACCACTGCAGGTTTCTGCTATCCACAAAATGAAATAAAAGATAATTACTTACATGCAGAAATTGAATGCATCATTTCTTAATAAATCCTGGAACAGGTACAAGAGTTTGACTCCTCCTTTCCCTCACCCCTTTGCATTAGTCTGTACTCCATAATCATGTCATTTATTAAGAGTTCTGTTCTCCAAAGCTGCCCCTGGTTTATGAAAATTTGATCATGTCATGTACAAAAGGATTCCAGGGCCATTTATTTAGGAGTTGATTATTTCCAACAGATAATTTTGAGGAAATACTATTTAGCAGGGGAGCAGTCACCACAAAGCCAATTAATACTAACACGGGTCAGTGTTGGGAGGCATTTTGTTTGCCAAGGTATGAATGCACACATACACACACATATCTTGTGCATGTCTTGCGTTTGTGTAACACAAACACTTTCATGTATGTTGTTAAACACCAAATCACATTGGTACCTACCTTTTCATGAGATAAACATGTTTATAGCAGGTAAATTATATTGAGATGCTGTGATGTGTATGCCACAAAGTTTATATGAGTATATTTGTCAGTATTTCCATACTAATTTGGTTTTGTGGATTGTGTTAGCGACGTGAGTGTATGCATGAAAAAATATGCACGTGTTTATGCATATGGTCTGTACATGAACACAGAGCACCATGTTCACTGCTGTGCCTGGAAGCAGGGAGGTGGGAAGAGAAGCACTATGCTTTAGCATCGCTAGGTAGAGCAATGGGAGTACACTTTTGTGTATCTACACAGTCAGACACAACCACCTGGTTGTATTTCCCTGTGATGCTCTGGATGTGTGTAAAAGAAACCAAGTGTGCACAATCAGTGCTGCAGGATGGGCCAAGGTTTGCTCAGTCTGGCCAGGACATGTGTCTGAGTCTCAGGATCATGTCCAACACCAGGATCCTTGCTGGACCCTCGCTACACCCCTCCCTCCAAACAATACTACTCCAGTTGGTGGTTTCATTAACTCACTGTTTAGTAAAGTGGAGGGTTACAAAAGCAGAACAGTGTACCTGTGCTAGGGGAGCTGTTTTTCTGTTTGGAGTTTTGCCTTGATTCTTTCATCCAGGGGAAAATCTGCTTGGTGAGACTGGCATTTGCACTGAGGTTGGTGTTGCTGGGGGCAGTTTTATTGCTCCCTGATTGGTTATTGCTGTTGCTATTGGTGCTGTTGGTCGCAGGATTTGGGAGTGGTGAGACGGGGGGAGGTGGATGGTGCTCCTGGGGCAAACTTGGATGCATGCAGCTCCTGTTTAGGTCTTTACTTTTTGTGTGTGACGTTGTGTTGCCAAGAGACTGGAGGGAACAGGCAGACCTCTGGTAGTTGTTCTCCATGTGAGAAGCTGCCTGGAAGGACTGCTGGGGACCCTCGTAGCTGAAGCCATTGGCACTCCTGTAGGAGTAACCCCCAAAGAGCGTGGAGCTGTCGTAGTATGTCTTCTGCATCTCTGGGACTCCTCAAAAGGATTTTTCCAGCTACCAGGGTTTTGACACCCCTATGGCAGAACATTGGCACCCAAAGGCCACGTGACAGGCCATTTACAGCTGTCTATTGGAAGCTGACCTGAAAGGTTAGGAGAAAACACATAGTAATAGAATCCGGCCTATGAATCCATCTTGGGGCCTGAAAGGCCCATGACATGAATAGGGTTCCACAGAACAGGGCAAACAGATGCTTTGAGCAGGTTTTCTCCTGTGTGCAGCCTAAGGAGGCTCAACAAATGTTACGGTGCAAAAGTGTTGAGATGATTTTGGGGGGCAGTTTTCCTGGTTGGTTGCACCTTTTTTCCCCTTAGAGGACAGCACCCAGGATGTATAACCACACACACACTCTCTATAAGTACAAGTGGTTTAATCTGTATATATCTATTTACTTCTATATTTACCTATAGACCCATATACACACACCCATGTGTACACATATACTCCCATATACATGTGCACACGTGTGTTGTGTGCACGTGTACATATCCATGTCCAGATAACACACATGTTAACGTAAATATATGAATCCAGAACAAATAGTTGCTAGCTACAAGCATGAAAGGAATGAAAGTCTTGCTTTCTTACCCCTGACTTATTCAAATCAACCCTTCACACACATAAAAACCAGCAAGATGTTATACCATCTGAAATTAAAAGTCCGATAAGTTTGTTGTAAGGCCTCTGTCCAGTATATTTGTTTTAAACTGAAAACAGCAAACAGTCAACATATTTTATCCAGGTAATGGTGTCCTGACACAGTTGGCTTTGTTTGTTGTTTACACAGGGACTCACAGTTTCTATGGAATTCAGTGCAAATATTTTAAGTAGATTTGAGCAGGGACATGAATTCAAGGTTGTGATTCCTTTGGCCTGTTTGTTAGCCTCTGCCTCCCTGGTAGCATAGGTTATATTTTGAAAACATGCACTTCCATTGCCTATGCTGCATTATACTTATCAGTTCTGAATCAAGAACTGCCACTGGCGAGATGTGATTCCAAAATCAGCTTCATTGCTGTGTTGTTTTTTGTTTTGGTTTGGGTTTTACCTTGGAAAACAAACACGGCACCAGGCCATTTGCTCTTAACTTTCTGCCCCTTTGATTTTCCATCGTTCCTCCCTCCCTTAATCCAAGCTGAAAAAGTCTAAAAACCCAGTCCAAAGCCTCAAATTACAAAATAAAACTTTCCTCTTTCCTTTCTCTCCTTGGCTTTTTTATTTTTCTGTCTCTCTTTTCTCAAAGCATAAACTTTGTCTACCATAAAGAAAGAGCAGAAATACCCTTAGAAATATAAAAGCTATCTTGACCTGAAAATAATCTGATGTCTGAGGATCAATCATATATTTTAAAAAGTCAGAGACTTCTCTCTACAGCTCAGAGCTTGCAAGAAGCCTCTGTGCATTTCGTTTTGAAATTGATACCCATTGTATATTTAATTGTATCTCTTGTATATTTAATTTTATCTAGGCTCTTTCATCCTCTAAAATAAAATAAAATAAACTCTATGGAGATAAAGTCTAATGCGATATATCTAAGTACCGGGATTTAACAGAAGCCACAGTTCAATGATAAATAACATCTTTCTTTTCCCTTCCCTAACTGCTATGTTCTCATGGCACATCATATGAAACCTCCGTGCACTTCTAACACAACCTCAGACAACACATCCACAAGGGACTGCTTTGCTTTTTTACACGAATTAAATCCTGTATGCATTCCCAAATCCTTATTGTATCTTCCAAGGAGATGTATTATTGTCTACCAAGAGGATGATATCCTTGCTGGGAGTTATTCTCATTCGCTTTCCTCACCATAATAAATATGTCTTATTAAAAAGTAGTCTTCATTGCCTAAGCGGAGAAGCTGTGAATTAATTAACAAACAGCAGTGCCTTTATTATGAATAGGTTTTACTGAAAATCTCTACGAGGGCAGAGGTGGGAATTTCTCCAAGGCCTTGCTGTCTGGCATGAGGTTCTTTAAAAAAACCCAAACACCACCAAAACAAACCCAAAACAGAACTGACCACAGAGGTTCAGCTAAAGCAGCGAAAAATAACAGCAATGGTTTTGGTTTGGGGCTTTTTTTAATGTCCATAAAATGAATTTACAATTCCCTTCACCCAAAAGCTCAATCGCTTGTGGCTTCCACAGAAGATTTGCTTTGTACCTCATCTCTTAGCACCTCACAAATGCCGCTCATTTGTCTTCTCCGCAGATGGCTGCAACCCTAATTATTTACTCCAAGGAATTGCTTAAAAAACCAAAACGAAAATTCTCAGGCAGAATAATAAATATTCGATTATCTCCTGTTCCAATTAAACCACAGCAGGAGCAGTGCTGGGTGTTTCATCATGCTCCAAGTTTCACTTTGCGAGGCATTAACATTTAAGCACCAACTCTTTGCAACTTTTGAGTTGAGACCTGTTAAAAAATAGTGATATCTAAAAAAAAAAAAAATCAGTAGGAAGGTTTGAGAGGCAAACGGTTGCAGGGAGGAGGGTGACTGGGAAAAAAAATCCGGCGGCCGGGGAAAGAAATATAAGAACATTGTAAGGCAGAGGTATCCTCCCGTAAAGCCCTCCCCTCCATGTTGAAACTCTAAATTCAAACCTGTCCGTATTTATGAAGAAGAGCAGTGCCTTTCCCCTCCCCCCGTCCCCTCCTAAGGTACATTTCCCACAGTCGGCGACACCAGGCATAGCCCTGCTTTTAATTTAAATTATTATTAAAAATAAATATTCCAAACATGCACTTAACATGGCTTCTCAGAAAGAGGTCGAATCCCAGCGCCTGTCTTGCGGTGGGTATGCCTGGAAAATAAAGACACATTCCTAAAATTTCCCTCTTCCCTTCCCCCCACAGTCGAACCCCAATCACAGTTGTAAAGCGGGGCGGGGGGGGGGTGGGGGGGTGGAAAAGAGCCTCTGCGTGGAAGGAAGCTTAAAGCTCGTGAACTCTTCTTGAACCGAGATTGGAGTCATATGGTCATAAATCATTGGGACATATACTCCGCCATTCACAAAGTGATAGCCTATTTGAGTCCGGCTTACCTTAGTCTCTGACGAGCAAAGCACGGGCAGACATAATATATTTTCACATCCAGCATCCACGCAATCAATAAGCAAGGAATGACCCCCTTCCTTTCAAAACGATAAAGGAATATACAAGGGAGGGGAGGGGGGAATCCAGCATATGCACATATATATGTATAAAAAAAAGCCAAAACAGAGGGGGAGGGGACTCAGCCAGTGGAGCTTTCGGTTACGGCAGCTCAAATTCTCTCTGTCTCCGTTGGGGGGGAAAAAAAAAAAAAATCAAGATGCTTTTCAGCTTCCAAGATGGGGAGAAAAGCTGAGGGCTTTGAATGGACAAACCCTGAGGTTGTGATTGCCCTATAGACTGGTACGCGCTGCTCTCTGATAACAATGGCCTCTGCTTTACCACGGCAAGGGGGAAGAAGGGAAAGGAGAAGGGAAAAAAAAAAAAAGAAAGAAAAGCTGATCACAACACCCCCCCTCAATCCGTTTTAACTATGCAATGCTTGGCTGGTATTAAAATAATAGGCTACAGGGGGAAGTGGGAAGTGGGGGGAATAAAGCGGAGGAAATATTTAAAAATAAAGATTTGGTTTGGATTGCCAGGCAAAGACAGCAAGCTTCCCAAACAGTCACTAGTGAAAAATTATGCTAATTGCAGACGTGGTGGACAGAGGTCTAGGCAGAAAGATAGCAAAGCTTGCCTTTAATTCACGTGTTTAACAATTAGATGTCAATTTATGCTAATAAACCGTTTCAACATAGTCATAGTCTCCCCTCTCTCCTCCGCGGCGGCGAGTGCAGCTCTTTGAATCTCTGGTGCTTCTCCTCCCCCGGCCCTTCGCTGCGTTTGGCTCCTCGCAGACACTCCCCCCTCCATGAAATCCCCTTTTCTGGAGCCCGACGGGGAGAAAAGGAGCCACTGGCCCCGGCGTTTGCAAGGATGGAGGGGGGGGAGAGAGAAATCTCTTGTGTTGCTGCAACTCTGCAGCACCGCGTAACTTCGGCGTTAAGTTTGTGCGTCCCAAAGTCTGGGGGCTCCATTCGCCCCTCGGCCTCCGCCGGGGAGGAGGTGCGTGGTTTAGTGGAGTGTTCAAGGCGCAAATCACCCCCGGAGGAGGCCAAAGCAGTGAGGTGTTGAACAATATTGCTATTATTAATAAGGTCGTTATTGCTATGCAAGACGTCTGTCGTCACGAAAGATTTATGCCTTTCTCCTCTCCCACGCGGTTGCCGAAAGCAGAAACTCGCCAAGATGGGGACGTTTTAGGGGACGTCGGTGACGAGGATGGGCTGGAGAGTGGGAGGAAGGCAGGATGAGGAATTTAGGTGTCTGCACTTTTTTCTTTCTTTCTTTTCTTTTTCTTTTTTTTTAAAGTACTACTTTTGTTTCCCATCGCAATTATCTCCCCCCCTCCTTGAATTCTGGCGCTAGCTGCTGGGGATGATTCCCGCTCAGCAAAGCCAGAGAAAGAGGGACCCAAAGGCACTTTGGACTTCGCCGGGAAGGTATGGCCAGTCGGGGGAGGAGGGGGTGTGCATAACTTTTTTTTTTTTTTTTTTTCTGGATGTATGTGAGCACCTTTAGGTTGAAAAAAGAAAAGAAACAGAAAGGTGTCCAATAAAGCGTTTGACTCCCGAGAGGACTTGCCCTCGGCCGGACAGCCCAGGTTTTCTGGGTGGTGGATGAAGTCCTGCTCCAAGGATCACGGTCTTCCCAGCTATTGTCCTGGCCGCAGCCCTCAGACTCAAGGCGGGAGAGTCTTGACCAGGAGACACCACTAATATGACGGAAAAAAAAAAAAAAATCTCCCATCTGACTTTTTATGAACTGCTCCAACATAAATCTTCTGGTACAAGACAGCTCCCATTTTCAAGCCCCGGCGATGAAATTCCAGGGAAGGAAAACAGGAGTGGACTATTCTTCTAAAGACTTCTTTGTAGGGGAAGTACTGTACAGGTTTCTGAATATGGATCTCCACTGAGTCATTCGGAGTACCTAAGCAATCAGAAGTACCTCGAATTCTGCAAGTAACTCTTCTGAAGTGCAAAATTTTGGTTTAACCTTAACTGGCGGTCAAGAAACCCACCCTAATCCTCTTAAGAAGGTCGTTGCACGTTTTTACGTTGAGCTCCTGTACGTAGGGATGTTTTAGGCTCAAAAAACATCTTTGCTTTAGTTGTAGCTTATTTTTCTTTAAAATGCAATTCCCTCTCACTCGTCACGAAATCAGCAGCAAATGTGGTGATCTGACTTCAAAGGGAGTACAGGAAATATCTTCCATTTCAAACACTCCCTCGAAGTTACGGCCATAAATCACAAAGTTTAAAGACAAGCCAGTAGCAAAATGAAAATACTCAGATGAAATCCAGGGCACCCATATTTACTCTGGGGTTGGAGGAGAGGAAAGCAAAGAGCAAAAAAAGCCACGTTGGGTGACATTAGGAAAGGAATGGCTCCGAGCCTGATGCAGAGAGAGATACGGAGACACACACGGACAGGGACCAGGTAGGATAGTCAGCAAAACTCACCAGTTCTCGGATGTCTGGCCCAGCAAATACGAGGCAGAAGTGGACTTTGAGAAAGGAGAACTGGGGGGGGGAAGTATGAAACTTCGGTCAGAAAAGTGTGAACAAGGGGATTCATCATAGGAGGAAGCTTTGGGTGGGAATGGGGAGAACAGCCTCTGATGAACAAAAGCCCCAGCATTTCCTCGGAGATATTCCCCATCCAAGCACCACAGCACTTCCCAGGGCTGCCCGATCTCCGTCCATCGAGAGCCCAATATTCTCAGAAGAGGCAGATGGCACCTATTTTATTTCTGTAAATCTGATGCAATCCCCCGTCTCCCCGGCGTTTCTTTCCACCTTCTCTCGTGGAAATCCCTCGACGAGGGAAACGCTTCGCTCCCTCTGGGTTTTGTGTTAGTGATGTGAACGGTTTGGAGTGAAGTCTGGGCCGTTTGTCCATGACTGGTGGGGAACTCTGAATGTCATACTATATATATATATATATATATAGAGAGAGAGAGAAGGGTCTTGGTTAAATTCTGGTGGTAATTTCAGAGTTCGATGCGTTTATGATAGTAAATACATGCAGTTAGTTAGCTCTGGGATCAACAACAGGATAACAGTTGGGGAAATAGGATACCGTTTTTCTGAAGGGCAGGAAAGCCTTAAGGACTCGATTCTGGGATTTTTCTTCGTATTTCTCCAATGTGGTCGGAAGATTGCCACGAAGAGAGGCAGAATGGAGATGCTTTGTAGCGTACGAGGACACCATTCACATAGCAGTGATGTGGTACCAGAATTAACGGTATCAAGTCGCAAACATTTTTAAAGCCATGCCGAGATTTATCACCGCAGCTTTGGCACGAAGGCCTCGGAAAGGGAGAAAGAAGGGGAGAAAGAAAAAGCAATCTCATTTAAAAATATTTTCGTTTTGGGAAACATTCAATCGCTTTATAAATCCTGTTTCCGTTCTCTATGTTGATGTTATTAATCTCAAATAAAAATGTTCCACTCACACCCCTGCTCTGCTTGTGACAACATCCCTGAGTCCATAAATCACCCGCGGACGCTTCATGACCTTCTCCAGTCGGCGGTCTATAGCTGTAATTTTTATTAGTATTATTATTACATGCGCACACGCTTTAATACACAGCTTTGGCAATATTCCACTGACATCACAGTCTTCCTCAGTTCCCTCTGTAGAGTACACACAGTGATTTGTAAAGAGGAAAAGGATTAAGAAAAGAAAAGAAAAGAAAAGAAAAGAAAAGAAAAGAGAAGGAAAGAAATCAGCCTTTCTGCGCCGTGAGCTCAGCAAAAGCAGGCTAGGTCTCGGCGAGATCCTTCCACGGCGGGCCCGGGGAGACGTGGGCAGCCTGAGAGGAGGTGGAGAAAAGAGGGGAAATCGCATTTATTTTGAGTGGATGCGCCAGGGAGGAGGGAAAAGGGGAAACAATTAAACAATCAAAAATAAGCTGGCATAAATAACGGCTCCAGCAAGGAGGGAGAGGCGGGGTTTGGGGGGTGTTTTTCTTTGTTTTTCGTTTATTCCCTCGCAGTATAGTTAGAAAACGGAAAGAGTGAGATTCCCTCCCCACTCCTCCAGTGATCTTTGTTTTTATTGGGGGGGGGGGGGGGGTAGGTGTCTCTGCTTTGCATTATTTTTCCTCGCAGAGACGGTGCAGGTCAGTCCGGTCCCTGCTCGCCCCACACCCGCCGATGGGCTCCTGCCCCCGAGCAGGGTAGGGGGAGCAGCACAGCGCCCACCGCCTTCTCTGGCCTGGCTGCTCACCCTCACTTGGCCCCCTTTTTTGGTCTAAAGTTTGGGTTTTCCCACTCAACAAGCAGAGAACTCGAGGAAGGGAAGAGCTTCGAGGAGAAAGAGACAATTATGGAGGGTCTCGGACCTCCTGAAACCCTGAACAGAAGCCAGTTGGGATAAGAAATCAAAATGAAACAGAGCGAGCGGTGGGTTTGCCTTGATAGATTAGATCTTTTTCTCTCTCTGACCTTTGCTTAGAAGAGCAATAACTCACCTGGTTAATCATGGAAGGGCTTTGAAATTGTCCCCCAAAAACCTAAACAAAACCAACACCCGGCTGGACACAGCTCCCAGCCTGCTGCCGGGCTGGGCCTCCTCAGCTCCCCAGAGCTCGTCTCCCGTGGGTTCACCCACCGCCAAAACCCTCTCCACACGCCAGGGAGGGGGAAGGGGTGAGATGCGGATGGGGAGGGAATGGAGGGGGGGGGGGGGGGTGAGAGGAGGAGGCAGTTTGCGATATCAGCCTGTTACAAATCGCCATTTTGGGAGCAGTCCACCAGAAAGAGTCTGGGAATCACCATCCCTCCCACAACCAAATGCCAAAATAATAGCTTGAATTATGCACTCACGTGACTGAGACACGTCAACCTTTTGCCCGTTTTATACAGAATTGGTCAATGACTGGCTGCCCACTCCAGTCCCACTAATTCCCACATCAGCAAATTCCCCAAACTTCCCGGGCAGGCGGGCGAGCGATGCCCCTGGCTCCTTCCTGCCTTCAGTTACCTTTGGGGCTCTCTGGGCTGATTTTTTTTTTCCCTTCAGTTTTCCTTTTACTTTCTCTCTTTTAACCTGAAGGCGAAAGAAACAAACACTAATGAGGAAAGCGCCCGCAAGCAGCCACCGCTCCCGAAGCCTCAGTATCCAGACAAACGGCAAAGACGACAGAAACGGAGGGGGAAAAAGTAATGGGTTTGGAGAAAAGAAAAAACGGAGAGGGGCTTCTCTGCCTCTCCGGCAGCGGAACAGTGCCCAGAGGACTAGGTTCCTCGCCCCTCGGGGCCACTCCCGGACTGCCGCCGCTAGCACTGCCACGAAGGACTCCTATGCTCACGTTCAGGTTCCCCGTTTCTTCCCATTTTAACCCTCTTCCTCCTAAAAAAAAAAAAAAAAAAAAAAAAAAAAAAAAAAAAAAAAGGAGGAAAGAAAAAGGCAGGGCGGGGAGAAGAAAAAGAGGATTCAAAGTTTTTCTCCCACTGCCCTTCCCTGGCCTCCCGGGAGGACCAGGCACCCACACTACCGCTGTGGTCGTTTCTGTGAAAAAAAGGAAGGAATGCAGTTATTTTTTTTGCAGTGATACTCGTCTGAATCCTGGCGCTGGAGAAGGAACTGGGCATGGGAGAAAAGGGACCTGAGAGAAGAAATGAGTTCCATTTTACCTGTTTTCTCCTGATAATTCATAAAGACTATAAATTTCTGATGAAGGAATCTCAGGACAAGGAGAAAGAAGGAATTAGATTTCTCTACTTGATGACGTTTCCACAAGATATTTCTCTCCTGTAGGGAACCGTGTCGATACCACCACGTCCCACATCCTCCCTGCACTGTGCATCCCTGCAAAAACCCATGAACATTGGCACACACCCAACCTCTGCTAAAATCCTCTGTTACTGTAAGGGTATTCGCTCGGTCATCCTCATCACCATATTAAAGGACTCCCATCCATCCCGGGCTCTTAGTTATTTTTTAATTAGACTGGAAAGCTTTGAGAACAGCAATGTTCAATGCTGCAGACGTGAAGGAAACGGGGGGATTAAGTGGGATGAAGTTGAAACACAAATGTTCCGTTTAGACATAAGAAAAAACGATTTCACTGTTAGGATGACGGAGCAGTGGAACAGGCTGCCCAGGGAGGGTGTGGAGTCTCACTTCTTGGAGGTCTTCAAGACCCGCCTGGACATGTTCTTATGCGACCTGATCTAGGTGGATCTGCTTCTGCATGGGGGTTGGACTAGATGATCTCTAAAGGTCCCTTCCAACCCCTACCATTCTATGATTCTCATTTTTCACGCGGATAAGAGCAGGGCGGCCCTGACTCTGGCCAGGACGCACCTTGCTGCAACACGCGTGTTTCTGACAGAAATATCTCATCCCTGTGCCCACCAAACTCTGGCCAGAAGGGATAATCTGCCTAGGAGAATAACGCGAAGAAAACAAACTGTTTAGTGCTCAACATCCCCAAAAGCCTCATCCTCGTGCTCCTGGATTTACTCACCACTACCGTGCCACAAAGAGAGCTGAGCTCTCAGATCCCCCTCCATACCCGGGTTCAGACTCCCCACGATGAAAAAGTTGTTTTTTTAGGGAGAATAGAAGAAAGGAAAGCTAGAAAATTAAAAAAATATTTCTCCCCCTAAAACCTCCTGGCCCAAAACAGCAGTAGCAGGAGCATCAGCACGATATAGATCTATACAGTTACATTTCAGAAAATGTCCATTAATATCAATTTACTTCAATGAAAACTTTGGTTCTTCATGAAGTTGATGATTTATGATAAAATCAATTAAATTACAGCCACTAAGGGCCTGCGGTTTCTTCTCAGATTTCACTCGCCAACAGACCAAGCACTTGGTAAAAAAAAAATCAACTTTAGCTAGAGGCGAGTAAAGAAAATTCTGTAACTGAGGAAATTTTATGCAACGCAATTAAAAAAAAAAAAAACAAAAAAACCAAAACCAAAACAACCCAACCAATAACTCAGACGCTTGAGTATCTGAATTCTTGCTCTCTGTCAATATACTACCTCACCTCGGGAAATATTAGACACCGAGTCAAAACTTTTCCAGTTTCACGAAAGGGAAGTGGGCTAAAGACGATCAGAGAGCACAACTATATTTATTTTTAGAATAATTTTCCAGATTTAATTCGATTTCTCGAAGGTTTTTTCTTGTTTATTTTGTTTGTTTCTTTGTTTGTTTGTTTTTTTATTCCTCCATACAATCGATTTTCCTGTCTCGCTCTTAAAACATACATAGGGCGTTCACGGAGGAGAAGGATGGGGAGAGGAATTTTTTTCTTGAGCCAGAATTGAATTGCATAAATCCATAGAAAATAACGCACCCTATATTCCCACACGAAATCTCGCCGTCCTAGCAATTTCCCTTTCAACCCCAGAAACTGACTCTGAGCGAAATGACCCATTTTCGAGGACATCCCCCCTCCATAACCCAAACAAATCTTGAGCCTTCAAAAAAACCTGATATTTTCAGCTCGGACTTCACTAACAGCTACCTTTTATGCCAAATGTTTGCGTCCCACTCTTACCTATTTCGATGAAATACACTGGCCAGTTGAAGGCAAAGCAGCTCAGTTAACTAGATGTTTGTTAGTCACATCTGGCTGGGGAGGGAAAATCCACTATGGACTTTACACAGAGCTTGGGGAATCTTTCTCCTTTTCTTTTCTTTTCTTTTCTTTTCTTTTCTTTTCTTTTCTTTTCTTTTCTTTTCTTTTCTTTTCTTTTCTTTTCTTTTCTTTTCTTTTCTTGAAGCCCTTGTAATTAGGATCTGCTTCAAGTAAACAAAAAACTTTGTAGGGCCATAAATCACTATCACATACATTCTCTCGTTTAACATCCCGCTTTTCCAATGGGCTTTTGTAGTTTCTTTTTCAAACAAGAGAGAGGTGCTAAACAAATGTGTCCTAGATCAGTTCCGCGGGAAACACACCCTTGGACAGTAGCGATTCACAGCCAGTCTAGGGTATGGACTCTGCCAGGTCATTTTTGCTCATGTTCAGCCTTCCCCGTCCTGCTCCCGAGGCATCGGTCCGAAGTTTTTACCAGGGGAAAGTCAACTAGAGCTGACAGGGAGCGGCGGAAAAGCCTGCCAAAGCTTTCGGAGCAATTAATTCTACCTCAGTATCGGAGCTGAGAAGAAAGGAAAGGCAGAGATGCATCGTCCTTTATTTTTTTAACTTCTTACCTGTGATACTGTCCGACCCAGGACTTCAAGAAGAAGGGGCGGTGCGAGTTCATAACTGGAGTAGGCAAATTAAGGAGAAGATACTTTATTGCACCCCAGCGGATCTTGCTGACAGCACTCTCGGACAGTTTGGAATTTTTTTTTTTCCCCAAAGAGACTTTGAATTTTTGGGGGGAGAGGAGGGGGAGGGGACACACACACTCGCTCGATTTAACGGAACTGACTTGACGTGGAGAAAAATAGAAACTCTTTCAAACCAGCTTAAAGTACTGCAAGAACGCGTCTACCTTTGCAGAAAGATATCGAGTGGAGGGGAATGAGATGGGGCTGTCAGGAGGGGGGGGGAGTTGTGTTCCCTTAAAAAAAAAAAAAAAAACCACAAAACAACCCTTCTAAAACCTCCCCCACTCCTGAATTCTTGGTATCTATCTGGAAAGCTGTTTCTCTTTATAAAGTCTTAAAATGTTGCAAGATGGTTATAATACTGAGTGGCAAGGGGTGCCGGAGAGAAGGGAACCAAAAGGATTCTGGTTTTCAGAGTCAGTAGGAATTGGCCAGCCTTCAATGTCGGGATTCAGAATTGATTCCATATGTCTGATCCGGGGAAAGGGGAAAAAACGAAGGAAAGGAAGAAAGAAGGAGAAAGGAAGGGGAGGGGGGTGTAAAGTTATGCAAAATCCACTGGATTTCCTTCTTTCTTTCACCCTCGCCCTTCCTGGGTCAATACTCCGTCATTAAATTTTCAGGGAATGTTTTGGACTCTATGTTTGCAGCACAGAGAAGGAGAGGTACTGGAGGTACTGGTGGCAACAAACCAGATCTCAGAGATTATTTTTGGACTGAGCTTTGCAGCACGGGGACAGGAAAGGTGTGGTTGGGTGCCTGTGGAAGGGCAAAGTGTGCCATGATGACTCCCCAAAACAGAGAGAAATGGGAGGGGGAACCCTCCAGACATTCCCACATACACACACTAGCTGGACACAGGCGGGCAGCTGGACAGGGGATGGGTGCGCAGCCTCCAGGACACAGAGGTGTCCCTGGGTCAGTGGGGGTCAGTCTCTGTCCCTGTGTCCACCTCCCCCAGTCCAGAGGCCCATAGGCCCAGAGGCTGCAAGCTGTCATTAGATATTGATTTAACTGGGACATGCTCAAAGATAATTTGACTCAAAGTTTTTCAGGCTTCTCTCCTGACCTCTGGGTACCACTGCCAATAAAGCACTGATATATTTTGCAATGAGTCACAGAATCACAGAATGGTAGAGATTAGAAGAGACCTTTACAGACCATCCAGTCCAATCCCTGCCAAAGCAGGTCCACCTAGATCAGGTCACACAGGAACATGTCCAGGCAGGTTTTGAAAACCTCCAGAGAAGGAGCCTCCACACTCTCCCTGGGCAGCCTGTGCCAGGATTCCCTCACCTGAACAGTGAAATAGTTTTTCCTTAAGTGTAACTTTTTGTCCTCCAGCTTTTGTCCATTGTCTCTTGTCCTGTCACTGGACACTACAGAAATAAAGGGTTATCCCATCATGCTCTTGACATGAATCAGACATCAAAAGTAGATGAAATTGCAATAAGTGGAGATTTCTCCTCAACTCGTCCCCTCATAGCCATGCTAAAAACAAAACAGTAGAGTCAAATCTCCTCCACTGCCTCTGATTTATAGCCTTCCTTTTCAGCTGGGATGGTTAGGTGCGAGGAAATGTTGAAATGAAGTTGTTGCCTTTCAGTTCTTTCATCTCCCTCTCCTCTCCTCTCCTCTCCTCTCCTCTCCTCTCCTCTCCTCTCCTCTCCTCTCCTCCCTACCAAAAAATACTTAAAACTGTCACTGTTGACACTGTGACTCTTCCCTTTTGTCCCTGCCTGCGGCTCTTGATTGCCTCCCTTATTAAATATGAAAACGAAAAGACATAATCGACACCAGCTCTGGGCCCCCCGTGCGGCTCCTGCAGCGAGGTGGATTTAGAGGTGATGCTGGTTTTCCCCTGGACTGAGCCCCTTCGCTGCCCAGGAGTGATGCTGGGAGTCAGACAGGTCAAATACTGCCTTATCTCCCCTTGCAGGGGAAAAAAAAGGCTGCCCACCCTATAGCCGCCTGGGCTCCCCGCCTTTCCGCGCCTCTGCGCTTAAACTACAGGTTTCCACATTATCCCGCTCTGTTCCTCTCCCTGGACTCCACACCTTGCAGCTCTCGTCTTCCACGATACTTTGGTCTTAAATAACTCTCCCCTACCGCCTGCAATAAATTATGAATGAAGGTACTGTTGACTCATATTTACAGCGTTAATAGCTTCCTCTTTGGGAAAAGAGAGGGTAGGTCTAGTCGAGAGGGGAAGGGAGGGAGGATTCTTTGGGGATGCGATGTAATAAACACAGATTCACAGCGCTGATAGACGAGGAACTTCTGACGGGCTGAGAGGGAAAGAAAAAGACCTATTGCACAGAAAATATTGATATAGCACTTGCTGGAACTACTTGAAATAACTCGTTATCCCCCCCTGCTTCTTGAATATAAGTTTTAACTCTCATTTTTCCACGAGTTAATAAAAAAAATACAGCTTAAATGTGGTAAGGAACGATTTGCTCGTTACTTTTAGCCAGTCTGGGAGAGGAGCGAAACTGTTGGGCAGTGGTGAGCAGCGGCGACGGGGCTGCTCTCAGGATGTGTGGAGGATGCGTGGGGACTGCATGGGGCAGGGGTTCTGGATTCCCTTTCCCAGCTCTGGCCGAAACCAAGCCCTTGTCCCGGTCCCCTCCCAGACTGGGTCTAGGGTCCCCTGCAAGGTTGGAGGCTCTTCTCCCAAATTTTGGAATCCAGTCACTGTTATGGGGTGCCCTCCTGGTTCTGGGTAACCTAATTGTGGTCTGGGTCTACTAATGAGTGTGTGGGAATCTTGTCCAGGATCTGAGATCCTATCTCCTCTCTAAGTCTCTTAACCGGGGTCTGAGGCTCTTATCCACAGTCGTATTTGGGGGTTGGGCTCTGCTCCCGGGGTCGGGGCAATGTCCCCAGCACGAAGGCTCGGCCAGAGCGACTCGGCAGTCCTCGGCCACTCCATCTCCTCCTGACATCTGATTATTAAGGGGCGACATTCGCACAAAGGTGTCTGGATGGGGGATAAATCCGCCCAGGGCGGAGGCTGCGGGGTGTCTCCCCCGCACTGAACCTGTAGTCCCCCGCCAAGGGCCAAATTCTCACGCTCAACATCTCAAGCTGACAGAAAAAACGCAACAAAATAAAACAAAATACCACCGAATAAAATTTGGGGGGGGGGGGGCCGTAGAAGGAAAAGGGTCTGCAACCGTTTGAAGGTGACAACTTAATACGGGGGTTGACAGAGAATGATGCTGTATTTCTGGCTCAGTCACCGTCCCTGGATCTCCCTTAATATTTAATGAAAGTCGATGAGTTGCTCTAATCTTGCTACATAAAGATTTACAGTAGCAGACAGAGTTAAATATCTCTGCTCGGGCGGTGTGGTACTTGGCTGGTGAACGGAGGGGAGGGAAGGGGGAAAAGCGATGAATCCGGTGCGAACATTTAATCTTTACTACTGTTGTCAGTTTTATTGACTTCTCCCATGTTGAAGCTTGTAAAATATTTTAAAAACGCGATCTCCCCCTTCCCCTTTCGCTTTCAACACTCCCAGTTAGGACCAATTTGGTCCAGTTTGAGGATGGGAGGGGAGGGCAGTGTCTGAGTCCTGACCTCCCATTTTCCGCGGAGGATGCGCTCCCCACGTTGATGGCGAGGCAGGTAGCGGTGCCCCTCGTTTGGGTCACACATCTCGTCCCCAAAGCTTCAGCTTCGCTACCCCATCTCAGTGGCTTCAAAGATATTTCCCTGTTACAGCTCGATTGTATTTTACATAGGAATCGCTATAAAGACTAACAACTGCCGGTCAGGTTCTGCTGATATTTCAGCCTGTTTCCAGTGCTATTTCTCCTTAGGGCTATGCTTTTCCTGAGATTCATAACAGGCCCCAAAAATAAGGACATTCCTTCGATCCCCTTCTTCGACTTCCATCAAGACAACATTACCCTCTCTCTCTCCATCCACCGCCACCAAAGCCTTAGCGGGATCCGTGAGCTGGAAACCCACACAAAGTTCTTCCCTTGCTAGAAAAGCACCAGGAATTATCCGCAAGGAGTTTCTTCCCCTTTCTGCTGCTGTCGATGGCGATCAGGACAACTCGTCGCAGCTGGGGTCTCTCGGCAGAGCCCCAGTTCCCGTAGACCCCCATTGTTCTGGGTTTGACTGGCAGATCCCCTTGCTGCCTGGAACCAGAGCCATCCCTCTCTCGGAGGCAGCTACCTTGCAGCCCTCCCGTTGCAACCACTGCTTTATTTTATTTTGCTGCATTTTAAGTCGGATTTCAGTCTCTGGTTTAAATGGGGGCATCTCCAGAAATTGCCTTGCTTGGCTAAAGCAACCTGTGCCTGTTCTCCAGTGAGAAGTCCTGCCAGGGACAGGGAGAAAATGAGTTATCGTTGATAAAGAGATGCTGCAGCGCAGGACTCGGAGCTGTAATTTCGATTTAAGGTCATGCTCTTTTACTAGGTTTATAGGCCAATGAGGCGTTCCTGGTTTACCAAATTTATACAAATCTCCCCTTAATTGGTAATCACAGGTGCTGTAATTTAAGACCCCCAGCTACAGAGCTTTCATATTAGCTGCTGATCTATTACTGTAAATCGTCTGAAATAATCAACTCCAGGGAGTGGGGTAGAGAGAGATCCTCGCTCTAAAATATCATCGCTTGCACATAATTTTCACTCCAGAAATTATTTATCTTGGACACCACTATAAACAACACAACTCTCTCACAAACACACACACAATGGCAGCCGCACTGCTACTAACATGTTTATTGTAATAAATCAAGAAAGGGGGAAGAAGGAAAAAAAAAATTCGAGGAGAAAGAGGGAGAGGAAGAGGGAGAGGGAGAGGGAGAGGGAGAGGGAGAGGGAGAGGGAGGAATATTCCTAAAAATATCAATGAAATGCCTCGATGGGTATAAACACACATACCATCCTGTGAAGAGAAATGGGAGGAAACGAAGACGGCTATTTGTCACATTTTACGACAATAACATTAATAACAAACAATAAATTTACATGGACACATAGACACGCTAGGAATTGGGAAACCCCTGCTACTTACAATAATGCAGCCCTCGACGTGGCTTCGTAGTTCCTGAGAATTGTTTTATTGCAGCCTGCTCTCCCTCTCCCCTCTCCTCCTCTCCCCCTCTTTCTTACTCTCCCTCTCGCTCTTTCTCTCTTCCCCCCCCCCCCTCAGCTATAGACTTGTTTTTTAAAGGACAGTTGAATTTCACGTCAGACACAAGGAGACCATGTCTGCGATTTTCCTGACGAATACATATCTATTCTGCAACCTCTGCATTAAATATTTAATGAATCACGTGATGAGGAAGGGGGAAGGGGGTCTCGCCGCTTCATACTCAAAGGACCACTGTCACCTTCCACCAGAACAGTGTTTTTTTAAAGAAGTTTCCAACTGCATGAAGCTTTTCTAGGTGGACAGAGACACCCTCCACCCCGGGGCTGCCTGACGTGGCCTGGAATGAGATGTGATAGGGCCACTTCTGATCCGTTTCTCTATCAAAGGGCACGATTTTGGCTTTATTTCCCCAGTCTCTATCCTGCCTGGCACTGAGAGCATTTAAACTCCTCTCTCTACACCTCCTGTAGATTGGCTTAGGTAGATCTTGATTCGTGCTTTTTTTCTTCCCTTTTCTTTTTCCCCCTCTCTCTTTCTCTCCACACCGAGATTTTTATTACAGTCTTATAGTGAATAGCACAACTGTTGTAGAACCTAAAACAGCTGAGAATATTTATACTCCCGATTTTCAACAGCTCAGCCCTGCCTTCACCTCACTTCCAGGCCTTTTCTCCTGGCTGCTATTATTGATTGGTCAGTCTTTACTAGATTTTAAAAATATATAATTAAATGTTAACTCTGAAGAGAGCTGCCAAGTACAAGGATCCTGGGGAAAAAAAAAAAAAGAAAAAGGAAAGAAAAAAAAATTAAAGGAAGTCGCTAGGAAAGGCCGCTGAGCCACTACCGTCCAGGGGGGAAAAACCCAGGGAAAGCCAGCGAGGAGAGTATGAAAGCCCCAGGACCGCGTCTCGAGTCTCCCAGAGCCAGGGGGGACCCCAGAGTGGAGTCCCTCTCCCCACGACCACAATCATTTCAGCATCCCTACACTCCCCACCGGGGTGGATACACCGGGAACTGAAATGCATCACCACCCCCCCGCGGATAAAGTCTGGAGGGAGCTCGTTCTAAACGGAAAAATTAATTTTAAGAGCCTAAAAGCAGTTCTGCCTCCCCTCCCGGCTTTAAGCTGAGGCAAAGGGGCTGGGAGGGCAGTCCGGGCTCCCCCTGGCCAGGAAGGAGCGAGCAGGGAAGCACTTCGTTTTCAAAAGCCCTCAATTATTTCTGAATCGATTTTATCGAGTGAAAGCGGTTGTCGGTAGAGACACGTTTGGTCAAGGTGTGGAAAGAAGTGGGGGAAAAAAATTCGATTTAAAGGGGCTCCCGTGGCTTGGGGAGCAGTGTCCCACGAGGGAGGAAACTTCACTGGAGGGGACTTTTATGGGAACTTCAGGTCAATTCAGAAGCCACAAGTTTCACTTCACACAATCACTTCTTTTTTTGTTGTTGTTGTTGGGTTTTTTTTCACCTTAGCCACAAAACGAAGTATCCCTTTAAATGGGGCCGGGGAAATAAATAAAAATGGGGGAGGGAAGGAAGCAGCAGAGCCATCCCAGGCAGCAAACGGGACAGATACCGCCCCTCTGAACCTCCGCTGACATTTTGGAGTTTGTTTCATGCAAAAGAAACACCTATTTCGATTTGCTGTGGTTTTACTTTGTGGGGGTTTTTTTTAAGACCCCAGTTCAAAGGGTGGGAAACGGGGCCATAAACGTCGACTTCGCCTCCGAGGTGCCGTGATCAAAGCTGTTTTCTTTCTAAAGACAAAATAAAAGTTTATATAGTGAGAAAGCGAGACTGATTTTCAGATTTAAACAAGCCGTTCTTATTGCAGATCATAAATCTGTCACCGGGGCTGAGAAACCCCCGACCCTGTCCCCCAGCACAGCCGCCTTTAAAGCAATCCAGCACTATACTGGGGCAGCAACCACCCCAGTCCCTTATACCGGGCAGGACTGCACATCCCCCACCACCAATCCTTGCATATATAGATAGATATACACACATATATTTATTTTCCCTTCCTCTATACCCCTTCTTTCCAGTAACTACATCTGAGTGGGGCTGGATTATGTGATTTATCTCACACAAGAACCCTTTTTTTGTCCAATTTGGGGACCAAAAGGAAACAAAGAGATTCAGCTGTTGGCTGCTTGGGGGGCCTAGGATGGGGATCTCGGATAAGGGGTCCCGGAGAGAGGCCACCCGAGCGTCCCTCGACTCGTTGGGATCCCACACGCCCCTCCGTGCCCCTCCGCGCAGTTCCATTCCGGCAGCAAGCAGCTGGGCACAGAGAGGCTTTTGAGCGCGACGTGGGAAGCGGCGAAATGGGAGGAGGTGCGGGGGGAGGGGGGGATGAAGAGAGACTCTCGGAAACAATGGAATTTCCGAGAATAAAAGGCGAGATGAGACGCAGGCCGAGGGATGCGGCGGCGGATCGGGGGCTTTGGCCCTTCGGATAGGGCTTATGGTTGCTTCCCCATCATATTATTTGTGTAAAGCAAACAACACACAGCCTTCTCTGCCGAGGCAAACCCCTGCAGACACACACACATATAAACATACCTATTCGCGCTTCTCTCCTCTCTTTCTTTCTTACAAAGAAGCAAACAATCAAGCAAATGCAGAGGGCTTTGCGAGTGAAATCAGAAGGGCCTTCCGGGCTCGGACTCGGAAACAGAACGATTAAACAGTGATAAAATAGAAATAAACCCACCCCTGAGTCCCTTCTTGACTCCTTTCTCCCCCCACCTTTTCCTCTCGCAGCTGGTTCCCCACTTCCACCACTCAAGACCGCGGCGAGGGCCGGGGCCGACGAGACCCGCACACGCAAAGTTTTGCAGAGCTCTGGGCTGAGCTGCTGCCCAGCTCAATGTCCAGCCGAGGCGGGGTCAAGGGGTTTGCGAGGTCAGTCCCCGGCTGCAATATCCAGATAATCGCCTAGAAAACGTGTCCTCTGCGTGAACTCTATCCCCCGATCGCGGCTTGCCAAAGCTGGATTTTGTCTGCCTAGTTTTCATCCTTTTCCTTCGGCACGGTATTCCCGCACCACTCCCCGGGAGCACCAGCGCGGCCAGGACACAGATAATCGGGACACTTGCACCCCCGGCATCCTGTCTGCTTTGGGACATTCTGAAAAACCCTTCCCCCTGTGACCCGGGCAGGGAGATCTAGCAAGGAAAAAAATCCACACACAAAAAAAGAAAAAAGAAGAAAAGAGGATTTTTACAAAAAGAAACCGAGCGGAGTAACCCCGTAATCCCCACTCGAGGGTCCCCGCTGCTGCCCCACAGCTGTATCCGGGGTCCCGCAGCAAAGCTCCGCGGGGCCGAGTCCCAAACACACACAACTCCAAATCGAGGGGAAAAAAATTCTCTCGCCACAAGCCACTCACCTGCAAACCCCGCACAAGAATTAGTGTGTTGTTGCTTTTATTTATCTTTTTTTTTAAGCTTCTTTTTTCTTTTGCTTTCCCCAGCTTTTTGGTGAAAGGAGACAACAAATCGATCAGAAATGCATGCCAAGTGAGCAGTTCTGTTACCTGCTTTGCTCCCACATCCTCTTTCCAATGCCCCAGAGACGACCCTCATGGTTTGGGTGGTTTCTTCCACAGTGAGAGGTCTGGAGGAGGGGACAACTTGGGGGGCTTCTGGTTTTCTCCCCCAAAAATAAAGCTTTCACCTTTAGATCCAAATTTTATTAATAATATTATTATTATTTCCCCTGAGGATTCTTTTAGGACTCCGGATGCTTTTTTCCCAACAGACGGTCTGCAGAGATTTACTGTTGAATAACAATAGAAAAAGGATAAGTATTTAAAGAAAAGAAGTGATTAATGATTTTCTGTATAATTCTCACATTTTTCTTGGCTTCTGTCTGCTTATAATGGCTGTGAACTTTTAGGTCCTATAGAAATCTTCTTTTCTCCCCCTTCTATCCTATTCATACTTTCCAGCTTTGATTTGCTTCTATAGACCCCGCATTCCCGGAAACATATGCTTTAAAAAAAAAAAAAAAAAGAACCTTTTTTTTTGCTATTCTTAGAAGCACTATCTTGAAAATATCACCCTCTTTAGAACCTCAACAGATCAAAGAGAGAAACAGTAAAATAAAATGCAACAACAATAACAAACCACCCCAACCTCAGCCTTTACAATAAAATGCAGCCCTTGTGTACGTAAAACATACAAACAAAAAATCCAATAAAATCAACAAAAACCAAAACTCAACAAAAAAGTTACTACTTCTAAAAAAAATGCACCCATAATTCTATTTCTTCTACATCAGAGCGTGTAAAAGAAAGAAAGTTCTGAGGTCCTTTTGTCTGAGCGGGGCATGGGGTTTTGGGGGACACTCCTTGCAAGGTGCCAGCGTGGTGCTTCACCACAACCCAAGGAACAACACAGAAATACACTCGGCTTGAGATGTTTCAAGCTCCGTCTTTTTTTCTGAATCATGGGTGGGAATATTTCGACCCTGCTGGAGGAGATCTCGGAGAATTATATGGACACTGAACAAATAAGCAAAAGCCTTTTTTTTTTTTAGAGGCAAGTGTCTGAAAATTACTATTTTCTTCAGCTGGTTTCCTGCCCCCCTGCACACAAGAGTCTTTTTTTTAATACTTGTAACTGGAATATTATTTCGTCCTGAACAGTCTTTTTGATACTTTCTATGAGAAAGAAAATGAAAATTAATACAAGTGCTGTGACTCACAAAAGAAGCCATTTGTCTTCTTGATTATCCATTTGCTTGTCAGGCTATGCAGGAGCCAGATCCTTTATAATGTAAAAATACACAGAAAATCTGCAAACACAGAGAAGCATCTGTGCAAAAATTAGACTCATTAATGTATTAACTACTTTGGAGAAGGACATTTATTTATTTATTTAAATCCAAAACTCTCGAAAGAAATAAAAGACCACTTCCATTTCTTACAGTAAAGTGCTAATGACTACCTCTGTTTTGTTTGAGACCAGTTTGAGAAGAGCATATTAATACATACTTAGAATAAATAAATCATCACATGTAAGGGTTAGCAGTACTTAAGACTGATAGACCCTACTCAAACATTTTTTTTTCATTAGGGAGTTGAGGCTGCGCCATTGACAATAGAAATCCCTGAGGGGAAAAAAACCTTTTTTTTTTTTCCTCACCAGAACAGACAACATCCCCCAAACGAAAAATAACCACACAGGGTCAGATTCACAATGAGAAACTTTATTTCCAATTACCCTTTTTTTTTTTTTGGTAGTTGTTCCTTTTCTCTGCTATTTACAGGTAACGGGAAGAACAAAGGGAGGGGAGGGAGGTGGGCGAGGTGCCGGGGGAAGTCTCGCCAAGCCCCTGCCCCCATATCCCCATATCCCCCGGTCACGCTGCCGGGCGCAATTCACATTTTCAGTAGAAAACTGGGCTGGACAGTGGGAAAGTGGAGCCCCCTCTCCACCCCAGACTGGGGGGAATGAAGCTAGATGCCTCTGTTTACCACACAGTTTCTAACTCTCCTCACTCTCCCCTCCCAAACCCCCTCCCTTTCCCAGATTCACAATTAACCTGCTGGCCTAAAAAAAAAAAAAAAAAGGGAAAAAGGCAGGGGGCGTCCTACATCCCTCGTCCTACATCCCTCTCCATCTTCTCGCTTTCTTTCTCCATCACCCACTTCACCAAATTTTCCTTATTTTTTTTTACGGATGTCCACTCCCACACACACTCCCACGCACGACAGCCCCGCTCCCCTCGGCGAGGTTTTTGGTTGTATCTGATGGTATTATCATCCCTCGCGGGGCTGTACTAGAATCGTCGCGTCTTTCGGCTGGTGGGACATAACTTTCCGTTTGTGGCTGGTAGGTGAGAAAAGAAAAAGAGGAAAAAAAACGGCGGGAGGGGGTGGGGGGAGAAAAATCATTTCGTTTTGAAGAAACTGAGCCTCGTTTATTAAAGTGAGTGCTGGTTGTCGAGGTAATAGCAGACATAAGGTCCATCCTTTGTACGGGAGAGTAAACATGACAAATGGGGCAGAGCTTGGCGTGATTAAAGATGAAACAAGGATCCATCTTAGCCAAATCTGAAAACTACTATCTGCAGTCTTCTTTTAATGGAAGAGAAGCACAACAGCACAGCTCTGCTTTGTTGCAGCTGAGTCTCCCTCTGTTCCCTTTATAAATAAAGAGCTGCCCTCTTTCCCTCTCTTCTTGGAGCATTAAAAAAAAAAAAAAAAGTGTGTCCTACCCACACACAAACCTACACTCACAAACATGCACACTCCATCCATCCATCCATCCATCCATCCATCCGAAGGACAGTTATAGGCTGCTGGCTGGTCTATGCACTCGGGTTTGAGATCCTCCCTGTGGGATCTGTAGACTGGCAGAGGAGCTGGCAGAATTAGACCTGATCTTGGTATTTGGTAACTTGTGATCTTTTTTCCATTTCATCCTCCTGTTCTGGAACCAAATTTTGATCTGACGCTCGGAGAGGCAGAGGGAGTGGGCAATCTCGACCCTGCGCCTCCGGGTGAGATAGCGATTATAGTGAAATTCCTTCTCCAGCTCCAGGACTTGCTGCCTGGTGTACGCTGTGCGGGAGCGTTTCGGTTCCCCTCCTGAGTAATTGGGGTTTACTGAACAAACACAAAGGAGGAGAAGGAAAAAAGGGGAAAAAAAAAAAAAGTAAGGAGAAAAAAAAAGGAGCAGAAGTAGAATTACTGAGCTGTTCCTTTAATGAATCCTTCCCCACACCCCCAAAAAGCATCACACATTCTTTTGGTGGGGGAATATACTAGAAAAATACTCCGTGAACCTTCTAAAAAGATATCCAGAACCTAATTTCAAATCTCCACCTCTATCTTCCCTGTCTGACTTGTATTCTTGCAGAGTTATTTTTATAAAGTCCCCCAGACATATTTTCTATGCGCTCCACGCGTGTATACACACGTATACATACACGCCTCTACTTGAGCATCACTCTATTATCCCCCAATCTATAAATTCCCCCCTACGCACATGCAAACAGGCAATCACAGACACTCCTTTTTCTTAAATATATCAGACTTTTAAAAAAAGAGGGGGAGGACACAGTAAAAGTTTACTCAACCCGCCACTTAAATACAAATTACGAAAACATAAAACTTAACTTATGAAGATTCAACAGCCATTAAAAAAAGTAGCCTGCAAAAAACTGGAGGAGAATGGTAACAGAGACTTCAAAGGCACATGGCCAAGCAGAGCAATAAAAATTTATGGAGGATGTAATTATACCGCTCTGCAAACAGGCGATCGTAAATCTTCACGAATAGTTATTTTACAACTAGTGCAATAAGATTTCTACAAGACTTTGAGGTGCCACTTAGTATAAAGCAAAGACACTTTAGTTCACTTACCCGTGCTTACATGGACTTTTTTCATCCAGGGGTAAACTACCGGCTCTTTGCCCGAGGAATCGGAAGGGCTTTGGTTGAGAGAGCTTTGGCTGCAGGAGGGTGGTGGGTTGGGGGTGAGCGGCTCACAGGGCTGGCTTGGCTCAGAGAGGCGGCTCTGCAGCCCGGCCGGAGGATGGACATGACCCCGGGGTGATAACACCGCTGCTTGATGGCCGGAGCTCTGACAGGAGAGCTGCTCCTTGCAGGCTGACCGCTGCTGGTACATCGCTTCATGGTGGAAAATGCTCTCTCGCCTCTGACTGCTGTAATATTCCGGCGAGTGTTTGGGAAGGTAATTGCTGTGGGAATACTCTTCACAGGGTGGGAACTTGGGGTCCACATAGTTGGAGTTGATAAAAAACGAGCTCATGGCCATTAATTTCTTATAATTACACACACACGCGCACAAAAAAAAGTATCTACTAAAATTTATTCCTGTCCCCCCCTTTACTCGTTTTCCTGTTTTGTGAAACCCTCCTATTTACTGTCAAGTGAACAAAGTTGAGTCCATGTGACAGCGCGGGCCAATGGCAAGGGGTCCCGCGATCCCCGGATCAGGAAATCTGCCCAGCCCGGGCTCTCTCGGGGCCCCCAGCATCCCCGGGGAGACGATCGGGGGCTCCTGCTCCCCCTCGGCTCCGTTGCCTCCTGAAACCTCTGTCCGCGAGCTCCGTAGCGCCCCGAGGGCGAGAAGCAGTCCCCCCCGCCCCCCCGACTCACACCCCTCTGAGATGTGTCCTGGCTCGGGACTGGGGGACACCGAGGGAAAGGGGGATGGTAAAAATAAAATTCCTCACGCTCAAAAAAAAAAAAAAAAAAAAGGATAAAAATGCTTTTTCAGGAGAGTCGAGGCAACCAGCCGCTGCCCCAGCACATGATCCATGGTGATCCCTCCGCGTGGCGCTTGCATCTAATTCCCTGCTAAGGCGATACGAAAAGGGACATTGCGCCCCGAGCCTGGCAGAGATGAATAGGGCTGGGTTGGGATCGATAAGGAATTTACAGCTAATTCGGGGTACCAGGACTCCTAAATCTCATTCGGCTGCGCGCTGCGATTGACTCGTTTCCCATGCACCGATGTGGAAAAAAAAGGAGCCCACAAGCAAGAAATCAAGGACTTGATGAGCGAATTAGTCCAAGTATTAATGTATCTTCGCCTCGCCCTTCATGTAATAAAGACGCTTTGAAAGCCAGAGCAAAGTAGTAGCTTGTCACTCCCCCCCCTTAATTCATCAAATCCATGTTTAAACCTGTAACTCGCACTAAGATCCTCGCAAGCGGCAGGAAAGGAAACAGTAATATTTTGTGTCGGTGTCAGTGCTGAGATTACAAACCAAAGCAATAGCAGGATCGTGGCTCTTAAATCCCGACTATAACACCCCTGATCTCCCCACCCCCATTCCGCCTTTGCAGGTCAAATTTTATCTCGAAGTGATGATAAAGTTTATCGCAGGAGCGCTGGAGTTGAGCTAAGGTCAAATCCAAAGCATTTCTTTTCAGCTATAATGCGTTTTTCTGGTTAAGACCTTGTTTTCACCCTTTTATTTAGGGTTCTAGGAGGGTGTGTGGTTTCGGTTATTTTTTTTTTCTGGGAGGGGAAGTTTTTTGGTTTAAATGCCTTCTGGGATTGTGACCTGTAGTGTTTGTGTCAACTACATATTCCCCTAGATACGAATTTGTGACCCAACTTCCTTTACACAAATTCGGATCTACAGGGTACATATAGAAGACAGATGCATCCTCCTTGGTAAGAGATCTTCGCCTACCGCCATAATTATCTTCTGGGGTATGGGGGGTAAAGTTTTGTGACTCGAGAGATCAAGAATTGATCTATAACTAAGGGTAGTTAAAAGATTCGCTCTCCAGAGGGAAGGCGATTAATTAAAGCACCAGCTCAGTATCCGAAGAGCTGATAGAAACCAGAACTTTTCTGTCTTCCCCACACCACCACATACATTAGTTTACTGCTGTGGTAAAAAATTAAGCATCACCTGGCCTGAATATATCCCTATAGACGCACAACGAGATCCGAATCCAAATATTCGACATCTAAAAGCAAAATGTCCTAGCTCCGTCTGCCTCCTTCCCGAAACCCTCTGGATCATTCCCGCATCCGCTGCGCCAAGATTTCACCCATTTTTCGTTCTTGGAGGTCAATCAAGATTTGGGTTTATACTTGCGTATGTGGAGAAATGATACGTTAAAAAAAAAAAAAAGAGACAGAGAAAAAACCCATCTGAAAAGAAATACAGAATGCAAAGGCAGATGGGATGACAGATTTTTTTTTTTTTTTAATGACAGGCAATTCTTTTTACAACCCAAGAAAAAGATCAAAAGTGTTTCATTTCCGAAAAGGGGATATAAAGCAATAAAATATTCATCCTGTCTAGGTAATGAACCTTCATTCGGAACTAATGAGGGTAGCATCATGTCGAGATTTCGTTTAAAATCACAGATGCTCAAGAGATTAAAAGTATAGCTTCCCCTTCTTTTTCTGTCCTTCTGTATTTCAAAAGGTAGAACATTTTGGTCAAGTATCTCCGGCATTAATTGCATTTAAATGTCATAGCAAAGAGGCTCTCGGAGAAAAACAGTGTTTTGCCCCACATTAAAATTCCTAAAAAAACCCCACCCTTAAATATATTTCAGAAGCTCGTGCATTTTTCCTAACAAAAACAAACAAACAAAAAAAGTTATGGCCAAGAAGGAATCTCCCGAAGTTTTCCCGGACATATGATGCCCCGAGATTTTTCAGGTCAATAGTCGGTTTTTCGATTTTCCTGATAAAACGTATGATTCCCAGATTACCAGAAAAAGGAAAATATATTTTAAGAAATAAGTCCAAATGCACCTAGGATAACACTCGAAACATTTCAGACGCCTAAACCAAGCCCGAGTTTCCAGTAAACGCAGCGAGCACAGTTTCCCACCTCCCCAAAACAGCCCTACATTTTGCTGGGGAGCAGAAGATAGCAACTCTAGAATTTACCTTCCCTTCTAAAACCTGCCATAAAAGTAAGAAGTCAAATCAAATCTGTTTGTACAACGTGTAGATGGATCCTATAAAATAATTCGACAGAATCAATTCATTTGGAGTTCGTTTTCCCCCCTTCTCTCTTAAATTTTATTTTTCCTTTCCAATCCTTTCTCTGATTTATTTTATTGTATTTCCTCGCAGCCGATATCGTGGCGATCTCCTAACCGAGGAGCCTGAACTAGACCTATTCTGGATTTTTATCCCACTCCTACATCCTTTTTTTTTTTTTTTTTAAATCGGGTTTAATTTTCCTTCCCCATGATCCGAGGGACTGGTGCCAGCAAACCGGCACCCCTAGGGTCTAGCAGAAATCTTCCCCCGCTACATCTCCAAGAAATCCCCCTCTGATCCCAAATTAAAGCCCCTCATCCCCCACTCTGCACATCTTTATCCCTTTTGCTGGGAAACAGCCCCACGTCGCGCAAGTTTTTCATAGTAAATTCCACCAGAATTCTTTACCATTTCAAAACACCCTCAGACGAGGGGATGAGGGAGTGTTCCCCTCCCCCCTAGCCTGTTCATCACCTAAGAGGGAGCACCCAAGCTTCCCCAAAAGCCTCCCAAAGGCACCTGCCAGAGTGGACGGGGAGCGGGGGCGGATATTAAACTGCTCCTGCTGCTGACCATCTCTTTGGTGGCCCCAAAAGAAGGGTCACTAAACGAGGGATGCTCCTCCCCGAGCCCGGCCGCATCGGTGTAATGCCGACAGCAGTACCTACCTTGGCAAAACGCGGGTCCCTTGCTCGGAGGGGGTCAGAACGCTCCCTCAAAACTTGGGAAGATTTTGCCGGTGGAATTCTATAGAAACTCCCCAAAATCCACAGCACCCCCCACCCCACTCCCCAGTCCATATTCTCCTCTCGGTCTCCCGTGTTGCTTTTCCAATGAGGTTATTTCTCGGTAAGAACACTAATTTCTTCCTCTCTCCTTTTTTTTTTTTTTTTTTTTAATGGGGTTTGTCGGTGCTCCTCCACTCCCCCACTATAACCCACTATTGTCCTTAAAGGCGAGCGGAACTTCTCCTGGCAGCGCCGGGAGGCCCTCTGAGCATTTTGAGGTAGGAAAGCCGCAAGTTTTGGTATTAGTCTCATAGTTTGTCAGTCTTTGTTAAACAGTGAGGCATGTCCGTAGCCGAGGGCCGCACTGATCCGCGCTTCACCATACGCCGCGCTCCCTCCGCGCCGCTCCACGCTGACATTTTTAGGTTTGGGTTCCCCCTCGCCCCTGGGTATTTTTTTCCTTCCTCTCCTCCCCCGGAGATCTCGCTCTCGAGTCAGACAGGAATGAGGATGGGGATTTTTAAAAATTAAACTGTTGGGATTTTTAATTTTCCCTTTCGGAAGCGGAAACCTCTCGTGTTTGTGTATTAAGCTGGGATATTCCCCCCCGCCCGCATCTCCCTCCCCCTAAGCAAATGGTATTTCTTTAGGGCAGAACTTTGAATGAGGAGCGACCGGCTCTTCGAATGCATTTGATCTGTATTGCTGTGGCTGCAGGATTGGGTGGAGATCGGCCCACACCTGCTTTGCAATAGGGAAAGGAAGATTTAAGCCTCTTCGTGTTTTCCCAGACAGCCTTGTGCGTCCTTTTCGTATCAAATGAACAACCCTCCCCATATTTTCACCTAAAACCCGCGAGGCAGCGCACTGGCAGGGACGGAGAGTGGAGCATGTCTGCCATGGGCTGCGGGGAGTCACCACTCATCCCCGGGTTACACCACCAACTCCAGCCCCGCGTTTCTCCTCGCGATAAAGAAGTCATTTGGAGAGAAAATCAGGATAAAAAAAAGTCATTCAGTTGATTGTCCGTTAGGGAGAAGGAAAAGAAAACAAAAAACGAAATCCCACCTTGAGTTGTATTTGCAGCGCCTGGCCGGTGCTCAGACGCTCTCACCTTGCTCAGGCCAGGCCAAGTCCGTCCTCAGCAAGGGAGATAAATTAGAAATATCCTTGAAAATGACACCTTTAATTTCCTCCCTCCCTCGTTACATCTCTCCTAATGAATCCACTTCAAATGAACACGCGGCCTCACGTCCCTAAATTGAAAGTTAAACGTTATGATGTAGGAGTGAGTATCATAAGGAAAGTTGGAAGGTATTGTTTGGGTTTTTTTTCTTTTTATTGCAGTGAAATTATACCTGCTTGTTTTAATACCCCGAAAACAAATGGCCTTTATTATCCATTACCTGTTCTGTAAACCAGGAGAAGAAATGACTGTTCTGGAGAGATAAGTGTAGTAATTACTAGGGTGAAGAGATGGATCATCCGAGTTAAAATTAAACGGTAGCCCTTATATAGAGATATTTTATAAATACCAAGCAAATTCACGGCAATTAATTAAACCCGAGCCTTATCACGCGAAACAAAACGCTTGTCATTCTCTTGTATTTCACCTGCTCCATGAATATATCCGCACCGGGAAAGCAGATGGATTTTCCAGAATGCCTTTCCCAGAGTTCTAATATTCTCTCTTTCTCTTCCAAGAAAAAATGATCCTTGTAAGCATTTAGTCACTGAAAATATTTAAAACTCGAGACATAAAACAAAAGGTAAATTTGTAAGGCTTCCCCCTACTCCCTCAAGAGTTTGTCTTGCTCCGACTGTTTACTGAAGAAGGTATTGAAAAGATCTTTCCCGGTCCCAGTGCAAATAATATTTAGAGTTTAGAGCGTTCAAGGCCAGCAGTGTAGGAAATAACTTTGAAATGCCAAGGGAAATATTTATTATATCAGTTCATTAAACTGTTGCAGTGACCAGAGTGGAGTCACATTTCAAGCAAGAAATAGAAAACATTTAATTTGAGACGGAAAGTGGGCTGCAAAATCAAATTAGCTTCTTTAACGTTGCCCGAGAGACGAAAGGGACGCTTAAAACTTCTTCAAATACATCCACTGCATTTTTTAAAGCAGTCAATCCATTGATTTTACCTGTGTAATTATTCTAGATTTCCCACCATTAAAAAGGCAAACAGTAAATCACGGACTTTATTTCGTGTAATTCTTGGGGTTTTTTGGATGAGAGTTTACTCTCACACTGAGCACGTATCACTGTATGGGGATGGGACTCCGGCGCCATGAGGAGTTGAGAGGGTTTCCAAGGGAAGATCTTAGGAGACATTTTTACCAACGGTGTCTGTTGTTGTTGTTCTTTCGATATAATTTATATCCTATCCAAACAAAATTGACACTGGAATAAAAATTATTTTTTTAACTACTCGCGCTATTATCCTGGAGGGACCTCCACGTAATTGGATTTAATAAATGCATTTCCCCTATATTCTGCGTTTCAAGGGTTATCTTGGAAAAATACTAAGAAGTCACTCGGTGTTTCCTCACGGGAAACCCAAATCAATTCACCTTCTTTTCTACCGACTTCCCATTCCAAATCCTGCAGTTCCCCCTCAACCCCGCCATGCCCCGGCTCGTCGCTGAAGATCATTCCCACCTCGCCATCATCTTCTCCCCTCTCTGTCCATCAGCAGATTCCCACCTCGTCTCCCTCCCTGCTTTCTTTCTCCTATTTTTTCCCTCGCACTGACTTCAGTCTAGACACTAGACTCAGTCACTCACAGCGTAAACTTTTGACCCTACAGTTTTTGACCCCTCTAGCTATAATGCTGTACTAACAGACACCCCAAGATCTCTCTAGAAACTAATGCGGCACCGATTTCCCTAATTTATTTATATTACTTTAAAAAAAAAAGAAAAAAGACATTTCTTAGTGATTTTTTTCTCCAGATGAGAAACAACAAAAAAAGAATCAGAACTTTGCAAATACTACATGTTTATCTCCAGCTCACTCATTGATGCCTTAGACGGATGATTTTTTTTTCCCTTCTTGCAGCCCCTCCACTTTTATATTTCGAAGAAAAGGAGAAAAACAAACAAAAATCCACAAAAACCCAAACCAAATAAAGAACTTAAATCGCGGTTGCGTTGCGCGATTTCTTCTTTATTTGGGATTTCACCTGGATGAGTTGTTGGTTGCCTGCTCTGATTGGGGTTTTTTTTCACCTCCTTTTTGGGGGGATGAGGAGGGTGATGTTCCTAGATTTTTGCTCTTTTGGAGTATCGGAGCTAGTAGCCCAACGGCGCAGCGGCCGCCCGGGGGCTGCAGGACTCTTAGGGGTGCGGGGCCCAGCGGGCGCGGGGATGCCCAGCGGATGCGGCGGCTTGGTGCCGCTCCAGCCCGGTCCGACTGCCGGCAGTGAACTTGGTCTGAAGCGAGCTCTGCTGGCTGCTCGAGGGCGTTACAGCTTCGCCTACTGCACAGCAGTCCCTGCCCAGAGTCGCCTCTTCCAAATGCCCCTCCTCCTCTTCCCGCTCCGTCCCGAATTTCTCCTGCCCTGGTTTTACAAAGTCTCTCTCCACCAAACAAACGTCTTTTACGCCAAATCCCAGGGCTGTCATTTGTTTTGACTTAAAGGATATATATATGTGTGTGTATACACATACACATACAGTCACATGTTAAAAAGAGATAAATCAAAGGGGGAGGGAACCCCTCGTACTAGTCTTATTCTTTCAACGCTCACTGTCAAAATAGTTTCTTGTTTAAAGCTATTTAGGGTAACAGAACATGGAAAAACTATGTCAAGTGGACATCTCTCGAGTTATCAACCTCCCTCCAAATATAATTTGTTTAACATTAGGAGACGAAAGAATGGGGAAAATCCATTCAGACACCGAAATAGTCTTGCTCTGAAAGAAAGTGTCATTCTTCAGTCCTTTTTAGGACTGCAAAGAGATCCCCAGAGAAGGAGCAAACCCCATGAAAGACCTTTTCGGGTTCCCTAATTGAGGAGAGACCTTTAGAAAGAGGATTTTAAATAATTCCGTCAGCTCATTCCCTTCAGGTTGGACATGTAATTAAAACAAAACAAACCAAAAAAAAAAAGGAAGCAGTTTGGGCTGGGGGAATGAGCCAGCCATTTCTCAGTCTGAAATTCAGCTGTGGGGGAGGGACAGGGGCTTGAGAAGAGCAGTTTATTTCCTTCGAAAGCTTTCCTTTCTTGGGGAGGTCACGAGGCGGGGGAGTGTAGACTGGAGTAATTTAGAGGACTACTGCAAATAAATAGGTGAATAATCAGAGTCTTGCTCCAAATAGAACGAAACACAAAAATTTCAGCCCGAGTAGTGCAATTTCCAGTCCCCGCGACCAGCCCAGCCTCACCAAGACCCATAGCCTCTCAAACTTCAGTTTTATGGTCAGATAAAGGGGAAAAAAAAAAAAAAAGAACATCCTTTTGACTGCTCAAAAGCACAATTACCACATTGTTGGTGTGTGTCTGCTGAAGCAATACGAGCTACATCCAGTCCTTCTCTAGCCCTCCCCCTCTCTTACTGCCAGTCACCAACACTCCCGGCAGTGGGATTTGGGAAAAGAAAAGAAAAGAAAAGAAAAGAAAAGAAAAGAAAAGAAAAGAAAAGGAAAGAAAAGGAAAGAAAAGGAAAGAAAAGGAAAGAAAAGGAAAGAAAAGGAAAGAAAAGGAAAGAAAAGGAAAGAAAAGGAAAGAAAAGGAAAGAAAAGGAAAGAAAAGGAAAGAAAAGAAAAGAAAAGAAAAGAAAAGAAAAGAAAAGAAAAGAAAAGAAAAGAAAAGAAAAGAAAAGAAAAGAAAAGAAAAGAAAAGAAAAGAAAAGAAAAGAAAAGAAAAGAAACACCCTAGAGATGATGTTTTCCTTGAAGAGGTGACTCGGCAACCAGTGGGCTCCGTGTCGTGTTGCGATACGATGCTCACCCGCTCCTCCGAGACAGGAGCCGGGGCTGCACAAGTCTGCTGACCTCGGAATGATCTTTCTTACCTATGAATTATTTATGAGATATGAGCTCTGATTTCTCTTTTCAGTATGCAAACGCTGTTTAAATGGCAATTTAATTGTTTGAATAGCTTCGAGCTTTTTCTCCCAACTCCTTCCTTTTCATTTAATTCTCTTAATTAAATCCCTTAAGATTTTTTGTTGTTGTTGTTGAATAAAATAAGACATCATACAAATCTGTAACTAAGTTACCTTGGTGAAGTTTGCTTTTGGAGGGAGTTCTTTGGTTTCGTTTTGGTTTTAGTTTCGTCTGCTTGCTTTCATGGTTGAGTTTTTAAAACTTGAATGGACAGAAATTTAATTTTGCTTTACACTGTACCCAGTGAGTGAAAAGTATCTAAAAGACACAGGGACTTTAAAAAAAAAAAATGTTAAAAAGAAGTTTTTAGCAGTCTTTTGAGGGTCAAACTTCAACTTTTTCACCCTTCAGTAGCAGCCTGGGCATGAGGAGTTGTGCCCGTCCTGTCCCAGGACCCGGGGGAGACACTCCAAAGGGCAACTTGAAGGGGGGATGTAATGAATACAGATGTTCAGCTCGACTCTTCCAGTCTATGGGCTGGCTCCTGGGTGAGAAATGACCGCTCTTGGGTTTGGGTTTTTTCTTACTCCAGAGTACCATTGAGATTTATATAGTATTTACTAAACGAAATAGGAAATCTTCAGGGGTGAGATGATGAAGAGACAAGGCAGGGGACCAAAAAAAAAAAAAACCAGAAGTAAAAGTGTTTACGGTTGCAACCATATTTAGTAAGCGAGAGATGCTATGAGCCAGGTGAGCTCACGGGGAGGCTCATCTGGACTCTCATAGACTTCGTACATTTAGAGCAAACAGCCCCCATTGACTCCAGTCACCATCGGACTACCTTTCGGAGAGTCCTTAAACCAGAAGTTTTCTTCCTCTGTACCCAGAATCTATCTGTACCCAAACCTATGCATAAAGGTCTGCACAACTACAAGTTTAAAAATCGAGATTTTCCTTCCCAAGCAGTAATCATGTCCTAGAGATTCTCCATATTCTTACACCCACTATTAAAGCATTTCTTATTTATTCTGTCTTCTACACTTACAGAAGAACTAATTGTCCCAAGCCTGATATATGTCACAAAAATGAGAGGAATGATGAAAAATGCAAAGGAAAATCCCCACTTACCTGCACGGTCAGAGACCCATTTTCCTGTTTATTCTCCTTATACTTCCTTTGTATCAGCAATAGGGAGATTTTTTTTTTTTTCTCTAAAAGATAAGGAGTAGGGGGAAGCCTGTGCTAAGCTTATGAACTCATCCAGTCTCTAAAACTGTACCTAAATATACCTCCTTGTGCCTTACAGGAAACTAGAGGTTAACATCATGTAGGAAAAACCACAAAAAACCAAACAAACAACTCAAACCCACAAAACCAAACACAACATAACAAAAAAAAAAAAAAATCAAAACCAACACACACAGAGAAAAACAAAATCAAACCAAAACAAAACCATCCAATCAAACAAACCCCACAAATCCTCAAACCTCAAAACTCAGTTTGGAAAAGATATAAAAAGAAATTTAAAAATCCTGTTATACACTGCAGGTAGAAGGCAGATCTGGTGGACAGGGTTTATTATGAGCAATAGAAAGAGAAGGGTAATATTATGCCAATGATAAAAAACAGTTCCTGTTCTTTTGCTGTGTCACAGGCCTGGTGCCATCCCTGTGCCAAGGATGCTTATACCAAGGAGTCAGCACAGGGTTGTTACCTGTTGTGACCCACACAAGCGTCTCCTCCTTGCTGCGATGACCTGCATTCCACTTGCTCTGACTCTCTCACTCGGCCTTTTTTCCCCTTAAAATAACATGTTTTGTACATCAAGCATTAGAAATGGTTGTACTTAAGAAAAAAACCCCCACACCCTTGTGCCTCCTGTAATTGGAGTGGATTTGGAGAGAAAGTTTGCCTGGGGTTGTATAAAAAAATAATACCTTTGAGTGGGTATTGGGCAGTGATGCAGATGATGGATAAAGAAGAGGTGGATGGATGGATAGATCTATGGATACATGGATGGATGAAAATATCTTCAAAATAAGGTGTTTGTGTGTAGATGCATGCATCAAATGTATGAGTACATACATGAAGGAGGAGGGGTATCACTTTTCTGGCCTAAATCACTCATTATCATTTGAATCAGGATAAATAATTTCTAATCACCAGCACAGACCAGAAAGGTAAGGAACTAGCAGGCCATCACTTGGTCTAATCCCAACATCATCATACACCTCTCCCCATAGCCTCTCTCCTCCAAGCATTTCTAACCCCGGGTAGACAAACCATCTGCAGTCTGTCATGTTTGTGGGCTCAGTTTCCCTTGAAAGACTATGCCATTGATGCCCTTCATCATCCCGTAAAAATATCTTTATTATCAACTGAAAAACAGACGTCCACTTTTCACAGAGATTAGGGAGAGGCTGTTCAGTATGAAACCAATCTACTGAAGAGGAAAGACTCCCTGCACCCGGCTTCCCTTCCTTGAATTTCTAGCTTTTGCTTTGTGTTTACAGGTTTTCAGAACAGAGGCTTTTCAGGATTTCCTTGGCTGCCCTCTGACTGATCAGGGAGAAGCCAGAAGTTCAAATGATGATAGCGAAGGTATTAGGAGACACATGGAGCAGGACAGGAAAAACAGTCCAAGCAATCTCCAAAGTGTCCTAAAGGGGGACATTCTGCTTTGTGTAAAAGAGACGGACACGTGTCCATGAAATGTTCTTACCGTACATAACCATATTGAACTATATTTTAAGTTTTTTAAGGAGCGAGGAGGAGGGGAGGAATAGCTGCAAGTTGATTCAGGTGTTGACAAAGTGTTCCCCAACCTCTGCTGTAGATGTAGCGACTTGACTTTCAAAAACATCAGCGTCTCCAGAGGTGGAGGATTTGGGTTTTAGTTGTTTGGGGTATGGTTGGTTTCTCCCCTCTTTTTTGCTATATCTTTCCTATTTTGCTCTGGTTTTCTCTCTCTGCGCAGTCAAGGAACCAGAGTCTTCGGCCGGGGCCACCTGCCCGCCCCAGCCTGGAGCAGGAGCTTCAGTCCCCGCACAGCCCTGAGCCCTGGCCGGCTCTGCTCCCCTGCCCTTGCTGGCTAACTTGTTTATCTTCCCAAAGAAAAAAGGTTGCTTCCTGCCTTTTTCCAGAACGATGTCACCCTGAGAGAGGGAGAAGGAAATCTGAGAGATATCGATATAGGTTCAGTAAGGTTTAGAGAGTCCCTCTCTGGTTATTTTTCTGTATCGCTTCAAGACAGACTGGAGACACAACAGTGGTCATTGAGTGTTTCCATATTCGTATTGTAAAAAAAAAAAAAAAAAAAGGCCCAAACCAAATAAAAAGCCTAATCCAAACACAAGAAGGGAAAAAAAAAAAAAAAAAAAAAGCCCTGGGACCAAAAAAAACCCAAAACCAAACAAAAAAAAGTTCGGAAAAAATATAAATGCACACATTTATTTGCCAAGCAGGTGAAAATAATTCAAATCAAATGTATTAAAGGCATGGGCTGGATTCGTGGCTATTTGCAAGAGGCAGAAATTACCCTGAATCACCTCCAGAAAACGAGCAAGAGCCTTTTTCCATGGTGAAGGACAAATGCAAACTTTACTTGAAGCGTGCCCCCGGCAAAGACAGGATGGAGTTTGCCTTGTAATTAATTGTAATTAATCTTTACAGATTTTTCTATTTCTCCCGCTTCCACAAAGTTTACTCACGGGCCTCGAAACTGTGATGGAAGTGTAATGCAATTCCAACTCTCGGGAGGATAAGAAGTAGGACCTTCTAAAAGTGAGAAATAAAGCTCTGAGAGACAGATCCCCTTTCCTCCCCGCTCAGCCTTCAGCTATATCAACCCCTTAAAATAGTTTAAGTAGATAATATTTCAGAAGAACTTACTTTCAGGACTCCAGTCTATTGGCTCTCTGGGCTGAAAATTGGACCCGCAAAACATGTTCCCTGCAGTTGAAACGTTTATCTCATCTGGAAAAGTGTTCACCCATTGCTGCCCCTTACAAGCCAAACCAAGCAGTTAAAGTGTCACTTAACATTCTAGAGAATGTGAAATATATTGTACATTGTCAACTCCCCAAAACCATAAAACTAACTTTATGGACCTCACGTGACTTTTGAGAGCCAGTGAGGGGTATCTGTCTGAGGACTGGGCGATTTTTACGATCTAACTTCTAGATAAAACCCTATCCATTTGACAGCTAAATGTCATACTCACTTTTGGTATAGTTTACTATTGGGGGGGGGGGAAGAAAGAAAGAAAAAAAGAAAAAAGAAAGAAAATATATCAAAAGAAGGACAGTCAAACAGTTTGGGATCTGACAGTTCACATCCCTCTCAAAATCACTTAAGAAGTACCTAAACAGTGGGAGATTAAGTTTGGTAAGTTTTAAGCTCCAACTTTACTTGCTATGGACAAAAAGTCTAAACTGTGTTGCAGAGATGTCAGTGGCATTTTGCCAAACCGAGCGACTTTAAACTGGAGTATCTCGCGCCTTGTTGGATTTCCTGGGTATCGAAATGGCAACATTTGCCATCTTTGATGATGTAGCATCAATAGTTGGAGAGCTGTAAGCTGTTATTTACATGTTGAGCCAGGGACGAGGAGGTAAAAGCAGTTAAGCACAATAAACCGAAGACAAGAGATGATGAAAGTACAGCTTAGCACGGAAATGTGAGAGATATAAACATACTTTTTATATCTATATACATAATAAATATCTCTATACAAACACACGACTCTGTAACTCTATAGAGAATAGTTTTGCGTGGACATATATATAGATATAAATGTCTCTCGCTTTTAAAATGTGCCTGTGTATATTTATGTTTGACAATTCCCGAAATGCGCGTAAATCTGCCGGGGAAGCGTTTATATCGTGTTATTGCAACTTGCAGTACTTGAAAACAGTTTGTTTGAGACGGTGGGCTGGGGGGATTGCTGTTTTGGGGGAGATGACTTTTGGGACGATGTGGAGGGTTGCGGTTGACTCCCGTGCGGTGCCAGAAGGGTTTTGGTGTGAATATTTGGTATTTCTGAGCTCCCAGGGAACTCTGCTGAGCGCTCCCAGCACAGACTCAGCTCCTCGCCAGGCACCACTCGGGTGCAGCGTGGGCTACGAGTCCCAGAGGTTGAGGATAAAGTGCGAGAGGAGCCTTTGTGAGTAGGAGAAACGTTTATTTGACTTCAAGTAAAGCTACAAACAAATACAAAAAGCGTATTGTCAAAGTACTATCAGGCAGCTAGACATGACAGATGCCATTTTTACACAGAACATTGCATTCACTCTGCCCACTACAAACCATCTATTAGTCACATCAGAAATATTTCTAGTATTTACAAACATTAGAGCACTTGATTGCCGATCCGATTTTATACAGTTAAAAAAAATATTATTAGTGAAGTTTCCTCACGTCTAAGAGTATATCTTGGAATTAGGCTGGGACTAGACATCCTGACTTGAAATTTGAACTAAAACACAGACAGGACAATCTTAAGACAGAAAGATACAAGACTTTTCTTCTTTTCTGTGGTTTTTTTTTTTTTTTTACATTTTTGTTTGGTTTTTCAGATTTCTCCCCCCCTCGTGGCTGCAGTGCAGGAACCCCCGATTTTAGCTTAGGCAGAGAAGAACTCACACAAAAGCAGTAAAATCAGGAAAGGGAAAAAAAATCCCAATAAATAAACAAAACAAACAGTCGTATCTGTTCTCAATTTATAAATAAGTTAGAACATTTAAAGAGCTCACATAAAACAAGCTAGGTTTCCAGAAAGCATCAAGAGAGCACGGACATATACATTTATAAGAACAACAAGAGCATGAGGAGCATCTGGAAATAAAATTTATTTTTTAAAAAATTGGTTTTAAACCCCCAAACAGAACACGACATGGACTCAGTCTTAGGATAACGGTACCATAAGCATTATTTTAGAATATCAACAACATGCCGAAAAGAAGGTGCCTCACTGTACAGTACTTCGAAACTCAGATCTGCGACACATGATTATTTGCGTGTTTCTTTCTCTCTTCCTCTTCTATCCCCGCTATTTCTCCTCTAGAATTTATGGCTGAAAGGCGCTTCCCGCCGAGGCTAAGCTCATGCTTTTCAGTTTATTATCCTTCTTCCATTTCATCCTCCTGTTCTGGAACCAGATCTTGATCTGGCGCTCAGAGAGGCAGAGAGCATGAGCGATCTCTATCCTCCTCCTGCGGGTGAGATATCTATTGAAGTGGAATTCCTTTTCCAGCTCCAGGGTCTGGTAGCGAGTGTACGCTGTCCTCGCCCTCTTCCCGTCTGGTCCAGTCATGTCTGGATAACACGGACAACAGAGGGGTTTGGATTTGTGCTTTTTGCTCGCGTTATCTCTTATCCATAAAGCTAATTTTCAAAGAAGGTTCACCTTCTTTGGGCAGTTATGAAAGCTGCTTATTCCCCAAATAACAGCACCCCACATTACCGCCCCGTTCTTTCTCGCACACCCTCAGACACGTGTAAAACCCCCCACCCTTGTCCCCTCCAGAACCCACATTCGCAACTCAATATTCATAATTTGAGAATCGAGAGCTTCAAATTTATCTTTTTTCACCTCTGCCTGGATGTTTCTGAGTCTATTTGCAGAGGCATCAGGTTTAACGCTACTTTCTTTTCTCTAGGAGAAAACCAGGACGGGGATGTGTGTGCACTACCTATTCCCCTTGTATCTCTCCGCAATTCGATTTGGTCAAGAGGAGATTGTCAAGAATATACCCAGCAAATTAAGGGTAGGAAAAGACTGAGAGACCCATCTGTGTATATAATGTCATTTTAATGGTAAATTCTTTCCTTTCTCCCCCTCCACGGAACACCCCTTTCCCTCAATTTTTAAATTACCTTCCCCATCATCCACATACAGAGACGAACTTGAAATAAACGCACATTTCGCGGCAAGAATAGTGAAATAAAATCACCTCCCCCTCCCTCCAGCCTCCAGGCGCCAGAGGCAGCTTTAAAGCAGCGAGCAGATCAAGAAATACAAAAGCAATAAATAGTTGCGTTTCTGATCAAAGCGCCTCCACCGAATAAAAGGAAGGAGAGGAAATAAGGGAGTGGGGCGGGGGTTGGGGAGGGAAAGGGGGGAGAAAAATAACAACACGAGAGAAAAAGAGAGGGGTGTGCGAAAACAAACAAGGACAACGACGGAAAAAGAAGTAGTACCATGGCTAATGTGAAGTTTCCTCATCCAAGGGAATATCTGAGGTGCTTTCCCTTCTGGTGCCGAGGTGGAGGTTGCGATGGGCTCTGCCTGCACTCGGGGGATGCTGCTGCTTATTGGAGTGCCCTCGTCGGCTCCCGAGGACGCGCTGGTCTCGTTTGGTTCTGTGAAATTTGTGTTGGTGGTGCTGGCAGAAGTAGCTTGGTTGGAGGGGGACGGGGCGGGTTTGCGTCCATGACTCTCGCTGTTGGAGCAAGGAAGGGAGTCGGGAGAAGATAAGGAGCAGCTAGACGCCTGTCTAAACCTGCTCTCCTGAGCTGGAGAAGGGAAACCGCGGGAGCTTTCCCCCACAGCCCCAAAGTGACTAGAGGAGGCTGAGTGGTTGATGCTAAGGTCCATCCCATTGTAGTTGTAGCCATAAGAGCTGGAATGCATGGTGCTTGAATCTCTGTAAGAACCGTTCATGGAACTGCTGGTCCCATAATTTAGTAACTGATAGTCGGGGCCATTTAGGTAGCGCCCTGAGAACGAGTTTACAAAGTAAGAGCTCATTTGGGTTATTTTGGAGGGCTTGATTTGTGGCTCGTGGTCGTTATAACCCTGTGCTTGACGATTTATGATGTATTAATGAATTATAGCAATGCACTGTACTTCGTTTTTTCTATGTATGCGGCCAAATATGGGGGGAAGGTGGGGGTGCGTTTGGGAATCACGTGCTTTTGTTGACCAGTCGTAAATTCTCACTGATGACCTCAAGAGGTAATTCATGCTTTATGGTTACAAATAATGAAGATCGCGGAGCCATTTAGGCCTAAGTCTGTCCGCGGCGCCCCAAATCCCCGCGTGCGCCGGCGCCGTGCTCGCCCCCCACCTTGGCGGAGCGCGCCACCTGCCGGCCAAACGGGGAAGACGCACCACGCCCGGGACAAGGGGGATGGGGAGTGGGGGGAGAGAAGCATACTCCCAAAGTCTAACCCTCCGGCCTCTGCTCAGCATCACACCCTCTCGCTTTTATTTTCATTTTCCTTCCTAAAAATCAACGCAGAGGTGAACGAAGGAGGGATCCTGCTCCTCGCGTGGGTCTTCTCACCCAGTTCTTTTTCTTGATTAAACTCTTAATTTCTTCCTTTGTGACACCGTCGGGGAAGTTTGAGACGCAGCGAGGGATGAGTTGTCGGGTCCCTGTGAGGCCAGGCACTCTTCTCAGTATCTAAATTGTGAGGAGGGAGAGACACAATGCAAAGCTTCTACGAGTGGAGGGGAGCGTGGCTGCTTTGGTTTATTTTGCATTGTTATTGCCAGAAAAGTCGAAGTTTCTTGCACGCTGAACGTGGAGCCAGCGATGCGGCCACACCTTAATTCTGGGGGACGGGGGGGAACGAGGGAGAGGAATAAAGGGAAAGGAGGGAAAGAACTGGTTGACAACGTTGCTTTGAGGATATTCTTGTTTCTGAACGTTTCACGTCCTCTTTGAACACAGCGTTGTGCTACGTGGGTTTTCCTTTCCATTTGCTAACCTGCAAGGAATACTGGGGAGCAAAAGCACTCTGAAATTGGTTAAAACGTTTAGGAAGAGCTGTACTTTGTTAAGCATGACTGTTTCTTCTTCGTCTTCTTCTTTTTCTCTCTCTTTTCTGTTTTTTTCCAAGGCAGTTTAGGAATTTCATATGCTTGTCTGCAACTCATTGGAAATTATGCGCCATATTGAAAGTGACATATAATTATAATAATTGCGGGCAATGAAAAGCGTGGCAATAATAGTAAATGTCCTACAGCTGGGAAGCTTCTGCATTAATTGATTTTAAAAGTGACTGACATTAAATCAGCTCGTGACATGGGGGAATGCTTTCATACATAGGTATTTCTTATGGGTAGTGGCGAAAAGAGGTGGGAGGCAGGAGACATTGCTTCATCGTCTTTTCCTCCCCGTGAAGCTGCAGCAAACGATATCCAAGACAGACTGGGTTGATCGCTTGCTTCCAGTCCTAAATCCCTAGCAGAAAAAGTGCTTCTTTTCATTTCATTCCCAAAATCCAGCAAAAGTTTGCTATTTGCATGCACGAGATTCCTCTTTGCTATGGAGCACCAACGTCCCCCATCCCGTCCCAAGCACAGCCAGTATCTCTGAAGAAGACATGGAAAACGCTGTCAAGCGAAAATAAAAATCTATTATATTCAAAGAACTCGTTAGATTTAGTTTAACTTTCTTTCTTTCTTTTTTTTTTAACCTATTTTTTGCTCCCTTAAAATAGAATCTGTATTCCTGGAGTTGAGGAGCTACTCGTTTCGCAAAGCGAATTCCCTTGAAATTTTTGCAATACACTTCACTTTGATTTAAGGATATGAAGTAAGGGGCCAGATGTTTGAAATATGTTAGGCAAATGTTAGATATCTTTGGTAGATAAATGAGAGCTTTTTTTTGCCCGTTTTCTTGATTTATTATATATACGGAGAGTTTCATCATAACTCTTTGTACTGTAACAATAAAAAAGAGTGATACTAAACCAGAATGTCAGCAAGGAAATACTCTTGGCGAAAGGTCTTCCATTTAAGATTAGAAAAAAAGAGGGGAAAACCAGATTTGTCTCTCCACTGTAACTTCCGTATGCCTGTGTCCTCGCAGATTAGGAGACATTATTAAACAGAGAGGAGCAAAGCTTTCTTCGCAACCCTCTGCTCCTTAAGAATGGCAAATTCCCATGGAAAAGGGAACGTTAATAATAATAATAATGACAGGGGGATGTGCAGGAGATCGAAGACTTTGTTTTTATTAGAGAATTCTATGTTCATACCTAAGAGAAACTTCAAACACAACACGTACAAAAATTAATAAAATATAACTTTTTGTTGTTGCTTTTGCATCCTTTTAGGTAGTACTCGTTCTTTCAGTAGACTTTCCTTTTTTAAAAAAGGGAAAAGAAACCCACAAAACTAATTACAAAGACCCCAGGGCTTGATTAATTTACCAAAGGAGAAAAAAAACACGATGATTTTTTTTTTTTTTAAATAAACAACCCTATGTCAACCGTGCATGAAACATTTTTACAAAATTAAGACAATAAACATCACAAATTACATATATTGCAGCACTTCCATTAAATACAAGAGTTAGCACTAACAGTGACACCAAGGGTAGAAACACTGGTAGGAGTCCTTTTTTGTTGGGTGGGGGGGGGGAGGGGTCCCCCTTTCTTTCCCCCCTCCCCTTCTCTCTCTATCTCTTCACTTGTTTATTATTATTATTTTACCTCGGGGGTGGAGTGGGAGGAGATGGAGGTCTAGGAAGGGGGAAAAAACTATAAACGCAACTAGAAGTCTGATTTTTTTTTTTTTCCCCCGGACACGACAGATCACTGGGAACACGAGTCCATGATATCGGTGGCCCAAACTTTTTAGCTGTTGCTGCTGCTGCGGAGGGCTTGTCCCACCAATGTTCAGGTTTTCCATGTACCCGCAACCGGCTCACATCTCCCTCATTCTCTCAGCTCTCACACACACACATTCACTCACTCTTTTTTTTTTTTTTTGTGTGTGTGTGTGTATGTTTTAAATATTACTTTCACTCAGCTGTTTTCTCCTCCTCCGCGCTCAGTTGCGAGGAGTTGAGCAATTTATTCTCTTTTTTCCACTTCATCCTGCGGTTCTGGAACCAAATTTTGATCTGCCGCTCCGTCAGGCAGAGGGAATGGGCGATCTCGATCCGCCGGCCCCGGGTTAGGTAGCGGTTGAAATGAAATTCCTTCTCCAGCTCCAGCGTCTGGTAGCGGGTGTAGGTCTGGCGGCCTCGGCGGCCACTGGGCCCAAAGGAAGAACCTGTGACACCCAGAAAGAAAAATAGGAAACAAATAGGAAAAAAAAAAAAAAAAAAAAAAGGAAGGAGAAAGGGGCGGGAGAGGAAAAAATAGGGGGAAAAAAAAAGAAGAGGGGAAAGCCCCGAAGTTTAATGGAGCCGCGGAGGTGCCGGATAAATAGTGGGGATGCTATGCCCCGCATCGTGGCTGTGTGCAGAGGGGTGTGAGTCTGATCCCCTGCTCTCCAAAGACTTCGGTCAACCCCAAAATAACCTCCCTGGCCGTGAGCCTCTCGGCGAGCGCAGGGAGTCTCTCTGGCCGGGCCGCATCTGCGGATGATCCGCGACCGCACTGCAGGCAGGGTTAATGCGGAACTTGCCAGACTGCAGGTAGGGCTGGGGAAACAGGGCAAGATCTATCTTATTCCGGGATGAAAAATCGCAAGGTGTTCTTTCGCCCCCCCTCCCCCGGCACCCGCCCTCTCTGTTTTCCAGCCTACTGGCAACTAATAGATCTGAGCATTTAAGCAATAATGAAGTGAATCGACCTGCCCAAACTCTACATTAAAGAGGACACAACACTTTATGTCCCTGCACTAATGGACTTCAATTTCGAACTTAAAAGGCAACAAATGCATCTAAACGTGGGAAGGAGGGTACTGTGCCTCAATCACTTTTCTTTTCTTTTCTTTTCTTTTCTTTTCTTTTCTTTTCTTTTCTTTTCTTTTCTTCTCTTCTCTTCTCTTCTCTTCCCTTCCCTTCTCTTCTCTTCTCTTCTCTTCTCTTCTCTTCTCTTCTCTTCTCTTCTCTTCTCTTCTCTTCTTTTCTTTTCTTTTCTTCTCTTTTTTCTTCTCTTTTTTCTTCTCTTTTCTTTTTTTTCTTTTCCTGAGGAAATGGCACTTAAAGAAGTCATATATCACAAGGGGGAAAAAAATTCTCCCTAGGCAGTCTTTTCATTATGTGTGAATTTCATTAAAAATATAGTCCTCTCCTTTCAAATATTTAAACACTTTTATATTATTTAACTCCAGTTCGGATAGTCAGCGAGACAGGGAGCTACGTGGAGGTGTGGGTCCGTGCGTGTATAAAGTCATTCAGATCTGATTTAGCAAAGATATCTCCCCATGCGTGTGAGGGAAGGACAGAGAAAAATCGCTGAGTCACATGCAAACTGGAAAGTGGGGGGGGGGGGAAGGGAGGGGGGACTGGGGATGGAGAAATACCGTATCGGGGTTTAAATACGGGGCAAACTTTTTAGCTAGGGGGTGCTAGGAGAAAAATACTGCTACTTGACGTTTTGATGCGTATCAGGAGCAAGTTGGAGCCTCTTGTGTCGCCTAACTTCCCCACTGGAAATTTGGGCTCTAGAGTGAACCTTATTCCTTCTTCCCTCGCTCGCTCGCTCTCTCTCTCTCTCTCTCTGGCGATAACAAATAAGGAAGGGAGGAGGAGATTTATGTATTTATTTCTGTAAAAGAGTAAACTCACTATTGCAAGAGTTCATCCGCTGCATCCAGGGATAAACCGGGGCGGAACACTTTTGCTCCTCGCTCTCTCCGAACCCCATTTTGCTCTGTGCGCAGTCCGACTTGAGCGGCTCGGGGGCGAAGGGCACCTCGTCCAGGTTGGGAGGGCCGCAAGCAGGGTCTTTCTCCCTGAAAAACCCGTCGGCCCCATAGTTACAGGCAGAGCTGCGGCTGTAGGCTCCATTGCTTTGCTGGTAGTAGGGAGAGGAGGTGTAGCCCTTCTGGACGCCCGTGGCTCCATAGGTGGTGGGGTAGTGCCTCAACGGATCCGCATAGTCCGAGGGATACAGCTGGATCTGTCCCAGGAAAGGCTCCTGCCCCACCGCCAGACTCACCGGGAAGGTCGAGTTGACAAAATAAGAACTCATTGGAAGGAGCCTTGCCGTCCTTCCCCGGCTTTATGATTTGTTGTGTTTTATAGTCCAAGTGGTTTAGCTATTAGTAGTATATCGGAGATTGGGTTTTAGCTGAAGGGAGATGGCGTGGTGCCAGCGAGGGACACAAGGAAATACAACCATCTGATCATGGACTGACCAATAGCAGGCGTCTGAGGTTGCAAAATAGCACCCATGAGGAGCTGAGATTGCACCAGGGACCCCAAGAACAAACCATCCACCCCGTTTTCCCTCCCTTTTAAACAACAGAAATGCACTCCCTTAACCAAATATATAATATCTGCCGAAAGAAACATTCCCGGCGAGCTCGGAGCTTCATAAATAAACATGTCCTGCCCCCCTCTCCCCCGATCCCCCGGAGCTCAGCACAGGGGTGTGCCAGAGCCCATCTGTATAGTGTGTGAACCTATATATATTTACACATATATAACGTATTCTGATAGCCGCTGTAAGTGGGGGGGAAAGTTATTTATTCACGTTCGGAAAACTTTAACCCCTACTGCTTGCAAATCATCCTGAAATGTCTGGGTACTTTGCGATAGTTAAAGAAAAAAAAGGGGGGGAAAAAAAAAAAAAGAAAAAGGGGTCTTTTTGTGTGTGAACTTTGTAAGGAGGAGATCCTGTCGGGTCGATTAACTTAGGTTTGCTAAATATCTTTTTTTTTTTTTTTTTTTACAAAGTAAAAAGACTAGAAAGAATCATCCTGAAAGTCTCAAGCAATTCCCGATCATCCCCAAAAGCTGCACTTTGAGGTTTGCCCGAATTGTGCTCTGTTCTACTTGGTGCATTCTTTCCCCTCACAGATCACTGTTTGCTCAAGGTAAGAGATGGATCTCTAACAGCCGCCTGCTCTCTTTTCAAATGGGAAAGTCGGAGATATAAGGTTAAAAAAAAACCCCAACACACAAACCAAAGTCGACCCTAAATTAAACCCAGGACTGTCACCCGATCATTCGCGTTTTCTCGAGGATTTGTTTCCTGTCCGAATTTGTAGCCATCCGTCTGTCGGGTCTTATATGCAATTAAATGACACGCCTTACAATATCCACTCCCTTCTACTTGAATCTGTGAATGTCTGTGCTACAAATCTAGAACTACATGTATTGCATGATGCTTGTAGAGCTGTCAATGCGGCACTCTGACGGAGCTTTAAGTATCTACGAAACCGGTATCTTATTACGAGCTAATTTATTTTAAACATCGTGTTTACAGCAGTAAAGCCATGATTGTTTCATGCCACGGTTGCAATGAACATTTCGACTGAAACGTAATCCTTTTAATTCAAGGAAATAACATGTAAAGGAAGTAGTTTTAATCCTCTGCCTTCTCTCTGACTGATATCTCATATTTGTTATTGCATAGTTTCCCTTTGTATATGCAATGGACTCAAACTTACTAAGACTTGCTTTATTGGTATGCAAAAAAAAAAAAAAAACCAACCTCAAAACAAGTGAGATTGAAAGGGAAGGATGATTAGAGAAGAAGAGAGCCTGAAGTTAACTGCTTTGCAGGAGCTGAAGAGCTCACACATTTCATGAGTTATGCAATATTTGTAGCTCTGCAAAACGAGCGATCAGCTCTACATGAAAATTTTTAGCGAAGAAATGAGATCTCCTGATAATTCAATGCATGAGCTGAAAATCATCTGTTGAAAATGTTTACTTCTTGTGATTGCTCTGCAAATAAATCCCTCGAAATAGTTGGAGAGAAAAAAATTCCTTCCTCTAAGTTTTACTATAGCAAAATACTACTCATCCTAGTACCTTTGTGGCTAAACCAGCCTTTTTATGTAGTTTGAAAGCTGTCATTTTAAAAGAAAATTGTAATACAATGACTGAACGTGGCCACTTGTTAATTGCTTATTGCTAACAGACGTGCCATAGATAAAAATTAATACGTCTTGCCTCTTATAAGAAGGATGAACCTTTAGATGGTTATATGGGGGAGAAAAAGAAAAGAAGAAAACCTGGTTCCCAACGTGAAAAAAAACCCAACAAAACAAACACCAATGCCTGTCATAGTTTTCATCTTCTGGAGTCAGGCCCGCGGTCTAACTGATTTGCCACCTATAACACATGTAAATGTGAGCAGATGGTCTGAAACTGCACTAACACTCAGAGAACTGAGTATTTAGCATTGACCCCAGTTCGGTAGCTTTAAGAAATACTTTTTTTAAAAAAATCACAACTGTTTGGTGGTTAGTGTAGCTGTTGAATAAACGCTCTCCTGTCTTCCCCGCTAAAGTAAAAGATAAATCCGAGACTGAATTTGTGAATATATTTTCTTTGGACGCCTCTAGCGCCAGCCCGGCTGGGAGACAGACAGGCAGGGAGCAAGAATAGTTGCAGAAGTGAGATTATATAGTAGCCGTGAAGTTAGACACGTCTTTCAGGGCACTGATGGGCACATCTTTATTTATTCTTTGGCCTCATCTCCTCAAAAAAACCTAAACAAACCACCGAACACAAAAACAGGCGTAGGGTTTGCTAAGAAGGAGGTAATAAAGCTAGGAAGTAGCAAGAGGCACCAGAAAGTAACATTGAATGTTTCAGTGCGTTGGGAAGGCGACTTTCCTCTCCTGACACATATCACTCAACTGACAGGGCATAAATACAGATAAAGACAAGTATTTACAACATGTACAATCCCAGAATCCCTTTTTTTTCGCTTTGTTTTTCTGGCCAGCAAACGGCAACTCCACTAAGCAGAACTAGACAGATAGATGAGGGGATTAAAACAACACTCAAATAAATATTTGAAATGCAAACGGAACAGAGTGTTGCTTGTGTGAAAGCTAAAATCGTTCAGAACTCGGTAGAAAGTTCAGTGCGGTTGGTTCCAATAAAAAATCAAACTCTTTTTTTTCATGTGGAGCTGGAATTCCCGATCCCTCTGAAGTGAGAACACAGGAGGGATTTCCCTACCGAGGGACTTATTGCAGCCATAAAGTCGAGTCAACACCACGAAAACACTCGAAATAACCCCTTGTTTCTGGAGTCAGACATTCTCTCTCCTCGAGAGCAGCAGAGAAGCCTCCACTGTAATGCTCCTGCACCATCCAAAAATCACATCGGAAAAAAAATCCTGACAGAGTCGTGTAGAGCTCCAGGATTGGAGTATTTAAAACAATGAGCCCTGAAGGTGTAAAAAGAAATATTCACTCTTCTCGTGCGGAATCGCCTGAAACTTAATTTCCAGCAATTTAAGTTTCATTTACTTGACTTCCTGTGTGGTACATAATTGTTAATGGGATCTTTGAAAAGAAGAGTGCAGCTAATTATTAACAAAAAAAAAAAAGGGGGGGGAGGGAGGAGGGAGGGAAAGGGGAGGACAGAGAGGGGAAGAGGGGCGTTGCAGGAGTCAAAATGCATGCAGACCGAAGTATTTCCGGGAAAGTAAACCCTGGGAAGGGGAGATGGACCCTGGGAGAGAAACCCTGCTGGTTACATAATATTGGGAAAGCAGGAAAAGGAGAGAAAAAGGCGAGCGGGATCGTGTAATGCGGGGAAAGAATGCTGGGAGGTGTTGGGAATTACAGCATGGAGCAGGTTAATCATGGCTGTGGCTAGTCAAAGAGAACTTTTTTTTCCTACTCCTTTCTTTCTTTCTTAGTCCCTCGACATCAACACGCGGGGAGGGGATGTCCATAGCTCACATATGAGTGCCCATATATGTGCGAGTCCGTCCCAAATACATCCTCCCAGGCACTTTAGGGCTGTGTACGTACAGCTGAAAGCGCAGCTACCGCTGCAGTAGCATCGGGCCTCCAGGATGAAGCACATCGCAGAATGCACGGGCTCTGTCATCCCTTGTACTGACTCCGGGTCGGGGAGAGGGAAAGGCAACCGGGACGGGGTCCTTCCGCCGGCTTCCCCCACCAGGGCACCGGCTGCGGGAACCCCCCGGGAGCCGTCGGCCACCGACGACAACAGTAGATGGCAGCAGACAGCGGGGAATGGGCGAGCCTTGCGCCGGCTCCATCCCTTTTCGTTTGATTTTACTAAATAATCAAGCAAGGGAGGGTGCCAAGAGGGGAATTCAACCAGGAGCAGCGCGGACATCCCCCCTCCCTTCCGCCGCTTCACAGATAAACACTCACACAGAGGGTCTGCATGGAGGTTTCTTGGCGAACCACGTCGAATCGGACTGAAATGGTTAAAAAGACCTGTTCGCACCGAGGTGTGTGGTTTCCATAAGTGGTTGCACACTTAGGATATGGAAGAACCAGCATAAAAGTGTTTTGGAGCAAGATTTCTTTTTTTTTTTTTTTTTTATGAAGAGCAAAAAACCCCAAACCGACGCGAACAGACTGAGGGAAAACGCAGAGCAGGCATTTGCACCGGCGTTATTTTTTTTACCTCGTAATTTACGAAAAATGTAACAGGTTCTAGAAGAAATAGGTTTTTTTAAAATTACTTTCTGTTTATTACTTTCACGGCTTGCGATCATTTACTCTTGTCCGCACAATATTCAGGCACATTCAGTTTCGGTGAGATAAATCGTCACGTCATAAAATGGTTTATGCTTAAGTAATGAATCTCTTTTTGCTCAATCTCTTTTTGCTCAATCTCGCTTCACATACACAGGCTCTTACATCATCTTATTTAAAAATCACCTCGTAACAGTAGCAACTAGTACTATATTTCAACACATCACTTATTTGAAATCTTAACACACACACACATCCCCCATTTAAAATTACGAGCATCTCCGGATAAATATTATCCTAAAGACGAAGACAAGTGTTAGGTAGCAAAGAGGGAGAGAAAAGGGAGATTTGCACATAACCTGGTGCCGACAAGCATCGGCACCCCGTGGGGCTGGGAGTCAAGCAGGTATCCCGGTCGGGAAAGCCGTAAAGCCCCGTTAACACCGCAGAACGCGATTAAATATACAGAGGTTTGTTGCATCGCAACGTCAGCTTCATTTGAGAGTTTCAGGAGGGAGGAAAAAAAAAAACGAGTGCGCTGCACTCTGGGTTGACTTCATTCTTATTATCCTTTTATCCTTGTTTCTCCCCTCCCTTTTTTTTTTAAACTGATTTCCAGAACCTTTCCGAGGACTGCCGCGAAGTGCCCCCTCCAAATACACTACCCACATAATAATGACCTTGGAGAGCAACGCAAAACCCAACTGGCTTCCACACAAACTTCACCAAATTACTGGGATCACCTTTAGACAGGGAAACTGGCAAAAGATCCTGCGGGGTGGGGGAAAATAAAGCAGTATCTAAAAGCCTCCATCATCGAGCTACTGCAAAATCCTTCATTCCAAATCTACTGTCTCCAGTAGATCTACTGTCATCCCACCCTTTTCTTTATATTTCCTCCCCTCGGATAGAAGGAAGAGGGAGATGGGGAACAGAATAGAAAAGGCAGCTTGACAAATGCATTTTCTCAAAGAAAAAAAAAAGATATAAACATATTATTCCCTTACCTTTTGAAGTCCATTTCTATGGGATAAGTAAAATATATAGGGAGAGAGAGACAGCGTTTGCTTATCTGTTAGCTGACAAATATTCTCCCAATCTGATAGCCGTCGGTTGCCTCTCTGACTTGCGAGAGCTTCTTGCATTTCTATCATTTGCATAGAAAATGGAGTAACTTCCCTCTTTGAAAAATGATAGCCTCCACTCCGTCCAGAATCTCCTCTGCCACTTCATTACTACTGAGATTCCAAATCAGCGAGCAAATTAACAGAAGAATTACGAAAAAAAAATCAAACCCAAAAAACCTCATGTAACTCTTTTGCTATGTGGGTACGTGTGGATGTGTGTATGGGCGTCCCCCCTCCTCTCTCCTCTGCTTTAATCCTATCGAGCTTATACACAAAAGTAAAAAAATGTAAAGAGGCGAGAGCCCTATAGAGGACACTGATCCGACCCAAGGTGCAGCGGACAGAAGAATGGTGCAATATAATCACATGGGAAATAATAAAAAGTTCATGTTCACGGTTAGCAGTCCACATGACCGGCTCTGGCCAATCCCAGAACCCAGCCACTCATAAAGTTCTATCACAAAGTTGTAAATTTTCATAAAACAACAAGGAATTTATTGCATTTCTTCCTGACCGATTTAACAGCAGTCTTTTTCTTAGTCGCCATCTTTTTTTCTTTAAACAAAAATAAAAGAATATGAAAGAGGGTTTGGGGATATTTTTCCTCCCTCCTCCTCCTTGGTTGCATGTGGAGGGGTGTTTGAGAGAAATAATCGAATAATGCCTCACACGTTAGACTATGAACAGCCCCCCCGGAATAAAGAGCTTGGACTTGGCTTTTAAATTGGGAAAAGCATGGTAAAACAGTGGGATGCGATGGCATTTTTAATGTCTTTTTTTACTCAATTGGGATCCTTTCTGATGAAACGGGCAATTAGCAAATTGGGGCAGGGGGGAAGGGAAGAACAAAAGAGGCAAGTAAAGGCAATAAAAGCGTGGCCGGGATGTCCATACCCTGGGCAGAGCCGAACTGCAGGGATTCCTGCTTGCGAGGATCCTTATGGCTAAACACCCCCAAGGAGCCGCCCCATACCCAGTTCGGGTATAGCGCTATAGCGCGGGGTGGGGGAGGGATTGGGATGCTCCTGCAAGGTGGGTCACCCCGCCGGTAAACCACTGCTCCTGGCTTCAGCATATTAAAGCGTCGATGTGACATGTTTTGCCTTTTTTTTATCGCGCAATTCTCCTCAATCCCTGCTTACCCCCGACCGCAGAGATCCCTGCGAGGGGGACAACCAGTCTGGCCACTGCGATCCGGAGGTTGGGGAAGGAAATTTCTGGAAACGCTGCCCCTTCCCCCCCCCCCCCCCTGCACAGAGCGCTCTTGCAAAGAGATTGCACCAAGGGGAGTCACCAAAAAAAAAGGAAGAATTCCCGCCCTTTTTCCTTCCCTTCGAGCGGGAATGTCGGTGTGCCAAAGCCATCGTAGCAGCTGCCTTTAATAATGCGGTTCCCATAATCTGCGGTACAGGCGTGTGCGCACAAATGCTTGACATGACATCTTATTTTCGCTAAAACCTGCTAAAGGATGCCCCGCGCGTCTTAGCTCAGGGCATGCATCCATCGGCGGTGGTGGGTGGTAGAGAGGGAAGGAAGGGGAGAAGGGGGAAAGTTGCCATCGCCACATTCCAAAGCTGCCTGCTTTTTTTTTTTTTTTTTTTAAATCCCTGTGCATCCTGGGCAAGGCATTTGTGGATTAAATTACGTGGAGCCTCCGCGGGAGGATTCCACGTCCTTACTGCCTGGTAATGTAAATAAAGAGGCAGGGGCGGGAGGAGGAGAGAGCGGCGGAAGATGTTCTCCCACGAAAGTGCTTAAATTTAGTCGTCTTTTGTTTTGCATTGTTGATTTTCCCCTGCATTTAATTGCTTCAATTTATTTTATGCATGCTTTGATACTAAACATTATTTGGTGCTAATGAAACAATTGCAGTTCGCAGTAAAGTAACTGAAGGATGGAGACAGAATCTAAAATAAAATACATATGTTAAAAGCACAGCAAAATAGATTGTTTTTCTGCAAATTAGTTACAAGAAGAAGAGAATTAAAATGAGCAACGCAAAGATTATTTGGGCTGTTTCTGATTTTTTTTTTTGCATTCCTCCTTGATGCTCTTACCTTCTTCAGTTACAATCCCTACACAATCACAGAGGGAGAGAGGAAGAAGACCAGCCTGCATTTCCGGAGCCCAGAATATCAATTACATCTCAGTATATTCAGCAAATCTATGGAAAAGGTGCTAAAATTTTGAAAGGAGTGACTGTCCTAAAAAAGGAGAGAAGTTCAGAATGATAGGTCGGGGCATATATTCATCTAAAAGAATCGTTTAATATATTTATTTTTACATGAGAAAAAACCAACTCCTACAGCCCGAGTGTTATTTTTAATAAGAAAAGGGGAAGGAATTCAACACGATAGTAGAGTATTGGAGATTTCTATTTTATTTTGGAGAATAATAATCACAGACAATAGAAAAAAAATTAAAAGCAACACATCGCCATTAAATAATTTGCTACTTTGATATACAGCATCGTAGCACAATATTAATTCTTCTTTTTTTCCATAGAGACTTGAACAAGGAAGAAATCCAGGTAAAAATATACAGAGATAAAAAGAGCATAGCAGGCAGAAAAAAACATGGAGATTAGGGAGAGAAGGTGCAATAATAATACATCTTATGTACAGGACTATATACGCCAAATATCATTTGCGTTCAGACTTTCAAGTCACTTTTTCTAAATTAAAGGTGCGAAACACGACCACGTTAATTCATACCCAAAAGTACACAGCGAAGTACAAACGGAGATTTACAAATTACTTGTACTATAGGAAGACTCACATAGAAAAATGTGTCTATTCGGACTCTAAAGCCACATTTAATAGGTAGATAGTCATTCTATTGGTAAAAAAGAAGAAGAAAAAATAAGACTTTGACATAGGTAGTATTTTTTTCAGTGTCAAGAAACACAATGTATCATTCTTACAGTTTTTAGTTATGTATGCGCTTATCGTTTCTCTATTTTAATACATCGTCTTTTTCCGTTTCTTCTCGCGTGGGTTTGCATGCTTCCTGCATCCTCTTCTCATCCCTTTTCATTCCTCTTCGTCGTCCTCTTCGTCTGGTTTCTCCTGGCTATTGGAGCCGGAACAGGCAGTTTTATTTTCTTTTTTCCACTTCATGCGCCTGTTCTGGAACCAGATTTTGATCTGTCTCTCCGTGAGACACAGGGCGTGGGCGATCTCGATGCGTCTCCTCCTCGTCAGGTAGCGGTTGTAGTGGAACTCCTTCTCCAGCTCCAGGGTCTGGTACCTGGTGTAGGTCTGGCGGCCGCGTTTTCTGTCGGTGCCTGGGAAATAAATGCAGGTTTAGGTCAACTGCGAAGTTGGAGAAGGTCTTGTGGGGTCTGCTGGTTTTGGTTGGTCTCTTGCTTTTGTCTTTGGGTGCGGCCTAGCAAACATACATCCAATGCAGTCACACGGAGGAACAAAATCCTCGAAGTATCTGTACAGTCTGAGACAGATGGGGTTTTTTTTTTTCAGCTCCTTCTGCTCGAGGCTTTCCCCACATCATCCTCGCTGTCCTTAGCCCCCAAACCACCCAAGCTCCTTCATCTAGGAAAAACGTGTAGTGTTTGGGTGTGTGTTTGTGTGTGTGTGTGTGTGTGTGTGCCTGTGCATGTCTCCGAGTGAACAAACTTGAGAAAATTTCCTGCCCTCGCAGCACCGCTCAGACTCCTGCTTTAGTTAGACAAGAAAAATTTCGGATGGTTTGGGGGAATAAATATGGAAATATGGTAGAGACAGCGAGAGAGGGATCTGCTACCTACACAAATCCAACTATTTGTCCTCTTTTAAAGCTGTCATTAGGGTGCCTACTTGGAAGGTGTATGATGGTCTTAATTATTTCAGGGGAAATGACTTCTGGGGCTGGGGGGGGTGGGGTGCTACCCCCAGGCTTCTCCTTCGGGGGTGTGCAAGGATGAGAAACACCTCAACACTTACCCTCATCTCCCCCCACTCGCCCCAATTGCATGAGAGTGGGATTTGGAAAGGACCTAGATCCTCATTTTCCCTTCCACACAACATTTCCTGGAGTCTGATTAGAAATAATTCTACAATATGGTATTTGTGATCCTGTTTTCTATGTAAATGCTATATACTTCTGTAGCATAATGTGTCCTTTCCCAGGGCATTGAGGATGGTGAACAGCAGCCCTCGACCTCTCCTCCACACATTCCACCAGATTTTTTTTTTCTATCCCTCTTTTTAAAAAAGAAGAAAGGATCCAGTCATTAAAAGGAAAAAAGAAAATAAAAGAAAGAAAAAGAAAGGAAAAGAAAAGAAAAGAAAAGAAAAGAAAAGAAAAGAAAAGAAAAGAAAAGAAAAGAAAAGAAAAGAAAAGAAAAGAAAAGAAAAGAAAAGAAAAGAAAAGAAAAGAAAGGAAAAGAAAGGAAAGGAAAAGAAAAGAAAGGAAAAGAAAAGAAAGGAAAAGAAAGGAAAGGAAAAGAAAGGAAAGGAAAGGAAAAGAAAAGAAAAGAAAAGAAAAGAAAAGAAAAGAAAAGAAAAGAAAAGAAAAGAAAAGAAAAGAAAAGAAAAGAAAAGAAAAGAAAAGTAGCCAAGCTAGCTGTAAAGTAAAAATGTACAGGTCGTGGAATGTGGATTGTAAAATCCGCTGAGGGAAGAGCCGTAAACTTTTGCTGAATAGGGATGACAACTCTATCGCTGCTCGCTGATGAAATTCCACAAGCGCGATCGCACAGTGGGCATGAGGCACGAGGAGGGGGGGGGGGGGGGGGAAGGAAGGCGCGAGGGAGGGACCCTACTTTTAAGACCGAGGTCGAGTTTCAGGTTCAGTAGACACCACAGTATCCAGGGTTTGAACACAAGGCCCTGTTTCCAAACCGACTATAATGTTGATCCTAGCAGCGCCACAGGCTAAAGGGGGGAGGGGGAGGGGGGGGGATCTTAAACCTAAAGCCAGATAAAAGCAGAGGTGAAATGTTTACGACCAGAAATATCTGGTCTTTGATAAACCTATTGTAAAAGTGAATGAATTATGGAGCAGGTAATGGAAAGAACTGACCACCACATAAGTGTATAAACTCCTGCGTTTATAAGCCGCTAAACATTGGCTGCCTCTCTGTTTTCTTTTTCCTCTGCCTCGCAGGGAGCTTGGCCCGCACCCCAGGTTTACTAACAAACTCATTTCCGAATGTTTAGGGGCAGAGGGCGGTTCCCTGGCACGGATGCTCTCAAGTTGCAGTCTGACACGACAGAGGCAAAGGCTGAAAATTGAGCTCACGCCTTCCCCTCCGCTCCCATCCAGGACAGCAGTTCTTTTCTTCCCCCTTTTCAGGACTACACGAATGTAAACATCACCACGCGTGCTCACGGACACTGGCAGGGCTGCTGCGAGAAAGGGGAGTCTGTCCCGGGAGCGCCCAGCTCGGCCCCGGTGCACTCCAGGCAGCGCGGCCCAGCGGGAGTCGGAACTCTCCGGGACTACTCATGCGTGGGGGGAACGGGTATTTATTAAATGTTAATTGATATTGCCTTGAGGCGGAGCGCGTTGGTGACTGAAGGCAATGTGACCGCCCAGTTCGGGTTGGAGACACACGTGTGCAGGGACAGTCTATCCTGGCTTAAGGCGTTCTCCGCCCTGCTCCGCTCTCGAGGAGCCCCGCGCAGCTTTCCGAAGAGCTGCGCTTCCCTGCGTCGCGGTATCGTCCCAGTCCCTCAACAGAATCACACTGAGCACCTCATAGAACTTTCCCCAACTTGCAGAGCACACCGCATCCCTCAGAGGGAGGGAACACAGATAAACGTGCCCCTCTCGCACCATCCATCCATCGTGCCGAATTCCGGACGAAGTGTCACCGTTTTAAGCGCGGGGTTTTTAATTGCACCGGGAATTATGTGTTGCTGCCTCTGATGGCAACACGCTATGCTTAATTGCAGTGTCTGGAACATTGTGGTGAGGGACTGGTAGATGAAGGCTTTGCACTCTAACAGAAAAAATCTAAACTTGCAAACACTCCCCATAAATAGTTTATTTTATAATCTATATCTGCATCCATATGGTGTTAGCACAATCTCCATCCTATAAATATAGGAGAAGAAGGGGCTGGCCATTACTTCTGCAGCTCTGTCTGTCCCCTCTAAGATAAACTGCCTTTTGCATGGCCCCAGCAACACCAATAAATATTTAAAGCGAAAAGGATGGCTTTATGGCGGAACGAGGGGTGGATTTCGTGCTCTCCCTCTCTCTTTTGAAGATGCATTTTCAGTGAAACGTCATGAGAGGAGTTGGGGACAATTCCCTTCCCCCTCTGCCATCCCCCTCTCACGCCATCAAATAATTTACACTCCCCCCTACTCCCCCGGCCAACTCTCATCCCGGGCTTTTTTCTTTAGGAAGACTGGAGCTTACCTGTGCTCCTCATCCAAGGGTAGATACGGAAGTTACTGTCGCTTTGTGAATCTGAGTCCCTCTGGTCCGTTTTGCTGCAATTCTGCTTGGAGGCATCTCCCGGGCATATCATGGAGAGGTTTTGCTCAAAAGTGGAACAGTGCATGTTGAAGGAGACAGGCTCCAGGCCATAACTGGAGGAATACATGCTAGGGGGCTGGGGGTGCACGGCGCTGCCACTGGAGTAGAGCCCGGGCATGGAGGCGGCGAAGGGAGTCGTGGATCCGGCCCCATATCCCGCTCGCTGGGCGTTGGAGGCAAAAGCGCAAGTTTGCTCGGGAAAGACTCCGGATGGGAAAACCGAACTTGCGACTTGATATTTAGAAAATAAAGCATTCGCATAATACAATGAACTCATAATTTGGTCGTGTGATTTGTAGATCGGGACGTTTTAGTGTCGGTTTTACGAGGTACCGTGATATATTACGGAATTAGAGCCCAGATTTACACCAAAAAGGAGCCCTTTTTCCTCCCGGCCCATGTGACGCGCGGGCACGTGGCTCCGGCGGCGCCAATCGCAGCTCGCTCCCTCCTCGGGGGCAAAAAATTGTGGTGCTGCTGGATTTATAAAATATGATAAATAATTGATGCGATATAAAACCTTCCGCGATCTATGTTGGAAGGGGTGAAATTGTGCTGGAGTCGATAAGCAACCTGTAATCAGTTTTCAGCTCAGACCGAGGGAGAAAGAGAAAAGGAGGCGGAGGGGATGGTGTGGTAAAAGCACATTGCTGATAAACCAGCGTCTCCCTCTCGGTCTCTGTCTGCTGGAGGAAAAGGAAGGGAGCTCTATTTATCCCTTTATTGATTTTTCTAAAATCCCCTCTTTCGCACCATTTCCCCATCTCCGAGGTATTTTTTCACAAGACTGTCCCCTCTTGACCCTCCCCGAGCCCCCTCTCCAAAAAAAAGACAAATGTCTCATTGACAGCTAATACTTTCAGGATTCTTTTTTTTTTTTTCCCCTCAAATGCGATTCAGCTCTATATCTAATTTATTCTAGTGCCAGAGGCTTTGAGCTTCGTATTGAGCTGGCATTTGCTTTTCTTGTGAAAAATAAAGAGCCTACAGATCCCTTGTTTAGAGTGTCAGCGGTTCTGCAGAACTCAATTACAGTTAGAAGCAAAACCTTAACAGCTGGCTGATTTGCTGGGGGGGGGGGGGGGTTGTTGTTTTTTGGGGGTTTTTTTTTGAGGGGGAGAGGGGAAGTAGAAAGAAAGAAAGAAGAGAGGGTAGAAAAAAGAAAGATGAGTTAGAAAGACAGAAAGTCTCACAGGCAGGAAAAGTAGCTCAGATAATGGTGGATGTGCATCTAGGGTTTCTCCTTTCCCAAGGTTATGTTGCAAGGCGATGAGTGTGCGTCCCCGTACTCATCCATTACCATGGTAGGGCAGATCGGTAGGCAAAGGAGCAGAAAGGAGATCAGCTGCTCGAATGACAACACGTATTTATTTGTTTGTTTATTTAGCGATATGAGTGGGAAGAAAGGAAGAGGGACCCAGAGCTGGGCTTCATCTTGCTGCGACAGTGGGGTGAGCGAGGAAAGGAGAAAGGAGGAAAGAGAAAAGGAAAAAAAACAAAAACAAACCAACAAACCCACGAAACAAGAGATATTACCTTCAAGAATGATTTCCATACAGCCTCCCAACCTGTCACCACCCAGGAACTGCTAGAAACAACAAGAGCAGAAGTCATGGCAGTTGCCCCCGTCCCCCTCCCCTTCCCCACGGCTCCCAGGAAGCAGTTCCCCGTCCCCAGCTCCTGCCTCCACCCGTCCCAGTAGCCAGCCAGCCTGCCAGCATCTCTCCAGGCAGAGAAGGCTTTGATGGCCAGCTCTGCAGCTCCCACACAATTGACTTTAATTTCCTTTCTATCAAAGTGGTCCTGGAGGAAATGGAGCAGGGTGAAAGAATGATGTCACGGAATACTCGCTTGTAAACTTTATTGTAACTTTCTTCCGCCGCTTCCAGGTTTAGACAATAGAACAAAGTGATGAAAGAACAACAAAATATATTATTAGTTCCCCCAATAAAGTAATTCACGTATACAGTATACATTCTTTTCCACAGTTAACCTAAAGATCACTTTACAACTTGCTTCACTGTGCGCATGCTAACTAAGGGAGAGAAAATAACGGGCTTTTTTGTCTTTATTTTTCTTTTTTTACCCTTTTTTGTAAGAGACATTAAAAATTGTAAAAAAAAAAAAAAACCACACCAAAAAAGAGAAAAAATAAAATCCCGAACCAAAGAAAAGGAACAGAAGTCAGGAAAGTAAAGAGAGAAAGAGAGAGAGAACTATAGCATAAATAGGCAGTTTCATGTTGTTGGGATGCTCGTTTCAATAGCTACCTCCAGTACATATAGATAAACCACAACAAAAAAGGTGGAAAATAACAAAACAAAAGAAAAGTGCACAAATGTGATTTCACGTAACTCCTATAGTGTTGAAAGCTATGTTAACCAACCCACCCACTCCCCTGGAAAGAAGAGAGAGAACGACAGAGAGAGAATTTCACAGTCATGTTTTACATTAGCTATTGCGTTACACTACCACTAGTTAATAACTGGCAAAAGGCAGAAGAGATCTCCCGATCACTTGCATACTGTTCATTGTATCAAAGGATAATCAGGAAAGTGGTGCTTACAGTTATATTGTTTTACAGCAATAAAAGGGTTTTTCTTTTATCTTTTCTATGCATTGTTGTTTTTTTCCCCACCCCTCCCTTACATTAACTGCCATTAACGTGGGGCTCAGGAACTCTTCTACTCCAGCAGCACTTGCCTTTCAGTCTTTAAAAATGCTTTTATTTCTTATCCGCCTTCTGTACTTCCCCTTCCTCGTCCACCTCCTGGGCTCTTTCCATTTTCTGTTTTTCCAGTTCTTCCTGCTCACATTTGCTGCTGGGAAATTTGTCTTTGTTGTTTTCCTTTTTCCATTTCATCCTCCTGTTCTGGAACCAGATTTTGACCTGCCTTTCTGTCAATCCCAGGGCATGAGAGACCTCGATCCTCCGTTTGCGGGTCAGGTAGGGATTAAATAGAAATTCCTTCTCCAGTTCCAGCGTCTGGTAGCGGCTGTAGGTTTGCCTCCCCCTCCTCCGTCCAGCGGCTGCTGGGGAATTGCAAAGGTTGAGAGGAAGAAGGGGAAGAAGAAAAGGAGGTTGAAGGATACATAAACCAGACTTGGGAGTAGGCAGACACAGGCTCACACCCGCTCACACATACTCACACACACAAGCACGGGAGAGGGGAAAGAAAGGACTCGCAGGAGTAAAAGCAGGAAGAGGGAAAGGCTCCGGGACAATATTTTACAAGGGAAGATGGTTATAAAGGAAAAGGGTGATGGTGGCAGGGGAGGGGAGTCACCCACCAGCCCACTCAGAGAAGCCCAGCTAAAGCCTGCTCTTGTACACTTATTATTACCCGAATCACAGCAATAACAACAACAGAGTCCGGTTCTTTGTGATCTTCCCCTCCCCCCCCCCCCCCCAAAAAAAAAAAAAAAAAGAGAAATGCAGCCCGGAGAGAGCAAGCAGCAGCTCCGAAATCCCAAATCAAACGCAAAACAAAAATTAAGGGGCTTTTCAAGGCTATAAAAGTGCCATAAACTTTAAGGACGCTTCCTTCCACAGAAAGCACGACTCGCTCAGCCCCTAGAAGAAAAGATCCCCTTCAGGGTAATTAAACTATAAAGCAATTTACAAGTGCAAAAGTTTACCCCTATAAAGCAGTAAAATACATTCATTGAGGAAGAAAAGGGGAGTGAAAGCAAGCAAGCAAGGAAGAAGGGCAGAAAGAAAGCGAGAGGGCTACTTTCTGGGCTCAGGCAATGTCTCCTGGCTGTCCTTTCCATCTTGCCTCACCTTGCGGTCGCATCCAAGGAAAAAGCTGGGTCGGAGAAGGACTCTGCTCCGAGCTCTCCACCTCTTCTCCAAGGCCGCTGGCAGCAAGCTTGCAGTCCGTGTACTGCACCAAGTCCGACTCCTGGGTGCTGAAGAGGCTCTGCCTTTGCAAGGGGTCATAGCCATAGAAGTTGCTGGGGTCCCCATGGCACGCCACGGCGCAGGGATTCTGTTGGTAAGGGGAGCTGGAGAGTGAAGATGCCCCGTGGTAGAACTCCTGGATTTGAGTCGGATGCTGGAAGGTGCCCCCCGTGCTAGGTCCGTACACCACCGTGGGTCTGCCCCCAAGATCCTGAGCGAACCCACAGTCATAGTAATTGGGACGCAAGGAGTCTCCGGTTTTGTATTTGGAGAAGAGTGAATTGACAAAATAAGAGCTCATTTTAATTTAAATAAGAGTATTTGTTTGGAGACTGAAAAAAAATTAAGGGAAAAAAAAAAGGCAACCAAAGCAGACCACGGGAATCTATTAGCAAAAAAGGAAAGTGCTAAGATGCTAAGCAACGACAGTTTGTGATTTCCAGGAATATAAAAGGAGGATATAATAAAAACTCTAAGACTGCATGATACTGATTTCTTTCCTCCCCCCCACCCCGAAAAAAAAATCGCCACTTAAAGAGTTCTCACTTTACATTTCCAAGAAGAGATGCCAGTTCATAAACAGTTTTCAGTGATTTACTTCAGCGCAAATGAGTTGTTTCATATTTTGCAGTGTCTTTTCATGATCATTTGCATCTATTAACAAAACCTCATCCTATTGGCTTCTCCTTACTCCACACGGACTCTGCACCGCATGATTGTGAAAGGAAGAGTGTGAGAGAATAAAGAAGGGAAAGCAAGCGAGGGGGAGCGAGAGAGGGAGAGGGAGCAAGCGAGAGGGAGCGAGAGGGGAAGGGAGAAGGAGGTGGGGTGAATATAAGGATTAAATATGTTTAACTACCTACATTAATGAGATACCGCTCGCCTCACAACAAATCACATACCTAGACCACCCAAAAGATTGATTTTTGGGAAGTGTTGGAAAATTAAAGAGGAGCGCTCGCAGTCATTAATTTCAAAATTTTAACGAGGCAGTTTTAGCCTTTTTAAATGTCAGGGTCGCTTTAGAAAACTGTAAATGAACACGATTTAATTGCTACCAGTTTTTAAAAGGTCCTATAAATGTAATTGGTATTTTAATACAAGTTATCAAATCATACAGCTTCTTACTCTAAGCATATTTTAAAACAAACGAGATAGTCATATTTAACATTTTAATGATCAATTTCCTTATTATTGATAAAGGTTTAAGTATCACATGAAGGGAATTGCAGCCCCAAAAAAGGCTGTAAACTGTTTAACAAACTATAAAATGCCATAAAGCCGGTGATGCTGTTTTTGTTTATACCGCACTACATAAAAGCCGTTAGGATTTTACGAGTTCGTTCCTCTACTGCTATAAACCAGAGGTTTCGATTGGACCCGTCCACATTACAGGGAGATGTTGAGGTGTCAGTATTGAATTAAAATGATTATAGTTTTTCATATATAACATTGACTTTTTGTGTCTCTCCCGCAGCCCCCTCCCTGCCTCCTCCCCCGCCGAGGACTTGTTCAAGATGTGCTGGGGGATGATGGTGAACTCAAAGTATTGTCTCGCTTATCACATCCATAACAGAACCCTCATGGTCAGTAACTGATGACTGTTCCCTACCTCACCCCCTCTCCAATAACTTCCTTTTTTTGTTATTGTTTTGTTTTGTTTTGTGGTTTTTTTTGCATGAGACTTCAAATGAAAACTGGGGAGAAGGGAAGTAGGGAGAGAGGAGAGCAGCTTTCTATTTTATTGGCATTTGATAACAGTCATAGTCAGCAAATATTACCGAGGTGTATTTCAGCTAATAACACCAAACTCTTCAGCCCAAAGACTGTCCCAGCCTGCCCAACATCCACGAAGCCCTCCAAGTCCCTCATAATGCCAGCTCTATTTTTCAATCTTTCAATAGGAATTAAAGACACTCTTTAAAACTATTTTCAGTTCTTTTCCCCCTTTAGTCCTGGGTAGATTTCTGCTGCTTCTCATTGCATCCCTTTGGATGGGTTAGAAATGAGAAAGGTGAATTAAAGATGATTTACCATCTTTACCAACCTCTACAAACAGGGAAGAGAGGGAAAAGTTTAAATGTTTCAGTTAGTCTGCTTAACCAGGGCTTTGGTAAGAAAAATACTTGGATTAAAATTGATTGTGGGAATAGACAGGAAATTAAGAAAGAAAGAGAAAGAGAGGGAAAGAAAACAAAGATAGTAATAGAATAAAACTTTAAATCCATCATTAGAGAAATAATTTAAGTAAATACGTTTCCTTTATTTTGTGTGGGGATCATTTCAGTCGAGTCTAAGAGCCTTTTCAAGTAATTATTGTTGTTGGAGTACTTGCAGTGGTATAATTAAGACTTTTCCCCCCTTAAAGACAAGTTAACATTCCATTTTTATCAACACTTTTATTGTCGAATGATCAGATTTTGGTTTTATCTTTGAACATAAAACCCCAGAATTGGTGCACACAAGTAAATAGTTTTGCAGCCTGGTGTAAGGAGTTTTCAAGAAAGAAAGAAAGAAAAGGAATCAACTAAGGTGTTTTTAGAAAATAAGCTTTCTTCTTCTTTGTGCCTTTACAGATGCACTCTCATCTACTGAAGCTTGGAAAGTAAAAAATAGTAGGAATTCCCGTTCATACATGGACCCAAAAAAGGCGGGAGCAAAGTTGTTCTTGGAAGTTAACATTTTTATCAAGTGCAGTAGGATTTTATGGTCACGATGTGATGGTAATTCACCAATGCACCAGGAATCAATGGCTGATATTAAATCATTCCTTTAGTGTACTCAGATTCCTGATGAAAGGAAAATGTTTCTATTATGAGAAAAACCAAACGGGGATGTATGTCTCTCAGACAGAGAAGATAATTTATAAATACCCAGCAGAGGAAAGATTTATTAGAAATTCACGTGTTTTTTTTTTTTTTTTTTAAAAAAAAAAAAAAAAAAAAGAACCTCAACCTCTTTCCTAGGTAAACCTTAACTTTTCCCAACCCATTTTACTGAATGCACAAGGACAGGATTTTTCTTTATTGCCTCCATCTATTTCTGTTTACATTTGTATTTCATTTTATAGCCTGAACAGAGACTTGAGCTGCTGAAACTGCCTTTTAAAACAACATATCGCATCCTCTTCTGTTGCATTTCAGTTTAATTTCTTACATTCTTCCTCAGAAAGCTGCTCATGAGGTAATGGGTGTATTTGCTGGAGTAACTTCGGAGAAACACATATTCAGAAAATTCCTGGTTATAACAATTAGAAAGAAAACCTGTATTGAAATGTTTGCCACATGTAGTGAAGGACTGGGACGTCTGAATAATTTTTGTCTTGCAATTTTGAGGAAATAAAGGCCAAAATAAGCGTCAACTAATAGAGTTGAAACTTTATAATTTTTTTGTTACTTCATTAGTGGAGTATTTATATGTCTCGCAAAACGTGGTAAGCTAACAGTGTTTGGGTTTAATTTACTATTTTGTGGCATTTAAAAATATTTCCAAATATATTAGAGGAAGACCTTGGGCAAAAAGCAGTTGCTTTACCAAACGAAGGAGTAACTATACCAAAAAAAAAAAAGACAGGTTCATTTTCTAAAAAAGGAGATACTGGGTGGTTTTTGGTGATGGCTGAGAACCTCAAACATATAAAATAAAGCAGCAAGAAAGCACGGAGCATCCTAATGGTTAAGGTAACAAAAAAAAAAAAAAAAAAAAAAAAAGAAAGCCAGTGGAAAAAAATGTCCTGATTCTGTCTTTCTTCCCGAAACCTGGGAGCCCCTCTCTTTTCCCATTCTGCAAATGTAAATATTCACTTTGGAGATAATTAAGCTGTCCTCCCATCTCCATCCGAATGAACAGAAGACAAAACCCGATGTTTTTTTCTCTCCTTTAAATGAATGTTTGAGATGCGTGTCCCACTTCTCACCGCATCGCAGCAGAGGGTCTGCAGATTAACTCTCTCTTCTTTTTTTACCTCACATAATTTACTCTCGCAGGGGGAAAAAAAAAAAAGTAACCTATAAATTCGGTAAAATAGTTATAATTAACCCTACATTTTATGCCTCAGGATTATTCATGTTCGCCAGCAAACAGCCCGGTTGCTGCCGCTAATCAAATCAAAGTGTTTGCGCTTAGCCCCGTGGACCCAGCGCGGCCCACGCTCCACTCTAACGTGGAGTAAGGGCGCCGCCTCGCGACCCCGCGTGCAGCTGCAGTCTGCGCCGTGGGGTGCGGGGAGCGGGATGTGGAGGCGAGAGACTTCGGGGGAGAAGGAGGAGCAGAAAAAAGGGGGATTTTGCTTATATCTGGAGCAATAAAAACAGTCAAAAGCAAGAGAGAAAAAAAGGGAAAAAAGTAATACCGTGTTGTTTCTTCTCGCCCCAGAGCGCTGCAGCTTTACATGCTGAAAACTCCACCATCCAGTCACTCTACTCGGCAATAAATGAGACAAAATTGATTTGCTTTTGAAAACCACTATTGTTTCAATTCACGAGACTAAAGAATTGGTCATTCTGCTCTGGATGGGGAAGGCCAGCGATCAAGAGCTTCCCAAGCCCAGACGTCTCACCAGAACTTCGAGTGTGTTGTTGTGGTGTGCAAGGCTCATTATTCTGGCAGACTGAAACTACTTTAAAGGATAAAGAAAAAAAAAAAAAAAGGGGGGGGGGGGGAGGAAAGAACAAAAAAAATCATCCAAGAGCTCTGGAAAAAAAAGAGAAAAAATGGGGGGAGAACTTTGTATGTGACTGAAGCGGAAATAAGAGCATTTACACATTGGGTTTCCCCACATTTCCAATTCGTTGTAGTAATTTAGGAGTTCCTGAAAGTTTTCTTGAAATGTTTGCTTTACAGTAGTTTATTTCCTTAACCTTCAGAAATTTATACCCTATAAAATTTTATAGCGATCATATTCTTTTATTGCAGCACACTGCATTGAATTTTCCTTTTTTTTTTAAATGACAAGTTACTTCCCTTTCTCTCTCTTCCCTCATAAGCTCCAAATATCATTCTTCATCTTTTGTTTTCTTTTCAGAGCTGCTTCAAAGAAAGGATTTTTTAATGAAGTGAAATATTGCCCTTTAGGGTGTTAAAAATTATTAGAAAAAGATTCTTGATTATACTTCCCAGTACCTGTTTCCTGCAGGGCTTAACAGGTTTTAGGGTTTGTTTGATTTTAAATATAGAGATAGAAACACTTTCTAAAGGCTTGTATTTCTTCAAGAGCAATAAAATGTCAAACGAATTTAGAGACGGGACTATCAAAACCTCTCCTTGAGCCCTAGGAAAGAGGAAGCGTGTGTCAAATCCGAAGTGATGCCGAGGAGGGAGAGGAAGGAGGGAGTTCCCCTGTTTGTTTTGGGTTTCTAATTTCTTTTTAATAATATTTTTCCTTGCGCCGTAGGAGAATCAACCAAAGAAAGTAAAATGAAGTCAGTCCACTCCCCACCTTTACTTCTGGTCCCCTAAGGCTGAGGCGGGAATACAGAGATTAAACCATCGAAAACAAACAAACAAACAAGTAACCACCGGGAAATGTAATCAAAGATTATTTCTTAAAAAAGAAATAAAATTAAAAATATTTGGAAACGCAACAAGTTTGCGTGGGACCAAAGAAGCACTTACTACACTGACGAGTAATTCTTTCCATTTATCTCTGGGGTTTTTTTTTTTCCTTTTTTTTTAACCTAAGCAAAAATGGATTCTTATAATACACTTAACGAGTCACTAAAGAACGCAGGAAAACACAATGAAAATATTTCTGAAGTTTTAGATGAAGCAGTATAACACAATGACATATAGGTGCTGTTGTTCTAAGATAGATTTTTATTCTGGAGTATTAAACATTTCTGGAAAATACATCTAGTCTGGTGCTACAGAAGACACTTTTCCCAACGTTTTTTAGTAAGTATATTTTCTAATAAAATGAACTAAAATTTTTAAATCTATTTTAAAAGAACCTTATATTGTCATCTTAAAAATATCCGCTCTTTACCACAATTCTTAGAAAAGTGAAAAACGTTTCTAAATCCTAGTGTAGATGGGTTGCAAATATCAATTAAGTCACGGAGACGTTTCTGAAAAAATAGAGTAATGAGGATTTAGGCAAGTCCATACTCGGTTCGAGATAGGAGGAATATACTGATTCATCATGAAACAGATTTGAAATTGAAAAGAATCAAATCCTTGAGAAGAATCAAATAAAAATGAAAAATTTGACTCCCCATCTCAAACACAGCTAAATCTTATAAATCATATTTTTCTACACATTTTTTGTTTGTTTTAAATAAATTCAAATTTAGAGAAATCCTGCTGCCATCAACTTTTTTGGTTTTTTTTCTCCAGCTCAAAATGTCTCTGAAACTGCTTTTTTAAATTAAGTTTTGAAGGGAGATATGAGGGACTTTAATACTGGATGAAGTTTAGTTACGTTTTACTCCCTTTAGCAACAGAACAGTTAAATTTCGAAGCCCCCAAGGAGCTACTTTATGACGGAAAGTTTTATAGGAGAAAGTCTAGGCACGAAAAAAAACCGAACACAACAAAAACCACAACCCTCCCTCAACTTTCTGAGGAATTATCTTAAACACTTAGGGTCTGGTTTCTTGTCGAGTGGAAGATTTGCTCTATCCCTTTCCAGGGGAACTGAAGTGGTGGAAATTTCAGTGCACGAGGCGTACGTGGTGCTTATCTCGGGATCATCGGCGGGGAGGGGGTAGGGTGGAAGAAGAGGAAAAAAAAAAAAAAGAACCCTTTCCAAAACCGCCAATCTGCCTATTGCTCCTTCCCAGAGCAACCTCTTGAAAGCAGATTTGGTCGTCTCTGAAAGCAGATTTGTGATAGTTCCTTCAGACATACAGCAGAAATAAATTAATTTTCTCTATTTTTTCCCCACCTTATTAAAACAAGCCATCTTACACTCGCCTTGTTCCTAGAAAGTCTCCTGGCAGCTAAATGCACAAATTTGCACACGAAGAAAGAGAGATTTATTTGGATATTTTCAATTCACTATCAACTGCAGGACTCTTCGCATACTTAAAAAGCCACAGTAGAAACAGAAAACGATCTTCAATAGTCATAGAACACAACCACAAACACATTTTACAATACTCACTACATAATCAACTGGTTTAGTAAACACCCTCGGTCTCCTCTCTCGCCCCCCCTTCCCCAACAAAGTTAAATCTTACAGAGATAAAGGGAAACCAGCCCCTCACAGGCGCGTTGGAGAAACCTGGCACCGGGCCCCGAAGGAAAGCGGGTGGCAATGAGAAAACATGCCGGGAGTTCGTTTCAGGCGAAAAAAAACCCAGAAAACAACCCCACTCCAATCAAATCTCATCGACATTCAAGTATTAAAAGCATCTCAGCAAACAAGAGGGGAAGAAATAAAGCCAGGCTGGGATTAGCACTTTATCTCTGCAACAGCCGACTGCTTTAGGAAAAGTCAATTCACAATAAATTATAAATATGCTAGCACTAAGAACACAACCTTCCCCTCCCTTATAGCTCTATTAAGGTAGTTTTTTAACTAGAAAATCCCATTCTTCCTCTCCTCTAAAAGTTAGGAATAAGTTGGCAGGGGTTCTTCCTCTCCCTTTTCTCCTAAATAATTTACAATGCGGCTCTTAGAGTGCCCCACACACACTCTCTCGCCTCCCTCCCCGTCTTTTCTCCTCTTCCAAGTGACCCAGTATAAAACTATCAGATGAGGACGTTTGCCTGTAAAGATCCTACAAAACTTTCAGGTCAATGTCAAATATCTGCCATGGCATGATTAAATGAAAAATCTTGCATACTAAACAAACTAAAAAAAAAAAAAGGAGGGGGAGGGAGGAGGGAGGGAAGAAACCCAGCGCAGTTAGACTGTCATGAACGGACTACCCCGGTATAAAGTGTGCGAGTTGAAAATTATTTGTTGGGTGCAATTAAACGCAAGTCTTACGAATGTGTTTGTCTTGCAGTAGTTTAATTAAATCGTCTAGTTCCTTAGCCACCTCAACGTGTGAGTGTGTGTGTCTGCCGGGGTGTCGTTGAATGTTATAGAGAATCATTGTCCTTATGTGAATAAAGAAAGACAGCGATGTTTGGTAGGGGCTTGGGCCAGGGTTGTTTGTGGCCAGTCTTGCTTTACATGGAGAAAATGCAAGCAAAGCTGCTGCTCAGACAGGAGTCTGTCTCCATGTTACATTGTGGGAAGAAGTCAAGAGAAAGGAAAAAGAAACAAACAAAAACCCCAAACCCCCCAAAAAGGAGCTGCAGTTTTGACTGAGTTGCCCCTTGTGTGGCAATACTAAGGGGGAAAGGAAAAAAAAAAAAAAAAAAGGAACATCTCGCATGCAAAGGTGGAAACAGTAAATGTGGAGGTTTTCCCCTTGTGTTTGGGAGATTTGGCAGTGCCACAGTGACGCGGAGGGTGGGAGCTGGGAGCGAAGACGGGGGAGGGGGATACTACTTTTCTTATTTTTCATTCTTTGCCCTGTTCTTTGTTCATTTTCTTCATTTTCATTCTTCGGTTCTGAAACCAGATTTTGACTTGTCTCTCACTCAGGTTGAGGAGTCTGGCCACTTCGTGTCTACGGTCCCTCGTCAGGTACATATTGAATAAAAACTCCTTCTCTAGTTCCAGGGTCTGGTATTTGGTGTAAGGGCATCGTTTTTTCCTGGAGGAATGGACGTGAAGCCAGCTGGCGTCTGGATTGGCTGAAAGAAAAGCAGCAAGATCAATACGGTGCAACTTGAGTGTTTTTCAGAAGGTTTGAATCATGCCATCAAATTCTGATATTATGCACGCCCGGTTAAAAACGTCGCCTGCCATAGGAGTGAGGAGTGGGTGTCGCAGGAAAATCCTACGGGATCGTCAGGGAGAGGCCAGGCTGCGCAGATGAGGAGGGGGACGGTCCCCAAATGCCGCCACACATGCACCGCGTCCCTCCCAAGTTGGGGGTGGGGTTGGGACTGGGACCCACAGACCCATGAGTCTGTGTTGTCTGCACGCACAGGCTTGTGTCTGTGCACACTCGTGGCTATGTGCACACACATATCTGCGCGCACGCATGCTTCTACACATGTGTGTCTGCGCACACGTGTGTTTCTGTGCGCACATGTATGTTGGGGTGCACACGTGCTCCTGGCAGGGTTCCATCCCCCCACTCTTCCCCAGGTCCAGATGGAAATCTATGTGGATGTTTACCTGGCACTTAGAGATTTGCATAACACCCATCTGCACACTGTCCACGCTATATACAAAGAAACCAAGGCAAAAAAAGAGAAGATATTTATACCTATTTTTTTTTCAGACATGTTTTCCCACGTGTCTACAGATTTATTCCTATAGACACATGGGGCAGGAAAAGAGCAGAGAGAGGAGGTCTGGCGAAAGCTTTCATAAATCCTGCCTATTTTTTTGCTGTGTGGCAAGAAACAGTCCCGATACAATAAACATCCTCTGAGGGCAGCGATGGACTCTGGTGTCGATCTGGACAGTGTTACCCAGAGACACAGATATTTGCAGGACTGCAAATGCTGCCAAAAAAAAAAAAAAAAAGAGAAATAACGGGCTGCCCGTCATCCTCGTGTGTAGGAGAAGTTACGTGGGAACCTTTTGTAAAAGACATTTCAGGAACTAGTCTACTCAAGCTTAGGGGATTGGGGTGGTGGTGAGGAAATAACATTTTGGGAGCAGAGACCATCCCCACAGACACAACAGTGCTGAACGTCTCACCCGAAAGTGAAGTGGTTTTCGAGTAAATGTTAGAGCATTTACTAATCACATGCAAATATTACCTGACCGTTGGGTAACTGAGAGGCGGGAAAGAGCAAAATGAAGGGTTATAGGCAGACCATGTATTTCTATTTTATTACCTTTGCCTCCTCTGAAATTATGACTGAAGCCATAAACCTTTACACCAATTAAATGGACCATTATCAATATATACATACACACACGCTCGCGCCATCAGAATGTTTTCTTTACGTAAAATGAAATGTGTTTAATATTTTTTAAAAAATAATCCGGTTAATCTTCTTCTGTAAGTACTGACTCTTACAAATTTGCACGGCTATTTCCTTAATGTAATTGACTTGATCTAATATGCAGAATTAAATATTAAAGAGGAAGAAAGCTGTTAATAATTGATACTGTTAATCCTGCTACCCATTCTTTAATAGCAATGGAGGACTCTGCTTCATAACAGATTTCTATTCTGTTTGGGGTTATTTTTTGGTCATATTTTGGATCATTAAAATAAAAAACATTTTAAACGCCACCGTGCTTTATCTATTCACTACACACAAATCCCTAAACGGGGAAGTGAATGGGAAGAAGTTCTGGCACCTCTTTTCTTTAAAATCAAGCGAATAAATTAACAGATCCATGTGCCATACACAGGACAGAAGTTCATTATTAAGAAATAGTTTCAAAAATTGAAAGAGTCAGGGAAATTGGTCGGAGTACTTTCTGCAATACAACTCCGTCTTAGAGTCCTGTCAGGCTCTCAACATCAGTCCAAATTAAGCTATTATTTAAAACAAAATGTGCTTCGTAAAACAAAATGTGCGTCGTACCATGCCATAGAAACCACACAGAGCGAGTCCCTGCACTTATAACTTAATAACGTTTTCTTGGACAAGATTTTTATATATTCAGTTTCAGGGACATTGAGCACAGAACATGGATATTTAATTCTCTCAAATCATTCACCTCACAGTTGCAGTTTGTTCTGGATATCTGCCCAGTACAATAGACTGGGACTTTCTTTTTGTGTGTGAGTATGTGTGTGCCTGTCTGTCTGTGTGTGTGTGCCTGTGCCTGTCTGCAAGCTAAAGGAGGGGGGAAGTCACCATAACATCCTGCACAAGGAGAGGAGGAAATCATGAGGGGAGAGAATATACTGTATTTTTCACTGTATAGAGGCAATGGCAATCTCTGTTGCTCTTCCATATTGGGGAGTTGGGAGGGAATACAAGTTAATTCAACGGGAAAAAAGAATTATTGTGTCGTTGCGTTCTGCACAGACTCTGAGGAATTATATCCTCGGCGGAGACCAATGCGCAAAACGGATTTCACTGCAAAATATTTACCGTAAGGGAGTGAAGTCAAGTTTTTCTCTTTGCCTCTTGCTCTAGCTTGGGTTCCGGTTTACCTTTCAGATGGAAACCAGGTACCAATCAGCTCGGTAAGAGGTGAAGATACGGATTCTTTGTTACTCAAAAGCCATTATTATTATTACTATTATTAATTATTATTAAGTATTATTCTTCACATTATTAATAATTGTATTATTAATAACATAAATATTTTCGAGGTTAGTGTTTGGGATTTTCTCTGTATTTTAGGGAGACAAAAAGACAAGTCAGCTCGCGAAAAAGCACATGCTGAAGTTTAACTGTTTCCTCAATCTGACTACATTACAAATAAAAGTTAATTAAGTTGGAAGCACACTCCCCTCTCCTTTTTTTTTTTTACTAGGAACGAGCGTGACTTTGAAATATTCATACCTCGAACGGTTACATTTAATAAATAATTTAAACTCCACCAAATACAGAAAGAAACAAGAGGAATATAAGCAGGTCACCACCAGCACGGACAGCGCCGGACTGCGGAGTGGACAGAGCCCAGTCCCTCGTCCACCGGGAAACACTGTCGCGGCAGGCACGGAGAAGCCCCTGGTGCTGTGGACTTCCCCCTACGTGAACTTTTCCTCTGCAATTTCTCCTCTTTCCCCCTTTCTTCTTCTTCTCCCCCGACCGGTGCCCTCCGCTCCCCTTCTCTGCCTTCCTCCCCGACAGCCGCTGGCCCCTCCCGTCTCTTCCCGTCCCCATTGCCCGCACCCGCGCAGATTTACTCCCGCTTACTAAAGTGATCTCTGCTACTGGAGTCAGCTCTCTGTAGGAAAGAGTGTGATTCACTTCAGCTTTTGTTCACTCGGGACACTGTTTAAGCTCAGAGACTAAGCTAATTTTTATTTTTATTTACCGGCAGAGATAATGCCACCCCTCCCCATCTCTCCCCTTAGGTTGGCATCAGCAAACAGAGACTTTTCTTTAAGCCCTGATTTTAAACTTTACACAGCATTGTCCCCTTTTATTGCACTTCCTCCAGCTTTTATACTGTTTACTTCCTCACTTTTATAACTTACTTTGATCTGTCCTGTCTTTGTCTTCGCTTCCTTCACAAACTTTATTGTCCTCGAAGCTGGGCCTTTGATTGGAAACGATCCCTTCCCTTGCAGCAGAAGTTTCTAAATTGTACTCCTGTGTCCCCTGTTTATGGACATCCCCGGGACGGCCCAGCAGCGGTTCTGCCTTAACAGATCCCTGCCCGGGGAGGTTCTCTGCTCTGGGCACTGGATCCAGCCAGCTCCGTAGATACCTGCTATCAGATGGTACGCTTTGATGTTGAATGTATGGATGGTAGACGGCAGGAAGGGTACCAGAAGAATGTGGATTCAAAGGAGTCCAGGAGGCGCTGAAAACTGGAGGTTTTGGCTGGAAACTACAGGAGGGGAATTCTAGATGCTCATTGTGCCCAGCTTGTCTGGAACTTGTATATTGCCCAGATGAAAATTTAGCTGAAGGCGAGTCTTCACTTTCATGACTTATAATGGAGTCGACATAATAATTGCTAAGAGTCCCAGAAATGGACATTCTCAGACATCATACAAAGCACGGTTCAATGAAGGGAAAAAAAATATATAGGACAGAATTAGATTTGTACTCTACCCCCTTCTCCAACTTCCCAGTCAACAAAGTACAGTTGGGCTGCTGTGTTGTGAGCTCCCAGCAAAATGATTGGTCAAACTTTTTTCATGTGCCTGATAAAGCGTCAGCCTCAGCATAAATCAATCGCAGCCGAGAGGGCTGCGCTGCGCTGTCATCCGCCCTTGCATTCCATATCAAGGATGGATTGGTTTATGTTTATGCAATGTTGCAAAACGTCAGGAGTTTCGAAAAGCCACCAAACGGGCAAAGCTAGGGCTGATATCCCTTCCTAGGTTTGCTCCCGAAATATTGGGGGGGGGGGGGGGGGGGGGGAGGCGTGTCCGGAGGTGTTTGGAGGGTGGATTTATTTTATGTTTGTTTTTTTTTTTAAGATGCTGATGTGCTCGCTCTGCCTTTAATAACCACCATGGGGGAAGAGATAAAAGAGCTATTCTTTGCCACTCGGGTTCCAGAGTACAAGAGTTAAAATACAGGGAATAAGTACAAAAAATTCACATCCCCCCACCCCCGCAGTGATTTCATACACATACAGATTTGTGCTCGCGGTACAGGCAGATAGACATACACTCAACATAGATCTGTGCTTTTGTAAAGCAAGAGATGGATCTAGATAGCAAGAGTAGTGGGGAGACTGGTGTAAATAACTAACCAGATGGGATGGAGAAAAGAATTATTAACATGGTAAAATAATGTGGGTAAATACACAATTTAAAATGTCGCTGGCAAGGAAGTGCCATTGCAACTTTGACCAGTGAGCTGTCGAGTGTCAATCCCTGTATGCATCCAAAGCCTGCCTGCGATTATCTGCTTTTATATATATTTATATAAACACCTTAAAAACGTCCATATACATGAACATATGTTCCCATATTTTGCGGCATAATGTCAGGGCTGCTTTGCTTGGACTAAAATAGTTTCCCACATTGCTGAAATTAGAAGCCTTCATTTAACTTTACAAGGGTAGTAAAATACAGTGCGCCACTGATCCGGCTTTGTTACAGAACGCCTTAAACTTGTGATGGTTAAATAGTTTAATAACACTTACGTTAGCTTTCTTTGATTTTTATAGCCTGTGGAAAAGAAAGGGGGCAAAAAAGATTTCCTTCGCGTTTGCAGTAACCCCCTCCCGCTTGCACCTCACCTGTATGTGCCCACGATGTGTGTGCGTGTCAAACAATACCCACTACCACCCCTGCTTGCATTTTCCGTGTGTTTTCGAAAACCTGGCGGTTTAGGATTTTTTTTTCCTTCCACCGAAGCGACAGGTTGACACGGGATTAGGGCTCGGAGCGGCTCCCAGCCTGAATGATGTGGGGTAACAGGGTCAGTTTTACCAAGTTATGATGATAAATCCCTTTATTGCACGATGGTCCGATGTCGTCGTAAATGTTGGTTAAGGAAAAGGTGCTCTGCATGATTACGGCAAAAGTGTTTCTCTGGACTTCAGCTGTAACAGTCTGGATCAATTTACCTCCTTTATTCTATTAACCCTCCGCCCTTCTCCCTCTCACCCCAACACTGAAGGATATTTAAAATGAAGGGCAAAGAGATTTCTAGAAATGATACATCATCACGAATCCTTCTTGAAGTGTATGAACAGACTAATAATAATAACATTGAGAGGTGCTAATAGTCCCCTGAAATTAAGAAAACCATATATTTGACGTTTCTCTCTGCCTGTAGAAGAGAGTGCATGCATGTACATTTATATGTCTGTGCCTACACAAAATGGATGTGGGAAATTGCCATCGGAGGTGTTTAACTGATACTGGTGCGTAAAAGCCTACCCTCAAAGCCTTCGGTGTTCCCGTATTCCTATAAGCATTTTTCCATGAGAATCTGCCCTGCAGACTGGTGGAGGGACACGCTGTCCCAAGTCCAGGAGTAGAGCTCCTCTAAATGAGACTCAGCCCGTTTTAATTGGAAAAAAAAAAAAAAAATCGAGAGGGTCGGGGTGATAGGCAAAGAGAGATGGAGCTTAACGTCTGAGGTCAGATTTATTTGTAATTTTTTTCAAGACCCCCCCAACCAGCTCAAAATCCTCCCTGTGCTGGAAAAGCAGAATCAGTCTGCAGGCTCCAGGCAAGGTGAGGTATGAGGAATGGCTGGGGAGCCCTCTCCATATCTTGCCAAGCCAGCCGCGAGGAACTGTTACCAAGTACCCCTCACTGACCTACAGCCTCTCCTCTCCTTATGGGGAGGATGGGGGGGGGGGGGGGGGGAATGGGTGTCAGTCCAAAGTAACTCCACTTCCCTTTTTTTTTTACATTTAAACCGGTGAAAGGCAGAGAAATCACCTCAATGAGCAGCGTGGGGCAGGATCGCTGCTCTACTCAGTCCATCTCACACGAACAAGGGTTGTGTGAAGCGAGGAGGGAAATTCCTGCTTTTGCCAACTTTTCACATTTCTGTCTACTCCCCCCCAACTTCCTTAAGACTTAGGGAGGTTTTAAAATGAAAAGACCCTGTGTCATCAGGCATGAAATGCAAGTTGGCTGGTCACATTGTCAGATTTCCCAGCTTTATTGTCTTTCAGAAATTATTTTAATAATCAGACTATTTCACAAGAAATTCGGAGGTACTCGGTAAATATGAGAGCTCAGGAAAGGAAAGGATTGATTTAGGTGTGTTGTGGAGATTAAATTCGCTAGGCGCATGGAAATATGTTTATACAACTGATGGATAAACAGTCGTGTTGGTAGCAGGATGTTGAATAAGTATAGATGAAATTATTGAACGTTAATTGAAGCAAAACACCTGTTCTCTGTTTGCTAGATAGATTGGCCATGTCTTACCTGTAATAAATATATTCTTGGAAAAAATCCTGGTGCATCTCCTATAAATAATGATGAACTATGTCAGCATGTGAGTATATAATTTTCTGTAGTATATAAATTTAAACCAAGAAGACTCTTAGGAGTGTGGCTGTGAGGCAGAAGCCAAGGAGTTTCAGATCCCTAGTGAATGGAAATCTCACAAGAAGATCTGCAAAATCCATTTGCTTTTGCTTCTCTGGAAGTTTCCATTTGTTCGGTAGTTTATTTTTTTTTATACATATCCCCATAGCTCATCTTTGTAGCCTTTTCTGAGAGGGGCTTAAGGCAAACTACAGCTTCATCCCAGGTCTGCCCGCCCAGAGAAATCGCATTGTGCAGTGCTGCCTGCTTCGGGTAACACTATATAGGCGCTTATATTTTCCAGTCCCAAATAGAACCCTTCAGGAATTACATGAAAAGCTCTTATGTTAAAAAAAAAAAAAAAATCTTGAAGAAGGAAAAGTTAAGGAGAAAGCGACCTCGGAGCAGAGTTTAAAAGTCTGAAAGGATGAATCTTGGGGAGAGAGGAGGCAGGATGTGCGATCTTTGCTCAGTTTGCAAACTGAATTAAGTTTAGATATGTGATTGTTGTGAGCACTGGTAAAGGGAAGAGGAACTGGAAATTGGTTTTTGTGGGTTTTTTTTTTTTTAAGTGCTAGATGGAATCTTTTTTCCTGCTTTCAGAACCAGCGCCAAGTGTACTTAGCCGTGAGGAAAAATTTGGAGTATTGTCAGCTTGCAATAGAAAGCCAGAGGCTTCCGAACTCAGACACTGTTTATAAATGATCATTATTGTTTAGAGGAGAGGAGGAATAAGTTCTAAATTCTGCTTTGAAATGCACAACTGCCAAAGTCCATCCTTAGAAACAACTCTTTAGGTTGACATTTCTAAGCTGAAAACAAGTAAATATAAAGTATTTTCAAAATGTTCAGATTTTAAATCTGTGCAATTGTCACCTTTTACTGATTTATAAGTTTTAGCATAAGAAAGAAAAATATAAGGATGAGCCATTTCTTACTGTCAACACGCTTAACCACATTTTAGAGATGGTTGTTATCATTTATTAGCCCTGGCACCTTCTTCCAGATGATTTTACCACTTTATCAGCGATATGGAGAAGGAGGGGGGACTGGAAGTGCCTGTGTTATTGAGGCGTATTTACTTCGGTTTACGTTTGGAAGTCATAAGGTAAGACAGGATAAAAGCTGAGCGTTTATTTTAAGCAATAGAAAACATTCCGAAATTATGCTAACAATAACAGTAGCAGTGATAACCACAACAACAACAAGCGAATAACCTTTTTCTTATTTTTTGAGAGTCAGGAAACAAAATCTCAGCATAAAGCAAACATAGTTAATGAATTATACATTTGGACAGATCTAAGAGGTTATGAAAGAAACTTCAGTCACAGACCCCTCCAAAAGCACGAAAGCAAAAAAAAAAAAAAAAAAAAAATCCCTCCTGAAGAGTAAAACTTTTTTTTAAAAGTGAAATAAATTTCTATAGGCTAAAAGCCGAAGCATCAACCTTTGCCATTTCCTATGCTAGCTCTCAGTAAGTGGTGAGGAGGGAGGGGAATTCCATGTCTGAAGAGAAGCAAAACCAAGTGACACATGTGGGCAATTTTCCAAGGATCAAAAGTATATTCTAGCTAAAACCCCCAATTACAAATGAGGTTTGTAATCTCAGCAGTTAATAAAGCATTTCGATGCCCCATAAAGTAAAAGCGTTTGTGCAGTTGGAAAGGGAAACTGGAATGAGAGAAAATTAAAATAAAGTTTACTTGTTGTTGGGAACTCACATTCTGGCTACTAGATTAATTACACACACATCCCTCCTCCCTCCTTGAAATAATATTCAACTCCCATGCAATAACTGGACATCTGTCTCGATCGGCTGTCCTAGATTTTACACCCCGAGAGCTACTGCGGATTACCCTGGCTCGGCTTTGGGGTCACCGTGATATAACTGATAACTGATCAAATAACTGATCCTAACACCCCCCACTCCAAAAATAAAACAAAAAAAAAACCACAAAAAAAAAAAGGAAGAAAAAAATCGCATTAGTCTGGGAGGAAGGGAAGTAACAGCCCGTGATGGTGAGAAATCGGTCGCTCCCACTCAAGGCAGGGGAAGAGGGTTGGAAAATGCGAGCGTAGGTACAAGAATTAAGTTGCAACATAATTGTTTCCATAAAACCCATAGCATGAGCCCCAGTAAAAGAAAAGCGGGAGTTTCTTTTGGATGAGACCTTTTCACAGCACTTGGGCCCGTAGTTAAATCTCCCCCCGGATCGGGATGGTATCAGACAGGCTGTCCATTGGCAGTAGAGCGACTAGGGGAAATGTGTTGCATTAACCGCAGTTGCTCGCTGCCTGTAAGCACAGAAACGTTCAGCGTGTCGCAAACCAGGCAATTACTACGCGGAGGATAATTAAGGTTGCGTTTATCCTTCTAATTGGGAAAAGAAGAGAAACAAACCGCAGCCGTGCCCGTGGGACAGGCGGGACCCCCTTCCCACCGCACCCTCCGCTCCCCGCTCCTTCTTTCCCAAAGTCCTTGGGAAATGGGTCCTAATTCCGTTTTCAGGCAGCAGCACCGACCCCCCGGGCCTGATTCTGATCTTTCCCAGCTCTATGTCCCCCATTCTCCTCCCTGGCCCTTATTTCCTGTATTTACGTGGGTAGGAGGGAGATGAAAATCAGAAGCCCAGACATTTACAAGGCAGGTTAGAGGTTGCCTATGGGGACATTATTACCGAATAGTTTATCATTAACTTTCCCGGATTGTCCTTTTCCGTTTAAGGGCTTTGAGTTAGGGCACAAGCAGCACGTTGTTTCTCAGGAGGGAGTCGCAGGCTTGTGACTTAGGTAGAAAATTCCGAGTTATTTTACGCTATTTGACTTTCCCTCTCCCCCCCCCCTTTAGCAGCTGTTTGGTTTATAGGCGAGATAGGCACGATGCCTACAAGAATCACCACTTTCGAGAATAAAGCACGACCCAGTTAAAAACCCATACAAGTATTTTGTTTATTTTTTTTGGTTTTCTTTTAACACTGTGAGTGGAGAGGAAAAAAAAACCCACCTCAACCCAACTGAAATCCCACTAATCCCCTCGGCAACAAAAAGGAGCAGCAGATGGTGATTTAGAACCTGGATATGGTATCAAAGCTTAATTCTTCAAACCTTGAAGGGAGATCCAGTCCCAGACTTCTTTAGTCGTGGCCTGGATCATGTGAAATTTGTTTTTATGGGTATTTGAAACACCAATGCAGGGAAAATCACTTCCATGAGCGGATTGCTCATGCACACACATAGCTCGACGGACTTTCAGATTGCAGAAAGTGGGATGGGTGGACTTCATCCAAGCACATACTCAAACACTCAGAGGCCTCCTCGCTCCTCCTTTCTCATATGGATTAAAAAAAAATTATTTTATTTAAAACTCTTCATATTCCCACGTGCCTCACGTTGAGATATGGAAGAAGGATGTGGTGTAACGTGGGCATTCCTAACACCACTTAAACTCTTTTATTTTGTGAACTTTGCAGCCATGGTCCTCACCCAGGTTCATTTGCAGGTGATATATTTGATGAATTTACAGACCAACGCCCAGCAATGAGCATCAGCCGCGCATCTTTGCGCGGTTATGTGCGTACAAACCACATTTATCAGTCTCTAAAGACGTGGGCATATTTCCTACGACATGCAGGAGCTCTTCGGTAACTAAATACTCCATATCCAGCCCCTATGGCTAAACCCGGTACGAAAACCCACAGAGGCTTGCTCACCATCCCAGTCCCTATAGACATTGCCACCAAAACCACTACTGGGAACCGCTGCGGAGATGTACAGCGGGACTTTTAATAAACTTATTAATGGGGACAATTAAACTCATGAGCTGGACCCAGTCTTTTTGTGATCCCCAAACTCCCATGTTAGCCTTCACATGGAGCTGTAGATCACAGCTACCAAAATAAGACACACTGATATTCCTTTATAGCTGTGTCTATATTTATAGGGGTAGATTCTGATGTGAGACACAAACTATCTTGCATACAGAGAGAGGTTTGCACACGCGTGGATGTCAGCGCCTGGGGAGGGAGAGTTTAGCCTCTGAGAGGGGCCGCAGCCTAATTAGATCTTTAATAAGCTCTTGATGATTCGGGGCGTGACTGCGTCATCTCGCAAAAGGTCCCTGAAAACGGGGATTTAAACCAAAGAAACCATCACCCCTTCTCTCAGTGGTGGCCGGTGCAGAGGCACGGCGGCTCCGCGGCCTGAGCTGGGCCTTGGGCGGGGGGAAGGACACACACGGACTCGATGGCTCCGCGTCCGGTACCGGTGCGGTCCAGGGGATGGAGGGAGGGGGAATACAGAGATGCCAGCCTTTCCCCATCCCTCCCGGGGCAACTGCCCTCCACAAACAAGATCGAGGAGAATAACTGGAGTAAATCAGGTAGTTTGATGTTCTTGTGTTTAAAATTAAAAGCCCAACAACATGAAACTACCTAATTCACAGAGCAGTTCTAGTTCAGCCTTGGGTCAAAGGCTAAAATTCCCTAGAAAGGCGCCTGGGCGGCCATTTTGTTTGACATCATCTGCAATCTGAACTTTTATAATAGAAAACAGTTGATAGGAAATAAAAGCAACAAAAGGATCTTTTCAGAGACGAAATAAAACACCTCCGATTGCACGAAATAACTATTCAAATGATTTCCTATGTACAGTGTCTAGAGCGGATCCCTCCCGCGGGACTTCACAAATAGTTTACAAATAGACCAGAGGAAAGAGTAAAATGCTACTGACCTTGAGAAACAAGCAATTATCGCAGCTATAAAAAAGGGAAAAAAAGTCCTGAAGTTCTTCCCCCATCTCCTCTGAAAAGCTAATTTAAAGCATCATTTCTGATATGAAGCCGATTTATCACGACTTCCTATTAAAACACTATTAATCGATTTTTCTTTTTTCCCCCCGAAACCTGCCAGCGTTTGGATAACTTTCTGCACAGAATAGAGTTAAATCAGTGAGCTCCGGAAAAAAAATAGCCACCAAAACCAAAACAATAATTAATTCATGTTCTCCTCCCCTGAAAGTAAGTATAATATGACCCATTTAAAGAAAAAAAAAAAGTCGAGAACATGTAAATCGATTAAAGCAAAAGAAAAAAAGAGTCACTGAGAGTATTTTATAGGTGGAAATAGCAGCACAGAGAAACTTATTGTGTCCTTTCCTCCCTTCAACGTGCTCCCTGCGATGGAAAAGCATGTTATAAAATAATGACTGGGTGGTGCTAAAAGGGAGAATTAAAGCCGAGGAGAGGGATCGGCAGGGAGCCATGCCCAGGGGCTTTGCTGAGCTGCGGGCAACTCAGGAGGAGGTTTGGCAAAAAAACCAAACCAAAGCTTCCAAATTTCCATTTGAGTGGAAAAAAAAAAAAAAGAGCATACATCCCCAACCCATTGAGTGAAGTCACAGAACACGTTTATAGGGATATATATACACACGTATATCATATGTAAGATAAAGTCAATGCCTTACCTTGTAAGATGGGAGTTTGTTCTCAAGTGGATTAAATAACTAAACGGGATGAGCAAAATAAATAATAAAGACTGTAAAGACAATAGACAGAGATAGCCCCATCTCAAAAGGGCAAGTTTAGGGGAGTTTGAAGTTCGTTGAAGAAAAATTCTCCCAGTTCAAGAGATGCACAGAGGAGCCAGAAACTTGACTGTAACTTAGCTTCGTTTCGTTTGAAAAGCCCTTAAAAGCCTGGATGGGACGGTATATAAATCTATTGTACCGGAAATACAATAAAACTTAGCCATGTTGTTGAACTTCAAACAGTTTACACCAGGTCGGGTGGGGAGACGGGGCGGAATCCGCAAACAAATAAACAAATCCACAAAGAATAGCCACCCCCCGAAAAACCAAACAGCCATTCGGAGGAGGGGGAAGATTTTTTTTTTAATATTGTCAGCCTGAGGGTTGTTTGTGTTTTTCTTTTGTGCGAGGTTAGAGCTATCTAAATGCACAGAGGAAGAAAAATATCGTCCAGTTCAGCACCTTTGGTACAGGTTGCAATGTGAAATGTATACAGATTTCAAGATAAATCAATTAAATCAATTCTGCCAAAGGAAAGAACTTAAAGTTTACTATAAAACTTCGGTTACGTTTACCCACAAAAGGCTTATAGTACGACATGACTCTAGCTCAAACATGTGACGTATTTGCAGACATACGTGCAATCTGCTATACTTATATGTACCACATCGATATTAATTTTAAAATTTGTCAAATATTTTTATTTTTAAAAATTTTCCCCCTCTACAGACCCGCTGATTAACTTATGCAAATGTAACTCGTAAAACAAAAGTCGTGCTCACAGTTGAACTCATGGTATGAAAGGCTCTTTCAGACAAAACAGGTGTGTGTGTGGGGGGATATATTTTAACAGAGTTTTCACCGCTGCAACTTGGGAATGAAGCACCTCCTCCTCCCCAAAATTGCAGATTGAAAACATAAAGAAAGAAAAGCATTCAAGATGTGCAACACAAAACTGCGTGTGCCATTTATTTTCACATTGAAGTTTAAAATAAATAACAGTAAGGGAAAAGAAAAAGGACAAAAAGAATCCCAAATCTAAGTAGGTGATGTATTAGGTTTAATTCTTGGACTGAAGTAAAATTTTAAAGTAATGGGATTCCCCCCCCCCCTTCTGACTGTTGCTAAAGTTTTAAAAGTAATTTTAAATTCAGACGTCAAAGATAAGTTAGAGCTTTTAGAAAGTAAATGGGTCTTTTATCTGTAAGAGAGCTTGTAGTTGTCAGGGGAATAAATGCTAAAATAATTAGTAGTCTGGGATGAGAGGGATTTCAAGTGTTTGTGTGAGCAAATATCAGTAAATGTATATATGTGTACATATCCATTACACACGACACACTCGCATAATAGAAAAATCTATTACAGATCATCCAAGGGAAATGGGACTGAAGCTCAAGATCTCACTATGGGTTTCTTTGTGACTTAGATCTTCACAAAGCGGTATTTTTAATAAATATGGTTATAGCAGCCGGGTTTCACAGCTCGCATTCATCGGTGTTAGCCTTTGGAAGTATTTGATGTCTGCTCCTTAGGAGTCATGCAGATATTCCCAAGCAGAATCCATTACAATCTGGAGGTGTTTGTCGTATTTAAATGAAAAAAGATTAAAAAGTTGATCTTAAACCCTCCTCATCCCTCCCCACCTTCCCACGCGGCTGTGTGGATGTGAGTGGGAAACAACTCGGTGTGGACTCTTCCTCCAAACTATCCATCAAGCCAAAGGACATAACAGCAACGCACACAAAACTGCACTGGGGGATTTCTTAACCACACATTGCAAAATGATATATATATATTTTTTGTATGTGAATGCTCGAATCATTATGGCTCCCCGAGCCTGGCCCTGCACCGGGAGGCGGCGGGGCCGGTGGCCTCGGGGCGGCGCTCGCAGGCCGGACTGGCCCGGGACCAGCCTGACCTCGGCCCGGCTGCGCGCCGCCGAGCCGCCAACTTTTGTTTCTCTGCCGAGAAAACAAATATTTTCAATGATTTGTTTGTTTGTTTTCTTTCCTTTTCTCCCCTCCTTTTTACTCTTTTCTTTCTCTCTCCCCTTCTTTCTTTTTTCTTTTTTTTTTAAGTGAAAGGACGGATAAACAGAGACAAAATAATAAAAATTAAATTAATCTTTCTGCCTTAAGGAAAGTCACATCACAATGCAAAAAAAAAAAATCACCTACCCCAAAATACATTTATCTGAAGCCCCATAGGATTCTTATGACATACACAAAGAGTTTTACTACGTCAGTAATTCCGGGGAGGGAGGGAGTGGGATGCGAGGCACGCGGAGTGCTACGGTACCGAGCTGCGAGAACCGGAAGGGTCCCGACATGGATGGGCAGGTACAGAGGAGGGCAGCGATCCTCGCCCCACAGCAGCCCCGGGATCTCGAGGGGCAGGAGGAGTCCTGAGAGAGGGTGTCCTGCGCCGGCGTAAGGAGTAAGACAGCACCATAGGCTGCCTAAATCACGGCCGGACGCTGCCAGCAGCTCCCAGGGGAGAAGCAAAACCCCGGGACCAGTACCACCTCGGCTACTCGCTGCTGCGGAAACAAGCAAACAACTTTTCCTCTGGGGCAAGGGAGGCACCAGTGGGGTGATTTCGGAGCCTCTCGGCCCGGCCTGCTGCCCTCCCCGTCGAGGCTGGGAGGGAGGACTTTTCCATATTCGGGTTTCCCGCCCCCCCTTCCCTGAAATCACAGGTCGCGGCCGCCCACACGGCCTCCTGCCTTGAGAGGGAGCCGGAGCCCCTGATTTTATAAACGAAACCCGCAATTAGACGGAGACGTTAGCCCTGGGCAAGTCCCAGGAATGACCCATGCCTGTCCCCTCCGCACTCACTTCCCAAGGAATTAAGGGAAAGCAAACTCTGCAAAATCCCAATCTTGAAAGTAGAATCTGGGCAAAACCAAACCAAACCAAAAAGCTGTTCCCTTCGCTGCTGCAATGAATTGTAAAACTCCAACTTTCTACCTTAATTACTTGGAAATCTCCTGCACACTCGCTTCGTAATAAGACCCTATTTATTTGTAGGCCGAACTGGGAACCGAGAAGGAGTAAGCATGGCAGCATTTCCCTCCAGCAGTCGAATTAATTTGGGGTGTCCGAAGATGCCGACGGTGCCTTTGCGGGCTCAGGGCTGAGTTCAATCCCAGCCCGACCCGGCCGCGGGGTTCGGGATCCACCAAAACCAGAGGTCGAAGGAAAGTTGTTTCGCTCGGAAAAAAAAATTATTTAGTCCCCAGACAAGCAACAAAGTTTCCGAATTAGTCAAATAAGGTTTCGTTTAATTAGCAATAGAGGCTTCTGGCAGAGGGGTTGGGAGCTAAGGTTTAAAAAGTAGTTATTACAGATAGAAAAGAGACAGAAACGTTACTTTGAATGCCATTAAATAAAATAAATTGACAAATTATTTTCAACAAGTCGATTATCAGACGAGAAATCGATCGGTCAAACCTGGATTAAACCTCTCGCTTTGTCAAGATCCTTATAGGTCCAACAAATCACGTGTCAGTAAAAGATTTCTAAAATCTTCGTTTTAACAATTCTCAGAAGAGTTTCTATTTCATTTTAGGAATTCTTTCAGTTCTTTCGGAGTATTTTGAATTACGCTATTTTCAAGAGTTCTCCCTTGGAAAAAAAGGACAAATAGTAATATTGATAAAAATTCTCTGGAAATGAGCAACAGAAATAAATCCAACACGGGGCTGTCCCTTCAACAAAATACTCCGTTTGTTCTTATTCCACCCATTTGTTAGGAAATTCAATTAAACCCAGCTACCTTAAATTATTTCCATAACCCTTCTGTCCCGGAGACTTTAATGGATTTCTTCTCTGATTTTCAACATAGTTATTAGAAATCAAAAAAGCAGGGGCAGAGGGGGAACACGATGGCAGGAAATGAAATGTAAAGGTACCTCATTGCGGCACAACTGCTTTCCCTGCTCTGCCTCTCTGCCGCTGGATGCGAGTTTATGCAGCTGAAGAGAAACCCACGGTAACGTGGAAAGGCTAAATCCCCTCAGCCTTGGCAGTCCTGGCGAAATGACCTTTTCGTTTCACGTCTAGCAAGCAACCTTCTTCACCATGCCAGCGGTGGGCTCTGTGAGCCAGCAGAGACGGGGAAAGAAGGGAGAAAGGAAAACCGTGCAAATAGTGAAGCCGCGTAAGTAGAAAGCGTGAGTTGGTTTATTATTATTATTTTGGGAGACAGTGAAATGCGGAGGTTATCCCAGAAGGCTTTCCCAGGCTTGGAGCCAAGAGGATTTCTCTGTGATGAGCCTCGACATGACCGTCTCCAATCCCCGGCTCCATAGCGCAAGGCGGTTGTTTTAGGCAAATAGGTAAATAAATAAGTGATGCTAACGATGGAGACTCAGATCAATGATTAAAAAAGAAATAGTAAAAGCTCTCAGGAGAGAAACAGGCGGATGGAGAAGGGGGTAGGAGCAACACGACTTTGCCTCCAATCTCTGTTTTAAAAGAGAATTTGAGGGTTTTTAGAAGATGGAGCATGAAATTATAGTGAACAAATAAAGAGGGAAGACAAGTGAGTCCCTCCAGAGAGTCGGGCTCTTCAGAGAGTGCTGGCCCCTCCAGAGAGTCGGCGATCAGGTCTCTCTCTGCAGACGATGATGAGGATAAAGTATTCCCGGGAAGCTACACGTGGGAAATTATCAAAGACCAACTCATTATGGAAAACGTCTCCAGCACTCACCTGTTCATGCCTCTCCTCTCTCCTTCCCTTCCGCCTTAAAAATACCAGGGAAACGAGTAAATAGCGGCAGCCTCTCTCCTGGTAAAAGCATCCTTCCACCACTTGTTACAGCAAACCTTCCCCAGCGCCGGCTGATTTGGATTTTTTAAGTTTTGGTTTTTGTGATCCTAGGGACTCCTTCTGGTTGAACGTTAGTCTAATTTGAGAGCGAGGGTGCTGTAAATTAATTTTAAACCAAAGAGCCATTGTAATAGCAAAGGAAAAAACAACAAAAAAAATCAACCTTCCTTCATCCTGTCTAGACCAAATCACTGTTTTGACGGCAAACTGCAGGCTTTCCCTGCTCTTCCCTAGTTCCTCCTTGTTTGCCACCTTCTGCTATAAAGCAAGGGAGAGGAGTTTAATTTTTATTGATTTGTTTTACCCACTTTCAACTTCTCCTGCTGTTTTAGCATCAGTACACCTGTCTAAAGATGGAGCTTCCTGTCAAAAAAAAAGAAGAAAGAAAGAAAGAAAGAAAGAAGGAAAGAAGGAAGGAAAGAAAGAAAGAAAGAAAGAAAGAAAGAAAGAAAGAAAGAAAGAAACCTTCTATTTTACTGCCCCCGGTCCATAAGCCGCAGCACAACGGGCACCTCGCAGTCCCCCTTGGCACACCCTGCCCCAGACGGTACCAAGACCTCCCTTCCCAGGAAGAGGCTGCCACAGTCGAGGGGACTCGAGAGGCACACGAGAACTTCCGTCATGGACCCCCCAGAGCCGAGGTAGCAGGGAGGTAGCAAGGAGGTTCCAGTCTCACTTCCCTTGTCCTCACTCCTCGTCTGTGCCACGAGTGCCAAGAGGGCTCTTCTGGGGGTGACCCCAGACAGGGTGAAGGGTAGGTGAAGGACCTGCATCCCTGGCTGCTGGGCCATCATTTCCCTTCCCAAAGGAGGTGCGGGGCACGGGGGAGACAGGGACACGCGATCCCTCTTTCTCCAGCCCTAAGGTGGAGGACTGGACGGGAGGAGACACGATGGGTAGAAGAAGGAGTGGACTGGGGCTTCGCGAAGCAGATATTTTGGGGTAAGGGGGGGGGAGATCTTATCTATTAGAAAACGCGTCTGCAGACGAGCTCACCAATCCGGGCGGCCGAGGCTGCTGAGGCCGTCCTCTGATGTCAGTTTTAATGGGAAACTTCACTGCTTTTCAGAAGGCTGGGGGGGGGGGGGGGAATATATTTTTTAATATAAAGACCCGCAGCTACCACCAGCTTTCCCCTCATCCCTCCCAATTCACTCAAGCTCAAGCAGCTTACTCACACCTCTATTTCCAGCCTCCCCATTCTTGGAGTGGGGGTTATTTGGGGAAAGCCCTTTGCAGAGGTGAAGCGGGAGCCTGTGGCCGTGCCAAGGCATGAAGGTCCATTCCCAAAACTAAAAAATAGAGAGGAGAGTCTTGCGGAGAGCTGATGTCCATCTCCCCTCATTGAGCCCGATGTTTGCAAGCCGAGCTCAAAGCCTTTGCCTCCTTGCAGTGCACTTTCCTTGCAGGCTGCACAAGGCTGCGTGTTGAGAGGGCAAAAAAGATATATTAAATTTTAAATGGTATATGTTCGATAATAAATGCAGAAAGGATGCATTATTTTTAGGGAAGGGAAAGACTCCTGGCTCCTGGACTCCGAGAGTCGCAGAGGGATGAGCTGGGAGGTGACACGGAACACCCCAAAGGCTGGGGGACATCCTCCTTCCCGTCCCCCTCCCCCCCTCTTTTTATTCCTCGCTCTTCCCGGGACCAAACTGGAGATGGAGTCAGGTAGCTCCCGCAGAAAACTCGCTCCCCGCGGGCTGTGGCATATGCATGGATCTGGTCGGTCTGCACGAGGAGTCGAGGGGCAGCAGGCAGAACAGCTCCCCCACCCCAATGTACTCCCCGTGCTCTGTCTCAGCCAACTATTTTTTCCTACTGCCTCTCGTAAGAATTCAAGTTCTTGGTCCATGACAGGGCCAGGTGGGACCCTCCACCTGGGCTGGCAAAGCGAGGACTGAGGGGGCTCCCAAATTTAGGAGTTGCTTGAGGGCATGGCCAGCACAGAGGAAAGGTGGGTTTCCCAAGAGATCGATGCCCAGACCGCTTACTCTCTCCTCAGAAAGGATTTACACGCAGGATTAAATGCCCGTCCGCACAGGACAATTTAGCAATCAGCGTGAATGAATTCTGACTCTGTGTTTAAGAAAAGTGATGGTTTGTGGCGCAATCCTCTGCAGAGTTGTCATTGCAGAGAAGAAACCAAACCCCGACAGCACCGGCGGGAGGAGCATATGGCCGGAGGAGCCGTTTCCAAAACCGACAGGGACTGAAAGCGTGGAGAAAAAGGGAAATTTGTTTTTTACCTATTTATCCAATTTCTTCACTTGTAATACACTTTCCTTTCTGAAAATGAGCCTGCGGGGACAAGGTATTGTTGGAAATCTATTGAAGCAGTTGCATCTGGTTCTATGTTCGCGACACAGTCTCAAAAGTATAAAAATACATCGGCTTAAATAGCTAGTAATGGACAGTGCTAAGAAAAAACCAAAAAACTCCCCCCAAAACAACCAAACCACAAACAAAAACCACAAGGAGCAATAGTTATTTACAGATTTGAAAAATCATAATTATAACCTAAAACTTCATATAGGAAAAAGAATCCAAAGCAAATCCAACCAAACCTCTGCCATAGAACAACGGAAGGAGGAGGAGAGAGGGCACATTGCCGAGTGCTCTGAGCCTTTCCAGTCGCCTCCAGTCCGATGTTTCCCCCGGCCAGGACTGACCTGGGGCATTTCGTAGGACGCACTCCCCGCACTTCTGCAAGCCGCAGGCATGAGCTGAAATTGGAATGTTTTTCCCCATTACATCTCTTTTCTGCTTCCTATCACCTATTCCAACCAGTCCCCCCCTTACTCTCCCAACGGGCCACTGCACCGAGTCCTTAATTAATAAAAAAATCATCCCTTTCTCCTCCAGGTCTGATTCGGCACCGCAGCCCCTCGAAGGACCTTCAGCCTCGCCCCCTTCTCTTCCCCCCAGGGGCCAAAGTTCAGACTCATTTTGCACATTGATCCTGCGGTCCAAAGGGTCACAAAGAGAGCCGGGAGGCAAAACCAGCTCAAGGAGAACCGGCTATGACTGTCCTCCCCGATCGCTGGCCCTGCTGCAGTCATCACCGTCAGTCGTCGGTGAATTGTGGGAAGGATAAATGGAAGGAGAAACAATAAAGGAAAAGTCTAGGATTGAGATTTCAGGATGTCTCGGGTAAAAAGAGTGAAGATTTGCTTTTTTGGGTCTTTTTTTTACCAAAAGTCTGTTCGTGGAAAAGCGCAAAGGAAAAGGCAGCTGGATCCTGCGAACTGCGCTCTTCGCAGGGAAGAGGGCAGGGGATGCGATCAGCCCTTGGAAAGGGCCCTCGGTCCTCTCGAGAGATTTTCTTCTGGACAATGACATAGACTTCCCCAGGGGGGGAACTGGAGGGAATTCCGGCGTTATCATTGCCCGGGGGAAGTCTCCGAAGGGCCCGGACTAAATAGACGCCGTTAAGGCGGCTGAAGTGGGGCCTTTGCTGTCTTTTACTCCGAGACAAATCCTGACAATCGCTTCTCCACCTGATTTCAGCCGGAGGCTTCGTCTCCTCCCCACCTTGACGGGCTTTACTGAATTTACTTCGCTTTCACATTTTCGTATTGAAGCCCGCCGATTACGATCGTGCGGGGCCTCGGGGCGACAGGTGCTGGGGGTGGACACACGCAGTGAATTTTGCCACATGATGCATATAACATTAGAAACAACATTAAATCGCTGCCTCCCCAAGTTCGCTGCTGCCGGTGCCCAGTTGAGCATCCCGGTCCTGCTCCGGTCCGGCGGGGCACGGGATACCACCGGCGACAGCCCTTGTGTCCCCGCTTCATAAAGGAATCTTCCTTGTAAAAGTCACTTTACATTTCCTGAGCCTGAAAACTACCAGGTAACAACTTTTTATGACTCGACTCCCAGGACACGGTTTAATTTCGTTCCTGAACTCCCTTTTCTCTCTTGGCTGCATTTCCCAGCAAGAGACTCCTTCGGGTTTAGCATGAATTTAAACACTCAAACCTTGCAACGAGAGCTGATTTACGACCTGGTCTTAAACCACCGGATTTTCAGAGCGTCTGGAGTTGAACTCTGACTCTAGTCAGGTGGATTTTCGGCTTTTTAAAAGTCCCTGGGATGCCCGTGATGATGGGGAGAGACACTTTGCCAGCAGCAGTTCTGATATCTGCAGCAAGGTGCTGGGGCTGTTTTGTCCGGATGGTTTCCTGGCCCCAGGACATCCCAAGAGCCACTTTGCTCCCATTGCAGGCCCAGCAGAAAATTTCCAACACAAACCCAGTCTAAAGCAGACAGAGAAAATCCTCAGACATGTTGCTTTGCTGCTCTCTCCTTCTAATTACTTGTGCATTTAGAGTTCAAACCAGGAGCTTGGTGGGGAGAGAAGGAGGTGAAAAAAGGAGAAAGTGGCACTGGAAATCCAGGCAGGGAAAAAAGGACAAAAGAAAATCCATGGCTTAACTCTCCTTGAAAGCAGATGGATGTGAGCCCTCCAGTCCCTCTTGTCTCCACTCCCTCTTGTCCAGGGACACCTTTTCCTCTCAGGTTTATGGTTCTCCTCTGTGCAGTGTCAGTGTTTCATGCCCGTGATGACACAGACTCCCCCCTTTCCAGGATCTCAAATAGAGAAAAAAAATCCCCAAAAGATTACTTCTCCAGATGTGATTTTTCCCAGTGCTTGGGAGATGGTGTGGGTCTGCCCACTAGTCCACCAGTTATTCTTTAGATAAAGAAATAAAATAGAATGACAAGGCCCCAAAACCAAGGGGTGAGTCACAAAAATAAAATGAGACTATGTATCCCAGCAGCAGAGTTCAGTGTCTTTCCCCTCCAACAGAGCAAAAGCAAGTTGTGGCACCATCCTGAAACTATTTAGTTTGCATCCATGGGAGATGGGCACCTTTTAAGGTCTCTTTTCCCTACCCCATCCCTGGAGCCACTACCCCTCATATATTATTTTTACTAATGTAGTGGGCTTTTTTTTTCTCTTCTTGGAGGAGGAGGGATTTGTGTAGCCACATCCAAGGAATTTGGAGAGAGAGAGAGAGAGAGATCCTCCTGTTGACTAGAGAGATGTTGTCCTTGGGATTAGAGATGTCTGACCTTGAAGGTTGCAGGTCACGATCTTGAATAAGGAGGCTGGGATTGAAACTTGAGGTGTGTCTGCTGGAGATCACAGGGAAAAAGTATTCCAAACAAAGATGAATGCCTTGGTCAGGGTGAGAAAGGACAACTTCCCCTAGAATTATAGGCTCCTTTCAGATGGTTACATACCTGCAGACATCCCCAAAGTATGCATCACAGCTGAGGGAGGGGAGAAAGGAGGGGCAGGATGGCTGGAGCCAGAAGATTTATTACTATTTGCATTCAGAAGCATCTTTGTAGTAAGAGAAGAAAGGAAGAGATTCCTCCAAAGGCAGGGAAGTATCACAGATACATAGCAAGAGTCTGACACTGTTCAGCACAACTACTATGAAAGTCTTGCCTCTGTGAGATCCTGCAGAGCTCTGGGAATTCACTCACAGCCACGTGCCTCAGTTTCTCCCCAGAAATACCAATCAGAGAAACAAAGAGCACTTCAAGCCTTATTTCAGGTCAGCAAGAGCAGAATAGATTACAGAAACCTTATTTGTCTGCTAGGATTTCTGTCCATGTAAGGAAAGTAACATATTTAATGGTCTAGAACCATCTGGCTTGTGGCCATGGACTGCAGAGATGGAGTTTTGTGCATGTCTACTTCTGAGTATCTGTGCACAGGCTGTGTCCCTGCTCTGTCCAAAGGATGAGGTGACATGGTTGGTGTGAGCAAGATCACAGTTGATGTCCCCTGATGAAGGCCTGCACAATCCACCAAACCAGGCAGCACTGAAGACATCATGAATCGCTGGCAACAGATCTCTTTGGCTGTTCAACATGGCTTTAAAATCCATGTTCAAATATATGCAGGTGAATCCACTGTGCCAAGAAGAACAAAGCACACAGGTAAGTGTTTGAAGAGGATGTTCAACACAACCTCAGCCCACTTCTCTGAAGCCTCAACATTTGAACAGACAGCTCCAGACCCTTTTCCCGTGTCAATGTGGCCTAAATGACCTCAACGATGACAAGCCCTGACTCTATTTCAACATCTTTTGAAGATGCACGAGAGTCAGGGCAGAGCAGTCCCCTGCTCCCTGTGCGGCCCCGAGCGACGCTAGAGGGAGCCCCGGGCTTGAGTAATTAACGAGTGAGAATGAACCGAGCGGGAAGAACATTAGCGCTGGCAGAGAAAGGGAGAATTAATTCACCTGTGCTAGTACTGGCATTTCAACCAGCATTTATGTCGAGATATATATATACATAAAAACATCTATGTGCATAGCAACGATATGACACTAACCTGAACTGCCAAGAAAACTTTCAGTGAAGAACATGATTTTGTGTGTTTGTGATCTGATTTGAGGCAATTTGGGCTCTAATTGATTTAAATGGCTGTCAAACCCACTTTCCCCCCTCTGCCTAGGTATTTATTCTTCACACTGAAGCATTTGAAGGAAAGTAGAAGGCATAAATCTGTTGCCAGAATGAATTTTTTTTTTTTTAATGTTGGTATTGGTTTTTGAAATACCTCTGGAGGAAGGGGAAATGTAAGGAATAAACATTAAGGAGTTCAGTATTTCTCAGCCTGGCCCAGCTCTAAACTCATGCCCTGGGAGGTCAGAGGAGAGATGCTGTAGGGAGGTCCCAAGGCCTGATCCAGAGCCTGCTGAATGCAGTGGAACCACAGCCAAGAGGCCATGGGGAAGGTCACAGAGGCCAGAGACACCATTGGTTATGAGCTGAGCAGCTGCAGCAGGGTCTCCTCTTTCTAGGGTGTTTGTAGGGTGCTGCCTGGTATGCAGAAGGGTCTTCAGACCTTCAGTCCCCAGCCTCAGTTTCCCCTCAACTTTTCTTCCCTTTGCAGCCTTTCCTACATGATGCAGAGCTCTGCTGCAGGTCTAAAGCCTCCTGAAGGCAATGAGGTGTTTTCAGGGGTTGTAGCAGCCCCAAAACACATGTTCATGGCATAGTGGAAGGGCTGGGTCTGTGTGGTGGATGAACTCAGGCTTAAGTGTGAGCAAAACTGAATCAAAAGGAAGCTCAGCAGAAACAAGGTCATAAAAGCTGTTGTTTAACTTATTTATTATCATTTTAATCTTATTAGCATCCCTTCAGTGGCTCTTTGGAGAATAAAACACTAATATTGTGTAATCTTGACAGAAACCAACTGTCATGGGTTTGTGTGGAGCTGTTTCTGGTAAGGGGGAAGGGGCTGTAAAGATGGCTCCTGTAAGAAGTTGCTTGAAACTCTCCCCAGCTCTGAGCCAGATACACTTCTGGGGCTGAGCCAATTGGGCACCTCCACGATCACCTTTTAAGAAGAGGTCAGAAGAGGAGGCAGCTTCCTCTTCCTTCTTGTTCTGCCCTTCCTTCTTTTCCAGCTGGTGGTGGTGCAAGGAGTGGGAAGAGAGAGAGAAGCAACCTTGCGGACTCCAAGGACAATGAGGGAAGATAGGAGGAGGTGTGCTGGAGCAGAGACTCCCCTGCATCCTGTGGAGAGGAGTGATGAAACAGAGATTTATTTGCACTTTGTTAAAGACCCCCTACCAGGGGCAGTGACTACGCCCAGAGGAGGCTGTGTCCCGTGTGAGGGATCCTGCATGGGCAGAAGCCGTAGCTTCTGGGAAGAACCCACACCAGAGAAGTTCGTTAAGGACTGTGTCCCAGGGGAGAGACCCCCTATTAGAGCAGGGGAAGAATGCCAGGGGTCGTCATCCTCTGAGAAGAGAGAAGCAGCAGAGCCCATCTGTGAGAGACTGACCACATCCCCATTCCCTACCCCACCGAGCCATTGAGGGAGAGGAGGGAGAGATATTGGGAGCAGTGAGCTGGGCCCGGGAAGAAAGGAGGGATGGGGGAGGGAGATCTTAAAGTGCTGGTTGTAATTTTCTCATCATTCTACTCCCTTTTTGCTTTTATTCCGTTCTGTTTCTTGTAGAATAAACTTTCCTACTTTCCTCTCTCAGTCGAGTAGTGGAGTCTGTTTTGCCCAGAACCGTAATTGGCAGCGAGCCCTCCCTGCCCTTGTCTTAATCCACAACATCCTTGGTTATCTTTGTCCTCCCATTTCGCTGGGGCTTCTGCCATCCTAACAAGGGTGGGTGTGGATGGGGGGCACTGAGCAAGAGACTGTCGTGGTGCTTCTCTGCTGGCTGGGCAAAACCATGACACCAAACAACCTTAATAAAAATGAATCATGAGACAAAGAAAAAAGGGGAATCAAACATTTCTGAAGTTTTATACTGTCTTTTTAATTAACTATAGTATTGCCTAAGTATGTGTGTGGGAGGACTAGAAAACAGCAGAGATTATGTAAAAGGTTTACTGTATCCCATGTCCTAGGTGTAAATAATGCTTGTTAATTTAAAACCAAGACTGTCTTTATGACTTCACTGCACTCACATTAGCTCTGTCTTTTTACAGTGTTATGGGTGCAAATAGATTGGGTTGAAAACTTCCCCTAGAGGCACTTTAAAGTGACTTCTAATCTTTCCCTTTAGTAGTGTTAATTCAACTTCACGAGTGCATTTGAAGCACCATTAGGCAGAGAAATGAACTTTCTCTCTTGCCGGTGCCCTTATCCAAATAGTAACATTACAGAAAAAAAATCTGTTTCATATCAGGCCAAGACTCTGGGACTCTAGAGAGCAGCTTAAGGAGATGTGGGCTACCTTTTTATGAGGCTTAAATACATAAAGGATTTATGCTTTGCATTTCTGTATCACTGCCCCATGGAGGTCTCTGAGCACCTTGGAAACCTGCCTCGGAGCATGAAGGACAAGTGACAGCAGCTGCTGGAAATGAGGACAAAGAATGAGCTGGAGACACAGTCAGAGATGGGATCATGGACAGCAAGGAAAGGTAGAAAGTGTGGTGCTGGAAAGCTGTATATATTTTGTGGTAGGCCATGATTATATCTATATGCCTGTCCAGCATTCTACAAGTAGGTGAGAGGAGTGAGCAAAAGACACAGCATTACCTGTCGTTAGTGGGAATGTGTTTAGGTATTGGCAAGAAACTAACATTACAAATGCTGTGAGACCCAGAAGCACCTGTGCTGCCGACTGGGGTAGTTTGCCACACACATTACTCCAGAGCACCATCCAGCCCGACTTTCAGCCCCAACCCCAGCTTCCAGCACAGCCTAGGAGCAAATATATAGGGGAAAAGGGGCATGCACAGAGTGCACCTTTGCTGAGGAGAGTGTCCCAGCCTCTGGCAAGCAGCAAGGTATGAAACTTTCTGACCTGGAGACTCTGTCTGGATCATCACAATTGACAGCTAAAGTTGGATGTGTTCCTCGGTAATCTATTGGACTCCTTTTTGACTCGTACAATTTTGGCTTTTAGATCCTCTAGTAGCAGTGAGTTCAATGGTATTTGGTGAGAAACAAGCCATCTATGCTCTGAAACAGAACCCTTCCCTTCACCTTCCAGGCTGGGACAGACCTCTCTCATCCTCTATCTTGACTATACCTCTGTTCCTGGCAGCTTAGTAAGCAGTGAATGGTGTGGTTATCTCAGGTTTTGGTGGAGAAAATATTTAATTACAGGACAATGTGCCCCAGGAAAGCCAAATAATCCCTGGGGTCTGGCAGGTGCAGGGATTACAGCACAAAGGAAGGACTGCAAGGTCATGGGACTTTCTCCTGTCCTCCAGGAGAGAGCAATCCCTGTCTGGAGCTGAACTGAGAAATGCTGCTTAAAAAGAGATCCTTGGGAGGGTGTTCCTATTTTGTTGCTCCTTCCAAGGAAAGGCTCAAATTACCATGATGCAGAAGGACTGTAAAATACAGATGGGGGAACTTAGAGGGAGTGTGGATTTGGGGTGGCTGGTGTTTCTTTAAACAGTGACATTCATTAATACAAACTGACTCTACAAAAAGGGAAAAACAGAGTTAAAAATAAACACAAATTTCTTTTGAATCAGTCAGAACTTTATGCTGGATGATCCAGCCATAAGCATATATAGCCATTTATTTTCATTAGCCTTGTGCAGAATTTATCCTCTTTAATCTTTCTTTTTAAAACCCAGACAGAAGATGCAGGTGTATGTTGGGTAAAACAAGCAGATCTATATACAACCTCTCTCAACTTCTTCCAAATAATCAATTTCCACCACATACACTGTTTTATTCACACCAACAAATACACTCTTCACCCGCCCTCTGGAGACAGGCTGGTGAGCAAGACCCTGGCAAAAGTTTATTCGAATTTTTCTACTATAGAATCAAATAAGAGATTAACTAGTTCAGTCTCTTTCTCAGTTCCTCATCAAAACAAGGATCCCAACATTGCAACGTTTTGCAAGATGTCACATTGCAGAAGCCATGAATTAAACATAATTTTCTTCAGATGTCCTGTTTCCTAAGAGGAAGATGAAGATCCAAGCCAGTAGGGGAAAGTGGGAAGAGGAAAGGGGGTAAAAATGCTTCTGAATAAAGACACAATCCTATTGAGGATGGCTGCTCAACACCTCAGTGATTTCCTAACTACTTCCAGGGAGAAGCTTTGGAAAACCTAATGTACAAGTATTGGAAGAGAGGTAGGCAACCCACCTGGTCACTTCATCCTGGTAAGGATATATGACTTAGAGAAATAATATCTGGAAAATAAATGAACAAAATCTTGTTAAAATAGTCCTTGGAGCATTCTGTCTCTTGCTAATTGTTAACTACAGAAAGAAAGCAGGAATGAGAAAAAAACACTGAAGCCTGAGGGAACTGGAATGTGGAGCTTTTTGGCACAAACTGAACAAGAGAAGTTTCCAGAAGAAACAACATGAGCGAGAAGATTATTACAAAAGGCCAAAGTGTCAGATCTGCGCTGGGAGTTAAAAGGAGCCCATAAAATTCACTCACTAGAAATAGAGCCAGAGCAAGGTCTGGAGTTAACTCCTTAAACTCTATAAAACAGTGATAATCATCAGGAGTCTCTTTCTGTGAGGTGCAAAGTCTGGGAAAAGTCCCACTTTAACCATCACCCAGAAAGCTATAAAGAGGAAAAAGGCATGTCAAGCAAGTTGATGTTTTATGCAATGCAATAAATCCAATGTCCAGAGCATCTCTTTCATTTAAACTTCCCTTTCATAGCCATTTCTAATGATTTTTTAAAATAGAAAACAGAATCATAGCAATATAATATTGTAACAATATAATCCATATACACCTAATTTTACTGTCATTATTAATAAAAATGCATTTCAGTACCTCTGTGAGGCCAAACCCTACTAGTAACTTGCAAATTGATTGCAAAGTAGGGAAAAAAAGAAATTCCAATGGCCTTTAATTTTTCTTTCCTGTTCAAACCCTTTGTAAACATTGAGCAGTGATTCCCTGCAAGTTATTCCTCTTCTGCATAAAAGCAATGAGTTTTTGCAGTGTTTTTAAGACTTAAAAGTCTAAAGAAGTGGATGTGGTGTATCTCGATTTCAGTAAAGCATTTGACACCATCTCCCATAGCATCCTGTCAGCAAAACTGAGAAAGTGTGGGCTGGATGATCAGGTAGTGAGGTGGATTGTTAACCAGTTGAAGGGAAGGCGGCAGAAAGTGGTGATCAATGAGACAGGGTCTAGTTGGAGGCCTGTATCTAGTGGAGTCCCTTAGTGGTCGGTGCTGGGACCAGTGCTATTCAATATATTCATTAATGACCCTGATGAGGGAACAGAGGACACTGTCAGCAAGTTTACTGATGATACTGAACTGAGGGGAGTGGCTGATGCACCAGAAGGCTGTGCTGCCATTCAACGAGACCTGGACAGACTGGAGGGTTGGGCAGGGAGAAATCTAATGACATTCAACAAGGGCAAGTGTAGAGTCCTGCATCTGGGAAAGAATAACCCCATGTACCAGTACAGGTTGGGGAATGAACTCTTAGAGAGTAGTGTAGAGGAAAGAGACCCAGGGGTGTTGGTAGGCAGCAGGATGACCATGAGCCAGCAATGTGCCCTCATGGCTAGGAAGGCAAATGACATCATGGAGTGGATTAGAAGGACTGTGGGCAGTAGGTCGAGAGAGGCTCTCCTTTGCCTCTACTCTGCCCTCGTGAGACCATATCTGGAATATTGTGTCCAGTTCTGGGCCCCTCAGTTCAAGGACAGGGAGCTTCTGGAGAGAGTTCAGCACAGGGCCACAGAGATGATTAAGGGAGTGGAGCACCTCCCTTCTGATGAAAGGCTGAGGGAGTTGGGGCTCTTCAGCTTGGAGAAGAGGAGACTGAGGGGTGACCTCATTAATGTTTACAAATATGTAAAGGGTGAGTGTCAGGAGTGTCGTACTAGCACAGCAGCACCACGACAGTCTCTTGCTCGGTGCCCCCATTCACCCCCACCTTCATTAGGATGGCGGAGGCCCCAGCCAAATGGGAGCAAAAAGATAAGCAAGGTTGTTGTGGATTGAGACAAGGGCAGGGAGGGCTCGCTGCCAATTATGGTTCTGGGCAAAACAGACTCCAGTACTCGACTGAGAGAGGAAAGCAGGAAAGTTTATTCTACAAGAAACAGAACGGAATAAAAGCAAAAAGGGAGTAGGATGATGAGAAAATTACAATCAGCACTTTAAGATCTCCCTCCTTCATCCCTCCTTTCTTCCCGGGCCCAACTCACTGCTCCCGATATCTCTACCTCCTTCCCCCTCAATGGCTCAAGGGGGCAGGGAGTGGGGGATGTGGTCAGTCTCTCACAGATGGGCTCTGCCGCTTCTGTCTTCTCAGATGAGGAGGACTCCTGGCATTCTTCCCCTGCTCCAACACGGGGTTCCTTCCCTGGGACACAGTCCTTAATGAACTTCTCTGGTGTGGGTTGTTCCCAACAACTGTGGCTTCTGCCGATACAGGGTCCCTGACACGTGACACAGTCCTTGGTGAATATCTCTGGCGTGGATTCTTCACCACGGTTGCAGTTTCTGCAGTTGCAGGGTCCCTTTCTCAGGACAAGGTCTCTTCCGGGCATAAGTTTAATGAGCTGCTTTGTCATGGGTTCCTCCCCACAGTTACAGCTGTGGATATTGGGTCCCTCCTTCGGGACATGACCTGCTCTGACCATAGTTTTAAAGAAGAAAATCACTGCCCCTGGCTCGGGGTCTGCAGTGAAGTTATTGGGTCCTCCCCACGGGACACGGCCTCTTGCGGCCATAGTCACTGCCCCTGGCTCGGGGCCTTTAATGAAGTGAATCGCTGCCCCTGGTCCAGGGCCAGCTTTAGCAAAATAAGTCTCTGCCCCTGATACGGGCTCATTATCAAAATGAGTCTCTACTGCTGATGCGGGGTCTTTAAAGAAATGAAAATAAATCTCAGCTTCACCAGTTCTCTCCATAGAATGCAGGGGAGTCTCTGCTCCATCACACCCCCTGCTCTCTTTCATCACTGACCTTGGAGTCCGCATGGTTGTTTCTCTCACTGTTCCTACTCCTTGCACCACCACCAGCCAGAAGGAAAAAAAAAAGGGCAGAAGAAGGAAGAAGATGGAGGAAGAAACCTCCTCTTCCGGCTTCTTCTTCAAAAGTGATCATGGAGGCGTCTAATTGGCTCAGCCCCAGAAGTGGGTCTGGCTCAGAGCTGGGGAGAGTTGCGAGCAACTTCTTACAGGAGCCATCTTTACAGCCCCTTCCCCCTTACCAGAAAAGGCTGTCATGTCAAACCATGACAAGGAGGATGGAACCAGGCTCTTCTCAATGATGACCAATGATAGGACAAGGGGCAATGGGTATAAACTGGAACATAAGAGGTTCCAAAGAAATACAAGGAAGAATTTCTTCCCTGTTCAGGTGAGGGAGTACTGGAAGGGGCTGCCCAGATGCATTGTGGAGTCTCTTTCTCTGGAGACATTCAAAACTCACCTGGATGAGTTCCTATGTGACCTACTCTAGGTGATCCTGCTCTGGCAGGCGGGTTGGACTGGATGATCTTTTGAGGTTCCTTCCAATCCTTAAGATTCTGTGATTCTGTGTTTCTGTGAAAGAAGTAGAGTCTGAAGGGAAATTTGAGAGCATTGTTTAAATAAAATGTGATTTCTGTGATGGACAGGACAAGAAACAAGGGGTTTAGATTGCATAATATTTATATTATGCATTTCCAAAGATTTTGTATTTGCAAGGAACAGAAAGGATGGATTTGGAGCCTGAAGGTGGTGGGGCTGGATGAGTGGATATGTCATGGTGGTAACAATGTAAAAGTGTCTGAGATGATGTGGCAAGCTGAGTCTGGGACTCCAATCTTATATCAAGGATAGGAGATGCATTCTTGGTTTCTAGCACCAGGACAAGGGGTAATGGATGAAGCTGAAACACAAAAAGTTCCATTTAAACATAAGAAAAAACTATTTTACTGTGAGGGTGAAGGAGCAGTGGCACAGGTTGCCCAGGGAGGATGTGGAGGCTCCTTCTCTGGAGGTTTTCAAAACCCACCTGGACGTGTTCCTGTGGGACCTGATCTAGGTGGACCTGCTTCTGCAGGTGGGTTGAACTAGATGATCTCTAAAGGTCCCTTCCAACCCTACCATTCTATGTTTCTTACAGCGCTCACCTCCTGCTTTTCTTGCAGAATGCATTTATTGGCCTCTGATCCTATGACAAGAGCAGCTGATTAGTAAAGATCAGACCTGGCCGGTCCCCACTTCCCTTTCTGCTTTTGGCCTTTGATCCTGACTCTGCTCTCCAAAGGTGTGTAAGAAACTATGAATTAGGGTATTGTTTATTAAAATTTATGTTAAGTTCAATGTAAAGGTTAAGCGACAAAAGAAAGGAAAGTACTTATGCGAACAGCTGCAGGACATCACTCATGTGAGATAAGATAACTGCAATTGCCTTCACATACCAGACACCATTTGTGTAAACAGGAGAGATACTGCTCAAGGATGACTACAAGATGTTCTAAGGGACTGACGAAGATAAAATAAACAACTCTAAGTGAGAACAAAGAAGGAAAACTTCTTACTCAGTAACCACCGAAAAACAGAAGAAAAAAAAACCGACCCCTCACAGCAACTGAAGCATGCGCAGAGCAGTTTTCCTACTTCACAGCCACGGATGTAAAATGTATAAAAAGGACTGTTTAAACTAATCAGTACGGCAGTTGGCGGAGCGCAGACTCCCCTGTCGTCCAGCGCTGTCTTTGCTCTTATTCTACTTGCTACAATTAATAAAATTATAATTGTGGTCTCAATTTATGACAATCTTGGTGCTGTGACTCGGATAAGGAACGGTGAGCTTCAGTCCTCCGGGGAGGCGCCCCGCGGCAATCCGCGGCCCCGCGACTGACAGCCTACCTCAACCTTACCGACGAACCTAAATTCTAGAATACTGAGCAAAGGGAAACCGGTAAAATCCCATAAAAATTCTGTGCACGGGAGTCCGGACGAAGACGCAGGGACGCGTGAGTATATTGCGAAAATTGGTTCGCGGGTTATCCGTTCGGGCGGGATTGGGTATCCTGGATTATAACAAATGAGAGGTTCGATATACTGAACCAAGCGAGTGTGGACCCTTAAGTACTGCGTTTCCCATCTCCCGCGAGGGACTGGGCCAGGAACAAGGGGAGCAAGTGAGTGTGTGTTTGTGGATAATCCAGAAGATGGGGGCGAAGGGCAGCAAGCCTTCGACACCCATGGGAAGGGTACCTGCTGTACCTAAGAATACCCCTCTGGCATATATCTTAGACAATTGGAGATATTTCCCTGAAACCCTAGGGAAAGATAAGCAGAAAATAATAGAATACTGTACTAAGATATGGGGAGGGAAGAAGATTTCTGAAAATGTCTTTTGGCTAGTCTGCGGGCCAGAAGAAGATTGGATAAGACAACAATTAAATTTCTGGGTTAATAATAAAAAACCCCTTAACCCGGAAGAAAGTCAGTATGCGGAAGTGTGGCTAAAAAGACCGGGAACTAGACTTTACCCGCTGGGTGAAATAAAAGCTAAACAAAAGAAAAAGAAGGAAGAGTTAGACGAAACCCTTCTAACCCCCCCTTACATTTCCCCTCCTGCTCCCACAGCCTCTCCAGAGGTCCCCAGAGCACCCACTCCCCCACCGGAGTTGGAACGAAAGTCTCCCCCTCCTCCTTTTGGGATCAAACCTTTATACTTGGGATGAAATGCAATCTATCCTTGGTCAATTATTTACTACCGAGGAAAGAGACATGATTAGACGAGCAGGAATGAGATTGTGGGATGCTCAACATGCCCAGGGACCTAAAGCAAATATTAAAATGGCCACTCCAAAGACCTAATTGGGATAATCATGATCCAGTGCATAGAACTCATATGCAGGACCTGAAAACTATAGTAATTCAGGGAATTAGAAAAGCAGTACCCCGTGGCCAGAATATCAATAAAGCATTTAATGAAATGCAAAAGAAAAATGAGAGCCCTACTGAGTGGTTAGAACGACTGAGGAAAGCCCTTCAGCTGTATTCTGGGGTAAATCCAGACGACCCTCTAGGGCAAGCACTCCTCAAAACTCAGTTTGTAGCAAAATCATGGGGGGATATCAGAAAGAAGATTGAAAAGTTAGAAGACTGGCAAGTGAGAGGGTTGGATGAATTATTGAGGGAAGCCCGGAAAGTCTATGTAAGGCGAGAGGAGGAGAGCAGCAAGCGGCAAGTGAAAATGATGGTAGCAGCGGTCAGAGAGGATCGTAAAGGACGAACTGATGAACATAAATCTGCTGGAGTGAAACAAAGGAATGTAGTAGTAAAGAAGGAACAGAGGTGTTGTTTTTACTGTGGAAAAAAGGGACATGTAAAGAAGAATTGTAGAGAAAGGATCAGGGATGAGGAAATTTTGAAAGCGGAATAGGGGAGTCAGGGGCTCTATATTTTAGGGGACCGGAGTCATCATGAGCCCTTGATAAAATTAAAAATAGGTCCCCATAAACAAGAGTTCACCTTTTTGGTAGACACTGGAGCTGAAAAATCGACTATTAAACAAATACCTGAGGGATGTAAAATTTCCCCCGAAAAAGTACAAGTGATTGGGGCAAAAGGAGAACCATTTAAAGTAAACAAAATCAAAAATGTATTATTTGAAACTGAAAATAAATTCGGAATGGGTGAACTCTTGCTCGTCCCTGAAGCAGAATTTAATCTGCTAGGATGAGATTTAATTGTTGAATTGCAATCAGAAATTAAAGTAAAGAATCAAGAGCTAGTGTCTGCTTATCCTTTGACCGTGGAGGATAAAAAACAAATTAACCCCGATGTCTGGTACTCTCCGGACACAATTAGCAGACTGGAAATTCCACCGATTAAAGTCCAAATTTCTGAACCCCACATACCTGTGAGGGTAAAACAATATCCCATATCTCTAGAAGGACGGAGAGGATTAAAACCAGAAATTGATCGGTTATTAGCACAAGGAATCTTAGAGCCTTGTATGTCACCCTTTAACACCCCCATTCTTCCTGTAAAGAAACCGAATGGGAAATATCGGCTCGTACATGATTTAAGGGAAATAAACAAAAGAGCTATCACCCGGTTCCCTGTAGTAGCAAATCCATACACATTGCTAAGCAAGTTAGAACCTCATAACTCCTGGTATAGTGTGATTGATTTAAAGGATGCCTTTTGGGCCTGTCCACTGGCAGAAGAATGCTGTGATTATTTTGCCTTTGAATGGCAAGACATAGAAACAGGCCGTAAACAGCAATTAAGATGTACCGTGCTCCCTTACGGGTTCACTGAGTCCCCTAATTTGTTTGGACAGGCCCTGGAAGAGCTCTTAAAAGAATACCAGGTACAAACGGGAAATTTGCTGTTACAATATGTAGATGATCTGCTTATAGCAGGGAATAATAAGGAAGATGTAAGAAAAGAAAGCATTCGATTCCTAAACTTTCTTGCACAAAAGGGAACTAAGCCAAACACCGGTTTTAAACCTACCAGATTTAAAGCTGCCATTCCATTTATTTGTTAACACACATGAAGGAACAGCATTCGGAGTATTAACTCAGGAATGGGCCGGACAAAAGAAACCGGTGGCATACCTATCAAAGCTGTTAGACCCTATGAGCAGGGGTTGGCCGAGCTGCTTACAAATCATTGTTGCTGCTGCCTTATTACTTGAGGAAACAAATCGCATTACCTTTAATGGAGAAGTTGTCTTATATGCTCCACATAACATCAGAGGAGTGTTGCAATAAAAAGCAGAAAAATGGCTTACAGATAGCCGATTATTAAAGTATGAGGGAATACTTATAGAATCCCCTAAACTATCTTTAAAAACTATTGGGGCAGTTAATCCCGCTGAATTTTTGTACCCAGGAGAAGATAATGAACTGTTACACAATTGTTTTCAAACAATTGAACAGCAGACACATATTAGGCCAGACTTAGAAGAAGAACTATAATATGGAGAAGTATTATTTATAGATGGGTCATCACGAATAGTGGAAGGTAAACGATTGTCCGGATATGCCATCGTTAAGTTGGAAAAAGGAGAGTTTAAGATAATAGAATCAGGCCCCGCTTGTGCCCCTACCCTGCTCCTCTTCCCCCTGGAAGAAGTGTTTTTGGAGGGGGCAGCTGGATCATAGCTGTTGGCAGCAGTGGCGGTATCTGGAGCTGTACGGCCGGGTCACGGTGCAGAGCCCCTGGGTGCTGCCCTGAGGATTGTTTTGGCTGCCGTGGGGATGCCCAGGCACAGCCCTGCCTGCCTCCCCTGGCTGCCAGCCTGGGGCTGTGCAAGGTTTCCCGCCCCCCCCCCGAGCTGGTCCTGCTCGCCCTGGCATGAGGATAGGACTTGCTGTTGCTGCTGCCCACTCTCCCCCCCCACCCCCCAGCAATGCCGTCCCAGCCGCACTGCAGCGGGGAACACAGAGCGCTGGGAAATGTGAAAAGGAGGAAAAAGACGGAACTATATATACAGACGCTATGCGTTCGGAGTAGTACACACTTTTGGAAAAATATGGGATGAAAGAGGATTTGTTAACTCGCAGGGAAAAGAATTGATACACCCGGAATTGATTCAGCGAGTTCTGGGGGCATTAAAAATGCCGAATAAAATAGCAGTTGTACATATAAAGGGACACCAGCGAGGTACAAGTTATCAAGTCAGGGGAAATAATGCCGCCGATACAGAAGCAAAACAAGTGGCAGGCAATTATAATACGATTTTGACTATGCACACAGCAGCCTGCGAGACCTGTCAAAAGGTTAATCGAAATAACATGAGACAAAAACCCCTTGGAGGACGTTCCCCAGCATACAGACCCTTCTCACACATACAAGTGGATTTTACTGAACTACCTAGGGTTGGACTTTACAAATATTTATTAGTAATGGTGGATCATTTAACACATTAATGTTTTAATTTGAGATTGTGTGATTAATGACTATGTTTCGCAATTAGCAGAACACCGTAACAAGCTTTGGGAGCAGGGACTGATTGTGCAACGACCCCTGTTGGACTTAAAAAAAATTCATAATGTCAAACCTGGAGATTGGATATTGATTAAAGTGTGGAAGGAAGAAACTCTAAGACCCAGCTGGGAGGGATCTTATCTTGTTTTGCTTACAACAGAAACGGCTGTCCGGACTGCTGAGCGTGGATGGACTCATGCCAATCGCATTAAAGGCCCAATAACGAGACCCCACTGGAAAGTAATCAGTACTCCAAGTGACACCAAGATAACCCTGAAAAGATAACGTAATGATAGAGACTTTATTTGATTATTTTGCTGCGTTACCTTTTGGTATAAAGTGTATTGTCATTTATATTTACAATAATTATTTCTTTGTTTATCTATTATATGGAAGCGTACAAAGTGTGCTGAAGGGAATTGCTAAACTCATACAACCACACCATATTGAATATAGAAAATATACTGATGTAAATAATATATATATATATATATATATATATACTCTAGATATAAGAATTAGGTGTAATGATTTAAATTGCAATTGGTATCCATTTGCTTGTTTTAGGTGCAAGGTATGCCAGGATAAATGGTGAATGTGGATACCCTCCAATAGGAGTTTGCACACAGTGTTGGGAAACCACTCCAACGAACCAATCCCCTTTGTAGTTGAAATCCTGACTATAAAGAAAAGTGCTAACTGTGTCTTGCTTTGTCCCATTAAAGCCTGTGCAAATAGGTAAAAGGCCCTGAAACAGCTGTCTCCTGAAGAATTCCCTTGCTGCCGAGAAGATGGTACACCCCGTGGCTCGAAGCAACCGAGTCGACGGGCGAGGCAGAGGAGGAACAAACTGTGGAGAAAAGAACCAAAACAATGGGACGCAAAAGCAACCATGGTCGAACTTCCCTAGGACTGGTAAAATTATACTTAAATTGGTAAAATTGACAAATACCGTTTTTCCTGGTATACTGGTGGTTTTGCTATTGATACTAACTCAAGCAAATGGGAACCCCCATGAGCCAATGCTCTGGAAATTATATAACTTACAGGAAAATAAGCTTATACAAAATCGAAGCAGTTCAGAAGGAAGTTGGAATTTTACTGTACATTTATTTTCACTGATACCCTTCGAAGCACAAGGGTGCTTCGGAAACACATGTCCCAACAGGAGTAAAGCTCAAGCACAATGCAAGGCATGGTACATATGTCCAGCCTCAAACCCTGGGAAAAAGTTATTGTAATTACCCGGGACATTATTATTGTGGTTATTGGGGTTGTGAGACAATAGCTTCAGATTGGAAAACAACAGGAGATAGATATATAGACATCACTTGGGGACCTCCTGGATGTAAGAAACCACAACACAGATATGACAAATGGGCTATCCCGACACCAGGAACTAAATGGGTTAGTTCAGACATCGGAATAACACCATGTCTAAACTTCGGAAAAGGTTAAATCAACGTAAAAAGGATCGTGAGGTGGGCAGATCATGGTATAAAAATTGGTTTAACGTTTCACCCTGGCTAATCACTTTATTGTTTGCCTTAGCAGGACCGCTTATTATGTTGATTCTGGGACTTATATTTGAACCATGCATATTACACTATATTTTACATTTTATTAAGGAGCGGTTTGACATAGCTAAACTACTCATTCTAACTACGGAGAGCTGAGACAGATTATAAAAGTATACCTACTAATGAAGATGAAGATAACGAAGACTGTTGTGAATGCGATATGCCGCGTGAAAACTATGATTATAATTGTAAGGTATTGTAATTGTAAGGTATTATCTTGTGAGTGTTATGATACATGTTGGGATTGTGGAAAAAGTTTGCCTGCAGTGTCGAAAATGAAAATAGCGTCTAATAAACAATAATAGGATAAAAGAAAAAAAGGGGGGATTGTAAGAAACTATGAATTAGGGTATTGTTTATTAAAATTTATGTTAAGTTCAATGTAAAGGTTAAGCGACAAAAGAAAGGAAAGTACTTATGCGAACAGCTGCAGGACATCACTCATGTGAGATAAGATAACTGCAATTGCCTTCACATACCAGACACCATTTGTGTAAACAGGAGAGATACTGCTCAAGGATGACTACAAGATGTTCTAAGGGACTGACGAAGATAAAATAAACAACTCTAAGTGAGAACAAAGAAGGAAAACTTCTTACTCAGTAACCACCGAAAAACAGAAGAAAAAAAAACCGACCCCTCACAGCAACTGAAGCATGCGCAGAGCAGTTTTCCTACTTCACAGCCACGGATGTAAAATGTATAAAAAGGACTGTTTAAACTAATCAGTACGGCAGTTGGCGGAGCGCAGACTCCCCTGTCGTCCAGCGCTGTCTTTGCTCTTATTCTACTTGCTACAATTAATAAAATTATAATTGTGGTCTCAATTTATGACAGGTGCAAGATGAAACCTGTCTGGAGGGAGTGAGAGGCAGGACCTGGCCATATGGGCCCTGCCCTCCGTGCAGAGATTTGGCTCATCAACACAAATCAGGGACAATTAAAAAAGAAGAGGTGATCATGAAATGTTGACTTGAGAGTTGATTGTAATTTAGTCCTATTTGGGTCACTGATGTTCAGAGACATTTTGGGAGAAAGAAGAAAATGTGGCCAATGTTTTCAAAAGATTTTGGGTACTCCCCTCAAATGGCAGGTACTCAGACAGAAGAAATTACTTCAGTTTAGCACACACCAGAACAAATATCATATCTCCAACTCAGAGGGGCAGAGCTTAAAGGGACAATCAAACTGAGATGCTTTGAAAAGACAGAAACAAGTGTAATATGGAAGCAAAAGTAAACTAATGAAAGTCAGAATGAGTTTATGAGGTACCTTAATGAAACATATGGACATGCAGAAGAAGGATCCATGATGTTTAAGCTTTTACGTCTGCAGATAGTATAGAACTCAGATGACTGCAAAAATAATAAATTTCCTAGCAAATGGACAAGATCATATTTGCACAAAGGAAATCTTTGCCCAAAGCAAGCGTGCGTGGTTAGTGAAAGATTCAATTAGGTTATTTAATGTCAGTTGCACAACTGTCTTGTTCAAAGACTCGTACTATGTTCTGTCAAAGGTTACATCCCTTAAATGGTAACATTTATGGATTAAAGTCAAGCAGCTTTGCTCTGCCTGACAGATGGGTCTTGTTCCTTTGATGAGAAAGATCACAGAGAAAATGATAAACAAATCATGTCTGACTCCATACCCACAGTGACAGAACATAGATAATAAATGTTACTTTTTACTTAATGTAGTGGATCTGGGATGTCAGTGATTTTCCACAGCAGCTCTTGCAGTGCTGTGCTTACTGTTGATATCAATATTATGACTACTGCTCACACAGCATCAGGGCTGTCCCTCCAGCATTCCTTCCCCCACCTTCACCAGTAGCTGTGGGTGGGCACAATCTTGGGAGGGACCATGGCCAGAACAGCTGACTCAGGCTGACCAAGGAGATATTCCATACCATATGACATCAGCTCAGTAATATAAACTGAGGGAGAGGAGCAGGAAGAGGAGGCAAGATTCATTTCTGACCTTCCAAAAGCAACCGCTACCCGTACCGCAGCCCTGCTTCTCGGGAGGTGGCCGGACATCGCTGCTGATGGGAAGTAGAGAGTAACAGCTTTATCTGCTTTTGCTTTGCTTCCCGCACACGTGGCTTTGCTGCTTCTTTATTAAACTGTTTTTATCTCAACCCACGAGACTCCCATCTTATTTTCTCCCCTTCCCTGGCTTGCTGAGGAGGTGGGGGATAGAGCAGTGTGGTGGGCACCTGGCATCCAACCAGGGTCAAACTACCACCCAGGAACTGCTCAGACAATACCCAGGCTGGGAACAGGACATGGAACCACCGAGCAATGATCAGAAGCTGTTTGTTAGTCATCCCGCAGCAGCACACCTGCCCAAATGCATCTCAGGGTGTCCCCTCAACACAGTGCCAGGCAGGCACAAAGTAAGACCTGTCCCGGTGTCAGCAGGGTCCCGGGGAGCTGTCCTGCTCAGCCCTGGGCCAGGCTGCCGCAGCCCCCACCACAGGCCCTCGGGGTCGCCCTTGAACCTGGGGCCGGCAGCACCGTGGAGAACTCCACGTGGCAACTGTTACAGCATGAGGAGGATTCAGATTCTCTTTTATCTTTCACTCCCCATCAGCAAAAGCAATAATCTCTTCATTCCTTCTTGAGAAACTTGGGGGGAGGGGGGCTTCAAGACCATTTTAATCTTCAGTTGTAACTTTCTATTGTTATTTAACTGTATGTATCGAATTCGCTTTCCACTTCTTCGGTCCAGAAGCGAGCAAAGAAAACCTCACACAGAGAAACTGGTATGAAGAATTTAATTGACTCTACAGGAAGTGTAACTTCAAATAGAGACAAATAATAATTTGTAGCCTAAAAACTCGATGTCTAGATCTTGGAAGAGGTTTATTTCTGATTCTGGAAGAATAATAGTGGCTGTGGGTGTGAACTAGTGCAACATCTGCAGGTTGAAACTTGCATTTTGTGAAATGGTTACTCCCATGAGAATGATATAATAGAATCATAGAATGGTAGGGGTTGGAAGGGACCTTTAGAGATCATCTAGTTCAACCTCCCTGCTAAAGCAGGGGGGTTGATCAGGTCCCACAGGAACACGTCCAGGAGGGTTTTGAAAACCTTCAGAGAAGGAGTCTTGTCTTGGGCTAGGATAGAGTTAACTTTGATGAGGAAGTAGGAAGGGGCACAGCATGGGCAGCTGACCCAGGCTGGCCAAAAGATATTCGATACCATACTGACATCATGCCCAGTAGATACAGGCAGGGAGCTAGTCGAGGGCGGGGCTGCGGGAGCACGGGCTCGGCTGCCCGTCTGGAGCGGTCGTGTCCGTCCCGGGTGGTGAGCAGCTGTGGCACACACCAGTCCTTTTGTATATCCCCTCATCTACTGTTAAAACTGTTTCTTCCCGAACTTGTTTCTTCTTATTGTTGTTCTATTAAACCGTTCTTATTTCAACCTACGCGGGTTTTTCCCCTTTTTGTCTGGTTCCCCTCCCCGCTCCGCCAGGAAGGGGAGGAGTGAGCGAGCACCCTCGTGGCTCTTTGTTCCCGGCTAGACAAAATCACAACATTATTTGGCGCCCAACGTGAGGCCCGCAAGGTTGAAATAAGACACAGTGGGCTGAAACAATTTTCTTGTGTACATTTTTGATATTAGTTTAAAAAAAATAAAGTTACTGGTCAGAATGTTGATTTATATGCTTAAATGGTGTTGGCCAATAATTTCTCATATGCACTATGTATTCTCTGTGATAGTGTTTATGGCCTTTGGAAAAGGGACGAAAGCACTCATTCTGATATACTGGTTGTTATTGGCTTATGGTATGGTTATATCACTGGGTATGGAGCTAGGTCAATACTTGTACATGACTTGGTTGGCATTTCTGCAACTTGGACATTTATTTTCAGAATGTAGTGACAGTAATGACGCTCAGTTGACGGGGAAAAATGGAGGGACATAATTTTTCCATTTTTTCCATCCTCCCTTCCTCATTCAAGTTAACTGCAACAGCTTTTGACAATTCAGAATGCACTTGGGATGTCCCACCCATTGTGGTTTTATTGCTCTGTCCTCTAGGTAGGGTGTTTTTCTTGAGTAGAGTTGCAAAATTTGTTTTTCAGACTGTTATGAGGTTGGGCAGCTATGGAGGGATTGACATACAGAAGAATATGAACAGGTATTACTTTTTACAGATTAGGAATGTCACCCTAGCAACAACTGTGGCTATTCAAACTGAGGCAACTGATGCTGTTGCTGCCCTAACTCCAACAAAAGACACTGATCCTGAATCAGAGGATCAACCTGTGCCAGTGTCAGTTGATCCTGTCCAGAAAAAGAAATACATAAAAAAATCAGTTTGCCTTGTGAGGGATGAAGATGAACCAGTGTCATCACGGGAGCGGGAGGAAGAGTCAGAGCCAGAGCCAGAGATAATCACCCGATCCTTGTCCCTGAGCGAACTGCGAGAAGTGCGAAAAGAAGGATGGTGAGGGGGAATGTGAGCCCGCTGCTAAACGCTGAGGGTGCCCTGGTGTCTGAGGATGAAGAGAAGGCCAAAGTACTGAATGCCTTCTTTGCTTCAGTCTTTACAGCCAAGGCTGACCCTTGGGAAGCCCAGTCTGGCAAGGATAACATGATGGCCAGGACAGCAGAGGACTTGCCCTGGGTGGAAGAGGAAGAGATTAAAGATTTGTTGGCCAAGCTTAAGGCTCATAAGTCAATGGGTCCTGATGGGATGTATTCCAGAGTGCTGAGAGAGCTGGCTGATGTGACTGCTAAGCCTCTCTCTATCATTTTTGAACAATCAAGTTGAGTTGGAGGCCTGTGGCCAGTGGAGTTCCATAGGGATCAGTTCTGGGGCCAGTCTTGTTCAATACCTTCATCAACGACCTGGATGAGGGGACAGAGTGTACCCTCAGCAAGTTCAGTGATGACACCAAATTGGGAGCACTGACTGATTCCCCAGAAGGCTGTGCTGCCATTCAGTGGGATCTCGACCGGCTTGAGAGTTGGGCAGAGAGGAACCTCATGAGGTTCCACAAGGACAAGTGCAGAGTCCTGCATCTGGGAAGGAACAACCCCATGCACCAGGACAGGCTGGGGGTCGAACTGTTGAAGAGCAGCTCTGCAGAGAGAGACCTGGGAGTCCTGATTGATAATAAACTGAACATGAGCCAGCAATGTGCCCTCGTGGCCAAGAAGGCCAATGGCATTCTGGGATGCATCAAGAAGAGTGTGGGCAGCAGGTCAAGGGAGGTTCTTCTCCCCCTCTATTCTGCCCTGGTGAGGCCTCATCTGGAGTCCTGTGTCCAGTTCTGGGCTCCTCAGCCCAAGAGGGACAGGGAAGTGCTGGAGAGAGTCCAGCGCAGGGCCACCAAGATGATCAATGGTATAGAACATCTTTCATGTGAGGAAAGACTGCGGGAACTGGGGCTGTGTAGTCTGGAGAAGTGGAGATTGAGGGGTGATCTTGTTAACATTTATAAATATCTAAAGGGTGAGTGTCAGGAGGTTGGGACATCCCTCTTTTCTATAGTAGATAGCAACAGGACAAGGGGTAATGGGATGAAGCTGGAACACAAAAAGTTCCACTTAAACATAAGAAAAAACTATTTCATCGTGAGAGTGATAGAGCAGTGGAACGGGCTGCCCAGAGGGGTTGTGGAGTCTCCTTCCTTGGAGGTCTTCAAAATCCGCCTGGACGTGTTCCTATGTGACCTGATCTAGGTGAACCTGCTTCTGCAGGAGGGTTGGACTAGATGATCTCTAAAGGTCCCTTCCAACCCCTACCATTCTATGATTCTATGATTACAGTTGCCATCCAAGCGAGCACCTTGTCACCTGACTGCTCCGATGCTGGGAGAATGGGGCCCACAGCTTGGACTTGGAGGGCAGGGAAGCCAGGCAGCTGGGCTCTGTCCCGGGATGGCAGCATTGACAATGCAATTGGAAGAAAGACAGAAGTCCGCAGCTTCTGGAGAAGACTTGTCCGGTGTGAAGGAAAGATACCCCTTCAAAGAAGACATCATATGCCACCTAGGCAAGTGGATCACAATGGACAAAGGTATCAAGTACCTGAGGGAGTTAGCTGTGCGGGAAATGATTTATAATGGGCAGTTACCAACAGATCCAGATGAGGTCCAGTGCACACAATCTATGTGGCGAAGATTTCTGCAAAGTGCACCATCATCTTATGCTAATTCATTGGCAGTCATCTCCTGGAAAAAAGGCGAGGGGAAAACAGTGGGGGAAATGGATGTTCAACTTTGGCAATATGAAGAAAGTCTGTCTTCCTCCCTACAGGCTGTTGTTTCAGCTGTAGATAAAATGTCAAAAGAGTTCCACCAATTCAAATAAATGTCCCGCTCTCCACCTGCCCGAGGCCATACTTCAGCTATTAGTAGATGTCCCTCTGTTCAAGAGAGGGAATATAGAGGGCAGACACCACAAGGTGCTTTGTGATCTTACCTGCAGGACCAGGGAGAGGAACAAGTGGAAACACAGCCCCATCATCTGCCATGGACTGATCCAGGCCACGCTGGAGAAGGGCGAGGCCCCAGAACACCTGCAATACATTGATGATGTTGTGTGGGGCAACTCAGCAGAGGAAGTTCTTGAGAAAGGGAAGAAGATAATTCAAATTCTTCTGAAGGCTTGTTTTTCCATTAAACGAAGTAAGGTCAGAGGGCCTGTGCAGGAGATCCAGTTTTTAGGAATAAAATGGCAGGATGGACGTCGCCATATCCCAATAGATGTGATCAACAAAATTGCAGCCATGTCTCCCCCAACTAGCAAAAAGGAAACACAAGCTTTCCTAGGTGTTGTGGGTTTTTGGAGACTGCACATTCCAAGTTACAGTATGATTGTGCGCCCTCTCTGCCACGTAACAAGGAAGAAAAATGATTTTGAATGGGGTCCTGAACAGCAACAAAGTTTTGAACAAATTAAACAGGAGATTGTTAATGCGATGGTGCTTGGGCCATTCTGGACAGGACTAGATGTTAAAAATGTGCTCTACACCGCAGATGGGGAGAATGGCCCTACTTGGAGTCTTTGGCAGAGAGCACCTGGGGAGGGTCGAGGCCGACCCCTTGGATTCTGGAGTCGGGGATACAGAGGATCCGAGGCCCGATACACTCCAACCGAGAAGGAGATACTGGCGGCATATGAAGGGGTTCAAGCTGCATCAGAAGTGATCGGCACAGAAACACAACTTCTCCTAGCACCCCGACTGCCAGTGCTGGGCTGGATGTTCAAAGGGAGGGCCTCCTCCACACATCATGCAACTGATGCTACATGGAGTAAGTGGATCGCATTGATCACACAACGAGCTCGTGTAGGAAATTCTAGCCGCCCTGGAATTCTGGAACTGATCACGAACTGGCCAGAGTGTGAAGACAGTGAAATATCACCAGAAAAGGAGGCAACCCGTGCTGAAGAGGCCCCATCATATGAGGAATTTCCAGAAGATGAGAAGCGGTATGCCCTGTTCACCGATGGGTCCTGTCGTCTTGTGGGGAAGCATCGGAGATGGAAGGCAGCTGTGTGGAGCCCCCTACGCAAAGTTTCAGAAGCTGCAGGAGGAGAGGGTGAATCGAGCCAGTTTGCAGAGGTAAAAGCCATCCAGTTAGCTTTAGACATTGCTGAACGAGAAAACTGGCCAAGGCTTTATCTCTACACTGACTCGTGGATGGCAGCAAATGCTGTGTGGGGGTGGTTACAGCAATGGAGGTAAAACAACTGGCAATGATGGGGCAAACCCATCTGGGCTGCCCTAATATGGCAAGACATCACTGCTCGGCTGGAGAAGCTAGTTGTGAAAGTGCGCCATTTAGATGCCCATATACCTAAGAACAGGGCCACAGAAGAACATCTGCATAACCAGCAAGTGGACAAGGTTGCAAAGATTGGAGCAGCTCAGGTAGATTTGGACTGGCAACACAAGGGGGAGTTATTTTTAGCTCGGTGGGCCCATGACACCTCAGGTCATCAAGGCAGAGATGCCACCTATAAATGAGCTCGTGATCGAGGGATGGATTTAACCTTGGACACTATTGCACAGGTTGTCCATGAATGTAAGACGTGTGCTACAATCAAACAAGCCAAACGGTGGAAGCCCATATGGTATGGAGGACGATGGCAGAAATATAAATACGGAGAGGCCTGGCAGATTGATTACATCACACTGCCACAGACTCGCCAAGGCAAACACCATGTGCTCACAATGGTGGAGACGACCACCGACTGGTTGGAAACGTATCCTGTGGCTCATGCCACTGCCCGGAGCACCATCCAGGGCCTTGAAAAGAAAATCCTCTGGCGACATGGCACTCCAGAAAGAATTGAATCGGACAATGGGACACACTTCCGGAACAACCTCATAGATGCCTGGGCCAAAGAGAATGGCACTGAATGGGTTTATCACATCCCCTATCATGCACCAGCCTCGGGAAAAATTGAATGACACAATGGACTATTGAAGACCACACTGAGAGCAATGGGAAGTGAGACATTCAAACATTGGGGTACAAATTTAGAAAAGACCACCTGGCTAGTCAACTCCAAAGGATCTGTGAACAGAGCTGGCCCTGCCCAATTGAACTTTTACATACTGTAGAAGGGGATAAAGTCCCTGTAGTGCACGTAAAAGATCTGTTAGGGAAAGCAGTCTGGATGAGTCCTAACTTGGGTAAAGGCAAACCCATCCGTGGGATTGTTTTTGCTCAGGGACCTGGGTACACTTGGTGGGTGATGCGCAAGGATGGGGAAATCCAGTGTGTACCTCAAGGAAATTTGATTCTGGGTGAGAATAGCCTGTGAATTCCATGAATTGAATTGTACTATGTTAGTTGTTAAATAACTTTGCTGTTGTATGTCACCATTACCATAGTTGGTCTATGCCATATCACTGACACTACAGTAAGAACCACCAAGATCACTGAAAGATGGACCTGGATGAGCAAGATACGGAATGACAGAATGTGAATTGGCGCCCAGTGACATCCTCAAGATCAGTGCCTTCAACTTACAGATAAGACACACCGAATAGACCAGCTGCAAACTCCTGATACTGCATGCAGTGACCTATCTCACACACACACCCCATCTGCCCTGCTGTGAAAGATTTATGACAAATAAGATCTGAAGTTATGGACTAAATGCACTCAGTGGGAATGTTAGGGGGATGGCCTATAAACTGAGGGAATGATATACTTCTCTGTGTGTGCCCATATTTTTTCAGGGAGAGGAAATGCAGTGTTTAGATGTTGTATATTGTGAAACTAGGCATGATGTAGATGATATAGAATAAGGGGTGGTGTGGAGGAATGGTTAAGGGAGAATGGACATGGATCCTGGGGTATAATGCTAGGCCCGTTGGGGCAAGGCAGCCTGGGCTCTAGTTATATGGATTTGGTGCACAATCAAGACCAGAGTCAGAGCCATGGTTAAAGTAGTTGCTGTCATGTAGACAGCAGGCCGCTTTCTATTCCCTCAAGGTCGGACTGTTCTTGGCTAAAGGTGGTAGACAACTTCGAGGAAAAACAAGATGTAAAAAAAAATGAGGGAGCTTGCTTATCGCAGAAACCGCAAGTAGAATGAACATAAAAAAATGTAACCTATCAGTTGCTGTTGCTGAGCTAGCTTGAAGCTGTTGTGTATATAAGTTAGAGTCTGCTTTCAATAAAGAAGATGATTTTCTGCTATCACTCACATGGAGTAGGACTGGATTTCTTCCCACCCAGCTGAGAGTCGGATCCTAGGCTAAGAGTTGAGAAAACTTCCCAACAGGGTGGAATGTCCTGGTTTGGGCTAGGATAGAGTTAACTTTGATGAGGAAGTAGGAAGGGGCACAGCATGGGCAGCTGACCCGGGCTGGCCAACAGGTATTGACATCATGTCCAGTACATATAGGCAGGGAGCTAGTCAGGGGCAGGGCTGCAGGAGCGGGGGCTTGGTTGCCAGTCCGGAGCGGTCGTGTTGGGTCCCGGGTGGTGAGCAGAAAAATGAGGTCCTCTGTCTGATAGGTACCCTGAACTGAGGTATTATTTCATTTAACAATACCTTAGTTACTTCTCTGGCTTTGTTGGTCCTACAAGGGAAAGCTTCTGGCCATCTGGAAAAGGTATCTGTCAGTACCAACAGGTATCAATAACTCCCTTTCCTTGGGAGTTCTGAGAAATCAATGCTTCTCCTGAAGCATTTCCCCTCTGAATTGTACCCAATTGTACCCGATTCCCAGTATTAGGATTATTTCTCAAACATATCTCACACTGTCGTGTCACTTGTTGAACTGCTGTATACAAATTCCTCCCTATCAATTTTTGATTAAGGTATTTGTACAGGGCATCTGCTCCCCAATGGATTTTGTTATGTTCTGCTCTAACCAGACCCCAAATTAAGATGGAGGATATTATTGTCCTTCCATCTTCTAGTCGTGCCCATCCTTTAGTAGGGTCTTTTATCCCTAGGCCTGTTCCATTTTGGAATATTTAACATCTTCTTGATCATCCAGTTTGCTGTTTTTGTTAGTTGGGATTAAAGTTGAAATTTGGACTTCACATTCTCTTTCTGCTGCCCACTTAGCCTCAATATCAGCCAATCTGTTACCTTTTTCTGGATCAGTGTTACCTCTCATATGTCCATGGAAATGCATAATAGCAACTTAGGCTGGTAATTGCACAGCTTCCAGAAGACAAAGTATTTCTTCTGCATGTTTAATTTCTTTTCCTTGACTAGTAAGAAGTCCACGTTCCTTCCAGATTGCTTCATGGGCATGTACAACTCCAAAAGCATACTTAGAATCTGTCCATATATTTATCTTTTTCCCTTTGGCCAGTTCTAATGCTCTGGTTAGGGCAATGATTTCTGCTTTCTGAGCAGATATTCCAACAGGTAAAGGTGCAGATTTGATTACCTTGTCAAGGGTGATTATCCAGCCTTACAAGTACTTTGTCAGACAAAACTGCTACCATCTGTGAACCAGGAATCGTGAGCATCATCCAAAGGTTCTTCTTTTAGGTCTGGTCTGCTGGAATATACAACCTCCATCATTTCTAGGCAATTGTGGGTCAATGGCTCGGTAGTTGTTTCACTAAGGAAAGAAGCTGGGTTCACAATGTTAGTGATTTCTATTGCAACATCATCAGATTCCACCAGGATAGCTTGATATTTCAAAAATCTGTATGGGGAAAGCCAGTGATTTTCTTTTTGTTCCAGAACAGCTAATATAGTGTGAGAGACCACTGGCCTAGAGTAAATTTTCGAGCTTCCTCAATATTCAGTATTACAGCAGTTACAGCTCATAAACATCCTAGCCAGCCTTTTCTTACTTCATCTACTTGTTTGGAGAAGCAGACCACAGCTCTTTTATGAGGCCCTAGATGTTGGGCCAAAACTCCCAAGGCAATGTTTTGTTTTTCATGAGAAAAGAGACAAAAAAGGTTTTGTAATATCTGGCAATCCCAAGGCTGGGGTTCTCATGAATTCCTTTTTCAGAACATCAAAAGCATTTTGAGCCTCTTTTGTCCATACCAATTTGGCAGGGCTATTATTCAAAAGTTCATAGAGAGGCTTTACTATTATTCCACAGTTATAGATCCACAGTTGGCACCAACCTGTCATTCCCAGGAAGGTTCTGAGTTCCTTCCCTGTTCCAGGTAGTCGAGTCTTACAAATAGCCTCCTTTCACTCAGGTCCCAATTCTCATTGTCCTCCAGAGACTTCATATTCCAGGTAGGTCACTTGCTGCTGAACCATCTGGGCCTTCTGTTGAGAAACTCAGTATCCATTTAGTCCAAGAAAATTTAATAGGCTTACAGTCCACTGGATACAGTCTGATTCTGTTTCAGTTGCCATCAGCAAGTCATCTACATATTGCAGGAGAGTTCCTTCCTTAGAAGAAGCTTCCCATTTTTCTAATTCTCGTGCCAATTGATTTCTAAAGATTGTTGGGCTGGTTTTAAATCTTTGAGGTAACACTGGCCAGGTAAGCTGGGTTTTCCATCCAGAAGTAGGACTTTCCCACTCAAATGAAAACAACTTCTGACTTTCTTTAGCTAAAGGCAGGCAGAAGAAAGCATCTTTCAAGTCTAACACTGTAAACCGGATCTGATTCTCCCTAAGTTTTGTAAGCAGGGTGTAAGGGTTAGGTACCACCGGATGTATGTCTTTAGCAATATTGTTTATTGCTCTGAGATCTTGCACGACTCGGTAAGATCCGTCAGGTTTCTTGTCTGATTGACATTCTACCAAGGGTCCATGTTTTATGAAGTAATTATTTTCTATACCTTTTTGATCTTCCAATCGCAATGGATACTGTTTCTTTCGGACAGGGGTGGCACCTTCCTTAAGTTCAATCATTATCGGGGTAGCATTTTTACTCCTTCCTGGAATTCCTGAAGCCCATACTCCTGGATATACCTGATTAACAATTTCTTTGAAGACTGTTGTTACTCCCGTAGTTTTAGCAGGAGTTATTTTATTTAGGCTCAGGATATCAATTAGTTGATTTTCTTTTACTTTAAATAGTATCTCCCCTTGTTTAAATTCTATTCTAGCTTCTAATTGTTCTAATAAATCTCATCCCAGCAGGGATTTAGGAGCGTTTGCAACATACAAAATTTGTGTATTCTGATTTGTTTCCCCAATTTATATTTGAGAGGTTCACAAAAGAATGCCCTTTTCTGTTGGCCAGTCGCTCCCACTATATCCACAAAATCTTTACTTATAGGCAACAATTCTTGATTCAAAATAGAAAAAGATGCACCGGTATCTATTAAAAATTCCACTTCTTTTTCTTGTTTCCCTAGCTCTATTTTAACAAGTGGATCCGCTAGGGTAGACTCCTCCAGTTCCCATCACTTAATTTCAGTAGAGGCTATCCTTCTAGGATCTTGTGAAAGCTTTGGACGTTCCTTCTTCCAATGCCCCTCTTGTTTACAGTACGAACACTGATTCCATCCTAACCTGCCACAAAACTCTCTTCTACCACTTTCGCGAAATCCCTCTGTGCCACTTCCAACTCCTCTTCTTCCTTCCTCTCTTCTTTCCGCTCTAATACATCCACTACCACTTTTGCCAGTTTCTTTGTCTCTTCCTCTATTTTTGTATGTTCTCCATGCTTCTTTCAACAGTCTTTCTAAATTCCAGGTTCCCTTATGCTCTGAAGCTTTTTTCTAATATCCGGAGCTGATTGTCCTAAAAACAAAGAAATCAGTTGCAGTTTTCCTTCATCAGAGGAAGGGTCCAAGGTGGTATACTTTCTCATAGCCTCTATCAATCTGTCCAAAAATTCTGTGGGATTCTCAGTTTGTCCCTGTTTTACAGCATATATCGCAGACCAGTTCACAGCCTTAGGAACTGCAGTTTCTATCCCCAATTTTATCCATATACTACAAGCAGAACAACATCTCTTCAGTCGCTTTTCCTGCTCTTTGTTTCTGTCCTTCTCCAAAGTTAATTCTAGAGGGTCCTGTGGTATAGTTAATCCACACTCCCTCTGCCAATCCTGATAATTTCTGAGAATGAAAAACATATCCACATAGCCTATTTCATCCCATTTTCCTTCTCCTTATAAAAAGCATTAGTCGCAACAATGTATTATCCGCAATCGCGAAAAACTTCTCTACACTCGTTTTCCTTTACTTACTTCCAAAGCACATGTCAATGCAATCAGTTCTGTCTTCTGTGCAACGCATTTGCTTCTATTACCGTGGTTTCGGTTGTTACCGCATATCCTGCGTGGCGAGTTCCATTCACGACGAAGCTGCTGCCATCTGTGGACAGTTCCCATTCAGGGTTTTCAGGAGGATCATCCTTCAGGTCCTCTCTGCTGGAATATGTATGTTCAATGGTTGCAACACAGTCGTGTTCCAGTTGTTGCTCTTCCTGTGAAATACTCAGAAACACTGCAGGATTTAGAATGTTGTTTTCAACACTACATCATCTTGCTCAGTGAGAATTACCTGGTATTTCATCATTCGGCTCGGGGATAACCAATGTCCCCGCTTTTGCTCCAAGACTGTGTTTACCATATGTGGGACATAGACTGTAATAGTCCTTCCCAAGGTCAGCTTTCTTGCTTCTTGGATCAGTGTGACAGTTGCACCTACTGCTTGCAGGCAAGAAGGTCATTCCTTGCTCATCAAGTCCAGTTGTTTGGAAAAATATCCCACCGGTCTCTTCCAGCTTCCTAGTTTCTTTGTCAGAACTCCTAGAGCCAAATGCTGTTGTTCATGAACAAATAACTGAAAGTCTTTGGTTAAATCTGGCGAGCCTAAGGCTGGGGCTGTCATCAGAGCTATCTTAAGCTTCCGGAAAGCTTCTTGCTGTTCTTTGCCCCATGTAAAAGGGGTAGATTTTGGGGCTTCATATAATGATTTGGCTATAAAACCATAATCCATGATCCAGAGCCTGCACCTTCCTGTCATTCCCTAAAATGCCCACAGCTCATGCACAGTGTGTGGTTCCAGAATAGCACAAATTGCTTCCTTTCCATTTGTCCCCAGTCTCCATTCTCCTTTTGAAATTTCGAGGCCCAAAAAGATCACTATTTGGCTGCTATTTGAGCTTTTTCTTTTGATACCTTGTGCCTGTTTAATCCCAAAAAGGTTAAAAGTTCAACGGTTACCTGTATGCAGGCTGACCTTCCCGTTGTGGCATTTAGGATGTCATCCACATATTGGAGAAGCAAATGCTCTGGTCTCGGTGTCACTGTCTTTTCAATAATCCAAAGTTCCAGTTCTTTTGCTAGTTGTCTTCCAAAGATAGTCGGGCTGTTCTTGAATCCTTGGGGTAGTCGTGTCCATGTTAACTGTACCTTGCGTCCTATTTGGGGGCTTTCCCACTCCAAAGCAAACAGTTTATGACTTTCCTTTTCCAAAGGGATACAAAAGAAAGCATCTTTTAAATCAAGCACTGTAAACCACTGATAATTTTCTCTCAGAGCTGTGAGTAAGGTATATGGATTTGTTACAACTGGATGTATATCTTTCACAATCTAATTTATGGGTCTTATGTCCTGAACTAACCTATACTCTCCATTCTGTTTCCGTACTGGTAAATAGGTGTATTATCCTCTGACTCACATTCCTCTAGAATTTGATATTTCAGAAATTTGTCAATTAGTACTTTTAATCCTTGTCTTGCCTCAGGTTTTATTGGGTATTGTCTCACCCTGACCGATTTTACTTTTTCTTTTATTTCAATTTTTACTGGTTGTGCCAATTTTGATTTTCTTGGAATCTCAGTTTCCCACACTATTGGGATCACTGCATTCTCCACTTCTGGAGGTAATTCTAGCACCTTTGGTTTTAATTTTATCATCAATATTTGTCCTGTCTTTGATTCAGGTATTTTTAGTAACAAGTCTCCGTTTTCAAAGACACTTTGTGCATTTAATTTAGACAAGAAGTCCCTCCCCATCAGGGGTATGGGACATTCTGAAACATACAAAAATTCATATGTTATAACTTTGTTGCCAAATTGTAAATTTAAGGGTTGTAAAAATGGCTGATTTTCCTCTCCCTGTGGCTCCCACAATATTTGCAGTTTTAGTTCCTATTGCTCCTCTGAATACATTACTCCCATGTTTATATTGGGTTCTATTCTCTGTTGGTCTTTTCTTTTCTTTTCTTTTCTTTTCTTTTCTTTTCTTTTCTTTTCTTTTCTTTTCTTTTCTTTTCTTTTTTCTTTTCTTTTTTCTTTCTCACTTTATCTGGGTACTCCTTATAGGAGTCAGTTGATTTTTTTTTTCTCAGAGAATTAAATCAGAAGGTGAGAAAGGCACTTTCATGTGTACTGGTTCACTTTGCCCAATCCCTTGCCTTAATGGGGCAATTATATGCTGTTTGACTTTAGAATTTAAGGGGATCTTGAAGGTGGTTATTAAATGAGTACAGCATTGAGTTCTCTTGGACACCAATGAGGAGGGTTCTGTGTCAGAGTCCTCATTTTTCCATGTTACTACTATCTGGACAGGGCTGGGAGCCCTCCCTTGAATCAGCACTCCAGGATGTATCCTTGTCAGGTTGCTGGGTCCCTGTTCAGGTTCATTATACTGTTTTATACTGTGAGTGACATTACCCGATTTGTTCATTCAGATTCTTTCTACCATTTAGACTTTTCTCTTAAATAAAACAATAGATCTACATATGGGACTTTATCTCACTTTTCTTCGCTCTTATAAAACATTAATTGCAAGATAATATTATAACTTAGTATTCCATTCAGAGGCCACAATTCCTCATCATCCAGAGCATACATTGGCCACGTATGATTTCAATATTCAATAAGCTGCTTTTTACACAAATCATTATGTATTTCTTTCCAGTGAGTCAAAAGGCAGCCCAAAGGAGAGGTTTTTGGCACAGGGCCCTTATTGTTAGAATTTCCTCCCCTAAACAGGTTTGACCACTTAGATGTCATAGCCAAAAATTATGGTGTCCTTCAAACACAGAGACTTAAAGGCACAGTTCAATATATCTACACATGATTACAGTACTCTATAAGTTGATCTTTATGAAAATCACCCTTAAATTCCTTCCAGTGTGCCAACAGACACCCAAGGGGTGAATTCTCAGGTATGTTGTTTGCCATTTCAAAATCCTTTTAGTTACAAATACTTTCTCAACAGTCATTTCGTTCTTTCGCTTCGCTTCTCTCCGGCTGCACCCCTCGCGGGATCACAGAACTGCGCATCAAAGCTCCACACTCGCTTCGTGCACAATTGCACGTCTCAATCACACACACAGACAGTTCACAACACAGTATACAATAATACGCATATATACACAAAGCAATATACAAAGCAGTATACAAACCAATGTACAAATCAATGTACAAACCAAAATCAATAGGCACCTTTACCATATACTTATGTGGGCCCAATTATACTAATTATCAATATCAATTACCAATGTCAGCCCTGCGATCACTTCGTCCGACTTACGGGCTGCAATACCAATGCCAACCCTGCGATCGCTTTCGCGTTTGCCTTACGGGCGGAGCCCAGGCTCCCAATACCCAATACCGAGGATCCTAAAGCTCAACCAAGCGGAACTTTCTCTCTGTCTTACTGGCAGGCTCCTTTGGGCTTTCCCTGGGCCCAACCAAGTGGGGTCTCCGACACCGTGACTTACAGGCTAGTTCACCAAATTCCACCCCCAACCAATGAGAAGTGCCTTACCACTCCAGGGAACGTTGCGAGGAGCTGTAAGGGTTGCAGGCAATGGTGCCACATCCTCTGGAGACATGGCACTCCAGAAAGAATTTAATCAGACAATGGGACACACTTCCGGAACAACCTCATAGATGCCTGGGCCAAAGAGCACGACATTGAATGGGTTTATCACATCCCCTATCATGCACCAGCCTCGGGAAAAATTGAACGACACAATGGACTACTGAAGACCACACTGAGAGCAATGGGGGGTGGGACATTCAAACATTGGGATACAAATTTAGAAAAGACCACCTGGCTAGTCAGCTCCAGAGGATCTGTGAACAGAGCTGACCCTGCCCAATCAGAACCCTTACATATTGTAGAATGTGACAAAGTCCCTGTGGTACATATAAAAGACATGTTAGGGAAGGCAGCCTGGGTGTGTCCTGCCTCAGGTAAAGGCAAACCCATCCGTGGGATTATTTCTGCTCAGGGACCTGGGAGTACTTGGTGGGTGATGTGCAAGGATGGGAAGATCCAATGTATGCCTCAAGGGAATTTGATTCTGGGTGAGAATAACCTGTGAATTAAATTGTATAATGATAGCTGTTGAATGTCATTATTCCTATAGTTGCTCTATGCTATGTATGTGTAGATGATTATGATGTGCAAACCTAGACGTGACGTGTAGATGGTATAGAATAAGGGGTGGAATGTCCTGGTTTGAGTAAGGATAGAGTTAATTCCCGTGAGGAACCAGGAAAAGGTACTGCCTGAACAGCTGACCCAGGCTGGCCAGCAGGTATTCGATACCATCCTAACGTCATGCCCAGTATATAGGTGGGGGCTGGCCGGAAGAAGCTCTCTTCCGGGGGCACGGGCTCTCGGTCGCCGGTCCGGAGCGGTCACTTAGGTCGGGTCCCGGGTGGTGAGCAACTGCATCACTCACCAGTTTTCTTTGTAATATCCCCTTCTCTTTGTTATAGTTGTTCCTCTTCAATTTTCCCCGGTAAATTGTTCTTATTTCAACTTATGCGGGCTCTTTTACTTTTTTTTCTCCCCCTCCAAGCCCTTGCGCGTTCCGCCAGGAGGGGAAGGAGTCGCGGGTTTTTTTTCCCCTTTGCTCCATCTGGGCAAAACCACAACAACCACTTAGATGTCATATTAAAAAATTATGGTGTCCTTCAAACACAGAGACTTAAAGGCACAGTTCAATATTTCTACACATTATTACAGTACTCTATGAGTTGATGTTTGCGAAAATCACCCTTAAATTCCTTCCAGTGTGCCAACAGACACCCAAGGGGTGAATTCTCAGGTACTTTGCCATTTCAAAATCCGTTTGGTTACAAATATTTTCTCAACAGTCATTTCGTTCTTTCACTTCGCTTCTCTCCAGCTGTGCTGGTCACGGAGCCTTGCTGTAATGCAGCTTATCTTTCACTTTGTAATGTTCGGGAACATGCTGCTACTAGCACTGACTCTGTGCTGCGATCTAACCTTGATAGCTTTGCTAAGTTATGTATGATTTATGATTAATAATTGTGAGTCTCATTCTGTTACTGATGGATTTACTGTGCTGTGGGAGCTATCTTGTGGAGGCCATGGGGCAAAGCACCTCTTTCCCCTCAGCTCGGACTGATGTAGACAATTTTGTTATACAGACTTCCCAGGTCCTTAGTCACCCTTGTATGAGAGTTGTAATATTACTAATTAACATGGCTGATATATTACATATTTTGTGGAATCTGGACTCATCTGGGTATCAGAGAGGACAAATTTGGGATGGAAAGATGTTAAAATGCCCCCTGAAGCGGCCAGTCCCTGGGTGGCAGGGTGTGTGGATGAATTTGGGGAAATTCCTAGGACGGTTATCACCTCCTGTAACCTGGGATTTTACACCTGAACAGATAAAAAAACCCTGCTTTACTGGCACGCCACCTGATAGAAGGGTGTCTTGCCTACCCCAGTGAGGCCAATCAGATTCAGGCACTATTCTGGGGCCTAGCCTCTGCCTATCGAGCCGCAGTCCAGTCCTCTCAGAGAACTATGGTTGAAGTGGAAACTCAAACTGTATCTGAGACCACCATGGTTGAGTCAGGGAATCAAACAACAACCACAGTGGTTGCCCCAGTAGTGAAAAAGAAGCAGTGGATAAAGAGGTCAACAAGTCCATATCATTGATTAGTAAGGGCAGAAGAGGAGGAAGAGGAAAGGTTAGAAGAAGAAATTGGTCCTTCAGTAAGGAGATCAGGAGAAGAAGTGAAAGAAATCGAAAAGGAAATGGAAACTACTCGGTCCCTGACCTCATCAGAACTTTGAGATATTTGAAAAGATTACAGTCGCCAGCCAGGTGAGCAGATTGGTGCCTGGCTGCTCCGATGTTAGGATAACGGGGCTGACAGTCAGCAATTGGAAAGTAGAGGAGCCCAACAGCTGGGATCTCTTGCTAGGGACCAGGGAATTGATAGAGGCACCGGAAAGAAGACCTCAATTTGCAGTCTCTGGAAACGGCTTCTCTCAAGTGTAAGGACAAGATACCCATTCAAGGAAGATCTTGTAAATGCCTGAGGAAAGTGGACTAGAACAGATGAAGGCATCCAATACCTAAGGGAATTAGCTGTGTTGGAAGTCATCTATGGTGATATAGATAATGCTGAGGCCTCCATAGATCCTGACAATGTCCAGTGTACACGGGTCATGTTGAGAAAAGTGATTCAGAGTGCCCCAGCTACGTATTCTAATATCTTGGCAATGGTGTATCACCCAGACATGGATATACCAACAGTGGAGAGAATATTTTGGTTGCAAAACTATGAAGAGAGTTTCTGCACCTCTTCAGCAGTGTGGGATGATGGCCTGAATGTCAGAACGGCCCCAAGAATTCGGTCATCCACTGCCCCAACCAGGGGAAAAGGAAGTCCCAAACGTAGGAGTACGCCACAAAATGAACTCTGGCTCTTTTTGCGTGGCCAAGGAGAGGATATGAGGAAATGGGATGGTGAACCCACTTTTAAGCTGGAAGCTCGTGTACGTGAACTAAGGGGGAAGACAGCTGTTAGAAAAGGACCACCCAAGAGGGCTGTCAGCATAGTAGCTGCCAGAACAAAAGAGGACAATCAGCAATCTCCAAGACAATCTCCAACTACAACTACCTCCTTCGATGCCAATGAGGAGACTTCAGGTCTAAAATTGCAAGAATCAGATAGCGAATACTCTGATGAAGAACAGAAATAGAGGGTCTCTGCCTTCAGCCAGGAGGAGGAAAGGGATGACCGAATCTACTGGACTGTGTGGGTTTGATGGCCTGGCACAAAGGTATAAAGCCTTAGTAGACACAGGGGCACAGTGTACACGGATGCCATCAAGGTATAAAGGCACAGATTCTGTCTGGATCTCTGGAGTGACAGGGGGATGTAAAAAATTATCTGTATTAGAGGCTATTAGGGGACAAATGGGAAAAACACCCCATTGTGACTGGTCCAGAGGCCCCTTGTATTCTTGGCATAGATTACCTCAGGAGAGGGTACTTCAAAGACCCCAAGGAGTATCGATGGACTTTTGGTATAGCCACTGTAGATACAGAGAAAATCAACTCTCCAGTTTACCTGGCCTCTCAAAAGACCCTTTTGTTGCAGGATTGCTGCGAGTTCAAGAGCAACAGGTACCAATTGCTACCAGGGCGGTGCACTGGAGGCAATATCGCACGAACCGAGACTCCCTGGCTCCCATCTATGAGTTGATTCATCAACTGGAGGCTCAAGGAGTAATCAACAAGACTCATTCCCCATTTAATAGTCCCATATGGCCTGTGAAAAAATCTGATAGGGGGTGCAGGTTAACAGTAGACTATTGTGGCCTGAACTAAGTAACATCACCACTGAATGCTGCATGTTAGAGCTCCAGTATGAACTGGAGTCAAAAGCAGCCAAGTGCTATGCTACAGTTGACATCATCAATGCATTTTTCTCAATTCCGTTGGAAGCAGAGTGCAGGCCACAATTCACCTTCACATGGAGAGGTGTCCAATATACCTGGAATCGATTGCCCCAGGGGTGGAAACATAGTCCTACCATTTGTCATGGTCTAATCAAAACTGTGCTGGAAATGGGTGATGCCCCCGAATATTTACAGTACATTGATGACATAATTGTATGGGGCAACAAGGCAGAAGAAGTGTTTGAGAAAGGGAAAAGAATAATTCAGATTCTTCTAAAAGCTGTTTTTGCTGTTAAAAGGAGCAAAGTAAAGGGACCTGCACAAGAGATCCAGTTCTTGGGAATAAAATGGCAGGATGGGCATGAGCATGTGCCTATGGATGTTGTCATTAAAATAGCAACTATGTCTCAATCAACTAATAAGAAAGAAACACAAGCTTTCCTGGGCCTTGTGGGATTCTAGAGGATGCATATCCCAGGTTATAGTCAGCTTGTGAGCCCTCTTTTTAAAGTAACCAGAAAGAAGAACTGTTTTGAGTGGGGCCTTGAGCAACAACAAGCTTTTCAACAAATTAAACAGGAAATAGCTCGTGCAGTCGCCCTTGGGCCCATCTGTACAGGACCAGATGTGCAAAATATCCTCTACACTGCTGCTGGAGAGCAGGATCTCACCTGGAGCCTCTGGCAGAAAACACCTGGAGAAACCTGAGGTCGACCATTAGGGTTTTGGAGCCGAGGATATTGAGGATCAGAAGCCCACTACACCCCAACTGAAAAAGAAATACTAGCAGCATATGAGGGACTTCAAGCTGTTTCAGAAGTCATTGGCACAGAAGCTCATCTCCTCTTGGCACCATGTCTGCCTGTCCTACACTGGATGTTCAAAGGGAAAACCCTTCCTGGCTTGCTGAGGAGGTGGGGGATATAGTGGTGTGGTGGGCACCTGGCATCTAGCCAGGGTCAAACTACCACAACAACTCACAAAACAACATACAATAACATACATACAAAGCAATATACAAACCAATGTACAACTCAATATACAAATCGATGTACAAACCAAAAACAATAGGTACCTTACCATATACTTACGTGGGCACACTTATACCAATTACCAATACCACTTACCAGTACCAATGTCAGCCCTGCGATCACTTCGTCCGACTTACGGGCTGCAATACCTTACGGGCAACGCCCAGGCTCTCAATACCCAATACGAGGATCCTCCAGCCCAAGTAAGCAGAACTTTCTGTCTTACTGGCAGGCTCTTTTGGGCTTTCCCTGGTTCCAACCAAGCAGGGTCTCTGACACCGTGACTTACAGGCTAGTTCACCAAATTCCACCCCCAACCAATGAGAAGTGCCTTACCACTCCAGGGAACGTTGCGAGGAGCTGTAAGGGTTGCAGGCGATGGTCCTCCGCAAGAATCCCTCGGCGCTGGCTGGAGTTCGATCAGCATCCGATCCAGTCCAGTCTCACTCGCAAGGTCCCATCTGGGTCGCCAAAACTGTTGACGGATCCACAATCACGAAAAACTTCTCTACACAGGAATGCAGATAAGCAGGCACTTCTTTATTATGCAGCGCTGGGAAAACACGGGGGATAGCTCCTCCATATGTGCTTCCTTGTTAGTTACCATTTTCAGGGCTTTTATACACTTATCAGTTTCTTTGTTTTAGTAACAGCTAAGGTAAGCTAACAAATACATATACCAGGGTCTTGTGGTTAAGGTAACAGCTAAGGTAACCTAACAAATACATTCACCAGGGTCTCAGGTAACAGGTAACAGGTCCCTATCAGGTGTAGTTTGTAACTCTTGCAGTTTGATCCTTATGTGATTCAAATGATAACTTACTTAATCAATAGGTATTTGAGTTATTTGCAAGTGCTTAGCTAATTGATTCAACTATTACTAGGTGATTAACAAGTGCTTAACAAGTGTTTGACTACTTATTGTAATGATAAGTTGTTAACTAATTTAATTGTGTATCTGCAACATTATAATTAAGAGTTCCATTCTTGGGCCATTTTTCCTCACCATCGAACTTATATATAGGCTACCACTGATTACAATATTTAATCAAAGTTCTTTTGTCAACACTACCTCCAGGTCCTCCTCCTATCTCCTTCCAATACAGTCTAATGGACTCTTCTTAGGTATTTCACTACGCTGTCTTCCCCCCATTATTAATTCACAATTAACTTTGCTCCTTTCTGCCCTTTACAGCCCTTGCACTCAATTTCCACAAACAACTAACTTCTGCCTTGTTCAGACCAAATTCACCACTCTAAACTCCTTAAAAATCACTTTTGATCCTGGGTTTCCACCCACACAAAGCTATCCAGTTTAAACAACACAGGGCAGCATCAGGCAGCTCGCCGGACAGTGTTGAGAAAACAGCAATAGATAATACTAATAGTTACGAAAACCGCTACTCCGATTAATATTATAGTCTAAGTCCAACTTGGGATCCACGTTAATTTTATGTTGCAGTCTTGGATTAGATTGTAATTATTTTGGCAGCAGTTAAACCCCCTTGTTTTCCAACCGACCTCAGACAATTCTGGGTGCTTGGGGGCGGCTGGGCTTAACTCCTGAGTGATGTCCAATTAAACAAACTATCGTATTTAGGAGTAGAATTTAGACTCAAACACTGTTTGACTTAAGATTCTTTGGGACAACAATATTTCATGCTCGTCATTATACAGATAACAAGGATTATTATCGATAGTAATAACAAACAATTTATAGTATTATCATTCGTTTTTTTCTTCTCTGGCCGTTGTTGTAGGCGCCCGGAAGATCTCGGACTGTAACGTGAGAGGTGGAGAGTACAGAAGAGGTGAACATGGGGTGGAGTGAAAGGAGGTGCTTGTGTTAGCAGATATAAGTGCATGGCGCAAGCAATAAGCTGGAATAAAGCATCATCCATACTGAGTATGCAGTGGTCTTGTCCCCTCAGCAGGGATGGGCTGAGTGATCCATGCGGGCAGCCTGGTGATGTCGCCAGTAGCGGCAACAGGCCGTATCCCTCACAGAATATCCGAACCACAGATCAGGACTCCGCACTCGCTTCATACATATTTGCACATCTCAGTCACATACACACCAAATCAACAAAACTTGTTAAAATACTTCACAAATATATTGGCAACCAAAAATAAGGAAAGGGATAGACAAAACTCCAAAATATCCTTATCACAAATTCTGAGTCTATATTAGCCAGACTTAGGTGAGTTAACTAGACTGAGCAGTAACTGCCTAGCAGTAACTGGACAGATCCAATCAGCCCAAAGATGACCAGCCCATTTCATTAATTCACAGAGGGGTTTTTGTGTGTATATGTCTCCCACGACTTACAGGTCATACGTGGGACATCTCCCAACGAATTACAAACCCCGTGGGTCCAACCCACAGAAAAAAATAAAGAATACCTTTATTTCTTGTGATGGTCCTTGTCTGTTCCCACAGTGATCCGGTAGGGTGAGGAGGCCCTCCAGGAAATCCTGTTCCTTACTGGGTCCTGTAGCTGAGCAGAGAAGGTCCCATCCGGGTCACCAAATTGATGCCTTGAAGAAGCCAGTCAGGACTCAATAGCCAATGTGACTATTAAGCAGATATTCTTTATTGCAACACTGGGGAACACGGGGGATTTCTCCACCAAACGTGCCCACCTCAGCCTTTGATTTTTCAGCTTATTTGAATTTACAGCAAACATGAATATTCATCACATTTCCAGGAAAGGGCTCGCCCATAGTTCCGTCTTGGTCAGCCCAAGTTACGCCTCCGTCACGCCTCTTTTGGTGTCTTCTCGCCTTCTTCGGTGGTCGCCGGGGGTCACTGCTGAATTAAGATCAGAGTCTTCCTTGCAGTGTACTTTTCACCTCTGGGTCTTTGATGTTTGTCCAAACCGCAGAACAGGACGAAACGGCCTAACGGTTTGTTATCCGAGGTAAAAGCTCTGTCATCCTCAGATAGTAATTCCATTTAGGGCCAAGCTGGTCTTGTTAAGCAATTAGTGTTAAGCAATGTCCAAACTGTAGAACTGACCTAATGATCTGTCATCCTAAGCAATAGCTTTGTCATCCTAATCACTAGCTCTGCCATCTCTAGATACTAGTTCTGTTTACAAGGAAAGGACAAAATCGGCCTTGTGGTTATCAGTGCTAAGCAATAGTAACTTCGTTTAGGAACACATCAGCCTTGAAACTATCAGCGCTAAACTATCAGTTGTGTTACAAGAAATAACTGTGTTGTTCTAATCGCTGCTTGTGGGCTTACTAGGCTAGCAATTTCATAAAACTATATGTGCGATTTTCTAACTAATATTGTAAGCTTTAATAAGCAAGCTTCCATAACCTAAACTTATCTATCTACCTATGAATCACTCTGTGAAAAAAAAACCTTAGTGTCATAATAACTGACACACTGCTTTCCATGGGTTTTTCTTTGTTAGGTAGTATCCTTCCCACAGCTATGCAGACAGCTTTCTTCCCTGCTTGCCAAAATTAAAAGCAAGTGAGTGAATTCTCAAGAAAAAAACAACAAAAAAATTTTTTTTAGTCTTGAGTGTTAAGGGGAAAAAACCAACCCTACAGGTACAGTGAAAAATATGTCAAATTATTGGAGGGAAGACACCTGCAAGATGAGCTAGGATGTAGTCAGGACTTGTCTTTCTCTAGGTAAAATCATACTTTTAAAGTGATTTTCCCCCTCTCCTGTAGCACGTCCCAGGGGCCGCAGCCGCTCCTGGAATGTCGGGACCGATGTCCCCGCTGCGTGCAGACTCCGACGGAGCAAACGTTTGCGGAACTGAACAAATCGCACTTTCCCCATTTCTCCGCCGACTCTGGTCTCTCCTCCTTCCCAGCCGAGAGCGGGAGGAATCGCCTCTTTCTTGCACTTTTTGGCGTACCAATTGATGCAGAAGAGGATGATGCGTAGGGATGCGGCGAAATGCAAACGGGCGCCCTCGGGTCATTCCTTTATCGTCCTTCAAAAAAAAAAAAAGTGTATAGCCAAAACAGTACTTGAAAGAAATTTAAAAGAGTTCCTTTTTCCCCGTCTTTTGGTTGCAGGAGAAAAACACACACGTGTCTATAATGTGGATATTTCACAGCCTTACAGTGGACATTAACATTCAGCACACGGTTCTCAGCAGTAGGAATGAAATGAGTTTGAGTGTGAATGAAAACCATGAAAACCATGAGTGTATTAAATTTCATCTCGGAAAATTGAAAAATTTCTCACTTGAACACTTATTTTTCTAGATCAGAGGACAAAACCAGACAAGATGAGCACTTTAGTTGCTGTTTAGGGACTATTTCCTCCCAGTGGCACTTCGAGGGTGGCGTGAGATCCATCAGTGGAGTGGATGCTTGCAAACAATAAACTTGTTTCATCTTTATTTAAAAAAGAAAACTATAGAAAGCAATTAAATAATCTAGCAGAGAAAAACAACATTGATTCCGGTGGAAAATTAATTCTGTTTTGCTTTTGTACACAGTAAAACACTGTAATATATCGAAAAGTCATTTCCCCGCCAATGCTTTAGAGTAACAAATTTCGGGTGTAACTACAATGAGGAGTTTTCCTGTTTTGTTTACAGATCTAAAATTACGTGGTGGTGTGCAGCAGCACATACACGGGAGTTTAGCGTTTGAAAATATAATGATGATAAAGATTTTTAAAAGAAAGAGGGAGAGAGACAGAGCTGCCTTTTATATTGCATTTAATTTTATACTCAGCTTAGGAAACAAATGGAGTGAGGATGTAAAAAAAATGTACCTTTGATTCTGCTGAAGGGGAAGCAAGGAAAGAGCAGTCTGAGGTCCCTGTTAATGACATCCAGTCAAGATGCTTGTAAGACCCAAGAATGTTTACAACGTGGACTCAAGTTCAATGACAAAATCCTTTGAAGAGGAAAGGAGAAGGGAAAAAAAGCAGCCCCAGACATTTTGTGCATTGGGCATGAACTTGGACAAAAGAGAGGAGTCAAAGGACGTGAAGGAAGGACTCAGAAAGGTGTTCCCACCGCGACTGCTTCTGCCTTCCTTAAGTTCATAGGTGGGTCTTCGGTACATTTTAATTTTAGGGGAAAAACAAAGGAGGAAGAGAGAAGAGAAGAGGAGAGGAGAGGAGAGGAGAGGAGAGGAGAGGAGAGGAGAGGAGAGGAGAGGAGAGAAGAGAAGAGAAGAGAAGAGAAGAGAAGAGAAGAGAAGAGAAGAGAAGAGAAGAGAAGAGAAGAGAAGAGAAGAGAAGAGAAGAGAAGAGATGTCAGTGTGGTGATGTGTGTTCCACCAGGGCAGGGCGGCCTTTCCAGTGACTCTGTTTTAAACACAGTTTTCTTACTAAATTCTTACCAGTATCCTCACCCTACCCCGCCGCCCATCGGGGACTGCTCTGCCCCGGGTTTTGAGGCTGCTTTGCCACATTTGGAGGTACTCTGTCCCTGATTTTGGGGGTGCTCTGCCCCAGGTTTTCTGAGTTTCAAGTTCAACGGCAAAGGGAGGGGGAGGGAGCCTTCACCTGGCCCGACGCCCCACGGCAGCGGCTCCTTCCCGGCGTTTCACGAGAATGTCGGTCCTTTCTCGCCCTTTGCGAAGGCGGCCATATAAAGGTTTTATAGCTCTGCCCGAGACTCTCCTCCTCCCCTTCTCATCTGCATTTTCCGCCTCAGATTCGTGACTGGAGCTGAGGAGAGGAACTAGGGGCGGAGGGATTCATATCTCCCAGTTTCAGGCCGGTTTCCCACTGGGGCTGGGATCCTAACTAGGCTGGAGGTATCTGGGAGGTTCCAGCCGTGCGGGTTTAGAGACATCGGGAAAAGATCTCTAGATGTGTGTGTGGGGAAGAAATAGAATGGGAAAAAGAAACATCTCACTAGGAGGATTAACCCTTAACGTGCCATAGTAGTGAGCTCGAAGAGTACTATCTGTTTCCAAACAAATCAGTTTTATTTTAAAGTGCTCAGAGACGGGCCAGATTTCTTTTTCTTTTATTTTTATTAGATTATTTGCCTTTTTTTTCTGGGAGACATGTGAAAGCTTTCTGTCTGGAAAAATGCACTTCTGCTTTGTGGCCTATACAGACACGCAGAAATCAGGGCGAAAATGTTCATTATTGGTAACACGAGGGGAAAGAAAAGCAGATTTTGAGCTTTTCGTTTATCCAGCCATTCAGAAAAGCCAGACTAACATTCCCAGTCACTTCCTAGCTAGGACGAGCCGGTGGGACCAGCGAGTGTCACTAGGTCTCAGGACCGGGCTGCTCCCTCCCGAACAGAAATGAAGAAAATAAACCCGAATTGTTTCAAAGCCGAGTAATTTCAATCCCGATTTGGAAGAGGAAAATGTAACCAGTCCCTGCAGGACAGAACAGCTGCTACAGCTGCCGGGGGCCCGTCACCGCGGTCAGGGGCCGGAGGAGCGTTATAACTAAGCACAGAGATCTATAGGTGAGCCTTATAGTCGAGCACAGTGACCTGCAGCCCGCCCTGGGTCTGCACACGCGCTCGCACTGTCTATATAGCTTCTTTTCCTCCTTTTGGATTGTTTTTTTTTGCGGAGCTGAGAGGCCGTTGCCCAGCCCCGACGGCGCCCCCCCACCCCTCGGCTTACGTCACCACTCGAAACGCTCAGTCCGAGCGCCATTGGCTGTTCCGCTCCCAGAGCTTCTGATGTCAAGCGTGACGACATGAGCAGAGAGGCAGCCGACCAGGCGGGGAAAGGCTGCACCCGGGGTGCCGCCGGCACCTCCTGCAAGGCGCCTGGAGGGAATATCTGGAGAAAAACGGCTAAAAGAACCGGGAGGAGAGTGTCTGGTTCTGCGGCGCTCCCCGTCGGGAGCCGACTGGAAGCTAGAGCCGACCCGAACTTAAAATATTTAGTAAATACATTATTAAACAAGAACTAAATCACTATTTGAAAACCATTATTCAGACCATATTGCTGCTTCGATTCTGTAAGAGAAAGAAAAGGCGGGAAATAAAGGCAAAATTTGGGTGGTAGTAATTTTTTTTTTTAGTTTATTCACCCTTTGAGAGACTTTTGTGGAGTTATGGGCAGGTTTAAATGCGACGCTGCCGCGGGGACTGTGCGAGTCGACAGTCCACTTGAAACATCAGGATATTGAAAAAAGAAATTGTGTTCATGGAGTTTGCACTTCCCTGAAGCTGCAAAAAAGCAACCCCAAACAAAAATCGAAAAGAGCAGAGAAAAGCGTATATTTTAATATATTTATTTCAACCTGTTTATTCTGCTGAAAAGGATGACGACACTTCTTGATGAAGACCATTTAGTATTATATGGGGATTATCTCAGCACATGCTATGAAACGTTAACACTATAATGTGTATAATACACCTATATTAGCACAAACGAAAACGCATATGGAATTATACAAATTGCATTTATCTGTATAAAAATACAGACATGAACATACATATAGGTGTGTCTATATGTAAATATGCAAACACGTGTATATACACCTTTATCCGAGTATATATTTATATCCACACATCCAGCACTATATTGCATGTATACGTGCATACTTTTGGGTAACTGGGTGTATATAAACACGACCACAAATATTGTATAAGATAAATGTAAAATAATGTGTATCGCTAAATATGTGCTTGTGCATACGTATATATCTATTTTATGTATAACTGAGACAAAAACTCCCTGACTGTAGTATGTGCCTTCATAAATGTGACATACGGGTACATATATGTCATACGTATATACTGTACATTCACGCACACCCGCACGTTTATGCAAACAATTCGACTGTGTTTTCATACAACACACCTGGACTATATTTATTCTTCCTTTAGACGCACATTTTGATACTTTTGCCTGAATTAAGAAGGTGGTTTGGTTTTTTTTTTTGCTTTAATTACAACTTTTCGTTTCTAAAGACCAAATTCCTTGTGACACCCCCTCCCGCCACCCCAGAACAGCCCCGCTCCCTCCGCACACAGGAGAGCCGGGAGTTGCGTGTTGGGGTTAATTAATGCCATTAGGTCAAGTATTCTTTCTTTTTTCCTTTTTTTTTAAAGCACTCTGAAGATGCAGTTTAAATCGAAGCGGCGGGAGTCGGCGGGAGCACGACGTGGCGGCAGCATTGTAAGGCAAGAACAAACTGTACAGGGTCCTCTGCGTGCAAAGCGGGCAGGGATAGGGCACCTTCTCTGTCTCACTCTCCTTTGACAGGTGGTCTCACCCCCGAGAGCAGCGGGGAGCGGTGTCCGGCACCCTGCGGTGCCACAGGCAGCGGGAAGGGCTCAGTCCGCCTCGGGCACCGGTTATTCCCGCCGCTGACGGTGCCGGAACCCCCCCGGGGGTGGGGGGCAGCCAGGGACCCTTATTGTGCCTTGCGGTGGCCGTGACCTCACGGACTGCTGTTGCTGCCTTTGATTTTGGCCACGACTTTTTTCTCTTTCACTCGCCTGTTCTGGAACCAGATGGTGATCTGTCGCTCCGTGAGGTTGGTGGCGGCGGCGATCTTCCTCCTCTTGTTGCGGGTGATGAACTTGCTGCTGGCGTACTCCTTCTCCAGCTCCTTCAGCTGCCCCTTGCTGTACGGGACCCTTTTCTTGCGGCCTCGGCGGAAGGAGCAGCCCTCAGGAGGAAGCGGCCCGGAGGAGTCTAGGCATGGGGAGAGACGGGGCTGAGTGGGGCGAGGGGAGTCTCAAAGCACCTACATTCACCTTACACCCCACCTCCCACCACCTTTCTCTGCAAGCAGCACCTCTGCCACCCCATTTATTCCCTCCAGTCTCCCAAAAGCGATGATATATTGAAGTTATGTATTCTCCCTATTTATATTTAAACGTTGGATTTGTTTTTCTTCACTGAATTTATTATTATTTCGAAACGAGGAAAAAAATCCAGGTATTGGCAAAACACCAATGTGGATGAGAGCCGCGTTAATACGTTCTTACTCACTGCGCGAGTTCAGCTCGGACGGTGTGCGGCCGAGCAGGGCCGGGAGTGAGTTGAATCCCGCTCACGTGGCGTGGGCGAGGATGCGTGGGAAGGATCCCCTGTGTTCACAGCCCTGCACGGTGGTGATCATGAGCACTCCTTACTTCCTTTAAAGCATACCTATTCCGAATGCTACTGGCAGAACCCGGATAATATCACCGTCTACTTCTTTGCTCAGAGAGCGATCAGTTGCGAAGGGCAGTGTTGATCTAGATTACTGTCTTGTGAAACCTATTTACTGACTAATTTGGACTAGCTCGCAAACAGGTGCTGCTGGACTGCAAAGGCAGCTCCCTAGCTCATTATTTTAAGCCTTGGTCCCAAACTCCCTCCCGCATGATGCACCTCCCACCCCCCTGCCCTCTCCCAGCCCCTCGCAACCCCAGAGCAGGGACTTTACCTGCAAAGGTGGATTTCAGGAGGTACCCAGCCTGTCCCTGCTCTTTGGGGAAGCACATCTGGCTGCTCCAACCGCCACCCAGAGCCCACGGCTGATGGTAACCGTCCACGGGCAGCAGAGTCTCATGCCGGGCCTCCTCCGGGCCCCCCAGCCCGGGTACCACCGACACGTCTAGGTAACCGGCGACGGTCTGGTAAGGGGTCCCGTAGCCGGGGTAGAAGGCAAACTCGGCGGGGCGGCTCTGGAAGTCCTCACTGTCTGCGGGAGGATCCAGGTACTTCTCGGCGGGGAAGGGACCCTGGGTCGGGCCAGCTTTCAGGGAGCTGCGGGCGACGCGGCAGGAGTAGTAGCTACTGCCGAAGTATCCGTAGGGCAGCGGGGCGGAGGCGGCGGGACCCGGCGGGGCGGCCAGGGACGGCGGCGGCGCCACGGGGCACTGCTTGGGAGGCTCGGACGGTCCCTCCGCCGAGTAGTCGGGATTCATCCCGGGGGGAGGCGAAGGACCGCCGAGGGTCGGAGGGGGAGGCGGCAGCAGCCCCCTGCCATGGCCGCCTGCGAAGCCGACGGCTGCCAGGAGCCCCTCGAGGCCTGGGGGGCCGCGGGGCTCCGGGGTCTGCATGGGGAGCGGCTTGAGGGCCGGGGCATGGGGAGACCCTGCTCGGCAGCAACCAAGCACTGCCCGAGAGGGGTCTCCGGATCGTTTTAAAAGACTGTGAACTGCCGAGAACTGCCTTTACCCGCCGGGCTGTCCTGACGCAACGGACGGGGCCTGCCTCATTGGCTGCCGCTGGAAAGGACGGGGGGGAAGGATGTAGAAGGAGGGGGAACCCCCGCCCCCCCTCCAGTCCCAATAAATCCTGGCTGCAGAAATTGCGAAAATACTTTTATTACAACAGCAGGAGGAGGGAGATCCCACGTACGTGACAGGTCGGGTACACGGGAGGTGCCTCTCGCGCTGCGACGTGAAAAAAAAGAGGGTAGAGATGGGGGAAACGGGGACGAGATGAGGGAGGGGAAAGAGCGAGAGGATCATGAAAGGCGCACAGAAGCAGTCACCGGTGGAAACATGCAGACTCAGATTAAAAATACACTTTTTTTTTTTTTCCTTCCCCAGTGTAGTCCCTTCCCACGCAGGTCTGGGGATTTGTGCTCTGAGAAACAGCCCTTTCCAACCTGAGGTCACCCGCGGATCCTCTCGGTCCATGCAGGGCAGCAATGAACCCTCAGGGACGGGGCCTCCCGTGCGCCACGGCCTCTCCCTCTGCCCCTGCTCGAAGGGATTTATCCTACGCACATTGTCGCAAATCCATCTGCGAAGGGCTAAAACCCTGTATCCTTGGGGAGAGGGACAAGGCACGGCCCTGAAAGCAAGGAGAGAGAGGAAAGGGAGTCTCCAGTATCTCGAAAAAAATAACTTCAAAGAAGGGGAAAAACAATCTGCTTGCACATAGCTATTGCTGCACAGAGGACTGGCGTGGTGCTGGGTCGGGTCTGCGGGTCAGTGTGAATCCCGGCTAAGAAACATCCCAAAGGAAAGTGTTTGGAAAATGGAGGTGGGAAAATGTACTTTGGGGTCCCTTTGGGGTCCGGGAGCATGGGACAGGTGGAGAGACAGGCAGGAGAGAAGATAGATGGACGTGGCGATGCAGAATTACATCGGTCTGGAAAAATCTGGGGTAAATACAATGGGTCTGTGCCTATGTGCATGTTAAGAAATTATTCAGGTAACCTCATTTTTAATCATCTATACACGTGGTATAAACACACACTGCCGCCTCCCTCGCTCCTTTTTCTCTCTGTTTTTCCCTCGAAGGTCTTGTCAATGGGAAAACTTTGCCCGAATTCCCCCAAAGGTAGCTTGAGCTCATGTGTTGTTTCTTTTGTGCAAAGAAATCGAGAGATTTCTGCTTTCTGATTATCAAATCACAATAAAAATTCTCCTTCTGCCACATCTTAAGGCCACCAAAGCTCCAGAGGAGCCGCCACGTAGGGACGGAAATCCCGTTAGAAAATAAGGATTAAAAGTGATGATTGCAAAATCACCCAGGAGAGGGAAAGCTGTATTTCGCTGCGGGGGGACCTCTCCCCCCAAAACACAGCTCCATCCATCTCTCCGCATCTGCAGGGCTACTTTGGCGAGATCCGCTTCCTCACCTCGTCCTCTCCTAGGACGAAATAAACGACATCGCCAAGCTGCATCTTCACTCCTCAGCTCTTCTTGTCCACAGAGTTCCATCGAAACCGATGATGTTGTGGAGAAAATAAACAAACACAAATCCCAGTGTTTTTAGCCTTCATCTTTCCGATTTCTAAGCTTCTTCCTTCCCTTTCCGTAATTTAACGATCGCACTCCTTTGATGCCCCTTTTCTTCTCCCCCTCTCCTGCCCTCTCCCCATTTGCTTTGAACCAGCGCCTCGCTGGGACTCTGGGGCCTCGACGGGCGGACGAGTGTTTGCCGAGGGGGCTGCGGCTCCCCCTGCTCCCTGCACCGAAAGATCTGGCTTAATCCAGAGGTCAAGGCCAAGTTGAAATTTAAGAGCCTGTTGACTTCGAGGCTTCGCTGTGACGGCGGCCGTTGGGGTTGCCCCGGCTCTGCCGCCCCACGGAGCCCCCACGGAACCTCCACGGAGCCCCACAGTCCCCACGGCGGCTTTGCAGGGAGAAGCTCCAGAGGTATCTCGGGTTGAGCCTGGAGAGGGATCCGCCTACAGATCGGCTTGTTGCAGACTTGCTGGTAGTTTGTAACACTTTATTTCGGTATTTTGTTGGTGTTTTTTTGTTTGTTTTTGCTTTTTTTAATCTGAGTGAGAAGGAAAAAAAAAATAGGAGAGGGATCCAGTGGCAGAAGGGCCCGGCCGGCCCAGAGCTCACAGACACCCCGATAAAACAGGGAAAGGCACCGCCGATTTAAGGAAATATAATTGTATTCTGTTTCCCACAGAGTCCTCGGGCAGTTCGGTGCGTGGGGCTGGTGGCAGGCGGGCTCTGTCCCACAGGAGCAGAGGTGGGGAGAAATTCACCTTTTTCACCCCCAAAACCCCTGCACTTCGGCTAATTTCTTTAGAGGCATTTACCAGTTTCTGAAATCACAGCGAACCTCGTGCTTTTCAGACCGCGCTTCCCTTCAGTCCCGCTGCTTTATAACACGTTATCTCGAGCAGACTTTGCCGTGGAAATAGGTTAAAATGCGGCTTCCAAAGTGATGCGAACATTTCCGTTCTTTGACAATTTTACGGATAAAATTTCAGCGTCATATTTAAGGTCACAATAAAACAAGAGGAATAAGGTTATCATAAAGGGGAAAAAACCACTTTTACCAGTTGTTCTCTCCTCTCGACGATTTGGCTTTAAATTATCAAATGCACTTATTAGTTTTCAACTATTCGTTTATTATATTCTCTATGGGATCCATTTAACATCTATACCACCTGGAATCTGAAAAAGCTGTGGAATAACTTTTTAACAGTCGGTGATTTTCTTAAGCAATTGAATTTGAGGCCGTCTTTACAAACTCAAAACCAATCCAAACCCCAAAGCAGTTTGAAGGGGCGGGCGGAGGGAAATTGAGCTACTTAACGTTTGGAAATAATCAATTGCTGGAAAATATAATTCTGGGTCTGGAAGGGAGCCCAGCTCTTTGGTTTCTGATTTTGACAATATTTCTGGGAAGAAAAAAAAAATCAAATAAAGGCCAACATTTTGATCTTTTATTTCTTTTTTCTCCCTTTACCGTCGGCTCCTCCTTTCCTACCCCAAAGGCATTCCCGCAGCCTGGGGGATGTAGGTGTGAATATTTCTCTCCCTGATGCCTGGAGGGTCGGAATCTGTACTTTATAGCGCATTTCTCGTGCATCCTTTGAACAAATCAGCTGGCATGGGAACAGAGAACGCGACTTGACTTCTCCTTGCTCTTTTTATCCCAGCTCTGTGTTGAAGCCCCGGTAGAACAGTTCTGATACCTTCTCTCCCTTTTTATGTGAAATGTGGGGTGGTTTCAAACTCGAGGTGTTTTGTTTACCTGGTTCTTGCCGTCGCTGCATCTCCCAGGTTTCCCCTCCCCGGGCTTGGCTGGAGGCTCCTTCCTTGCCGTTTGGTTTCTTTGTGATAAACCAGGAGGGCTAAGCTCCAACTCAGACTGCTCGTGTATTGCTCCTGGGCTGACCAGCCTGAAATCTCCACTTTGTGTCTCTCCATCCTACTCACCAAAATGGAAAATGAAATACCACGGTGGTTCGCTCCCCGAAGGCTGCAGTTGTCGGTGCCACCCACTCCCAGCCCCAAACCCATCCACTTCCTCGGAAAATACCCTTCAATGAGCCCCCTTCTCATCCCCTATAACCTCTCACAGTCTGAGTTCCTCTGCCAGGGAGGCCAAAACCTCAAAGGGGATTGACCCTGACCCTGCTTCTGCCTCCAGGAGGGGAAGAAGCATGATGCGAGTCTGCAATGACTCTACCCACAGAGTTGAGGGAATGTGGCCTGGGTGCTGCTTCTGCAGCAAGTGCTCCTACCCTGGAGCAGAGAGACAAAATACATTATACAATGATGTATTATACAATACATTTGTATTTTGTCTTTCTGTCTACTGCAGATAGTTTCCATATTCTTGACCTAGAAAACAGCCTCATAGCTGCAGCTGGGTGTCCCTGCTTGCACTGTCTCAATGTACAATCCAGCTCTTCAAATGCTCTTTCTTTAAACACAGCAAAATGTGCATCCCTGTGTACACCCTCTCCACTCACTCCTATACATGTGTATATGTGCTTTGTGCACCGTGGCTGTGCATCCTGTCCATCCCACCCAGAAGGAGCAGTCCTTTCTCCTGAGCACATTTCCCTGTCTGCACCCATCACTGCATGTGCCAGAGACATACTCTGTGTTCCCCAAGTTCCTGCTCAACTAAAGCATTTTGTTTCAGCTGTTGTGGGAGAAAAGGGAAGTTGCTTTCTGCTTGGCTTTTAAACCTCGCTTCTGATGTAATCGAGATCCTTTGTACTTCCCTGCTGCTCCCCCCACTGCTGGGGGGAGCCTGCAGCCAAGCATGGGTCCCACAAGTAGCCTGCAAGGGGACACTGCTTGACCACACACATGCATGGAGGAGCTGGAGATAAGACACTTTTTTTTTTTTTTTGTGGAATCAGGAAGATTTTGAGGTCTGTTCTCAAAAATGCGCCCTGCAGGAGGCAAATCTGGTAGTATGCAGCCAGGGCAGCAACAAGTATACTGTACCAAGCATGTCACTGCTGGGTATTTGGGGCATAGGGCAACCTGGGGATGGGAACCAGAGGAATTCCCTTCCCTCATAGCATAAACCTATAAGCAAACTCATAGTCTGGTGCTGTGTCTCTGCTCCAGCATGTCTCTGCTGCACTTGCTGGATTGTTGCTCTCTTTTCTGGCCACTCTGGTAGATCACATATTTCTTCCTAGGGCAGAAATTCAAACATGAGGTCTTTGTCTTTTGGACCAAGCCACTGATATCGTGATCTGAGGGCAAAGCCCTAACTCATGTGCCTGGTGTGACTCACGTCCTATGCTCAGGGAAGTCTCACTGAGCTCAGTAGGATAGTCATAAATCATGGCAAGATGAGCAGTGGCTGCTCCTAGTCCCAGGCTGGGCATGGAGGTGCTCAGACCAGCAGGACAGTGACAGGAATGTCCAGACCTGCAGTGACTGCTGCAATGGGAATTGTGCCTCCTGCTATTCATGGCAAAACTCCCCCAGGCCTTTGGGCTAAGATCTTCAGAGCAGGTAAAATACTGAGGACCTGAACCTTGTCAGAGCAGCCACAATGTGAAAATGCCCTACAGAGGTGTCCAGGTTGCAGCATTGTTGCTTTTCCAGCTGAATCCTGTGTGCTTCTCACCTGCACTGCAGGGACACACTTGTGTATATCCCAAAAGTGGCCAAGTACTCCATTCAGTCTTCTTCTGCCTTCCTGACCTCCATGCTAGATCAATAATGCCCCAAAGGGATTACCTACAGACATAGGGCTGGGTTCAGTATTGCCCAGGCAGAGCACAGACCATATTTTGGAAGACTTTGTGATTAACAAGACAATCCATGCATTACCCTTACCACTGCCATTGCCAGGCCAGATCTGGGGAGGCATCCCCTGTCTCCCCTGCCCACTGCACTGTGGAGCAGGATGAGTCCCAGTAAGGACAGATGGTTGCACTGTGGAAAGGCACCGACCATCACACCTGGACTAGCCTAGAGCTCCGTGGTGTGCTCTGGGCTGCAGCATCGGGGGGGGATAGGGAGAAACACCCCCATTATGCTGTGTTTTAATGTATTTTTACATATCTACTTATTCTGGAATTCAAGGGTTGGGGTTCTCATTTCCTCCTCAGCTCTTGAATCCACTTTGAGATCCTAGCATGGGGAAGGAGTAGCAATAGGAAAGGACTGAGAGCACAACACAAGGTGTGCATCGCTGGAGACACTCTGAGGCCAAACTTTGTCTGCAGAGCTTCTCTGCCCTGATGCTGCCCTGGTTTCCTTCGCCACCCTTGCTTATCCTGCCGGCGAGGGGTAAAGCCCTTCGGTAAATCGGATAGGGTGGGCAGTGAAGCGCCCCGGAGCATTCCCGCCGGCGACCATCCTTCTCTGGCCTCGGCTTCCCACCGCTCTCCGCTGTTCACATCCTGGACCTTGTTCCTTAGGTCCCACGGGCGGGCCAGGGAGGGCCCGGAGACCAGTGGGTGCTCCTGTCTCTCCACCCCAGCCTCTTCGGGGTGGCCCTGAGCTCCGCGCCTGCCCCGACTCTGCCCACAGGACGCTTGGATTCCCGCCGGGCGTGGGCAGATGCCCGAGGAGAAAGGTTTCAAAGGTCATACTTTCCCCCTCGCTTCGGCCCCTTCCTTATTTTCAGGGGCGGCGGCCGGGGCCGCCCGGTGCGGCGGGACGGAGAAGGGTGGAGAGGAAGGCGGGGAGAGGAAGGGAGGGAAGCAGGCGGCCGGCGGGAGACACGCGGCCGTCTCCCGCCTCTCTCCCTGGGCTGCAACCGGGGCTTGGCGGGCTCCGGGGATTCAAGGGCTTCCGGTGCTCCGGGGACCTAAACAGCTTTTTAGCCTTAAGTAGGAGCGGATAGCCAAACTCAGGGAATTCCTAGCATTTTCAACGATTAACAGCTTCGCCTCGGCTCGTCCCCGGCTGTTTGGACCAGCCGATTGATGTCGAATTGGTTGGTTTGAGGAATAAATGCGTTGCTGTGAATCAAATAAACGCATAAAAAATGCTTACCGAAATGGTGGAAAAAAATAACGCCAAGTACTAGTCGATGGGTGAGAGAATTGTTTGTTTCCAAGAAGTGCCAGACTACATTAATCCCACGCAGGAATGGTCGGATTGTTGGTTTACGAGAAGGATAGGGTCAGATGCTTTGTATTCTGCTCTGCAGAAACATAATCCCATCCTTCTCCAAAGCACAAAGTAGAGGGAGACCACCTTACCCGAGTCCGACGTTTGCAATCTCTTTCCCTCCTATTTTTTCCACCCCTGGAGGGAGGACTGGGGGGAGGATGCGGAGCTGAGCCGGGGATTTTTTAGGCACTTCAGGCCGTTTGCACTTCGAGACGGTTCAAATCCCCGCGGGTTTCAGCAACACCCTGGGGGAGCTGGGCCGGGCCGGCAGAAGAAGTGATTCTTGTCGATACAGAAATAGCTGCTCTAGGACTGAAGAAATCATTTATGAAAAGTTTATCGCAGTTGCAGTTAAAGGAAAGGATAGTTATCCCTGTTTACACGTCTGAGAAATAAATTCGGCTGCTGAATCGGAGTCGGTCCAAGGCACAGGAACTCTCAGCTCCATTGCCTTCGAGCGGGATAAAGCTTTGATATCCGCTGCTCTCGAAGGCCTCCTGATAAATAAGGACAGTGGCAGAGAAGCGAGGAGGTTACAGGTCTCAGACATGGCAACACGTGCATCAATGTTCCAGCCTGTTTCACTCGTTTCTCCTAAAAAGTTAAGGACGTTCCCTGTACTTTCCCTTTGCTGCTGCGGTGCAGAATAACACCTCGGGTGAGCTGTGTTGCAAACCAGTCGGAACGATCGCCACCGATCTTTGGGATTTCTTTTGTCCGAATACCCTTTTAAATCTGGTCCCAAATCGACTCACATCGGCCCAGAAACCCCCGAGCCCACGCGGGTTCCTCCCCTTGTACTTGCTGCTTTTCCCGGTGCTGGGGACACGGAGCTTCCCACAGGGGAAAACCCGCTGCCTTCCACTTTGGCCCATGGAGATGTAATAAGACCCCTCAATTATAATCAAGGGCCGACGTCCCTTTGAGAGCTTCCCTGGGAGGTTTAAGTAACTGAAATGTATAAATAGATTATATAAATAATTACACGAAGAAATATTAATATCATTAAGTTACAGTTATTAATATTGATACCATAATAATTATTTTGATAAACACTAAAATAATGCATTAGATGTAATATAATAATAATCTTTAACTAAATATCATCCCGACGATCTTTTTTTTTTTGGTTAATACCTGTACCGGCATAGGTGTGTGTTCAGGATCAATGCAGCGCTGCGGATTCTGAAATCTCCGTGTTACTAAAGCCGCGAATGCTCCTTTTCGCTGCTGCAGTTAAAGAAGCAGAGATGGGTTTCTTTCTGTTCTTTCTCTTAGTTTATTAGTGCGTAGCAAAACGCAAAAAGCCCTCCATCCTAAAACAAACAAAAATCCCGCCCCAAAACCCCAACAACAAAGTACTGAGACGACACCGCAAAACAGAGGAATAATTATAAAATCGGTTAAGATATTCCTATACTTTTTTTTGTCACTTTGCCTCTTGTATTGCCCGGATTCCCGAAGGGAGGGGAGGTTTTTCCATGCTTCCTCTCTGTAATACTCGAGCGTTATCTGTGTTTGAGCTGTCCTGGGAAAATGGGTAATTTGTCCTTTTCCGCTTCGGTGCCAGCCATGTCGAGGCTTCCCGGGCGCCTGGCAGCCCCTACTGGGCTTTAGGGGTGCAGTTGCTCTCCGAGACCACCCCATCCCAGTGGGTTGACAGCTCCTCTCATCCCCCGTGGGCATCGAGTTTTCATCCGTGGAGGCAACTGCTTATGTTGAAATTATTTAGCCGGATTACTAAAAATGAGCCACAATTGGGGTACACCCAAGGTGTCCCAAGAGGTTGCCAACGATACCATTAATTAAAGGACAGGTTTGTTTGTGAACGACTAGACTGGGATCACCTCCACGGTTAAATTGGGATTTATTTCGGTTTCATTTTCTACTCTCTTTCTTCTTCCCGGCAAATTTGTCTTACGGGGTCAGGGGGTCCTTGAGATCTCGGGCATGAACAATGTCTGGGTAGAAAAACTCGAAACTTTCCCTGTTGAATCTTTTGTGTCCTCATGAAAAAACGGAAATGGAATCACACATCTTTCAGCAACTTCCCTGGTCCTTCATACCTTTTCACATCTCCATTTCCAGGCAACCTCTAGGGCTTCTTGTTCTACAGCAAGGAGAACCAATTTTCTTTTTTACTTGTCAAAGAATCAGGATGTAAAAAAATAATCAGATTACAGTACAATCATAAACTAAAAAATGAATCACACATCCATGGTGTCAGGAAAGCTGGATGGAAAATTGACCTTTTTTCCCCCTACCAGTTATTTCTGTCTGCACTAAGTTATTTTCCCTCCTTCCCACTGACAGGTACAAGGTACCTGTGTTACCCAGAGACGATTCTCCCTGTCTTCATGCTGCTGCTTGGAGTTGTCTACAGATCATGATTTCCACTCAAAAATTCCTCAATTTCAGAATTCTGTGGGGGTTTTTTTTTGGTTTTTTTTTTGTTTGTTTTGGGTTTTTTTGTTTGTTTGCACAGTATTCTTAAAACTCTAGATACTGAAACACAGCACCAAAATTTCCCACGGGGATGGAGGTTTGATATACTCAGCTCCATGCTCACAGCAGTGCCACCTGAGCTTCTCCCCACCTCCCTGCAGTGGTATCTCACAGTCTCCATGGGGAACATTTTGGTGGGCTCAGACTACATTTTTCCTTCATATTTTAGTCCAATCCTTGCCGCTGATCAATGCAGTTGGGGAGTAATTTGGATTTCCAAAGCATAATATAGGGGAAAAAATATTCACAGTGTCAGGATTACTCACTGCCACACTAAAAAGTCACTCAAAACCAAATTTCAGTCATTCTCTTTGACAAATATCCTTCCTATATCGTCCAGAGCAGTGTCTTTATAGCCAGAGGCAGAGCATGTGCATACACTTGCACACCCATATGGTATGAGACTGTATGTGGCTAGTCATTCTCTTCCCACTAACAAGATAACTTCTCAGTATCTGTGCCCACATCAGTTCAGATTCGCCAGGAGAGGCAGATCTGGGTTCTCCCTCCTTGCATAGTGTGTACACCACATCAGAGCACTCTCCAAGCACCCATCTGACAGATGGTTCACGATTAATGTTGCCTTTCCACTGTCATTATGTACAACTTCTCCTGCTGACTAGTCACATACCACAAGACAACAGGCAGTGCCGGATCATTTTTACGAATGCCAGGACCAATAAATGCTGCTTGCTGGTCCTCAGTGGTTGCGAGCAATGATATCCCCTGTGTTGTTTAATGTAATCACACATTTTGTGCACCCAGGCTCTGACTGTTAAAGGCAGAGTATGTGACTGCCATCAGTGGCTTCATATTTTCCATTCATTACTGAACACGTGTCAGAAATGCCATCGGTTGTTGCTTAAGAAAAGAGATTAAGAGGTAAATATTGTTTCCTCATGGCTTGAGCTCTCCCTTTTGTACTGCTTGTAAATGAGACATTTTCCTCAGACCATAATGGCTGATACCATTTCTAAAGGTAGAGGGGTTTTATCTTGGTTATTCAAAAAAATTGGAAAATTGGAAAAATTGGCTTCCCTTGACCCCTACAATTCTTGGGTACAATGACCAAGAGATTTCAGACACAATGCATCTTCTGGCTCTGCTATGGGGAAGGAAATCCAGAATAGTTTCAGGAGAAAGGAGTCAGAGCACTCCACAAGCTACATCCCTTCCTATCTCTACTAGAATATAAATCTTCAGATATATGTTGTAATGAAAGAAGCCATCCCATGTGCACTGGAACTAATTAAACCCCCATCCCATGTTCCCAACAGAGGGGACATACATTGGGAGTGGCACAACTCCTCCACACACAGAGAGTGAGACTTGCACCTTCCCACACTGGTTGGTAGCTAGAGTTACAGGCCTCTGAAAGATGCTGAGCAAATGTTTTGGCTCCTGGCCTGTCAAACCTCTGTTATTCTGGTTTTGCTCCTATTGTTGCTTGTACTACAACTGGGGTGGGTATGGTGGATATGTCTTCTGCTGCTAAACCCACATTCCCATTTATTACATGGTTATGTACTCTGAGAGCCATGCCCTAATCCTGCAGCAGGTCATCTCCATTGCTTGTGCTGGCTCCAACAGCTTATGGTTATGATAGGACTATGTTAAAAAGAAATTAACTGATGGTCAGTTGTAGGATGGAAGAGGACTGACCATCACAGCTCAAGTCTCATCAGATCAGCTGTCTAAGCTCTCTGAACTCAACCTCAAAGGACCAAAATGCCTCAGATGTACCATTTATTTCAAGGAAGCAGGAAAAATGGAAGCTGAGGCTTGTTGTGCCACGAGCTCTTGAAATGAAGCTACCAGAGGATGACTATTATCTACACCAGCTGTAGTGGCTCTGGGATGGTAGTGATTTTCCACAGCAGCTCTTGCAGTGCTGTGCTTACTGTTGGTATTGATAGCACATCAATGTTATGACTACTGCTGGCACAGCATCAGGGCTGTCCCTCCAGCATTCCTTCCCCCACCTTCACCAATAGCTGTGAGTGGGCACAATCTTGGGAGGGACCATGGCCAGGACAGCTGACCCAGGCTGACCAAGGAGATATTCCATACCATATGACATCAGCTCAGTAATATAAACTGGGGGAGAGGAGCAGGAAGGGGAGGCGAGATTCATTTCTGGCCTTCCCAAAGCAATCGCTACGCGTACCGCAGCCCTGCTTCTCGGGAGGTGGCCGGACAGCGCTGCTGATGGGAAGTAGAGAGTAACAGCTTTGTTTGCTTTTGCTTTGCTTCTCACACGCGCGGCTTTGCTATTTCATTAAACTGCTTTTATCTCAACCCACGAGACTCTCTTTTTCTCCCCTTCCCTGGCTTGCTGAGGAGGTGGGGGATAGAGCTGTGTGGCAGGCACCTGGCATCCAGCCAGGCTCAAACTACCACAGCCTTTTGGCACCCAATGTGGGGCGAGATAATAGCAGTTTTACATTAACTGCATTGTAAGTAAGCCAGTGAGTGCAAAGCTCTTGTGCTGGTCATGGAGCCTTGCTGTAATACAGCTTATCTTTCACTTTGTAATGTTTGGGAACATGCTGCTACTAACACTGACTCTGTGTTGTGCTCTAATATTCATAGCTTTGCTAAGTTGACTGTATGACTGAAAAAGATTAAGGGGCCTGAGAACATGATGGCCCAAATAATAATTGTGAGTCTCATTCTGTTACTGATGGATTTACTGTGCTGTGGGAGCTATCTTGTGGAGGCCATGGGGCAAAGCACCTCTTTCCCCTCAGCTCGGACTGATGTAGACAATTTTGTTATACAGACTTCCCAGGTCCTTAGTCACCCTTATATGAGAGTTTTAATATTACTAATTAACATGGCTGATATATTACATATTTTGTGGAATCTGGACTCATCTGGGTATCAGAGAGGACAAATTTGGGATGGAAAGATGTTAAAATGCCCCCTGAAGCGGCCAGTCCCTGGGTGGCAGGGTGTGTGGACAAATTTGGGCAAATTCCTAGGACGGTTATCACCTCCTGTAACCTGGGATTTTACACCTGAACAGATACAAAACCCTGCTTTACTGGCACGCCACCTGATAGAAGGGTGTCTTGCCTACCCTAATGAGGTCCATCAGGTTCAGGCACTATACTGGGGCGTAGCCTCTGCCTACCGAGCCGCAGTCCAGTCCTCTCAGAGAACTATGGCTGAGGTGGAAATTCAAACTGTATCTGAGACCACCAAGGTTGAGTCAGGGAATCAAACAACAACCACAGTGCTTGCCCCAGTAGTGAAAAAGAAGCAGTGGATAAGGAGGTCAACAAGTCCATATCATCAATTAGTAAGGGCAGAAGTGGAGGAAGACGAAAGGTTAGAAGAAGCAGCTGGTCCTTCAGTAAGGAGATCAGGAGAAGGAATGAAAGAAATTGAAAAGGAAATGGAAACTACTCGGTCCCTGACCTTTTCTGGTAAGGGGGAAGGGGCTATAAAGATGGCTCCTGTAAGAAGTTGCTCGCAACTCTCCCCAGCTCTGAGCCAGACCCACTTCTGGGGCTGAGCCAATTAGATGCCTCCATGATCACTTTTTAAGAAGCCAGAAGAGGAAGTTTCTTCCTCCATCTTTTTCTTCTTCTGCCCCTTCTTCTTCTTCTGGCTGGTGGTGGTGCAAGGAGTAGGAACAGTGAGAGAAACAACCATGCGGACTCCAAGGTCAGTGATGAAAGAGAGGAGGAGGTGTGCTGGAGCAGAGACTCCCCTGCATTCTATGGAGAGAACTGGTGAAGGTGAGATTTATTTGCATTTCTTTAAAGGCCCCGCATCAGCGGTAGAGACTCATTTTGATAATGAGCCCATATCAGGGGCAGAGACTCATTTTGCTAAAGCTGGCCCTGGACCAGGGGCAGCGATTCACTTCATTAAAGGCCCCGAGCCAGGGACAGTGACTATGGCCGGAGGAGGCCATGTCCTGTGGGAGGGACCCAACCACTTCACTGCAGACCCCGAGCCAGGGGCAGTGATTTTCTTCTTTAAAACTATGGCCGGAAGAGGCCGTGTCCCGAAGGAGGGACCCAATATCCACAGCTGTAACTGTGGGGAGGAACCCACGACAAAGCAGCTCATTAAACTTATGCCCAGAAGAGGCCTTGTCCCGAGACAGGGACTCTGCAACTGCAGAAACTGCAACCGTGGTGAAGAATCCACGCCAGAGATATTCACCAAGGACTGTGTCCCATGTGAGGGACCCTGTATCGGCAGAAGCTGCAGCTGCTGGGAACAACCCACACCAGAGAAGTTCATTAAGGACTGTGTTTTGGGGGAGGAACCCTGTGTTGGAGCAGGGGAAGAATGCCAGGAGTCGTCCTCATCTGAGAAGACAGAAGCAACAGAGCCCATCTGTGAGAAACTGACCACATCCCCCACTCCCTGCCCCCTTGAGCCGTTGATGGGGGAGGAGATAGAGATATCGGGAGCAGTGAGCTGGGCCTGGGAGGAAAGGAGGGATGGGGGAGGGAGATCTTAAAGTGCTGATTGTAATTTTCTCATCATCCTACTCCCTTTTTGCTTTTATTCCATTCTGTTTCTTGTAGAATAAACTTTCCTACTTTCCTCTCTAAGTCGAGTACTGGAGTCTGTTTTGCCCAGAATTGGCAGCGAGCCCTCCCTGCCCTTGTCTCAATCCACAACAACCTTGCTTATCTTTTTACTCCCATTTCGCTGGGGCCTCCGCCATCCTAACGAGGGTGGGGGTGAATGGGGGCATCGAGCGAGAGACTGTCGTGGTGCTGCTGTGCTAGCTGGGCCAAATCATGACACCTGACTGTCAGAATCGTCCCAAGAATTCGGTCATCCAGTGCCCTGACCAGGGGAAAAGGAAGTCCCAGACGCAGGAGTACACCGCGAAATGAACTCTGGCTCTTTTTGCGTGGCCAAGGAGAGGATATGAGGAAATGGGATGGTGAACCCACTTTTAAGCTGGAAGCTCGTGTACGTGAACTAAGGGGGAAGACAGCTGTTAGAAAAGGATCACCCAAGAGGGCTGTCAGTGTAGTAGCTGCCAGAACAAAAGAAGACAATCAGTAATCTCCAAGATATAGAACTGCCACCACCTCCTTCAATGCCAATGATGGGACTTCAGGTCTAAAATTGCAAGGATCAGATAGTGAATACTCTGATGAAGAACAGAAATAGAGGGTCCCTGCCTTCAGCCAGGAGGAGGAAAGGGATGACCGAATCTACTGGACTGTGTGGGTTTGATGGCCTGGCACATCAAACCCACAAAGATATAAAGCCTTAGTAAACACAGGGGCACAGTGTACATTGATGCCATCAAGGTATAGAGGCACAGATGCTGTCTGGATCTCTGGAGTGACAGGGGGATGTCAAGAATTATCTGTATTAGAGGCTGAAGTGAGCTTAACAGGGGACAAATGGGAAAAACACCCCATTGTGACTGGTCCAGAGGCCCCTTGTATTCTTGGCATAGATTACCCCAGGAGAGGGTACTTCAAAGACCCCAAGGAGTATCGATGGACTTTTGGTATAGCCACTGTAGACACAGAGGAAATCAAGCAACTCTCCAGTTTACCTGGCCTCTCAAAAGACCCTTTTGTTGCAGGATTGCTGCAAGTTCAAGAGCAACAGGTACCAATTGCTACCAGGACAGTGCACCGGAGGCAATATTGCACGAACCAAGATTTCCTGGCTCCCATCCGTGAGTTGATTCATCAACTGGAGGCTCAAGGAGTAATCAGCAAGACTCATTCCCCATTTAATAGTCTCATATCACCTGGGAAAAAATCTGATGGGGGTGGAGCTTAACAGTAGACTATCGTGGCCTGAATGAAGTGACACCACCACTGAGTGCTGCTGTACCAGACATGTTAGAGCTCCAGTATGAACTGGAGTCAAAAGCAGCCAAGTGCTATGCTACAGTCGACATCACCAATGCATTTTTCTCAATTCCGTTGGAAGCAGAGTGCAGGCCACAATTCGCCTTCACATGGAGAGGTGTCCAATATACCTGGAATCGATTGCCCCAGGGGTGGAAACATAGTCCTACTATTTGTCATGGTCTAATCAAAACTGTGCTGGAAATGGGTGATGCCCCCGAACATTTACAGTACATTGATGACATAATGGTATGGGGCAACAAGGCAGAAGAAGTATTTGAGAAAGGGAAAAGAATAATTCAGATTCTTCTAAAAGCTGTTTTTGCTGTTAAAAGGAGCAAAGTAAAGGGACCTGCACAAGAGATCCAGTTCTTGGGAATAAAATGGCAGGATGGGCATGTGCCTATGGATGTTCTCAATAAAATAGCAACTATGTCTCAACCAACTAATAAGAAAGAAACACAAGCTTTCCTGGGCTTTGTGGGATTCTGGAGGATGCATATCCCAGGTTATAGTCAGCTTGTGAGCCCTCTTTTTAGAGTAACCAGAAAGAAGAACTGTTTTGAGTGGGGCCTTGAGCAACAACAAGCTTTTCAACAAATTAAACAGGAAATAGCTCGTGCAGTCGCCCTTGGGCCCATCTGTACAGGACCAGATGTGCAAAATATCCTCTACACTGCCAATGGAGAGCAGGGTCTCACCTGGAGCCTCTGGCAGAAAACACCTGGAGAAACCTGAGGTTGACCTGGGTTTTGGAGCCGAGGATATTGAGGATCAGAAGCCCACTACACCCCAACTGAAAAAGAAATACTAGCAGCATATGAGAGACTTCAAGCTGCTTCAGAAGTCATTGGTACTCTCCTCATTGGCTCATCTCCTCTTGGCACCACGTCTGCCTGTGTTACACTGGATGTTCAAAGGGAAAACCCCTTCTATTCATCATGCAACCAGCGCTACATGGAGTAAGTGGATGGTGCTGATTACACAACGATCTCAGCTGGGGAAATCTAATTGCCCAGGAATCCTGGAAGAGATCGTGGACTGGCCAGAAGGCAGAGATCTTGGAGCATTGCCTGAGGAAGTAGCTCGCGCCCAAGAGGCACCACCATATAATGAACTATCAGAAGATGAGAGGCATTATGCTTTGTTTACTGATGGATTCTGCCGCGTGGTAGGAAATCATCGTAAGTGGAAAGCTGCTGTGTGGAGTCCCACACGACAAGTTGTTGAGGCCACTGAAGGAGAAGGTGAGTCGAGTCAGTTTGCTGAAGTGAAAGCCATTCAACTAGCTCTAGAGATTGCAGAACGAGAGAAGTGGCCAGTACTCTATCTTTATACTGACTCCTGGATGGTGGCTAATGCCCTATGGGGATGGCTACAGCAATGGAAGAAGACCAACTGGCAGCACAGGGGTAAACCCATCTGGGCTGCTGCATTGTGGCAAGACATTGCTGATTGGGTGGAAAATATGACTCTGAAAGTACGTCATGTAGATGCTCACGTGCCAAAAAGCCGCGCCAATGAAGAACAATGGAACAACCAACAGGTAGACAAAGCTGCCAAAATTGAAGTAGCTCAGGTAGACCTAGACTGGGAGTGTAAAGGTGAGCTATTTATAGCTCGATGGGCCCATGAAACATCAGGACATCTGGGAAGAGATGCAACATATAGATGGACTCATGATTGAGGGGTGGACTTGACCATGGAAGTCATTACACAGGTCACCCACGAATGTGAAACGTGTGCTGCAATCAAGCGAGCCACACGAATCAAGTCTCCCTGGAACAGAGGCCGATGGCTGGGTTTTCAATATGGTGAACCTTCCTGACAGAAATATCCTTTTTCCTAGCTTTCCTGTAACTCCTCTTTGTTAGCTCCCACTTCACAGGAGTTAAAATGAAACCATGGCACCATCTTCCTTCTTCTGCCAATTGGACTGGTAAATCTGAAGCGCTGAAAAGTGCTCTGCCTCTTCGTCTGAGGACCAGAGACTCACCCCATGTGCAAGTACAGATATTGTGAAACATTTCTTCCTGGTCAAATGAATACAGCTGAACCCATAATTGCCCTTAGCTGAAGGGCAGTGTCAAAAATTCATTTTCTTTTTTATTAATCCTCAGATTAAGTAATTTAAAGGGAAGGAAAGTGATTCTGCTGAGTGACACCAATTTCAGTCTGATTAATTTTACGGTGTTTTAAAAACAATTATGTGCCTGGTATCCTCCAGAAAATTGAACACTGTTCAATAGCCATCAGATCTACTTAGATGAAACTGATACAGTTTGTTAGAGCATAAATTTATTGAAAATGTGCTTTGCAGCCAGACCAAGTGGACAGTGGCTTTGTTTTGTTTGGGTTTTTTTTTTTTTGTAATATGAGTTTGGTTGGTTTTCCTCAACTTAAACAAAAAGGTGCAGTTACTGTAGTCACTTTTAATCAGATTTTTAAAGGAGTCTAATTCTCATTTGGGCACTTAATTGGATTAATCTGGATTTTCAGAAGTATGAACAATCTGTGGCATTCTGTGTCATGGGCTTTCAAAGGACTAAAGTTTTTTAAGAGCTTGGGATAGATTTTTAAGTATTTAGCAATTATGTAGAAGCCAGAAATGGCCAGCTTCCATTTAAATTGTTAAATAAAATGTGCATTCGCAGTGCAGTTATTCCTAAGGATGTCTCATCCTGTTCTAACTCACTGGTCAGGGCCACACACAGCACACTGAGGAACTTTCAGAAATCCAGTTCTGTGCCATTTCCTGACAAATTAGCTACTGGAGTACCTCAACTGATAATCACTATTAAACTCCTCAAAAGGGAAGAATTATTTCTGTATCCTTTTTCTTTTTCCACAGTGGCACAAGACAATGAAGAACTGTATAGCTCAGAAACTTCCTTTTGTAGACACAGAGCCTCTGTTATTGAGATTCTGCTATGGAAACAGATGACTTAGAAAAGTACTATCCAACAGCACCAGGAAGGTTCACTGTCATCTCTGGGATGGTCAGAACAAGGCTATAGAGATGAATGTTACAGGATCTCACACTTTGCCCAAGAATCAGGATGAGCTAAAGCCCCTAAGGGTTATCTTTGCTATTGGTTCCAAGACTGTGTCATTAACAGCTGGAGCAGGAAACAAAATAGGCTAAAGCTCAGAAAATTATCTACTCCACACTGAAGAGAATGAGGTCTGATTCTGTTCCTCACTCTGTGGGTCACAGAGAAAGTCCCAGAGGTCCAGTGACATGGATGATCATCTCTGCCAACCAGCAAAGAGCTTGGTGCCTCAGTTTCCCTGTCTACAATACTGTTGTCATAACTATATTTTTCCAATCCATTAGTGATGCTTTGTACAGCCTTTGTAATATGCCATGCCTCATTTCAACTGAAGGATGAAGGATAAAAAAAAGAGATACTAATTGCCTTGACTGTTGCCCCTCAACTTACAGTTATGCTGTACAAATGCTTCTCCCTTCTCCTTTATGCTCAAATATTCTTCAAGTATTTAGAAGGTCTCTGGAAAAAAAAGGAAACTTCTCCCTCCACCTGCAAGCAGATCTTCCTTCAACTTAGAAATCCCTCTGCCTTCCACCGTGTGGGTTCTCACATTGCAGTGAATCACTGCACTGAGAATTTATCTGCTAGAAAAACAGCAAGGATGCAACTCTTGATCCCTTTCCAGGCTCACATAATGCTTCTCACAGTGACTTGATTAATTGCATGCCATGCATGTGCTTATTTCCAGCAACTTACATTGTACTGTATTTTGACATAGGAACAGTCTTGCATTAGGCTGCTTGATTTCTACCAAAACTTTATTAAACTACACAAAAAACTTAATGTTTTATTTATGTCCTACATTGGAATTATCTTCCTTAGCACAGACACATCTGTCTCACAAGGCTAAATAGCTTGCATCAGGAGTTGATTCGGAATCAGATTGATGGTATGAACTAAATTTGTTCTTGGTGCAGCATTGCTGAGGTGCAAAATGAATGACTCTCAATGGAGCAATATAAACAACACACTCTGTCAAACTCCCAGACTTACAATACCACAGTTGGTGTTCCTCAGTTTGGCCTCTTGGCTCTTCATGAGCCTGAGATATGAGACTCTGCTCTATGACATTAATGTATTTATTTTTATACTATTTACAGTCTTATGAAGAGTCATAAATGTACAGGTTTGGTCTTGCCTTGTGAAAAGAAAATTTTCCAAGATGTGCAAGCACTCAACTGTTCAGCTGAAGTTCAGTACAGAGCTTTATTCCTCACTGTATTCAACTGAGGAGGTCAGATACCACACTGGCATGCTTCATAAGCATTTTTCATTGACCAAAATAAGAGCTGACAGCAATCAGACACCACCATAGCAAATATATATATACATCAAGTTCCAGTACAACAGTTTAATGTCAGGACACCCACAAATCCTGACATTTCTTTTTTTAAAGGCAAATTTCACTGGTCTTCTCTGATGAATGTTATCTGCTAGAAAACTGTAAAAATGGGAGCAATTGCCAAAGAGTATATTTAAAAAAAAAAAAAAAAGAGACAAAAAAATGGTTCTGTCAGTTCCTGATGAACAACATTGTCTGCAGAAGAGAGAATCTCTCTGATTTGAGGAGACAAAAATTTTGGAAGTAGAGGTTTGCTCAAGCCCCATAAGGAAGGAAATACAATAATACAATAACTAACATAACATTGGTTATGTTTATATTTAAACAACTTAGCTCATATTTTGGAAGTGGTATAGCTAAAGGGAGAGCTGCACATGCATTGTCAGTTCTCAATGAAGTAAATTAAAGATAGCTCAGATATTGCTTCACAAGGCAGGTCCCAAAATGCTACAAACCTACATGCAGGGAAGTGTTTCATTATTTTGGTGGTACTCATCTATCATCACTTATGTGCCATTGTTTGTAAGGTTTGAGATCAGGTACTCAATACAACCACCATAAGCCTGTAGAACAGATATTTGCTTTGGAAGCAGACAGAAATCATACTGGGTAAGAAAGTACACCCTTTGTCCCCATCTTGTGACACTCCTCCCACAGATTCTGTTAAACTTGCACTTGGGACTATGGAACAACTTGCAAAACAGATCCTGAAAATTAACTGCCTGGCAGTAAGTTTGTCCTATGTCTCCGGTAATGAAATGATGCTCAAAGTGAAGACAGCAGAAGCTAGCACTTTCCTTGTCAAGGTTTTCCCTTCTAAATATAACTCATATCAAGTCAATACATTATTTCTGAGACACATACACTGAATACTGCTGATTAATCATCTAGCCCACAAAGCAAATAGCTTCCCCTATTAGCAGTGTTCAATCCTTCATTCCTAAATCACTTTAAAATAAAAAGTAGAAATCTTTTGTTCTTTTGATGCTTTGCCTTAACATCTGTAAATAATATACTGAGGACATAATGCCGAGTCAGAGGAAGAAAAATCACTGGCTGAGTAACTCACATCTCTCCTCACTATAGTGGGAAGTCAAACACTGCCAGTGATGGAGTCCACTGAAATGCATCATTTTCCACTGAATGCAGTTCACCTCTGTCTGGCAGCACCCACTATTTTCAGAATACTTCTGGAAGGTGATAGTTCTCGAACAGATTACAACCTAGTTTCTCCTTGCCCTCTTCCTTTGTCCTCAAATTTATTTGTAGTTTACACTGTTTGTAACTTAGGACACACTCTGCTATTTTTGGTGTCTAATAACTCACACTTCTGCCACAAGTCATTGAATATTTTCATAAGGAGAGCACCAGGGCCAGTGGTCTGTCACCCTCACAGTGAAATAGTTTTTTCTTATGTTTAAATGGAACTTTTTGTGTTCCAACTTCATCCCATTACCCCTTGTCCTGTTGCTAGATACCATCAAAAAAAGGGATGCCCCAACCTCCTGACACCCACCACTTAGATATTTGTAAATATTAATGAGATCTTCCCTCAGTCTCCTCTTCTCCAGACTAAACAGCCCCAGTTCCTACAGCCTTTCCTCATAAGGAAGATGTTCCAGTCCCCTGATCATCTTGGTGGCTCTGTGCTCGACTCTCTCCAGTCTGTCCTGGTGCATGGGGTTGTTCCTTCCCAGATGCAGGACTCTGTACTTGTCCTTGTTGAACCTCATGAGGTTCCTCTCTGACCAACTCTCAAGCCAGTCGAGATCCCGCTAAACGGCAGCACAGCCTTCTGGTAAATCAGCCAGTCCTCCCACTTTGGTGTCATCACTGAACTTGCTGAGGGTACACTCTGTCCCCTCATCCAGGTCGTTGATGAAGATGTTGAACAAGAATGGCCCCAGAACTGATTCCTGTGGAACCCCACTGGCCACAGGCCTTCAACTCGATTCTGTGCCATTGATCACCACCCTCTGGGCTCTGTCATTCAGCCAATTCTTGATCCATGTCACCCTCCACTCATCTAAGCCACATTGCCTGAGTTTTCTGATGAGGATAGTATGGGAGACAGTGTCAAAAGCCTTGCTGGTCAAGGTAGATGACATCCGCTGCTCTCCCCTCATCCAGTCAGTCGGTTATGCACTCATAGAAGGCTATCAGGTTGGTCAAACAGGATTTCGCCTTGGTGAATCCATGTTGACTCCCCCTGATAACCATTTGATAACCGTCATATCCACTCTGGAGCAACAGAAACAATACTGTTCAGCATATCTGAGTTCACAGGTGGGCTACAGAAATGGGTCTATGCCCCATCCTTGGTGTAACCTCAAGTGCCCATACTTGCCTAGAGTATGTGTTTGTATTGCGTGGCTTCAGGAAATGTTAAAGGAGAAATTGTGAGCCCAAGTCTCTCCCGTTGCATAGAAGTTTTGCAGAAAGCAGAGCCCACAAACTGGACTCTGTGTGGCCCCAATCTCTTTATCACTAAGATACGGTAACTGATGTGATCTTTCATCTACCTGCTTCACACTGCATCTAAACTGAATTCTCACACAGTTTGATGGCTGCCCAGAACACACTATGAATGGTGTATTAGGAAGGTAAAGATATGTTGCAGGTGGCAGAGGTGTGTGGAGCCAGGTCAGGGGATGCACTGTCGAGGAGTGGTTAAGGGAGAATGGACATGGATCCCAGGGTATAATGTTAGGCCCGATGGGGCAAGGCAATCTGAGTTCTAGTTATATGAATTTAATGCACAATCAAGACCAGAGTCAGAGCCATGGTTAAAGCAGTTGCTGTCACGTAGTCAGCGCAGACAGCAGGCCGCTTTCTGCTCCCTCAAGGTCGGACTGTTTTCAGCTAACGAGCTAACAGCTCAAGGTGGAAAACAACTACGGGGGAAAAAACAAGATGGGAAAATGTGAGGGAGCTTGCTTATCGCAGAAACCGCAAGTAGGATGAACACAAGAATGTAATCTATTAGCTGCTGTTGCTGAGCTAGTTTTGAAGCTGCTGTGTATATAAGTTAGAGCCTGCTCTCAATAAAGAAGAAGATTTTCTGCTATCACTCACATTGAGTAGGACTGATTTCTTCCCACCCAGCTGAGAATCGGACCCTGGGTTGATCGCCGCATGAAGTAGGCTTCGTGCCTGGGTTTTTCAGGCTTTTGTGCCTGGTTTTCAGGCTTCGTGCCTGGGTTTCAGGCCTTCGTGCCTGGGTTTCAGGCTTTGTGCCTGGGTTTCAGGCCTTCGTGCCTGGGTTTCAGGCTTCGTGCCTGGGTTTCAGGCCTTCGTGACTGGGTTTCAGGCTTCGTGCCTGGGTTTCAGGCTTCATGCCTGGGTTTTTCAGGCTTCGTGCCTGGGTTTCAGGCCTTGGTGTCTGGGTTTCAGGCTTCGTGCCTGGGTTTCAGGCCTTCGTGCCTGGGTTTCAGGCTTCGTGCCTGGGTTTCAGGCTTCGTGCCTGGGTTTTTCAGGCCTTCGTGCCTGGGTTTCAGGCCTTCGTGCCTGGGTTTTTCAGGCCTTTGTGCCTGGGTTTTTCAGGCTTCGTGCCTGGGTTTCAGGCTTCGTGCCTGGGTTTCAGGCCTTTGTGCCTGGGTTTCAGGCTTCGTGCCTGGGTTTCAGGCCTTCGTGCCTGGGTTTCAGGCCTTCGTGCCTGGGTTTCAGGCTTCGAGCCTGGGTTTCAGGCCTTTGTGCCTGGGTTTCAGGCTTCGTGCCTGGGTTTTTCAGGCTTTGTGCCTGGGTTTCAGGCTTTGTGCCTGGGTTTCAGGCTTTGAGCCTGGGTTTTTCAGGCCAAGAGCCGAAAACTTCGCGGCATATGGCGCCCGAACAGGGACCTTTCACTGGGTGTTACTGGGTAAAGAGCCTGCCTGCGGGGAGCTGAGACTTGAAAATCCGGAGGCAGAGGCAGTCGTCGGAGGAAGCCTGCTGGATCCCAAGCAGAGGTTGCTGTACCCGGGGGAGTGGCTACAGGTTGCGGTGAGACGAGGATCCGACAACATGGAAAAGGAGGTAGCACTCTCACTTTTACATCGCTTTTTAGAAAAGCAGGGGGTGGACTTTAAACTGACCGATTTGTCTGGTCTACTTGTACATAGTAATTGTAAAGGCTTTTTTAAAGACTCTGAGAAATATTTTGATGAGAAGGAGTGGAGAGCATATGGGACTTGTCTTTGGGACTTGGTTATAGACGAAGATAAGACTGCTCGGAAACTGATGAAACCATGGAGAGAAGTAATTAACTGTTTGAAAAAGTATAAGTTGGAAAAGGATTTGGCCGCTGCTGTAACTCAGCGGCTTGATATGCCCGAGACTGTAGCCGAGCCAACAGCTGGACTGTTTGGTATCAGGACTAATTATATCTCACCTCCCTTTTCTGGTGAGTGGTGAGAAATTGGAAACCTTCTCTGGGAAGCCACTATTAGTGGTGATAAGGACAATAGTAAGATCAGTAAAGATTTAGGTCTCGTTTGGAGAGATGTGATAAACACTTTAAAAGAAATGCAAGCAGAACAGCGTGTGGCCATGGCTGCAGCCCAGGTGTTGACTGTTGTGCCGAGGCTGAAGGAGACAGACAAGGGAACGGACAGGTTCCTGCAGGAAGTATTAAAGAAACTGGAGCGACAAGAGACCATGGAAACACAGCCTGTCGCCACTGAAAGCCATCCCGGTGCGCGGCCCGTCGCTGAGCGGGGCGTGCTGAGAGAAAAAAAAAAAAAAAAAAAAAAGAAAAGAAAAGAAAAAAAAAAAAATTTCTTCTCTACACAAGAGTTTTTACAAAGTCAGAGAGGCGAAGGGGCTTCGGAGCAGAGCCCCCGCGGGAGAGCTGCTTCCCATTCAGAGCCCAACCCACCGAGTTACCCCTGGGACGACTCGCAGGGGAATGCCGAGCGGGCAGAGTCGGGCGGGGGTGCAGCGCAGGACGATCAGAGGAGTGGGGGAGCGCGACCCCGTGTCAGACTGGGCACCATCCGGCATGCGAGGGGAGACAAAGAAAACACAGGAGAGACTAATACCGACTGCGCCGCCGGCGCCGGGGACGGCACGGAGTGAGCCAGACCCGCCCCGCCCCTTCCATCCGCAGCCGCCGCCGCGCAGCCGCTTCCCGCGCCCGGTCAGTGTCTCCGGAGCTCCCCTCCACACACACCGCGCGCCGACACCGCCGGCCCCGGCCCTCACGGACCGCTGGGGTCGTCCTTTCCAACCTCAAACCTTGCCTCAAAGAGTGTAAAAACTGTTGGTCGTGATGTTATGCATTTTGCTGTAGATGTGATGATGAATACTGGTTTTCTTACAGTGGAAACTTTCTAAGGTGTTTTAGGTGTCAGGAACAGAACATTTTGACATTGAGAAGCTAAAAGGTGGTTTGTGTTTTAGACTCATTGGTGAAGGATTTTTTTTTGTTAGGAGTAAAAAAAAAAAAAAAGGATGTTGTTGTCATACTGTTGATGCTTCAAATGATTGTGGTAAATGGTTTTAGGCAATTTCAACAAACCAAGCAAAACATGTGGGTTACACTGGCCAAAGCAATCAATCAGTCTACAATATGTTTATCAATGGCCACTCCAGATAATCCTTTTTCTACCTGTTTGATGGGGGTTCCATCAGATGTGGCACAATGGCCTATACCAAATGCATTAAAAACAAATCCCTTAGTTAAGGGTAATGGCAAAGTTGACAGCTGGGATTTGATCATTTCATGGTTGCCAATAATGACAACAGAGCCAGCTTCAGCATTTGTACCTGGGTTGGCTGCAGCCCAGGCCTTACGGCAGTTAGAAAAACTAGTATGTTGGTCGGAGCAGCAAGCTAATGTTCCTACTGATATTATTGAAAAATTGCTAGCAGACCAGAAAAGCCTTAGACATGCCTTATTGCAAGATCATGCAGCTATTGATTTTTTGCTATTGGCACAAGGGCATGGATGTCAAGACTTTGAAGGCATGTGTTGTTTTAATCTTTCTAATCATAGTGAATCTATTCACAAAGCTTTGGCATATTTAAAGGCTCACGCTAAGAATATTACGGTGGGTTATAACCCTTTTGATAATTGGCTTCAATCAGCTTTTTGGGGGTTGTCACCTTGGTTGACTATGTTAATCAAAGAAGGGTTAAGATGGATTTTGGTTATTTTGCTTTTGCTTGTAATGTTTAGAATAATATATAGTTGTATTATGAAGGCAGTGCATAAATTGACTGACTCAGTCTTGATTGTGCAAAAACAAAACGGGGATTTGTCGAGGAGTGGTTAAGGGAGAATGGACATGGATCCCAGGGTATAATGTTAGGCCCGATGGGGCAAGGCAATCTGAGTTCTAGTTATATGAATTTAATGCACAATCAAGACCAGAGTCAGAGCCATGGTTAAAGCAGTTGCTGTCACGTAGTCAGCGCAGACAGCAGGCCGCTTTCTGCTCCCTCAAGGTCGGACTGTTTTCAGCTAACGAGCTAACAGCTCAAGGTGGAAAACAACTATGGGGGAAAAACCAAGATGGGAAAATGTGAGGGAGCTTGCTTATCGCAGAAACCGCAAGTAGGATGAACACAAGAATGTAATCTATTAGCTGCTGTTGCTGAGCTAGCTTTGAAGCTGCTGGATATAAGTTAGAGCCTGCTCTCAATAAAGAAGAAGATTTTCTGCTATCACTCACATTGAGTAGGACTGATTTCTTCCCACCCAGCTGAGAATCGGACCCTGGGTTGATCGCCGCATGAAGTAGGCTTCGTGCCTGGGTTTTTCAGGCTTTTGTGCCTGGTTTTCAGGCTTCGTGCCTGGGTTTCAGGCCTTCGTGCCTGGGTTTCAGGCTTCGTGCCTGGGTTTTTCAGACCTTCGTGCCTGGGTTTCAGGCCTTCGTGCCTGGGTTTCAGGCTTCGTGCCAGGGTTTCAGGCCTTTGTGCCTGGGTTTCAGGCTTCGTGCCTGGGTTTCAGGCCTTCGTGCCTGGGTTTTTCAGGCTTCGTGCCTGGGTTTCAGGCTTTGTGCCTGGGTTTCAGGCTTTGAGCCTGGGTTTTTCAGGCCAAGAGCCGAAAACTTCGCGGCAATGCACTATGCTTGACTCTAGCATAAGGTCAGAGGTAACTTAGGAGTAACTAAGAGGTTACTAAAGGAGCAATTAAAGAGGTAACTAAAGGAGTTTTGCTGCTGGTTTCAACAAAGATTTGTGAACAAGTCACTTAAGCTGGAAAAATCTTACTTCTTATTCAGGCTGTTCTAGTTAAAGTGATGCCAATTGGGGTTTTTTAATATATATATTGTAAAGAGAGAAACATCTCAATAACACACTCCGTTTGAAATTACAGCCTCGGATTGAATGCAGAGTCGATAGCAATCTAGGATGTGCTGGGAAGAGGGAAGAAGGGACTGGCATTACCTTGCTCAGAGAACCTTTTCCGTTACCATGTCACGTCCACCAAGGGTAACGGATAATTCTGAAATACTCCTGTCTGCAAAGCACCGGAGCGAAGCTGACCGCCGACGGGCGGGCTCGCTGGCGGCCGGCAGCACGAACCCCGTTTGCCCACCAATTCGGTGTAGTCTGTCCCCCTCTGCCGGTCATTGGCTACCGGCCGGTGCGGGAGCCCGGCGTGAGCCCACGGGGCGGGGATGGAGGCTGGTGACAGCAATCAACAAGCTGGGAAAAAAATCCCCAACAGACCCAAAGACCAGTGATTCAAGGAGAGACTTTTACCAAGGCCTCAAGCAACTGGGGCTTGGATTTGTGATTCAAAATAACACCAAACCCGTGTATTTCCAAGTGAGCACTGTCCTGGTGTAATGGGGAGCAGATGTGATAGTTATGGTCCATAACAGCATGTGCTGTTATATTTTAATAGTAATCTCTGCTATATGCAGCCACAGTTGGCTGATATCAAAGTCACATTTCTGCATGCAGTTATTAAAAGTGGACAGTTTTCTAGAAAGGGTAAGAATTTGGGATTTTTGATAACAAGCACAAATGTAACTTGAACTGGTGTATGCCTACCTGCAGTAGCTCAATCTCTGTACTGCTTCTTTATATCATTATAATTGCATTAACGCCTGGAAACTTCTGTTGCTCAAACTGTCACTGAGTTAGAGCAATCCAATTTGCTAGCATAGGAAAGGATTCAGGAAGCAAAATGTACAGAAGAAACGTATACTCATGGATAATCTTACCAGAGTTGTGCCTTGCAGAATCACAACACTGCAGCTGATTTATTTGCAAAGAAAGAACACAGAGGAACACTGTAAGAGAAATGCTCATGATAGGAAAAAATACTATGTGCAGGTAAAATAATATAAACAGCCAACTGCAGCTGATGAAGATAAGATACAATGCAGATGTAGAATTGCTACAGCATAATGATCTAAGGTTACAAGCAAAGTTCAGAGAGCAGTAATATCTTATTAGTCAAATTGATGTACCTAGGAAAAGCAGGTAAGCATTTAATCTCAAGATAAAAATTGAAACAAATACAATGTATGGTGTCAAGCTGGAGTACCAGCTACCCTCTGTGGACTTTTCTTCCTAATTTTGGTGTCCAATTCTGTTAGTCATCTGAGTTTCTTCACTTGATTTGTTAAACAGCAAAAAATACAGTGCCTTGGGGAAACACAAAGAGATGCTTTGATTTCTTGAGTCAAGCATCTGAAGATGTAAAAGAAAAGGTAAACACTACCCTCTCTGGGAGTAGCTTCCCTTTTACCTCTTGCTACCAGTGTCTTTTTCTCTGGTAGAATTAACTCTGTTCTTGTTAATGGAATAATTTGTCAGATGCATGCATACGTTATCCTATAAATGAATGAACAAGATGCAGGGTTAGAAAAGTATTAGCCTCCTCCCTTCTTTTCTACATGATCCTGGGCACACTGCATAATGTACAAAGCATCTTAATTAAGCATAGAAGATTTAATGGCACTAAATATGATCAGCCCTATACTGATCCCATTACTCTAAAGAACCCAATAAATGAGGCTCAACAGTTTCAATTTCACTTCACTGCAATCTTGTCAGCATTCCAATTCCACCACTTGTGAGAAATCAGCAGTTTCAATGGAAAATAGCTTTTTTTCTCAGTCAGGCCCCATTCTACAACCACTTATTAGTAGAGCTAATTCTATGTCAGAATGATCCACAACTGCATACCAGAACCTTTTCCAGCCATCAGCTAAGCCACGACCCCTTTACATAAAGAAGTAAAATGAACTGACCAGAATAATACAGGAAGTTAATTAGGTATGTATTTATAGAAGCATTAACTGTCAAAATATGTATGCAGCACTGATCTGTATAATACAACACACACTGTATTTACATGTGAGCCGAATCTGCTCAAATACTTCATGCACAATTTTATTGATGGCATTCAGATACTACAAAGATCAATTACTAGTATTTATGAAGTGCTTAGAGATTCTCAAGAGAAAGATGCTTTGGACAGTCGAAACATTACGATTTCTCTGTATCTCTGGCTACTATGTATTGAACTGTTATTAAGTTCTGCTTACCAAGCTATAACACAAAAGGTCAGAGGATGTTGAAGTAGCAAAAGATGTTTACTTGTGTGGTAGTTTGAGCCTGGCTGGATGCCAGGTGCCCACCACACCGCTTTACCCCCCACCTCCCGAGAAGCAAGCCAGGGAAGGGGAGAAAAAAAAATGGGAATCTCGTGGGTTGAGATAAAAGCAGTTTAATAAATAAGCAGCAAAGCCGCGCGCGCGGGAAGCAAAGCAGAAGCAGATAAGCTGTTACTCTCTACTTCCCATCAGCAGCGATGTCCGGCCACCTCCCGAGAAGCAGGGCTTCAGTACGCATAGCGGTTGCTTTGGGAAGGCCAGAAATGCATCTCGCCTCCCCTTCCTGCTCCTTTCCCCCAGTTTATATTACTGAGCTGACGTCATATGGTATGGAATATCTCCTTGGTCAGCCTGGGTCAGCTGTCCTGGCCATAGTCCCTCCCAAGATCATGCCCACTCACAGCTATTGGTGAAGGTGGGGGAAGGAATGCTGGAGGGACAGCCCCGATGTTGTGCAAGCGGTAGTCATAATATTGATATCAACAGTAAGCACAGCACTGCAGGACCTGCTGTGGAAAATCACTACCGTCCCAGACCCACTACAGTCTCCACCCCTTATTCCATACCATTTATGTCATGCTCAGACAAACCATCTTAACAATCCATATACATTTTTATATACTCTCATTAACCAGTACCCCCACTCTTCAACAGACAACCATCATTCTTGTATTCCCTCTTGCATCTTGCATCAAACAAACAAACAACATTCTTATATCTTTCATCCTCTGTAGATGTTCACTGGAGCAGGTCATAACTTCTGTCTCATCCATCAAGATGAATATCCAGGCCAGGGGAAACAGTATGTTCAGT